>NC_142031.1:19486191-20125834 GCF_982192425.1 Myodes glareolus | reverse complement strand
GAGTTCGATACCCGGAACCCACGTGAAGAACTGAGTACCGACTCTTACAGGTTGCCATCTGACCTCCACACGCGCGCCCACAAACACACCTACTAAATGAATACATTTAAAGGGGAAAAAAAGGCTAAAAAAGCCGGGCAGTGGTGGCCCACGCCTTTAAACTCGGGAGGCAAGAGACAGGTGGGTCACTGTGAGTTCGAGGCCAGCCTGGTCTACGGGCTCCAAAGCTACAGAGAAACCCTGTCTCCAAAAGCAAAAACAAAGAAAAAAAAAAAAAAATCCTAGGAAAGTGTAGGGGAGTAGCCATTGGGGCAAAGCATTGGTAGGTCATGAATCTTAACTACTGGTACTAGACATTTTATTGTCTGTCTCCCTCCGCCCCTACTCTCAGTCCTCCCCCCCACCCTTTTTTTGGTTTGTTTTTTTGTTTTTCGAGACACGGTTTCTCTGTGTAAACCTAGCTTCCCAGCTTCTTTTGGTGAGGGTCGTTTTGGTTTGGTTTTGTTTTGTTTTTTTCCAGGCAGGGTTTCTTTGTGTAGCCCTGGGTATCCTGGAACTCTAGACCAGGCTGGCCTTGAGCTCAGAAGTCTGCCTGCCTCTGCCTCAGAGTACTGGAATTAATGGCGTATGCCACCACCACCACCCTGCTGTCCCCCAACCCAGTTACCTTGTATGACTGATATTATTACTGTTAAGTAGAATAGAGCTGACTAGGCAGTGATGGCACATGTCTTCAATCCTAGCACTCAGAAGACAAAGGCAGGCGAATCTCTGAGTTCTAGGCCAGCCTGGTCTACAAATCAAGTTCCAGAACAGTCAAGGCTACACAGAGAAACCCTGTATTGAAAAACCAAAAAAAAAAAAAAAAAAAAAAAAAGAGCTTACACTAGAAATTTAATTTTGTACCTTATTTTCCATTTTAGTGTTGTTATAACTTTATGAGTATTTCTTGCAAAGGTTGCAAAATGTCCTAGCAAATGGCTTGGCCTCCTTAACTAACCCTCAGTAACAGTGGATCCCTTAGTCATCTAGCATTCTTCCTGTTTTATATTTTCAGTAACTAGATGCCATCTTGTTTTGCCTTGGGACACCTCTCCTGGTCCTGTGGTCACCCTCTTAGTCAATACCACTCCAGAGCTCTAAGTTCCTTCTGGTGCCTTCAGAGACCCTCATAGCTGGAAGGGAAAACTCAGTGTTGATAGCATCCAGAGTATTACCGTGGAACTCACTCTGTAGGGCCGGCTGGCCTCGAACTCACAGACATCCACCTGCCTCCACCTCCTGAGTGCTGGAATCAAAGGTGTGCGCCACCATACCTGGCATATTTAGTCTGTTTTTAACCCAGCTACAACTTGATGTCCTCTCTTTCTGTTGTCCTCACACCTCGAGCATCTCTGACATATCTCGGGTGAAGCTTGTCTACCCACCCATACAGGAAGCTCCTTGGGGCTCAGATCCATACCCTGTGGAGACACAGTTTTGAAAAAATGGCAAGGATTCCTGCTGTTTAAGACCAAGGTTGAAATTCCAGCTTGGCCACTTACTAGCTTGGGCAAGTTACTGAATCCCTCAGAGCCTGTGATGACACTGCAGTCTGCATTAAGGAGGATGGATAATGAGCCCTCAGAGCCCGGCATCATACTGTTGGGGAAGCAAGGAACTGCTCTTTTCTTTCTCCTTTTTCCTTTGGGGGCAGGCTGCCTTGCTTTATTTGTTTGTTCTGTTTGGGGCCCTTACTTTATTTGTTTGTTTTGTTTGGGGCCTGGGGGTTGTAAGACAAGGTCTCACTGTTGTAGCCCAGACTGTCCTTGAACTTGGTACCCCTCATAGAAGCCTCCAAAGGGCCAGTATTCTAAGCATGAGCAACTACACCCAGCTCTGCTCTTTGCTTTCCTTTCCTTCCCCTTTGGAGACAAGGTCTTACTGTATAACCCGGGCTGGCCTCTGAACCGGTAAGCTCCCGTCTCAGCCTCTCAAGTGCTGGCACTATAGGTGTGCACTACCACGCCTAGCCCCAGTAACTGTCTGTACACCTGTTTTACATCTCTGACCTCTAGTCCAGCTTATTGACAAAGCGACACTGGATGGCCAGGATAGGAAACTCCAAGCTTGCCCATCAGTGAGAAAAGAAAGAAACAGAATGTCTGGAGTAGCCAAGCCTTCAGCTGCAGACTGGTTCACAAAGGAAATCCAGGAACCTGGAGACTTGAATACACTAGTGAGAACAGACACTTGCGTAGGTCGCGCCTCTAGACAATGTGGTCACTTCAAACCCAGACATCCTTCCTCCCTGTAACTAAAAAGTCCTGCATTTGGGGGGCCCAGAAACTGCACTCCTTTCTGCTCGGCTTCTCTTTGCTAGGATCTCACTGGGATACACTGCAGATTGTACAGGTGAGCAATTCAGGGGACCTACAACATGGCACTGGGGACACATGCCAGTTCTCTGCAGCTCCCAGTCCAGACTATCTCCAGGTTCCCGGCAAGGGCTTTCTGTAAGGTGTCAGAACTGTGCAGGGAAAGGTGTCCTGTTGCTAGGAGAAGTAGGAGGGCATGGCAGGAGTTAATGTGGAGTTCTCAAATCAAGCAGAAGGAGAGAAAGGTGGGTGAGACGCTCAGGTGATGGCTGAGAGGCCGCAGTCAGATGGTCTGGAGGTGTGGACAACCGGCCTGGCCTGCGTGGGGTGGGTTTTTGTTTTGTTTTCTTTTCTTTTCTTTTTTTGGGTTTTCAAGACAGGGTTTCTTTGTAGCTTTGGAGCCTGTCCTGGAACTAGCTCTTGTAGACCAGGCTGTTCTCGAACACACAGAAATCAGCCTGTCTCTGCCTCCTGAGTGCTGGGATTAAAGGTGTGCTCCACCATTGCCCAGCCTGAGTGAGGATTCTAAAGAGATGTGTTTCCTGCCTTTAGCCATCAGACTACTGGAACCATGGACCCCAAGAAACTGGAATCCCTTACTGGGCAAGGGTGGCGGCATGTGCCTTTAAACTCAGGAGACAGAGGCAGGTGGATCTCTGTGAGTTCAAAGCCACCCTGGGCTAGAGAACTAGTTCCAGGACAGCCAGGACTGCACAGAGAAAAATCTGTCTCAAAAAGCAAACAAAAAGAAAGAAACCAGAATCCCTCAGGAATATCAGACTGAGAGAGAGGGGGGAAAAAAAAAAAAGCCTGAGACCTGGGGCAGCCAGAGCAGTAACATTGTTTGCTTTTTATGTATATATATATAATTTATTTTTAGTGCATTGGTGTTTTTTGCCTACATGTATGTCTGTATCAGGGTGTCAGGTCCTCTGGAACTGGAGTTATAGACAGTTGTGAACTCTCATGTGGGTCCTGGGAATTAACCCAGGTCCTCCGGAAGAGCAGCCAATGTTCTAAACTCCTGAGCCATCTCTCCAGCCCCAGAGTGGAACTTAAAGGAAATTTTACAACTTCTCAGACCACTTAGCCTGAGAGTTTGAGGCTTGAGGCTGAGACAGTCCTGGGTCAGTGGCAGGTGGGGCCACACCTTGACCCAGACCACTTATGTCTTGCACACCTCTGGCTCTCTCTATGGATCTTGCCTTCTTGTTGGGACTAAATTTGAACTTGTGTAGGGAACCACCAGATAGCTTTGTCCCTTTCCTCAGTGTGGCCAGAATAAATAAAACTTTTTTTTTCTGAATTTCTCTATTAATATATCTGCCTAATTGGCTTTTCGAGGACAGGTAGCCCAACTAACTTGTTGAGGTTACAAGGACTCAGACTCTGAACTCCAGCGACACTCCTGATTGAAAGAATGAGTCAGTGTCCCTGAGTTACCTGTGCTCTGCTAGAATCCACCCTAGAGGCTGGTCAGGTTAACTCCATTTTTTTTTTTTTGCATTTATTTGTTTATTTGGTTGGTTGGTTTTGTTTTCCAAGACAGGGTTTCTCGGTTGTAGCCCTAGCTGCCCTGGTACTAGCTCTATAGACCAGGCTGACTTTGTACTCATAGATACCTGCCTGCCTCTGCTGGGATTAAAGGCAGGAGCCACTGCCACAGGCCTTGTTAGCTCCGTTTTACAGAAGAAAGAATGAGGCTCCTGACCATCTCAGCTCATAGAATAGAGTGGTTAGCTCAGCCCCTGCCTACGGGGCACAGGCTCATACCCCTGAGCCTGCCACGGCTGCTGGCAGCGAGAGTTGGTGCTGTGTGTCTGGAATGAAAAGATAAGAATGGTGTTTTATTATTACAAATTATGTATTGGGGAGGGAGCGGTACACACTCGTGTAGAAGTCAGAGGACAACTTGGAAGTGGTTCTCTCCTACCGTATGAGTTACAGTGACCGAACTCAGGTTGTCAGGCTTGGTGGCAAGGGCCTTTACCCACAGAGCCCTCTTGTCAACCCAAGAGGGTTTTCTTGTCAAGGGATTGGCCAGAAGAGGACTGCCTCTTCTGAGTCTTTCTTTCCCTTGGGCCCCTCAGACCAGCAGGCACTGAATCCCTTGGGCTCCAGCCAAGTGTCCCCCATTTTCCCCAAGCCCTGAGATAGCCCCTGGAGAGCCAAAGGACACAGAAGTAAGCTGACCTCCGGCAGCCTCTTTCCAGAAAACACCCACCCCGCTCCCTTGCTTCACCACGCATCGGGAAGCAGAGGGGATCGGCAGTGGGTAATTAACAAAAGGGAGATGAGTTGCTCTCAATCAGAAGGTACAGCGAGTAGAGCACTCGCCTGGCACGTACCAAGCCCTAGTTCCATCACTACCACCTCATAAACCAGGCGTTCTGGTGTGTGCCTATTATCGCAGCTGTGGGTAATGGAAGTAGGATCGGAAGTTCAAGGGCATCCTTAGCTGCCAGCCTGGGCTACAAGAGACTGCTGCCTCCTCGGTGGTTAATCTTAAAGGTCAACTTGATGGGGTTTAGAATCAGCATTTGCAGGTAAGGAACTTTCTAGATTGGGTTAACTGAGATGAAAAGACTTACCCTGAATGTGGGTGGCACCATCCCATGGGTGGTGTCCTGGGCAGAATAATAGGAGAAAGTGAGCCAACTGGTGTTCATCTCTCTCTGCCTCTTGACAGTGGATGCAGTATGATCAGCTGCCTCAAACTTCTGATGCCATGGCATCTCAGCTGCAGCAGACCCTCCTTCTTCCTCCTTTCTTCCTCCTCTCGTCCTCCCTCCCTCCTTCTTCCTTTCTCTGTCCCTCCCCTCCTTCCCTCCTCCTTCCCTCCATCCCTCTCTTCATCCTTCCTTCCTTTGGCTGCTTTCATTAGGTATTTTGTTGCTGCCAGAGCAACCAGAAAAGTAACTAATACACATGTCTAAAACTTAAAACAGGTGCACCAAGCAGTGGTGGCGCCTGCCTTTAATCCCAGCAATCGGGAGGCAGAGGCAGGCGAATCTCTGAGTTTGAGGTCAGCCTGGTCTACGGAGTGAGTTCCAGGAGAGCCAAGGCTGTTACACAGAGAAGCCCTGTTTCCAAAAACCAAACCAAAACAACAAAATCAAACAAAGAAGAAGAAGAAAAAGAAGAGGTTCAAGGCCAGGTGGGAAGTTAGGCCTTTCCTGTGCTTAAGGCTCATTATGATAATGAGATGTGGGAATTTGCATTTGGGCTTCAGCTGAGCTCAGAGCAGAACTGGAATGATCCTGTTTCACTAATAGGAACAGGCCTCCCCGCCTCCAGCACGTCTCCCCTGCAGCTTCCATTCTGTCAACCTCACTGGTAGCATTGGTCTAGCTGCCTTGAGCCTTGTGCCCAGAGTCCCAGAAGCTCAGATTGGGACGGCTGACTTAAATGCCTACTTGTATCCCCAGAGAGCCTATGAAGGAAGTTAGCTCTCCAAGGTGTTCAAAACCAGATAGTGTGGCAAGGATGGGGGCTCAGGCCTGGAATCCCAGCACTTGGGAGGTGGAGGCAGGAAGAACAGTTCAAGATCATCCTAGATGGGCTGGAGAGATGGCTCAGTGGTTAAGAGCATTGCCTGCTCTTCCGAAGGTCCTGAGTTCAATTCCCAGCAACCACATGGTGGCTCACAGCCATCTGTAATGAGATCTGGTGCCCTCTTCTGGACTACAGGCATACATGCAGACAGAATATTGTATACATGATAAATAAATATTTAAAAAAGAAAAAAGATCATCCTAGATGACAGAGAATTTGGGATCAGTCGGGGTTAGGATGAGATCCTGTCTGTGTAACTGGGAAAGGAACTGAGACTGGCAATAGCCCAGATGTCCCACAGAGCATGGTGGCTGAATGGACATCCTACCGGGAAGTCTGTGCAGCATGGAGTGTGCTTATACACAGCTCTTAGGTTTGCTTGTATTTTTTTCACTTTTTAAAATCACAAGTATTTATTTAAAATTGGGTATGTGTGAACTACATACCCTCCTTTCTATAAGCGACACCAGACACGCTTGAGTGCCTTCAGATTCCTAAGAATCCTGGCAGCGGGCAGAGCGGGCCTCCTTATTTGGTTCCTAAAGAAATGGAGACAGTGGTTTGGTAACTTGAGAGGCAAAAATGCAAAGTTCAGGGCACATGTCTGCTGTCAGGTGCCTGGAAATGCCCAGCCCTGCTATTTATTAGCTGTGCAACTTTGGTAGTGACGTTGCCTCTCTGAGCAGCAAGCAGTTCCTCATCAGTAAAGCAGAGGAGATGATGTCTGTCCTCAGGCGTGTACAGAAAGACCCGGGGAAGATCTGTAAATGCTCCATCCACAGCAGCGCTGCAGAAGTGGCAGCTTTAGTCGTCGAGCCTCTACTGGGGACTGAAGACACAGCGTGACTGTCCAAGTCCCTGCTCTTGCTGGGCATGGTCGCGCATGCTTTAATCCCAGAAGCAGAGCCAGGAGGATAGCTGTGAATTCAAGACTAGCCTTGTTTACTTAGCCAGTTCCAGGAAAGCCTCAGCTACATGTGAACTGAAATAAACCCTTCCTTCACTAGGTTGCTTTTGGGGGCAGAGGGATTAGGTACTTAGTCACAACCAAGAGACAAGTAACCAAGATAAAAAGCCTCCCAAGTCCCGTGGGGTTCCACTGTGAATTAGGGGTGCTGAGGCAGGTGGACTTCCTTAGAGGCACTGGTACTCAAGTGCGGCCAGAGTCCTGTGCTACTCTGCAAGGAGATGACCAGGAGTAGGGACAGCTCTGGGCTGGGACTGACTAGAAGAGGACCCTTCCGGATTTTCCGTAGAGCCAACTTAAAGCCTCCTTTCTCTTTCTCCACCTAGCATTAGAATGCTTAGAAAAATTGCTGGGCCCTGGTGGCACACACCTTTAATCCCAGCACATGGGAGGCAGAGACAGGGCAGCGTGGTCTACAGAGCAAGTTCCAGGATAATCAGGGCTACACAGAGAAACACTGTTTTGAAAAAAAAAAAATGCTTAGGAAAGCAAGCATTTCAATGCAGGCAGGTTAACTGTGATTTAGCAGTTGGAGCTTCGTGGCTCCCATCCGCATCCCCCAGTGTGCCTAAGCATCCTGCTTTGCTTTCTCTGTTCATTTAGTGTGTGCCTCATAAGAAGCTCCTAGCTGCCCACGCTGATTTATGGGTAAGGCTTATTCTTCTGTTCACTTGTGTGGGGTATATGTATAAAGTATGTGCAGGTACACATGTGTGCAGGTCAGAGGAGGATGTTGCCTGTCTAGCTCTGTCTCCAGCTCTGTCACTCTTTGTATTGTTCCCTGGAGACAGGATCACTCAATGAACCTGGGACCGACTAAGCTCACTGCCAGCAAACCCCAAGGATTCTCCTGGCTCCATTCCCTTTCGCACTGCTAACACCATTCCTGGCTTTCTGCATGGATGGGGAGGATTTGAATGCTGGTTTCCATGTCTGCAGAGCAAGTGCCCTTACCCACAGAACCATCTCCCCAACCCACAAAGGGATAAATTTTATTTATTTTTTTAAATATTTATTTGTTTGTTTATTATGTATACAGTATTCTGTCTGCAGACCAGAAGAGGGCACCAGGCCTCATTACAGATGGTTGTGAGCCACCATGTGGTTACTGGAAATTGAACTCAGGACCATTGGAAGAGCAGGCAATGCTCTTAACCGCTGAGCCATCTCTCCAGCCCCAGGGATAAATTTTAAAGATAAGTTTTTCAAATCTAAAGTCAATTCTGAACCTCAGTTTCCCATTTTTGAAAAATCAGAGCATTGATCCATTCCCTTCTGTGATAGCATTGTCAACTTGACAAAACCTAGAATTGTTTGAGCTTGAATCCTGCCTGGGGGGGTGGGGGGATTGTCTTGATTGTGTAACCTGACTGGAGAAGACACATCTTAACTGTGGGTGGGCTGGGCCGTGAAGTGAAGAAAGGGAGCTGAACACTAGCCAGCATTCATTGCTCTCTCTTAACTGCAGACATGATGTGACCAGCTGCTTCAAGTTCCCATTGCCTTGGCTTCCCCATCATGGACTGCACCTTGAACTTGGAGCCAAAATTCTCTCTGTCCTATAAGGTGCTTTTGGCAGAGGATTTTACCATAGCAACAGTAAGCCAAGCCATCTTCTCTTTTGTCCAAACAGATGCTGGGACCCAAACCCTGTGGCTGCTTCTTGCTTCACCACAGAACTCTGGCATCAGCTCCAGGCAGGCCCTGCCTTTCTTACACAAAGAACAGGTGAATGTCAAGCAAACTGGTGGCGCACGCCTTTAATTCCAGCACTTGGAGGCAGAGGCAGCCTGCGAATCTCTGTGAATTCAAGGCCAGCCTGGTCTACAGAGTTAGTTCTAGGACAGCCAAGGCTACATACACAAAGAAATCCTGTCTCAAAAACAAAATAAAAAGGATGCTCTCCTTTAAATTACACGCAAAACCAGGCGTGGTGGAGCTTGGCTGTAATCCTAGCACTCAGGAGGCATAAACAGGAGGATTGCCGCAAGTCTGAGGTCAGGCTAGTCTACATAGTGCGTTCCTAGCCAGGGTTCTAGAGTGATATTCTGTCTCAGAAAAGATCAATAACATAAAATAAATAAGGGCCTGGAGAGATGGCTCAGTGGTTACGAGCACTGACTGCTCTTCCAGAGGTCCAGTTCTTTTCTCAGAGCTCTTAGAGGTCAACCTCTTCAAGAGCTTCAAGTGAACCTGGGTTCAGTTCTCAACTCACAAACTCACAACTATCTGTAACTCCAGTTGCGGAGGTCTGACACCACCACAGACGTGCATGCAAGCAAAACATCAATGCATGCAAAATGAAAATAAAGAAGTAATTAAAACAAGATAAACAAACAAACAAATAAATAAATGGATGAATAAATAAATAAGCTGAGCACAGTAGGAGGTCCCAACAGGAATCCAGCCAGGACTGTCTGAATGAACGATTTTGAAGTTCCTCTTCTTAAGCCAGCCCAGCCAGTTTTTGCATCCTGAGATAAGACCTTTGGCGGGTGTTTCCCCTATCACTCCTTCAAGTGGGTGTGGGGACCTAGTGCTGTCAGAACCTGGGCACAGCAACAGGCACAAGATGGGCTCTAAGTACCCACGGTCCCTCCGATGCTGTCTGCCCCTGTGGGCCTTGGTGCTGCAGGTGGCTTTCATTGTCCTCTTCTTTTTCATCTCCTACGACACCCCCCAAGTGGATCAGAAGTTGATGGAGACCTATCAAGGTGAGGGGCCTGGGGAAGTGGCCAAATGGGCCAGGGGTAGGGCAGGTCTGTGCTCTCCCACGGCACGGGTGCTCCTTTTCACACCTTTCCCAAAGGGGATTCCAGCTGCACAGAGGTCAGCCTGTGTGGGCTGGGCTGTGTCTCTTTCATGAGCCCCAACTGGATTTGTGAGCACAGAGCAGGGGAGCTCTTTGTCCATTGTCCTGAATTCTCTATGCAAATGGTCTTTTTTTTTTTAAATATTTTCTTTTCTTTTTAAATATTTATTTATTTATTATGTATACAATATTCTGTCTGTGTGTCTGCCTGGCAGGCCAGGAGAGGGCATCGGATCACATTTCAGGTGGTTGTGAGCCACCATGTGGTTGCTGGGAATTGAACTCAGGACCTTTGGAAGAGCAGACAATGCTCTTAACTGCTGAGCCTTCTCTCCAGCCCACAAATGGTCTTCATAATGTTCTACTTTTCTGAGGAGATGGCTCTGTGGGTAAGGGCACTTCTCTCTCTTTTGTGGCATGACTTCTCTCTCTTTTGTTTGATGACTGTCATGTTGTGTTGTATTGTATTGTGGGGTGTCTCTCTTACTCATTTCTTTAAAAAACGTATTTGTATTATTTTAATTAGGTATATGTGTCTGTTGGAGGGGAATGTGCAGATGAATACAGATGCTCATGGGAGTCAGAGACACTGAATCCCCTGGGAACTGGAGTTATAGTAGTTGTGAGCCAGCCAATGTAAGGCGCTGGGAACTACACACTGATCCTCTACAAGAAACAGTTCCGGCATTGCCTGTCCAGCACCCCCCTTGCTGGCTCCTTTCTCATCTCCATGTCCCCTTTCCCTGCCTCCTCTCCAGGGCTGGAAAGCCTGCTGTGGGTGGGAATCCAGAGCCAGGAAGAATGGCTGAAGAAGGAGGATAGTTACTTTATGTGTTGCTGTGATGAGAGCAACCACGAACAAGGCACATTTCACAGAGGTGTGCGTTCTGCCTCTGTACAAAACATCCTGGCATGTCTGAAACCTCCCCCGGGCTGCTCATGGTAAACAGATGGACCTTGTGAAGGGTGTCTCAGAAACAGAGCTGCAGGCCAAGTGTGGCAGAGTGAGGGGGGCTTGGCTTGGAGCTCCGTGATGTGAAACTGACCCACTAGCTGAAGCAGAGGAGTGCTTCCAAAGGCTCCTGGTACAGGTCTAATTCCTTCTCATTCATTTCTTTTAAATCCAATCCAATGTTAGCCAGGCGATGCTGGCTCATGCTTCTAATCCCAGCACTTGGGAGGCAGAGGCAGATGGATCTCTGTGGAGTTCAAGGCCAGCCTTGTCTACAGAGTGAGTTCAGGATAGCCAGGGCTTTGTTACACAGAGAAACCCTGTCTCAAACAAAGACAAAAAAATCCAACCCAATGTTTGTTTTAACTCTGTTCATTCCTGTTTCTCCACTAAGTCGTGTGTTACATCCAGCGTAGGGTCTGGACACGTGGAGCACGCAGCTGGTTTTCATTGAACACTTACTGTCCACCAGGCACTATTCAGACAGCTTCCCATTGGCCCTCACAACAACCCAGGGAGGCAGGCTGCTATGTCCTCCATTTCTCACTAAGGAAATAGGTACTCGGATGCTAAGTCATCGGCCCAAGGTCACCTAGCAGGCATTGGCACAGCAGGTTGACAATCAGGCATGCTGGTTTTAGTTGCGTGTGCCTGACCATTGTATCTCACGGCCCCTGTCACGGTAGGACTGAACCACTTGTGCCCTAATCAGTAGGCGTGGGAGCCACTAAGGGAGACTGATGCCTACAAGCTGACCTCTGACTTCTGTATGTCCCAGATTAAAAAATAAATAAATGAACAAATGTCATTCTTAAAAGTTCCATAATGAAACAGAAATTAAAAAAAAAAAAAATAGGACTGGGGAAGATGACAAAGTGGTTAAAAGCCAGAGGCCCCAAGTTCAGTTCCCACCGTGCATATTTGTAACTCCAGTTCTAGGGCGTCCAGGGCCCTCTTTCAGCTTCCTTGTTAACTTACACACAGCACACACAACATACATACACACAGCACACACCCACACACAGTACACGCACACACACAGCACCACACAGCGCACACCCACACACAGCACATGCACACACACACACAGCACACACGCACACACAGCAGCACCACACAGCGCATACCCACACACAGCATACACACACAGCACACACTCACAGCACACACACACACCACACACACACCACACACACAGCACACTCACACAGAGCACACACTCACACACAGCACACACACACCACACACTCACACACAGCACACACGCACACACCACACATACACCACACACACACACACACAGCACACACACACAGCACACACAGCACCACACAGCGCACACCCACACACAGCATACACACACAGCACCACACAGCGCACACACACACACAACACACGCGCATACACCACACATACACCACACACACACACACACACACAGCACACACACACAGCACACACGCACACACAGCACCACACAGCGCATACCCACACACAGCACACACACACAGCACACACACTAAATCTTCAAATGAGTAAATAAAAAGGATTGAAAGCAGCACTCAGCAGGCAGAGGCAGGCAGCCTCTGTGAGTTGGAGGCCAGCCTGGTCTATAGAGTGAGTTCCAGGACAGCTAGGGCTAACCAGAGAAACCCTATCTTGAAACACAAGAAAAAAATAACATCTATAGATAGATAAATACTATCAGCTTTTATTACTAACCAGCTTCAATTTCTTATGTTTTAGATAAGAAAAAAAAAAAACCCTGGAAATGCTAACGTTTTCTTCCAGGAAGCTCTAGGGACTGTCTTGGGCACCTTCCAAGACTCTGCGCTCTGATGACCATGTCTGGATGACCGGTAATGGAACCAAATAGGCAGAAGATGAGACAGTAGAAGCAAGGAGTCCAATTCGAGCCACATTTAGATGAAAATCACCTTCACTTGGTGGGGGGGCAGGAATGCTTCACACATGCGATTGGACAATAGCTGTGTCAGTTTCTACTGCTTTTCTGTTACTCTGAGGGAACACCACGATGAAGGCAACTTCTAAAAGACAGCCTTTTGTTGGGCTTATGGCTCCAGAGGGTTGGGGTCTGTATTGGTGGAATGAAGGAATGGTGAGAGGAGCAGCTGAGAGCTTGCCTCTCAAAGCAGGAGGCTGAGGGTGCCTTTGGGAGGGCAGGAGGTATTTGAAGCCCAAAACCTGACCCTGTAACACACCTCCAACAAGGCCACAGCTCTTAATTATTCTCAAACAACAGAATCACCAAGGAACAAACGATTATTCAAACGTACAAGCATGTGGAGGCTATTATCATTCAAAAAGCCACACTGTGCCAGTTCTTAAGAAACACAGATGCCAAGCCAAGCAGTGGTGTCATATGCCTTTAATCCCAGCTCTGGGGAGGCAGAGGCAGGTGGATCTCTGTAAATTTGAGGCCAGCCTGGTCTATAAGAGCTAGTTCCGGGACAGGCTCCAAAGATACAGAGAAACCTTGTCTTGAAAAAACAAAAAAATAAAAAACAAAAACAAAAGAAAAAAAGAAAAGAAAATTAAACACATACAATTGGGTGGTGGCGCATAACTTTAATCCCAGCACTGGGGATGCAGGTGCAGAGGCAGGCAGACCTAGGTGAGTTCATGGCCAACCTGTTCTACAGAGCGAGTTCCAGTTCAGGCTCCAAAGCTTTTTAAGACAGAGAAACCCTGTCTTTAAAAAACCGAAAAGAAACACAAATGTAGAGGCCAGATGTGGTGTAGATGCACAATGATAAGTTCATTCTGGGCGAGAGGCTGAGATGTCTGTGACATGCTTAAAGGAAGCAGAATCTGTCAGTCATCCATAGCCACGGAACATCCATCCCTAACTTCAGAGCCTTAAAATAGCAACCACGTCATTTACCCACCACGGTGATTCTGTGGCTTCGCCATGGGTATGCTTCAGCTGGCAGTTTCACTTAGGGTCACTCACTTATTCAAAACCTAGAAATTTTCCTGGGGCAAGATGGCTCCACCTGTCCTCATTTCCCCCTGGAGGCAATTAGTACCAGTTGGGAGCAGCAGGCCAGCCCAGACTTCACATGCCTACAGAGGAGGTCCAGCAGCAAGTGAGAACAGAGCAAAGGTGTCTGTAAAGTGTCTACTGATACCCCATCGTCTAAAGCGAATTACAAGGTCAGCTCATGTGGGAGCAGCCTTCGTCCAGAGGCTCCTCTGGGGACCATTACCACAGAAAGACAGCCCGTCCTTGGGCTGCCAAACTGGAGAACTGTCTCTTGGGCCTTTTGCTTTACAAACCACTCATTATCCCCCCCCCGCCAACGTATAGCACAGTTAATAAAAACCCAGAGACAGAAATTGGGGTTCAACCTGAAGATCAGAAAAGCAAAACAGCCAGCCATTGGCTCTTACCTCTACCTCAGTCCAAAATGGCGATCCTGCCTCCAGGAATCTCAGAATGAGACTGACTGAGAGCTGTCTCCTCCCGTTTTATATTCGTCTCTAGGGCTGGGATTAAAGGTGTGTGCACCACTATTGCCTAGTTTCTGTGGCAAACTAGTGTGGTTACTGGGATTAAAGGTGTGTGTCACCATTGCCTGGTCTGTAAGGCTGACCAGAGCAGCTGTTTTACTCTCTGATCTTCAGACCAGCTTTATTTATTAAAATACAAATGGAGCATCACTACACCCCTGCTTTCCCCAGGGGCAGGGAAAGGGACTGTGGGAAAACAAGAGGGATTTCTGAGGGCTGAGTATGCCACTGCTTCTCAGGGAAGCTCCATTTCTCTTCTCTGCCTACTGGGGCAGTGGCAGGATGGGAGGGAGCAGAGAGAGTGCTAAGGTCCCCAAGGTTGAAGAGGTCCTCCCCTGAGTCATGTTCCCTACCAGGAGGGACAAAAGTGCCTGAGCAGGCCCTGAACGGGAAAGAGAAGGTCTGGGTGGACAAACTCAAGGGCCGACCTGCAGTTATCCAAATGCATAGGCACAAAGACATGTCGTGTACGGCAAGCATGGGTGCTCCAGTCACAGCACCAAACCTTGTAGGAGCCAGTGAACAGGTGCTTCTACTCATTTTACAGCTTAGGAAACTGAGACCCACAGAACCAGGCCTTAGCCACGACGTACAAACTCAGGGGTCACACCACGTGTGTAGGATGAGGCAAGAGGGTGTGGAGTTCGAATCTCTCTGTCTCCATTTACCAGCTGTGTGACCTGAACTAGGCACAGCAGCCTTCTGAGCCTCTCTTCTTCCATCTGTAAAATAGGAAAGAGAAGTGGTGATCACAGACCGAGGAGGAGAACGAGTCTGGTCACGAGGATGCTGGGGACTGCCTCCCTTGCCTCACTGCTGGCCTCTCAGGTCCCAGAAGGCCTGACTCCAGCAGTGAAATTCCTCTTGCCGCCCAGTCCTCTCAACTCCTTATCACACCAAACACCTTGCTGGCCGCTAGTTTATCAGCCCTGGGGCAGAGCTGCTCTGAGAGCTGACACCCGTGGAGGAGTCCTCTGAGTGGGACTCAGCCCTGGGGTGGGGGTGGGAAGGGGCAGGAGTGAGCCCTGGGAAGAGTAAGGCTGAGCCTGGAGCCTCAGGATGCTGGAGGGGAAATGGGAAGCAGGGTGGGATGGGGTGGAGGATGGGAAGCCAGATGCTGTAGCTAACAGCTGGACGGCACAGGTTCCCGGAACAGTGTAACTGGAAACGGCCGCACTACATTTCCTCCAGCCTAAGGCACCAGTTCCTTCCTCAGGGACCCCCGTGAGGCCTCAAGGAGGAAGGTCAGGGCCCCTATACCTGGAATTGGTGGCAGCTGGGTCAGGAAATGCCTCACCCCACCCCATCCTCTCATTTTCTAACCTTCAGGCCCGACTCTACCCTCTTCCTCTCTTACCCTCCCCTAACACCTTCTTTAGAAAGCCCCAAGGCTCTAAGAGCACCTAGACTGTCAAACCCAATCTTACCGTTTCCAGAGAGGGAAACTGAGGCTCAGAAAGAGCAAAAGGTTTGACTGAGATCCTCTAGCATGATGAGGTGAAAACCAGAGCTAGAGGCAGCATCCCTGGAAGAAAGGCGCCCGTACCTGTCAGAGCTGAGCTCATTACAGGTGTGCTGTGTGGTCCTGAGAAAGCTCACTCCGGTAGTCCCTGTAGACACGTGTGTGCGATAGCCACCTCATTACAAGCGGAAGGACAAGTGAGCAGCGTCTGATGTCTTTTTGCCCTCAAGCTGTCTCCCTCCTTCCTAGTATGCTAAGGCCTCAGGGTGATTTGGAGTTGTTTTGGGTGATAACTATGTTGTTTTATTTTTTTGAAATTTTATATGTGTGAGTGTTTGCCTACATATATGTCTGTGTACCACATGCATGCTTAGTGCCCGCAGAGGCCAGGAGAAGACATCAGATCTGCTGAAGCCGTCACAGGTGGTTGTGAGCCACCATGTAGATGCGGGGAACTAAATCTGGGTTCTCTGCAAGAGCAGAAGATGCTCTTAACCGCTAAGCCATCTTTCCAGGCCTCCAGGTGTGTCCCAGGCTGGCTTTAAACTTCGGATCCTCCTGCCTCTGGCTCCTCAGCCACCAGTCCGCACTACCACCACCGCAGGCAAAGTATCTTAAAGTAATAAAAGGGCCTGTGCTGTTTTATGGTAGGGAAAGGAGTGTGCAAGTAGAGGTGATTCTCAACTGTCCAGTGAACTCACACAGATGGAAGGAAGATAGCAAGGCAATGAGTTATGCGTATCTGCTAATAAATCTCACACAGCTGTCAAGGGAGGGGAAACCTGTGCAGACATCATTCCTATGGAAAATGGTCCACGTCTGCTGGGAAAACAGCCTCTCCAGGCACCTCCCATTTTCAATGTAGGAGTCTGATGAGGGGGTGGAATTGTTCACCGGTGAGAACCGGAAGAGGGAGGTGTTGAAGCTGGGGGATGGCTCCACCAATGGTCTGGGGTAAGACCCTACTCTCTGCTCTACCGGAGGCAGGTGCTTAGCTCCTTCTCGTGGAGGGTTCCACATTCATAAACAGCCACTGGAAGGGCAGGTGCAAGAGGACAGGAGATAGCTTACGTGAAGCAATCCACTTCAGCTGGACTTTCTCATCACTGTGGCTAATACTGAAAGGAACCATTTAAAGCGGATAGAGGTCACTTTTGAGTTTGTGGGCAGTGGCTTCCATTGTTTGCAGGCCGTGGTGAGATAGAACACCATGGGGGAAGGCACAATAGAGCAGAGATGCTCAGCTCATAGCAGCCAGGACACTAAGAGGAGCAGCATGGAGGGGCCCTGAGCCAAGGCATTGCCACCTGTGCAGAGACATTTTGCTGACCTCCTGGGCATCTCTCAGTCCAGTCAAGTTGCTGGTCAAGACGTTCCATTGGCTGTTTGCGTGTGTTTAGCATGAGTTCCTGTAAAGCTCAGAGAGGCTGAGTTCTCGATCGGTCCGCACAGCTACAGCAGGCCCCGTCTCACCAAACCCTCTGCAGCACATCTGCTGATTAGTTCTCCAACCAGAATCACATTAAAGTCCCCCCCCCACACCCCATTGTTCTGCTGGGGCCTGAGGGGATGTGGAGGGAGGACTTTTGCCTTCATCTGCCTCAGCTGCTCCTGGAATCAACTTTCTCTCTCTCTCTCTCTCTCTCTCTCTTCCTTCTCCCTCTCTCCCTTCCTTTTTCTGTTTTTTTTTTTAAACTTTTATCATGGGCAGTGGTGGCACACACCTTTAATCCCAGCAATTGGGAGGCAGAGGCCGGCAGGTCTCTGTGAGTTCAAGACCAGCCTGGTCTACAGAATAGGTTCCAGGACAGTCAAAGCTACACAGAAAAACCCTGTCTTGAGAAAACAAAAACAAAAACAAAAACAAAAAACCTTCCATCATTTGCATGTGTGTGTACACACCCGTGTGAATGCTTTTGTACAGGAGCCCTGTGGAGGTCAGAGGACCGCCTTCAGGAGTTCATGGACTCCACCGTGGACTCAGGAGATCAGAGCCGGGTCCCTTTTCCGCTGATCTGTCTCACCCACACTACCTGCTCCTGAAGAAGATGACTTGGCTTGTGCCACAGGACCTTTGAGGCCCACCCTGTCTTCTCTTTTTTGTCTCACCAGGACTACTCAGCTGTTGAGGCTGTGTGTACAAGCACAGTGGCACAGTGGAAGCCCGCCCACAATCCCAGAGCAATTAATTACCTATACTGAATGCTGGTGATGGGCCAAGCAGGGACCCTGATGCCGCACTGTCTGCATCAGAGTGTTTATTCCTCATAACCGAGGCTCATTTCCTGTACTCTCCCATCTGCCTGAAGCACTTTCTCTCCTCTACCCCACCTCAGCCCTGTGAGCTCAGTAGTCATGGCCCCGTTACTCAGATGAGAAAGTTGAGGCCCAAAGAAGTGAAGCAGTTTGACCAAGCTCCTGTAAATGCTCCCTTCAGCGACCATTCTGTGCTGTTCTCACCCACTCCTCCTCTTCAGTCTTCCAGGATTTGACCCTTATGGCAGCCTTGGGTTTCGGCTTCCTCTCCTCATCTTTCCGGAGACACAGCTGGAGCAGTGTGGCCTTTAACCTCTTCATCTTGGCCCTGGGGGTGCAGGGGTCGATCTTGCTGGAGCGCTTCCTGAGCTGGCCTTTCCTGAAGGATGTGGCCATCAGTCTGTTCAGGTAACTGAAAGCAGCGGGGTTGTTTTGGGTGCTTAGAATGCAGCGAGGGAAAGTTCTAGACGACCAGGGCATCTCTCTAGCCCTGACATCACAAAATACTTAGGGCAAAATTTTTCTAGAAGATTTTCATTATTTATACAAAAATCCAAGTCAACTGGGCCCTATTGGGCATTTCCATCTCTGTGGTACCCCAGGCCTCCCTGAATTCTCCCTATTTTGTTCCTAATGATTCTGATTGCATGAAGTCATACAAATTGGTAGAAAAAGAAAAAGAGTAGACACAAAACAAAGCAGAAAACAGAACTGTTGCCCAGAGAGACAGCATCTTAAAGAAAAGGAAGGGTGGGCAGGAGGTGCAGCTCCATGGTGAAGCAGTTGTCTGGCATGTACATCTGTCCTGGGTTCCATGCCCAGCCTACGAGGAGAAAACAAAAAGGGGAGGAAGAGGCAGAGGGGGAGAGAGAGAGGAGGGGGAGATGAAGAAGAGAAGAGAGAGGAGGGAGAAAGGGATGCAAGAAGGAAGGCTCAGTTCTGAGATGCCGGTAGACAGGAAACAATCACACTTTTCTTTTCTTTAAACTAGCATCTATCCATGTAGATGTAGCTAAATGAGATGGTACAAACCGGCAAAACTAACCTGTGATGCTAGACGTCACAGTAGTGGCTACCCAGGCAACAGGTGCATATTGATTAGGAAGGAGCACCACAGAACCTGTGGGCTCAGTGACCATTCTCTGTGTTAACCCAGATGATGTTTATATAGCGGGAAATCAGAATGATCAACAACAGGTGATTAATAATAGAGCTGAGATGATTAACAGATGATTAATAGATACAGATTAGTCAGGGTTCTCTAGAGGAACAGAACCAATAGGGTGAATATATGTATATATACATGTATATATTTACACACATATACTTAGATATAAGAATTTATTGATTTAGGGTACATTAAAATAATATTAACAGAGCTGGGAGGTGGTATCGCACACCTTTAATCCCAGCACTCGGGAGGTAGAGGCAGGCGGATCTCTGGGTTTGATGTCAGCCTGGTCTACAAAGTGAGTTCCAGGACAGCCAGGGCTACACAGAGAAACCCTGTCTTGAAAAAAAAAAAAAACAATAATAATAGTAGAAATAACAGGTATCTCACACCTGAGAGGTGCCCCAGCAAGTTGGTGCGGTCCCACAGTGGCTGTCACACTCCAGCGGTGAACAACCTGGTACTTGCTCAGTCCTGGAGAGCGCAGGTCCTTACTCCACAGTGGAAGTCTGGAAATGCAGGTTCTTTCATCAGCAAAGGAATCAGCAGCAGCAGGGTGCATCATTCTGCAGCAGGGGGGAGGCTGGGCAGACAGGAGGCAAACAAACCTCCTTCCAACTGCCCCTTTCTGTCTGGGTTAATACCCGGCAGGCACCTCCCACACTCTTCCCACAGCAACTAGCAATTAAGAAAACACCCCTCAGGCCAATCTGATGGAGACAGTTCCTCAATTGAGGGTCCTCTCTACAAGATGATTCTAAACACAGATAGGTGGTAGGCAGTTCCTGTGGGGCTGTACACCACTTTAAAGAGGCGCTGGATACTTGATAGAACTAGGAGACATTTTCCTTGAGAATGCTTTCTTGACTGGATGTGGTGGTGCATGACTTTGATCCCAGCTCTCCGGAGGCAGAGGCAGGCGGCTCTCTGAGCTCCAGGCCACCCAAAGCTACATGGCAAGACCATGTCTCAACTCTTCCCCCACCCCACCCCCCATAAAAGTAAGTTTTGTTGTCTTGTCCAACCTTGAATTGCTAGAATTCAGAGTCACACCTTGGGAAGTCTCAGCCCTGTGAAGGCCATCCCAGCTTTCCTTCTTAGGCCCTTGCTAAGGCTTCTGGGCCTTGTCCACGGACAGAAAACTTTCTGTGGGCCCAAAAACCATACTAGGTGCATCACCAATATTCTCTTTAGCCCATCCAGGGTCAAGGTCCCAGCTCATCCACAGGTAAAGGAATGAAAGTTCAGAGAGGGTAAGACATGTGGCTGGGGTCATAGGATTCTAACTTCCTTCTAGCCTTCCCAGACCCTCAGAGCAGTCACGATGTAAAATGGTTCGTTCCTTTTTTAAATACTGTAGAAGACTGAGGGAATGCAGCAGAGTTAGCAGAGCTCTTGCTTAATGTGCATAAAGCTCTGGGTTCTACTTCCAACACTGCAAAACAAAACAAAAAACTGGTCATTACGGCACACTCTGTAATCCCAGCCCATCAGAGGTGGAGGCAGGAAGATCAGGAGTTCAAGGTCACCCTCAGCTACACTAGTGAGTCTGAGGCCAGCCTGGGCTAGCAGATGTCCAGTCTTTAAAAATACCCTTTTAAATAACTTTTTCAAGGCTTAGAGCTACTGCCTGTGGGTATTGCATACCCCCTGGGTTGTGTCAAAGGACACCCTGGGGTTCTCACACAACAGCCCTGGGCTGGGGCTTCTGTTTAAAGTTGTTGCACAGGTGTTAGCCTTTGGCACCCAAATTGGAACAGGGAGCATTTCAGGATGCTTCCCAGGAACCTGTAACAGGGACCTGTTGTCCCTCCCTACCACCCAGCTGCCATCCTACCAAATACCATTTGGATCCTCCTGGCTGAGACTCAGCTGGTACTGGCTTTGCAAGACTGAACAGTGGCACCCACCTGCCTGTCAGGCCAGGCTGGGCTAGTGGGCTTTGCCTGACCTGTTCCCTGCACTAGGAACAGAGACCCTGCTCTCCCCTTACACAGTAAGGACTTGATAAATGCTCATTGGGATAAAAATGAAAACAAAAGACCCTTCAGTGAGCGATTTCCACCCACTGCACACCCGGTGTTGGGGATCAAACCAGGGCCTTGCAAATGCTAGGCAAGATCTCTGCTGAGCCCCAGCCCCAACCATTGTTTTGTTTTTCTGTGACATAGGCTCATGGAACATAGACAGGTCTCAAATTCACTAGGTATCTGAGGGTGGCCTTGAACTTCTGAACCTCCTACTTCAATTGTCTGAGTGCCAAGATTATAGGTGTACATGCCTGGTTTATGTGTTACTGGGGATTGAACTCAGGGCTTTGTGCCAACTGAGCAAAACACCAGATTCCATGGGTGTACTTTTTAAAAAGTATTTATTTACCTGTATTTTATGTACATTTGGTATTTTGCCTGCAAGTATCTCAGTGTGAGGGTATCAGATCCTCTGGAATTGGCATTATGGGCAGTTGTGAGTTGTCTTGTGGGTGTTGGGAAGTGAACCCTGGTTCTCTGGAAGAGAAATCAGTGCTCTTAACCACTGAGCCACCTCTCCAGCCCTAAGGGGTGTGCTTTTAATTGCATACCCTGAGTGGTTCTAGAAGATTCTCCCTAGAAGGTCCTGGCAATGCCCAGCTTCCTTGTTGCATCTGCCATGTGTTCATGAATTCTGCTCTTACTGTGACCCCAGGTGTTGTTACACAAAGTCACAGAGGCACAGGGTGTATTCCAGGTCTCACTGTCAGGACATGGCTGACATAATGACCACCTTATTTCAGGGTCTTTCTATCACTTGTCACAGGTCTGAAATCTCATGACTGGCCCACTAATTTTTGAATTGAGCTGGTCAATGCACTGAACACTCGCCTACCGAGCATGGCCTGTCTAGACAGTGACACACCAGGTTCCCCAATATACTGTCCCTCCTGGTCCACGTCCCTATGTCCTGCTCTTACTGTCCCCTCACATCCTTGAACCTCAGCAACAGCAGCAAGGGAGACCAGGGAGGCTGCATCCCTTAGATCTAGGGACTCGGCCTTAAATCTAGGCCAGCTGGACTTGAACCTCATCTTTGTTAGCAGGAGGTAGTAGTGGCCATCCTTCCGGTTCCATGCCCTCTTGTACATGATGAGGGGGACACAACATTGTAGTAACGTAGTACCACCCTGATGGAGGACTGACCTTTAACCTCAGGCAATTCAACAGCCTCTCACCAGCACAGCTGGGATAATCCCTAGGGAGGAGAGGTTTCAGGGGAAAGGGGAGGCGCAGCTCAGTGCCACTCACTTCCCCCTCCCCCAGGAAGCCCTCCATGATAAATCTAGTTGGCACAGTTAACTCAGGAAATCCTATATCTCTCCAGCCAGACTAGAAGCACTTTGAAGATTAAAAGGTGTCTTTCTCTGCCCGAATCCCCACACTGAGCCTGCACACTTGTCCAGGGGAGGAAGGATATGAGTCTTCATGATACCTGCCTCTATGCATGAATTCCCTCTCACGTGCCTACCAGTCTTTGTGTTAGATAGATACACGTATACAAAGACTTCCTTCTAACCCCTGCCCCAGCTAGGGCAAACAAATGTGGTCTTTCTTACTTTCCAGGTGGACGCTTTACGGGATTAAGTAGCTGCTTAGGTGGTAGAGCTGGGATGGGAGGCCAAGCTTATTCTACTTCCAAACTGCTAAACCCAGGCTCCACACATCGAGGAGAGAAAGGAGGACCGTGGCGGGCCAGCGGGTGCACAGCGCCCTCTATGGAACATCTGAGAGCGGCGACAGCAGAAAGGAAGTGTGGGGTTGAGGGTGGAACTCAAGACAGCGGAGTCCCTCGGGAAGAGGCAGCCACTTTAAATCCCAGTGACATTGGTAGAAGAGGCTCGGCGCCTCTGAACATTCCTGTACCACTGGAGTGTGCAAGGACCCCGGGTGCCATCCTGGTGAGGGACAGGGCAAGAGAGCACTGTGCTGTTGTGGAAACCCTCCTCTATGTGTGTGTGTGTGTGTGCGCTGCTGAATGAGAGGTACTCTTCCTCACAGGGTCTCTCTCCTCTCTCAGCATCCGGACGGCTACCATGAGCACAATCCCTGTGCTCATCTCAGCGGGCGCTGTCCTTGGGAAGGCAAACTTGGTGCAGCTGGCTGTGATGGTGCTGATGGAAGCTGCAGCCTTCAGAGCTGTCAGGATTGTTGACAAGAAGTTCTTCCACGTGAGTCCCAGGGCTGTGAGGGGACTTGGGAGAGCGTAGGGGGGTAAGATGCTGCCCCACCTTGATGAAGTTTTGGAGTTTTAAAAATAAAGCTAGGCCTCGAGTGGAGCTGAAAGTGCTTAGACGCCACTGAAGGTTAAACACAGCGCGTGGAGGCCTTGAGTGGGGCAAGATTACTATGGGATGCGTATGTAAGATGAATTCCCAGAGCGTATTAGCCACAGAATGTGCGTGTTTCATATATGGTATCTATTCGAGTGGCTCACAGGTTAGTCCAATTACTCCAACAATGACTGTCTCCTGATAGAAAGCCCAAGAGTCCAGCAGTTTTCCAGCCCATGAGTCTGGATGCTTCACTGGCCTTCAGTGTACTTTGGGATCTTAAAGAGGTAGGCTCTGATGACGGTGAAGGAATGGACTTGCCAGGGAGTCCTGAAACTGAGAGCAAGGGCTTCCTTCTCCCTCGTCCTTTATAGAGACTGCCACCACGAGTGGCCTAGATTTAAGACGGATTTTCCTACCTCAAAAGATTGGGACTTAAAGTAGGTCTTCCTTCTTCAAATGATTCTTTTTTTTTTTTCCTCTCTCTTTGGCTCTTTGAACTCTTTGCTCTTGAGGGGCTGCCACCCAGATCCCAAATAAAACACACAGACAGAGGCTTATTCTTATTTATGGATGCCTGACCTTAGTTTGACTTGTTTCAAGCCAGCTTTTCTCAACTTATGCCAGCTACCTTTTGCCTCCAGGCTTCTTCCTTTTTTTTTTTTTAATATTTATTTACTATTTATTTATTATGTATACAATATTCTGTCTGTGTGTATGCCTGCTGGCCAGAAGAGGGCACCAGACCTCATTACAGATGGTTGTGAGCCACCATGTGGTTGCTGGGAATTGAACTCAGGACCTTTGGAAGAGCAGGCAATGCTCTTAACCTCTGAGCCATTTCTCCAGCCCCCCTTCTTCCTTTTCTTACTTCCGTGTGTCTTTCACGCTTACTCGGTGGCTGGCTGGATGAGGCCTTAGTGTCCTCCTCTCCTCTCCTCTCCTCTCCTTGTTCTCTCTTGATCCTGCCTCAGAGTTCTCCCATTTATCCTGTCTGCCAGCCCCACCTATCCTTCTCTTGCCTTCCTATTGGCTGTTCAGCTCTTGATTAGACCAATCAGGTGTTTTAGACAGGCAAAGTAACACAGCTTCACAGAGTTAAACGCAGCATAAACAAAAGCAACATACCTGAAAATAATATTCTCCAACACGATTCAGTCAAGAGAAAATGCTCACAGGAGTTGCTAGCCTCTTGGGTTTTAGTTAATTCCATGTGTAGTCAAATAAACAACCAAGACTAGTCTTTCATTGAGTCATCATGGCTGTGGTCAGCAAGTTCCACGGTGAGTGAACTTAGGAAGTGAAGCAGAGGCCATGGAAGGCTGCTCCTTACTGGCTTGTTCATCTTTTTTTTTTCTTTTCTTTCTTTCTTTTATTTTTCTTTTCCCTGAGACAGGGTTCTCTGTGTAACAGTCCTGGCTGTTCTGGAACTCACACTGTAAACCAGGCTGGCCTTGGTCTCAGAACTCTACCTGCCTCTGCCTCTCATGTGCTGGGATTAAAGGCCTGTGTCACCACTGCCTGACCACCTTGCTTTCTTATTTAGCCTAGGGCCACCTGTCCAGATGTGGTACCATCCACTGTGAGCTGACCCTCCCTCATCAATTCATGGTACCTGTACGTCCCTATTCACATCTTGAGTCCCCCCACCATGGTCCTATTATACTGCCTTGGCTTGACTTCTACAATTATTCCATGCTGTATGCACAGACCTAAAGCTTTGAATCTAGGAACCAAGAATAATACACCATGGTTCTTGCCAATAATTCAAAGACATAAAATATAGCAAAGGGAGATAGGGGATGCTACAAAATTCTATTGACTATCTTTAAATTTTTATTGATTACCCAGAGCAGACTGATGTGACATTATTGTTATGTGTTGTTCAGATCCACAATTCTTTATTCATTGAATCGGCATGCTTTTGTCTAGGTAGTAGCATATATTAAAAAGATAGAGGAACATAAAAATTATATATCAAATAAAGAATTAATTCTGAGTGACCTTTCTTTAAGAGAGCTAACACTGGAAATGTACATTTGTACATTTGTCTGCTTTTCGAGACAGGTTTTCTCTATGTAGCCTTGGCTGTCCAGGAACTCACTCTGTAGACCAGGCTTATTACTAACTAGCTCTTACATTTTAAATCAACCCATATTTTTCATCTACCCTCTGCCATGTGGCAGTAACTTTATTACCACAGCATTTTCATCTCCTCCTTGTTGTTATTCTATTTACTTTAGATTCACACTGGAATGCCAAAATATAGTTTGTTTTATCTCCTCTTTATTCTTTTGACTTTTGGGGGGGGACCCAGCTCCCAAATAAATACACGTGGAGTCTTATTATTACTATTAAATGCCTAGGCTTGGCTTATTTCTAGCCAGCTTTTCTTACACTCTCCCATCTTCCTTTGCCTCTGGGCTGTTACCTTTTCCTATTTCTGTACTGCTTATTTTCCCTCTTAGCCCATGGCTGGCTGTGTAGCTGGATGACCCCTGATATGAGCCTTCCTTGTCCTTGTGCTCTTTGATTGCCTGCTCCTTCTTCTTATTTATCCTCTCTGCCTGCCAGCCTCGCCGGTCCTTTCTCCTGCCTGCTGATTGGCCATTCAGCGCTTTATTAGACCTCAGGTGTTTTAGACAAAGAATCACAGCTTCACAGAGTTAAACAAATGCAGCATAAACAAAAGCAACACATCTTTACATCATTAAACAAACGTTCCAGCCGGGCGTGGTTTTGCACGCCTGTAGTCCCAGCTACTCGGGAGGCTGAGGCAGGAGGATCACTTGAGTCCAGGAGTTCTGGGCTGTAGTGCGCAATGCCGATCGGGTGTCCGCACTAAGTTCGGCATCAATATGGTGACCTCCCGGGAGCGGGGGGGGGGGGGGGGGGGGGGGGGGGGGCGGGACACACGGGGGACGGGGGGGATGGGACCACCACCAGGTTGCCTAAGGAGGGGTGAACCAGCCCAGGTCGGAAACGGAGCAGGTCAAAACTCCCGTGATGATCAATAGTGGGATCGCGCCTGTTAATAGCCACTGCACTCCAGCCTGGGCAACATAGCGAGACCCCGTCTCTTAAAAAAAAAAAAAAAAAAGAAAAGAAAAGAAAAGAAAAAAATATTTTTTTAAAAAAAAAGTAAAAAAAAAAAAAAAAAACAACAAATGTTCCAGAGCATAAGCAAATGTAACACACCTTAAAATAATATTCTACAGCAGCCCCATTTGGGTCTGGTTTGCAAGTCCTCCGAATCCACCCTTCTTCCCCGTCCTTAGTTTGGTTTTTCAGCCTAATTTTATCCTGTCCAGCTATTGGCCAATTGGCTCCTTTATTGGCTCAATCACAACGACATATATTCACACAACGTAAAGGAATATTCCACAGCAGGAAGGTGAGGACAAAAGGGTCAACAGTTCAAGGTCATCTGTGACTATATAGTAAGTTTGAGGTTAACTTCAGCTACAAAGACAAAAAACAGCAAACAAAATAAACAACAAACAAATAACAACAACAAAGAACAGGCCTACGGAGATAGCTCCGTGAATAAAGGTGCTTGTTGCTTAAAACAACAACAACAACAGCAACAAAAAACCCAAGCCCCTGATGAGTTTCATCCCCGGAACCCAAATGAAAAGTCAGGTGCTGGGAGGGCTGGCGAGACAGCTCATCCTTTGAGAGCCCTGACTCTCTTCCAGAGGACCCAGTTTCAATTCCCAGCACCCATATGGCAGCTCACAACTTCCTGTAACTCCAGTTCCAGAGGATCTGACAACTTTTTCTGACCTCTGAAGGTGTTCATGTACAAACACAGATAAACACACATATACATAAATTAAGAAAAATACACTTCCTTTTTTTTGTTTTTGTTTTTTGGAAATAGGGTCTCTGTAGATCAGGCTGGCCTCGAACTTACAGAGATCCACCTGCCTCTGCTTCCTGACTGCTGGGATCAAAGTCATGTGCCAACACTGCCTGGCCACCCATTTTATTCTTTTTTTTTAAATTTATTTATTAATTATGTATACAGTGTTTTCCCTACATATATACTGCAGACCAGAAGAGGGCACCAGATCTCATTACAGATAGTTGTGAGCCACCATGTGGTTGCTGGGAATTGAACTCAGGACCTCTGGAAGAGCAGCCAGTGCTCTTAACCTCTGAGCCATCTCTCCAGCCCACACCTGATTTATTCTTGAGTGATGTCTGTAACCTTCTCTTTTTGCTCTTTATTTTTTAATTTTTTTGCTTTTGTTTTTCTTAAACCTATCTAGGACTAGGTCTAAGGGTCTAAGAGTCTCACTCTGAAAGAACAAATGTTCTTAACTGATGGGCAGTCTCTCCAGCCCCAATGGGTTTCATTCATTTATTTTTGAGGCAGGGTTTCACTAGGTAGCTCTGGCTGTCCTAGAACTCACAGAGCTCTGCTGCTTCTGCCTCCTGAGTGCTGGGATGACAGACAGGTCCCCACACCCAGGGCTCTGTGCATGCTACACAAGCTCTTAGCTGAATGAACTATAGATGATCTCCAGTTTTAGGTCTGTCTGAGACAGGGTCTTTGTTCTGTAGCCCAGGATGGCCCTGTACTCACAGCATCCCCTTGCCTTAGCCTTCTATGTGATGGAAGTACACGCATGTCCTCTTCCTGGTCTTTAGGCAGAAGCTATGTAGGCGCGCATCTTCATACGTGGGTGAGGGCTCTTTAGCAGCATCCACCCATTGAGAAGTACTTACCTATCATGTACCAGGCATTCTCACGACCATGAGAAAATACAACTGCAGGGAAATTTCTGCTGAGAAAGGAACCCAACCATTACCACTAAAAAAAAAAAAAAAAAAAAAAAAAAAAAAAAAATGGACAAAAGATGTGTCCGGTTTGATCATGACCAATTCTATAGTGAAAAATAAAGCAGAAGAGGGTGGTGCCGAGATGTGAGGGGGTGGGTAAGATACCAGACAGACTGGTAGGAAAGCATCACCACGCAATTTTGAGGCCAGACCTGGAGGGCGTCTGGCAACAGTGGCCAGCCAGCCCTGGCCAGGTGTTTGGTAGATAGCATCTGTCCCAAGGCCCTTGTGTCTCTTGTCCAGACTCCTTACATGTCCTGCCCCTTGGTGATAATAGAAAGCTTGTTGCTTACCCCCTCAGGGCTGACCACTTCCTCCTCCCTGCCCATGTCCCTCTGCCCAGAGAAACAGTATTGCTGACTGTTGAAGGGCCTGAAGTAATGTAACATGAGGGCCGGCTTGTTGGGGTTTTTGTCCCACCTGGTACTCCATAGCCGGCAATTCCCAAAGAAAATAACATAGAGTCTACATTAGGTTATAAACTGATTGGCCCATTAGGTCAGGCTACTTATTAGCTCTTATAACTTATGTTACCCCATTATCCTTATCTATGTTAGCACATGGGTCTGTACCTTTCTCAGCAGGGCAGGTTACATGCTGCCTCTTCGGTGGTCTGCACAGGAATGGCAGAGGAACCTCCCTGCTTCCCAGAATTCTCTTGTTCTCAGTGCATCACCTCTACTTCCTGTCTGGTTTTCCCGCCTATACTGCCTGCCTGGCCAATCAGCATTTTATTAAAATATGATTGACAAAATACAGACAATTCTCCCGCATCAAAGTGAGAGAGGGCTGGAGAGCTGAGAGTGGAGGGTGGGGAGGGAAGAGGGGTTAGGCTGGAGAAAAAGCGGACCACACAGGGTCTTCCTGCTGGTCATGGAAAGGACAGTCACTCTGAGTCAGGAGGAAGCCAGCGGAGGATTCTGAGCCGGGAAGAGGCAGGGTCTGCAGCTGTTAGGAGAATATTCAATAGGGACAAGGGTGGGAACAGGAAATATAGCTGGGAGGTTATTGCAGAAATCTGGGGTATCAGCCAGGGCTGGTGGTGACACATGACTTTAATCCCAGCACTCTGGGAGGCAGAGGCAGGAGGATCTCTGTGAGTTCGAGGCCAGCCTAGTCTACAAGAGCTAGTTTCAGGTCAGGATCCAAAGCTACAGAGAGAAACCTTGTTTCGAAAAAACAAAAAAAAAAACAAAAAAAAAACCCAACAACAACAACAACAAAAAACACCAAAAAAAAAAAAAAAGAAAGAAAAGAAAAAAGAAAAAAAGAAAGAAAACAAAAGAAATCTGGGGTATCTGCGAAGGAGACTTTGGTCAAGGCAGCATCAGTGGGGAGTAGGTAAAGAGCCGATCAATTCTGAGAGTTTTTAGAAGACCCTGAAGACAGCTTTTATCCTAAACCCACTAAGAATGAAGCCTAAGACTTATTAAATTTGCTATGCACGGTTAGCATGAACCACAAGTCTACCTGGCTGTAGTGTGGCATTCCAAGACCACTCGTCACTCATCACCATGGGAAGGCCAGCTGGGTGGGTTGTATAAGCTCTGAATACCAGGTCAGAGTTCGAGTCACACCTCCCACAGAACTTTCTCAGAAAAGCACAGGACTTTCTCAGAGGGGCAACACGGCTGACCTCTTCACGCAGGCCTGGGACACTCACCAGACCGCTGTGATCTGTTGCAGATGGAAGACCACATAATCGCGATGCACGGGCATGTGTTTGGGACCTATTTCGGACTGCTTGTGGTCTGGTGCCTCTCCAGGTCCCTGCCCTGGGGAGTGGATGAGAAAGCCCAGACAGAGAAGGCTCAGATGGCCACAAGCTCCAGTCTGTTTGCCATGCTGGGTAAGGACGAGAGGGCTGGGTAGTCTCCTGTCTGAAGAGTTGGAAACAAATCCTGCTGACAGATCTTTCTGACCCTGAGTATCCTGGTCCCATCCATAAAGGCCCTTTGTCTCTAGTAATGTTGTTGAGTTTATATAGCTTTATATATAGCCTATAGACTATATATATATTATAATAATGTTACATATAAACTATATTGTTATATATGTGAACCATGTTATTGTATATATACACTATATGTTATATATCAACTATAAAACATATATTTAAATACCATATAGTTTATATATAATGTTATTGAGTTTATGTAGCTTTGGAGTAAGCCTCTCCTTTTAGGGACTTCTCTTCAATAATATTTGGTGGAGCTGGGCAGTGGTGGCAGAGGCCTTTAATCCCAGCACTCAGAGGCAGAGGCAGTTGAATTTCCTTGTGGGAGGCCAGTCTGGTCTACAGAGTGAGTTCCAGGACAGCCAGGACTGTTACATTTGAGAAATCCTGTCTCAAAAAATCAAAATAGGGCTGGAGAGATGGCTCAGAGGTTAAGAGCACTGGCTATTCTTCCAGAGGTCCTGAGTTCAATTCCCAGCAACCACATGGTGGCTCACAACCATCTGTAATGAAATCTTGCACCCTCTTCTGGCCTGCAGGCATACATACAGACAGAACACTGTATGCAAAATAAATAAATAAAGCTTTAAAAAATTTTTAAAAATCAAAATACTAATAATAATTCAGTGGAGACTTGGGTGTGGTGGTGTACCCCTGGACTATAGCACTTGGAAAGCAGAGCCAGGAGGATTGAAAGTTCAGAGAGGCTCTTTACATTAGACTACATTTATTTATTTATTTTATGTGCATTGGTGTTTTACCATGGAACTGGAATTGCAGATAGTTGTGAGCTGCCATGTGGGTGCTGGGAATTGAACCCCGGGTCCTCTGGCAGAGCCATCAGTGCTCTTAACCACTGAGTAACCTCTCTGGCCCTTACATTAGACTTTAAATGAGTTTATCTTATTTTTGTCTCTAACAGAAAGGAAGCATGTGGGAAAGGAAACCCTGTGACTAAAAGTGAGAATTAAGATAAAGGAACATAGGGAGGAGCTGGAGAGGTGGAGTGGTTAAAGCACTGGTTGCTCTTGCAGGGGACCTGGGTTCTGCTCCCAGCACCCACATGGTGGTTCAAACCACCTATAACTCTGGTTCTGATGATCCTTTGTCTCTGAAGGCATCAGGCTTGCAAGTGTGTGCATACATATATGTAGGCAAAACACTCACACACATAAAATATTTTTTAAAAGATAGTACTTTTTAAAAATATAGGGAGTAGGCCAAGCAGTGGTGGCGCATGCCTCTAATCCCAGCACTCAGGAGGTAGAGGCGGGTGGATCTCTGTGAGTTCGAGGCCTGCCTAGTCTAGAGTAAATTCTAGGATAACCAGAACTACACAGAGAAATTCTGCCTTGAAAAAATTATTTTTTAGATTTGTGTGTGACTGTTTTGCCTGTATACATGTTTGTTTACTATGTGTATGCCTTTTGGATCCCCTAGAACTGGGTTTACAGATAGCTGTGAGCCACCATGGGTGCTGGATCCAACCCAGGTCCATTGCAAGAGCAGCCAGAGCTCTAACCACTGAGCCATCTCTCCACCCTCTGCTTTGCATTTTAAAAGGAAGCATTTGGCCATCAAAAAGCAGAGTTGAGGCCTGGCATGTGTAGAGATCTGAACACACTGGGCCTTATATTCCTCGTCTGGAAATGTGTCGTCTGCTTCCTACCAAACTGAGACTTCAGACGGGAGAGGGGAGAGGTGACTGTTTAGACACCCCTGGAAGGTGACCAGGCTTGCTTGCTAGCTCCAGGCCGTTCCTCTGATGTCCTGGAAGAGAGTGGTTTCAGAAGCAGTGCTCTTCTGGCTAATGGCCTTCTCTGCCCTCCAGGCACCCTCCTCCTGTGGATCTTCTGGCCCAGTTTCAACTCTGCTCTGCTGGAATGCCAAAATGAGAAGAAGACCGCTGTGCTCAACACCTACTATGCCCTTGCTGTCAGCGCAGTAACAGCTACCTCCATGTCAGCCCTGAGTCACCCCCAGGGGAAGATCAACATGGTGAGGAAGAGGCTGCCTCCTGGGCTACAAGTGTCTCTTTGTGCCTAACACACGTATTGATGGCTGTCCCACAGGGCCAGGCTCTGGGTATCCATTTATGCTTAACACACGTGTCGATGGCTGACCCACAGGGCCAGGCTCTGGGTGTGTGTCTGTGTCTAACACACGTGTCGATGGCTCTCCCACAGGGCCAGGCTCTGTGATGGACTCTTCCTTGTTTGCCATGTAGGGAATATCAGGGTACCAGAGACTGGACAGGCTTTCTGGAGGCTGGTGTGTGTGCGCGCACGTGTGTTTAAATCAATGTTGCTATCACACAGACCCCATTTCTGCTAGTTGTTGAAGCCAATATACCATGAGCAGAACAAACTGGGATAAAGCTAGTCAACCTTTCTTCCTTCAAGAAGAAGGTGGTGGTGCACACCTTTAATCCCAGCATTTGGGAGCCAGAGGCAAGCAGATCTCTGTGTTTGAGGCCAGCCTGGTCTACAGAGTGAATTCCAGGACAGGCTCTAAAGCTACACAGAAAAACCCTGTCTATAAAAACCAACAAAACAAAACAACAAATAACGAAAAGGAAACATGTTTTAAGAATTCAGTTTTTAAAATACCACTAGTTTTTAGACTTTGAGTCTTTCTTGGGGGGGAGGGGTTTGAGACAGCTCTGTTAAGTGCTTAACCCTGTTAAGTGCTCAAGGGTGTGTAGTAAGGAGGGGCCAGGATGCCCAGTCAGAAGGGCTAATCCCTGAGCTCGAGGGAGCCTGTGGATGAGCGTTACCTGGCCAATGGACGGGAAGGAATGGCTTCACGACCTGTGAGCCAGCGAGGCCATTAGGAGGCGGCCTGCTGAAGGCTAATGACTGTGGGCAAGAGAGCCCTCCCTGGGCTTACTTCACCTACCCACAAGCTGTTGCTTTGCAGGTTCACATCCACAATGCAGTGCTGGCGGGAGGCGTGGCTGTGGGCGCCCCGAGTTTCCTGATCACTTCTCCCTGGATTGCCATGGTGTTGGGCCTCACAGCGGGGTTGATCTCCATTGGGGGAGCCAAGTGCCTGCCGGTAAGTGGGCAGCTACTCTTGGACTTTATCTCTGTGAAGAGACACCATGATTGTGGTGACTCTTATAAAGGAAGCATTTATTAGGGTGGCTTGCTCACAGTTTTCAGAGGTTCAGTCATTCTAACCATGGAGGGGAGCAGGCTGGCATGCAGGCTGGAGGAGCAGCTGAGAGTCCGATATCTTGCAGGCAACAAGAAGTTGACTGAGACACTGGGTGGTATCCTGCCTGAGCTTGGGGAACCTCAAAGCCCACCCCTACAGTGACACACTTCCTCCAACAAAGCCACACCTCCCAATAGTGCCACTCCCTTTGGGGGCCATTTTCTTTCAAACCACCATAACTACTAATCTCTACTTTGCCTCAGACCAGTAGTATCTGGGTCACTGGGTGGGTCACATGGGAACCTGAGGCAGGTACAAAGCCCACATACATTAATGACTAAGCTAGGTAGGACATTCAGGGAAGACACCTGTGTCAATGCAGGTTCGAAGTCGCCTCTATTCTCAGATAAAACTTTATCTGACACGCAGAGCAGGCCCAGAGGCATTTCTGTCCATCATTTTAATCTTTAAAAAAAAAAGGTTAAATGGCATTTATTTGTTTGTTTGTTTGTTTACTGTGCATATAGTAGAAGTCAGAGGACAACTTGAACAAATCTGTTCTCCACTTCTACCATATGGATCCTGGGAATTGAACTCAGATCGTCAGGCTTGACAGCAAGCCCCTTTTCCACTGAGCCCTCTCCCAGCCCAGGCGGCAGACTTTTGTAGGCTGAATCTGGATACTCAGCTTCAACTCAAGGAAGAGTTTACCAGCAGTTGGATTTGATCCTAGCTAAGCCTCTCTGCTTTTCATCTGCAGAGGGAACACATGTCTCTTATCTCTTTTGGCTTTGAAACCCCAAGATGAAAGCAGTTGTTAGACAACAAAGAGAGTGTCGGAAGGTGACATGCTCCCATTGGACTCAAGCCCTGTCTGAGTGATTCTTTCTATCGCTGTGATAAAACAGCAAGACCAAAAGCGATCTGGGAGGAGGGTTTATTTCATCTTACAGGTGGTAGGTAGTCCATCATCCAGAGAAGTCAGGGCAGGAATTTGAGGCAGGAGCTGATATAGAGGCTATGGATGGGTGCTGCTTACTGGCTTGCTCCCCATGGCTTGCTTATAGAACCCAGGACCACCCAAGGGTGGTACGAACCTCAGTAAGCTGGACCCTCTCACATCGATCATCAGTCAAGCAAATGGTCTGAAAAGCTTGCCCCAAGCCAGTCTGGGGGTGGGGAGCAATTTCTCACCTGAGGTCCTCTCTTACAAAATGACACCAACTTGTGTCAAGTTGATGTAAAGCTGCCCAGCACAGCCCCTTGATGTCTTGGTGCCTCAGTTCCCTAGACTCTTTTTCTTTTAAAGATTTATTTATTTATTTATTATGTATATAGTGTTCTGGGCACCAGATCTCATTATAGATGGGTGTGAGCCATCATGTGGTTGCTGGGAATTGAACTCAGGACCTCCAGAACAGCAGTCAGTTCTCTTAACCTCTGAGCCATCTCTCCAGCCCAAGATTTATTTATTTTATGTGCATTGCATTGGCATTTTGCCTGCATGTATATTTGTATGAGGGTGTAAGTTCCTCTGGATCTGGTATTATAGACAGTTGTGAGCTGCTATGTAGGTGTTGGGAATTGAACCCAGGTCCTCTGGAAGAGCAGCCAGTGCTCCCAGCCGTTGAGCCAGCCATCTTTTCAGTCCTTCCTTTGACTCTTTCACCAGGGCAGGGTGGCTCTGCTATTTTGAAGATAACTCATTTGTTTATCAATTCATTCATTCAATCATTCACCAAACATGCTGAAGAGAAAAACAAAAAACAACAACAAAAAACCCAAAAACTTTATTTTTAAATTTTTGCATTGGTGTTTTGTCTGCATGTATGTGTAAGGGTGTCAGATCTTAGAGATACAGACAGTTGTGAGCTGCCTCCTGGGTGCTAGGAATTGAACCCTGGTCCCCTGAAAGAACAGTCAGTGCTCTTAACTGCTAAGTCATTCCTCCAGTTACCAAACATGCTTTAGCCCTTGTTCTGCTTCAGATAAACACGTCAATAAAAAGCAGAAGGGCCCCTAAGCTAGCCTAGGTCTGGTCAGAGTAGAAGCTAATACTTGCAGAGGGAATGACGCCTGAGATCAGCAGAAGACAGTATGTCGGATTAGCCAGGCAAATAGGGAAATGAATCCCAGACAGGGTCGGATTAGCCAGACAAATTTGGAAATGAATCCCAGACATGGTCAGTGCCTTCAAACCCTCAGTGAGAAGAGTGTGTGACCCAGCCAAGAAACAGAAAGATCGTGGTTGCGTTCGCCAGACCTTGTTGAGATCAGCATGGAGAGGTGGGAAGTGCTGGGCAGAGCTTCTGGGATAACCAGGTGTCTGGATGTTCTCTCCGGAGACGGTGGGGGCTGTAAGGAGAGAAGGAACCCGAGGAAGCTCCCTAGGTGTCTCCTCAGGCCTAATGAGGGCAGAAGCGGAGGGACCGTGGGACAGTCTGTGCCACGTGGATAGATGCCGTCTGTCTGATTTCTTGTCTCCTTGTTGTCTTGCGGATGGATGGCATTTATGGGTGACTAGCGACATTCTTGCTCAGCATGCTGCTGGGCTGTGGAAGTTAGAAGCCAGGATGTTGCTCAACACCCTACGGCACAGAGGATGGTCCCCCGGTCCCAACACAGGATTATCAGCCTTAAATGGGAATGGAATCTGTGTCGGGCCCTTTTACTCAGAATGTGACCCAGGAAGCATCAGGAATGGTGACTACTTTCCTTGGCGCTGTGACCAAAAACCACCAAGAAACAACTTAAGGGGAAGGGTTTATTTGGGCTCCTGGGTTGCGGGGACACCATCCATTACGATGGGAAAGCGTGGCCGCCAGCAGCTCGCTGGCTTCAGGGGTTGGTAGCTGCTGTTTGTTCACGCTTCAGTGGACCACGAAGTTGAAAGCTTGGAAATGGAGGAGGCTTGTAACCTTAAGGTCCAACCCCCAGGAACTTACTTCCTATTATTATTGAAAAAGAGAAAGAAAGACGCCTTGCAACAGAGCTCATGTGGAGGATTTTTTAATTGGGGGAACGAATGGGAAAAGGGGGAGCGGTGGAGGGTAGACTGGCCTGGGAAGGAGGAGGGAGGGAGATAGGAGGTGGGCAAGGCTAAATTTACTTTTTTTTTTTTTTTCTAAATTGACTTTTAAAAGTGAACATAGTGAATGTGCACAGGGGCGCTCTTAGTGGCAGCAGCTAAGGATACATCCTGTCAGGACCCCAAGGGCCGGCAGTATAGATGCCTGAATACAAACACTTCCACCAGCTGTCTCCTCCTAAAAGGTTCTACAATTTCCTAGAACAGGACCATCCACGGAAGGGGGTGAGGCAGGAGGTGTTCAACCCCATGAGCTTGTGGGCCCTATCACATTCCAGCTGTGAAACATCCCTGGGAAGTTAGTCAGAATTGCAGAATCCCAGTCCTCTAAATCCTTTACATGTGAGCATGCGTGAGCGCATGAGCATGCGCGAGTGCATGTGCATGCCAGAGGAAGGAAACCAGGCCTTGGCATCTTCTAGGTAAGCATTCTCTGTTCAGTCTACATCTACAGTCTTTCTGAGCATTTTAAAATAAAGGTTTTATTTTTATTCACATGCGTGTTTTCCCTGAATATACATTTGTGCACCATGTGCAGCATGCTGAGGCCAGATTCCCTAAAATTGGGATTACAGATGTTCTGTGCCGCCATGTGGGTCCTCAGAACTGAACCCCAAATTCTGAAGGACTGTTAGGAAATATTCCCAAAAAAAAACGAGCCTCTCCGTCGATGCAAATAATCCCAGTCAGACCAAATTAAAAGATATCCAGATTTAATTGGACTTAATTGGATTTAATTGAATTTAATTGGATGGCCCAGAGGGGGGTAACAGAAAGCCAACACAACCACCAAAGAGGAAGGGGAAGACCTCTTTTATTTTTATTCTCTGGGAGGCAGTTTAAATAGCCTATGGGAGTGGTCTTGACCTTTCCTGGAGAGGGGTCAAGGTTTTGTGGGCTCAGGGGAGGAGGCTTCCAAAGAAGGGTGCCGGGTACTGGGATTACATTGACCTCCTCTAGAAGAGTAGCCGGTGCTCCTAACTGTTGAGTCATCTCTCCAAGCCCCTCTTCTTGGCATTTTAAATGTTTCCGGGGCGTGTGGGGTTGGAGGATGTGAATGTACCTTTAGGGCATCTTTAGGTGAGCCTCCACTCTTTGGTGGTCCTGATGTCAAGGACCTGTAGAAGAATTGGGAGAAACTATGGGTCTTACTTTGTTGTTGTTGCTTATTTTTCCAGACAGGATTTCTTTGTGTAACCGTCCTAGCTGTCCTGGAAGTCACTCTGTAGACCAGACCAGCCTCGAACTCACAGAGATCTGCCTGCCTCAGCTTCCCAAGTGTTGGGATTAAAGGTGTGTGTGCGTGCCACCACTGCCCAGCGGGTCTTATGTATAGATGTACTTATAACATCACTTTGTCCCTAGGTGTGTTTGAACCACATGCTGCAGATCCAGAAGCCTGGTGGGATCCATTATACCTTCGGTTTGCCCGGTCTGCTCGGAGCAGTCACCTACATTCTGCTGACACATATGAACAACTACAGTATATCCCAGTGGGTACAACTACCACATAGTTCAGTGGGTGCCTTGGCCTCTCCCCTTAACTTTCATCCAACTTGGGAGGACATTTATCCAGAGCCAACTAATTCAGAAAATTTTTAATATTTTTAAAACATTTTTATTGATAATTTATTGGGCTCTACATTTTTCTCTGCTACCCTCCCTGCCTCTCCCCTCCCCCCTTCAATCCCCCACAAGGTCCCCATGCTCCCAATTTACTCAGGAGATCTTGTCTTTTTATACTTTCTACTTCCCATGTAGATTAGATCTATGTAAGTCTCTCTTAGTGACCTCATTGTTGTCTAAGTTCTCTGGGATTGTGTTTTGTAGGCTGGTTTTCTTTGATTTATGTTTAAAAACCACCTATGAGTGAGTACATGTGATAATTGTCTTTCTGTGTCTGGGTTACCTCACATTATTTTATGTTTTCTAGCTCCATCCATTTTCCTGCAAAATTCAAGCTGTCATTATTTTTTTTCTGCTGTGTAGTACTCCATTGTGTAAATGTACCACTTTTTTTTTTTTTATCCATTCTTCGATCAAGGGGCATTTAAGTTGTTTCCAGGTTCTGGCTATGACAAACAAAGCTGCTATGAACATAGTTGAGCATGTGTCCTTGTGGCACAATTGAGCATCCTTTGGGTATATACCCAAAAGTGGTATTACTGGGTCTTGAGGAAGGTTGTTTCCTAATTTTCTAAGAAATCGCCACACTGACATCCAAAGGGGTTGTACCAGCTTGCATTCCCACCAGCAATGTAGAAGTGTTCCCCTTTCCCCACAACCTCTCCAATATAAGTTGTCATCAGTGTTTTAGATCCTGGCCATTCTTATAGGTGTAAGATGGAATCTCAGAGTCGTTTTGATTTGTATTTCTCTGATGACTAAGGATGTTGAGCATTTCCTTAAGTGTCTTTCAGCCATTTTAGATTTCTCTGTTGAGAGTTCTCTGTTTAGGTCTGTACTTCATTTTTTTTATTGGATTATGTGATCTTTTGGTGTCCAATTTCTTGAGTTCTTTGTATATTTTGGAGATCAGACCTCTGACCGATGTGGGGTTAGTGAAGATCTTTTCCCTTTCTGTAGGTTGTCATTTTGTTTTGTTGACCATGTCCTTTGCTTTACAGAAGCTTTTCAGTTTCAGGAGGTCCCATTTATTAATTGTTTTTCTCAGTGTCTGTGCTGCTGGGGTTCTATTTAGGAAGTGGTTCCTTGTGCCAATGCCTTCAAGTGTACTTCCCACTTTCTCTTCTGTAAGGTTCAGTGTGGCTGGCTTTATGTTGAGGTCTTTGATCCATTTGGATTTGAGTTTTGTGCATGGTGATAGATATGGGTCTATGTTCATTCTTCTACATGTTGATATTCAGTTATGCCAACACCACTTGTTAAATATGCTTTCTTTTTTCCATTTGATGTTTTTTGCTTACTTGTCAAAAATCAGATGTTCAAAAATGTGTGGATTGATATCCGGGTCTTCTATTCAGTTCCATTGGTCCTCCTGTCTGTTCTTATGCCAATAACAGGCTGTTTTCAGTACTGTAGCTCTGCAGTAGAATTTGAAGTCAGGGATTGTGATGCCTCCAGAAGTTCTTTTATTGTACAGGATTGTTTTGGCTGTCCTGGGTTTTTTGCTTTTCCATATGAAGTTGAGTACCGGTCTTTCAAGGTCTTTGAAGAATTTTGCTAGGATTTTGGTGGGTATTGTGTTGAACAGAAATTTTTTTTAATTATTAAATTTTAGACAGGGTAAGCGAGGCATGGTGGTGTAGGTCTTTAATCCCAGCACTTGGGAGTCAGAGACAGGCGGATTTCTGTGAGTTCCAGGCAGGCTCAGCCGGTAGATTGTTTTCCATTCTCAAGCATAAAAACTGGGTGAGGTAGCGTTCATCTGGAGTCCCAGAACTTGGAAGGTGGAGGCAGGAGGATCAAGAGTTCAAAGTCATCTTCTACCTGGTATAGGTAGTGTGTACCACATAATGAGATCTGAGGGGGGGAAAGGCTCAGTTGTTCAATACCTCTGACTGTAGGATTACACTGAAGAGCCAGTGTAGGTCAGGCTTGGGCTGAAACACAGAGTCTGGGGATTTCAACATGCCTACCCAACTACATCTGCATAGCACTATAAGAAAGTATGGTGGCTGGGAAAAGGACACTTGGGAAGGGCCGTGTCACTACTAATGCCATCTGTCATGTTTGTCCTCATACCTACAGCCTGATTTGTGAGTGGTCTCTCTGCTTTGTCCATTCTAGGATTACCAACCAGATGATCATAGACTTTGGGGCTCTCAGCTTTGCTCTGGCGGTGGGAATGGTGTCTGGACTCCTAACAGGTCAGTGCAGTACCATGTGGTACACATGTACATACCTAGCTTCTTCCTCAGGAACTCACCCCTTATAAGGCAGACTGCTCAAACGTTTAAAATTTGTTTGCTTGTTTATTATGTATACTGTGTTCTGCCTGCATGTGTGCCTGCAGGCCAGAAGAGAGCACCAGATCTCATTACAGATGGTTGTGAGTCACCATGTGGTTGCTGGGAATTGAACTCAAGACCTCTGGAAGAACAGCCAAGTGCTCTTAACTGCTGAGCCATCCCTCCAGACCCTCAAGTGCTGCTTTTAAAAAATCAAAGAATCAGCTCAGAGTAGTGGGTCATTCCTATAATCTCAGCAATCAAGAGGCGATGGCACGCAGTCTCCAAATTCAAGGCCAGCCTGGTCTACACAGTGAGTTCAAAGGTCAGCCAGAGCTCCACACTGAGTCCCTGACACCACCCTACCCCACAACAAAAGACCCAACACAAAATCCAAGAAGCATAAAATTTCGGAGCTAGAAAGGCCTCCGGAGGCCACCTGCTGCCAATGAGGCCTGAGAAGGTGGGACCCTCCCTGGAGTTTTCCAGTGGGGCTGGTGGCGTCCTTGAGCTCAGGGGGAGTGACTGCACCCAGCTTTGCCTTAGTGTCCTAAACATTGGGAAGACAACTGTCACCATGCCAGGCTTTCTGGGGAGATTTTTGTTGTGTTTTGCTGGAGTGAAAGGAGCACAGAGGGAACACAGCTCGCACTGTGAGAGTGGAGACCAGTAGGCCTTCCCTTTGTTCCTCATCACCACATCCAGGAACTGGTGACTAAAAACAACCCAGAGGGCTGGAGAGAAGGCTCAGCAGTCAAGAGCACTGGCTACACTTGCAGAGGACCCAGGTTCAATTCCCAGTATGGACATGGTGCTCACAGCCTCACAACCATCCCTAACTTCAGGTCCAGGGATCCAACAGCCTCTTCTGACTGCTGTGGACAGCAAGGGCTTCGCTCCCCATGGTGGCTCCTGTGCCACCTCCTCAGCTGTGCCAGGGAGAAGGGTGTCAGAGTCACACCCACTGGATACTGCTGGGTATGACAGTCCTGCTGGGAACTCTTGCCGTCCTGGTTTCTTAGGAGACACCTATAGGATGAATGGAGCCACCAGGACCCACTGAACTTCCCTTTGTCTACTGAAGATTACAGGGAGGGGAGATTTAGTGATTTGTTTTGTTTTTCAAGACAGGGTTTCTCTGTCTAGCCCTGGCTGTGCTAGAACTCACTCTGTAGACTAGGCTGGCCTAGAACTCACAGAGATCTGCCTGTCTCAGCCTTCAGTGCTGGGATTAAAGGCGTGCGCAACCACTGCCCGGCTTGTTTCAGTGATCTTGAGGTAACAATGAGCTCTCTATATTAACACTTGCCATTTATTTAAGGTTGGCTCCTAAATGTCAAAATATGGAGGGCTCCCCACGCCAGCAAGTACTTTGATGATCAGGCCTTCTGGGAGGTAAGATTTTTAGGTTCTTAACAGGATAGATTTATTTTTTATTTATTTATAGTGTGTGTGTTCACATGTGTGTGTTCAAGATCAGAGGACACCCCTTCAGGTGTCCCAAGATTAAAGATAAGGAAATGGAGGCCCATTGGAGATTAAGTCACTTGTCCAAAATGGCAGAACCAGTCAAGGGCACAGAGGGATACAAATGGGTATGTTTGGCTCCAAATGTGTAGCGGGCCTCTGCTGGAGAACTGTCTCCAGACACCGATGTCACCATGTGACTGTCTCACTTATTTCCTGTAGGAAAACGGACCAGGAGCTGCCTGTGGCTCCTGAAGTCATATAAGCACCACACAGAAAAAGCCAAAATGGAACACGCTATTGTTTCTGTAGTAGTGAGTCCCTGCCACTAGAGGTATTAAAAAAAAAATGTAAAAAGCTACATGAAGCTGGGTGTGGTGGTCCAGCCTGTGATCCCAATGGAGGATGGTAGGTTCAGGGATAGCTCTGGCTACATAGCCAGACTCTGCCTCAAAATACAAAAAAAGGGTTGGAGTGGGGAAGAGATTTGCTGCTCTTACAGCGAATCTGACCTCTCCACACACTGCACACATGTAGCGCATAAACAGACAAACACGCACACACGAGTATACATGAGTAGAAACAAATAGGGCCTGGAGGGATGGCTCAGTGGTTAAGAGCACTGGTGTTCTTCCAGAGGACCTGGTTTTGATGTCCAGAACCTACATGGCAGCCATTTGTAACTCCAATTCTAGGGATGGGATGGTCACTTACGGCCTCTGCAGGAGCCAGGCATGTGCATGGTACAGACATACCAGCAAGTAAATCCTCCAAACAAATAAGTTAAAATTTTCTTTTGAGCCAGGCAGTGGTGGTACACCACCTTTAACTGGGAGTCCTAGGATAGTCGGGGCAGTTACACAGAGAAACCCTGTAGACCAGGCTCGCCTCAACTCAGAGATCCTCCTGCCTCTGCCTCCCGAGTACTGGAATTAAAGGCGTGCGCCATCACTGCCTGAATGATTTTTTTTAAAGAATTAAAAATTAAAAATAATTTAACACACCTCCCCACACACATAGACCCCCCAAAAACAAACAAAAAACAGAGAAAGAGAAATATAGATCTAAGATCTCTCCCAACTGAAGATTCTAAAAGCGACAGCTGGGTGTGGTAGTGCATGCCTTTAATCCCGGCCTACTCTACATAGTGAGTTCCAGGATAGCCAGAGCTAACACAAACTGTCTCCAAAACCAACGAAATAAAATGTCTGCTTTGCCTTGACAGTTCCCTCATTTGGCTGTTGGATTTTAAGCAAAAACATCTGAGAATGAGGCTGAGCGTGGAGCTGTCCCTCTCTGTGCGTTCCATTCGTGTTGGTAACATATGTGTTACAAGGAAGTCTTCCAAGTGGTGATTTAAGTTTAAACAATATGTCTGGTTTCATGACAGATACCGTCAATACTGTTGGCTGCAGACACCTCATTAAAGTTCTGGTCCATTCTGTCGACAACTGTTTCATTCTTTTCACACTTAATGAAGCCGCCACCCAGGTGGTTAACTGCTGGCTACAGCAGCACAGGAAGTAATGGGCAATACGGAAACGAAGAACCTGGTGACCACAGGCTTTGGACCCAGCAGTTTTACAAAGTCCTCAGCATCCCCCAGACTGTGCTGTGGAGCTGGTTATGGGGTGAGGGTGCATGCTCTCAAGTTCCTAAGCGGACTCAAATCCATCATCTGCAGATTTGTGGTGTCATGGAGGGTGACACCAAAGCAGTCTTTTGTGTCCTGACAAGATGACATCATTCGGACCCATGGCTAGTGGGTGTGGAAGAGTCCACACATCTAAGCCATCTATGACACCGATCATGGCTCCCACTGGGCAATTGTTGCAGCCCGATGAAGTCCAAGACTTCAAGCTCTGCTCCGAAGAATCTGTACCATATTATGTGAGGTGGGAGCTGGGGGGTGGGGGTGCTGTGAGGCCAACAGTAACAGTGAAGGACAGACTATTAGCGTCTCTGGCAGCTGGCCCGTGTAGTGCTAACCAACCCTGGGGTGCACTGAATTTAGGTTAGCTGTTGAGAGGTAAAATGAAACACAGGATTCAAGTCATTATCAAAACAAATTGTCAGACAGGTAGTGGTGGCACACACCTTTAATCCCAGCACTAGAGATGCAGAGGAAGGTGGATCTTTGTGAGTTCGAGGCCAGCCTGGTCTACAGAGAGTTCCAGGACAGCCAAGGACAGCTAAGGCTCCGCAGAAAATCCTATCTCAAAAAATCAAAAACAAAACAAATTGTCACCTGAGCCAGAGACTGTCAAGTCCTAGAAATTGTCACCTAAGAGTGTCAAGTCTTGACATCAGGACCCTGTGTTACAGCTGGCTGGGTGCTGTTACTCGGCTTCTCCAGGACACTCCGCTCTTGGGCAGGCCAGCAAGCCCCACTCATGCTGAAACGACTGCCAGTTTCTCCTTTACTTCTGCTTCTATTTATTTCAAGTATGTATTTATTTCGCGGAATGTCTTCCTGTGCCGCAAGGTTTTGTTTCTCTGGTGTCTTCTGGGCTGTCATTCTCTGTGCGGCCTCCTCTCCTGGCTCCAGGGAGTTTTGTCCTTCTCAGCAAGGGGCATCCCCATTGGTTGGGGAGCTGCCGTGCAAGTTAACCATGTAAGTCGGTGCGTCTTGGGTGCTCATTTCTCCTGGAAATCTCAAATGACTCAAGAATAGACAACCCAACCCTGGAGTTCTGCAGTACTCTGTTTTTAAGTAAGCACAGTAGAAAGTCTGGGCCGCTGACTATATCCAGCCCCTCACTCCTGGGCACCCCTACCAATCCTCCCATCTTACTGCCAGGACGGCACATACCACATGTGAAAGGCACTACCTTTCACATACCCAACGGTCGGGCAGTACAGGTGCTCTTAGTGTGAACACAGATCTGACTCTCTTACACACTTTGAAGGGTCTTCTGGTTCAAGAGAGTCGTGAACCATTTTCACAGGTTATCTTAATTTACACGATAAGGAAGCTGCAGGATATCCTGGTAGAACTACACAAACCATATCCATGGTATAAAGAGAAAAAAAAACTCTGACCACTGAATAGCTTTTAGTAACAAGAAAATGTTTATCCATTACTCCACGTCGGACACAGAAGAGAGCGTGCTAGGTAAACAGACACTTTGGGTCCCAGAGCGAATCCTCACCCCAAGGACTCCACCACTTCTCCATAATCGGCTCTTTAGACCATGATAGAGGCTGACAAAGTTACTCACGTCAATAGTTTCCTTTCCCATTGCAAAAGCGGACCGGGGCACGGCACACCAGACTGCTGCAGTGTACATAGGAGCTCTCATGATTCTAGCGTTATACAATTTTAAGCTGAGACTGTACTCAGAAATAAGTTTAGAAAACAGTGTTACAAAACTGGGTGAGCAGTGAAGAAAAAACAATCCCAGGCAGGGTGCCGTGCTGCAGAGGTAGGCGTCTTCACTGCCACAAGTCCTCCGTGCGGCCGAACTTAAAAACCAGCCCTCTGTGGACAGAGCAAGAAGGACAACATGACTTGTCTGGGCTGAGAAACTTCTAGAAAGATAGGAAGCATATGACAGACAAAGCATCCAAAATGCACACACACTGACCGTCTTAGAGACATGATGTCTTTATAATGCTAGACTGCTACTTGCTGTCATTGTCCCCAGACCTGAGCTCTTACTGCCGAGGCTTCTGAAAGCCAGTGTTTGGTAGTGATCATTAACTACCTGATCCAACAAGACCTTTGGGTGTGAGCGAGGGATGGAACCCAAGGCCTGGGGTGAGCATGCTAGCGCTGATCTCCAGCCCCACCCATACAATTAAGACATCTATATATAAATCAGGCTATCCTTGAACTCATGGCAAACCCCCTGCCTCTGCCTTTCAATGCTAAGATTGTAAGCATAAATCACTATGCCTTGCTGTCAGTTTCTGAATTTGTTTGAAAATGGTTCAGACAAAAGCAGGGCAATGGCTCCGTGGGTAAAGTGTGCGCTGAGAGCCTGGCGACCCGAGTGCCCTGGAACCTATGGAAAGCTGGAAAGAGCAGCGAAACAACTGTGAAGGTTGTTCTCTGACTTCCACGTGTGTGGTAGCATGTGCACACATGCACACACAATAATAAGTAATTAAATTAAAAAGAGGATCCAAAGGATGGCCATATTTGAAATGGGCTTTGACTGATAAGCAGGAGTTCAAATGAGCTGCAGTATGTTGGCTACTCTTGACACGCTAAATAAAGTCATCAGAGAGGAGGGAGTCTCAGTTTTAAAAAAATGCCTTCATATCGGGCAGTGGTGACACATGCCTTTAATTTCAGCACTCAGGAGGCAGAGGCAGGTAGGACAGGGTGTGTACTACCATGGCCTGGCAGTTCTGAGCTCTATAAGAAAGCAGGCTGAGCAAGCCATGAGGAGCAAGTCAGGAAGCTTCACTCATCCGTGGCCTCTGCATCAGCCCCTGCCCCCAGCTTCCTGCCCTGTTTTGAGTTCCTGTTCTGACTTCCTTCAAGGATGGTGATGTGGAAGTGGGAGTCAAATAAACCCTTTCTCCCAGGTTGTTTTGGTTCTGGTGTCATCACAGCAATGGCAAACCTAACTAGGACATGGTGGCAGAAATAAGAACTAGTGGGACAATGAACAAGATACTTTTTGGTGAAGAAACCGTACCTCAGACTTCGAATGCCAAGAAGCCAAGGGGTAAAGGTCGAGGGATGGAGGGCCACGGAGGTGCTAATGCCTAGAATGCATGGAGCAGGGAAAAATCCTGCCTAGTGGTACACACTTGTAGTTCCAGCTACCTATGAAGCTGTGTTCAGCCTAGGTTACAGAGAGGAACTCGTTCCTTTAAAGCACACACACACACACACACACACACACACACACTAAAGACTGAAAATCAGAACTTACCCAAAAAAAATGAAGGCATTCTGGAAAAATACAGCAATTCCAGGATATACTATGGGCTTTTCTGTAAAAAACAATTGTAATATTTAGAGGTTTACAATCTCTGAACAGAGCCAGGCAGTGGTGGTGCACACTTTTAATCCTAGTACTCGGGAGGCAGAGGGGTAGAACTTTGTGAATCCGAGGCCAGCCTGGTCTACAGAGTTCCAGGACAGCCAGGATGCTACCCAGTGAAACCCTGTCTTGAAAAACTAAAAACAATCTGCAAACAATTTAGTTCAGGTAGACTAGCAAACACCAGCTTCCTTGCCTACCATAACCAATGGCTCTGGCAGCGGTGATGGGTAAACTAAATGACATAATACATGACAGGCAGCATTGGCTCAGTGAATGATGGCTCCCTCTGTTCAGGTAATACTACATCCTGAGGGCACATTACACACAGAGGACACCGTGAAACATGCTGAGGATCCTGTAGAACAGAACTGACAACTGTCTGGCCCTCAGGGAGCTGCACCACCTGCCCTCGGAACAACCAGAAATCAGAAGCAACCCAAGAGAGGGAGTGGGACCATGGAGACATTAGATCTGGAGGCCAGGAAGATCCCAGGAAGAGCAGACACCAGAGCGAGCTCAGGGGACAAAAGCCCTGAGGCTGCTGGGTAGGAGAAGTGAGGACAAGGAGACGGTATTCTAACAGGATCCCTCTGCAGGGAAAGGGAGAGGCAGGAAATCGGCTAGGAAGTCCTTTCAGGAAAGCAGGAAGAGACTGTGGTGACAGTCATGGAGATGCCAGGGGGAGGCTGTGAGGTGGGTAGGGTCAGGACACTGTACCCCAGACTGGACGCTCGGTGTGAGAGAAAGGCACCTTTCTTGACAGGCCCTGGCTGGGGGTAGCAGTGACAGGCCTACACACCTCTGAAAAGACAGAGTAACCTCAGCTAAGGGGAGACACTGCAGGGCCCTGTGGGGACCCAGAGCGCAGGTCTCAGCAACTCTGCCCCCAGGCTGTCAGAGCCCAGAGGCACAGAGCACAGTCAGCTCTTTTCATCCCAAAACAGCCTCAAGAACTAGTTTGGTCTAGTTCTCTACTACTCCACGTTAACAAACATGACAGCAGGGCGGTGCGCCCTTAATCCCAGCACTCAGGAGGCAGAAGCTGTGGGGTCTCTGTGAGTTCGAGGCCAGCCTGGTCTACAAGAGTGTGGAGGCCCAAAGAGGACAAAGGTCAGAGAGTGTGGGACTTGTTTTTAGTTCATTCAAAGTTATTGTGCTTCTAACTCAAAGGTCCCACCTAGTTGTAAATCAGAGTTCTGTTTCGCAAGGCTATGGTCCACAGGTGTCGCTAGTTGCCAGACCTCCTGCTCCTGAGATAGGGAAATAAAGTAATTGGTTCCTACTAAAACAAAAGTCTAAGGATCCAACTAAGTTCCAGTTCCCTTTCTGGAAATAACTTGGGATTCCACCCAGGGAGTGGTTTGCCTACAGTGTTTGGTCTAGGACGTGAACAATGAAGATAGCCCATGACTTTCAATTTCATTGTTTTACTCCTATGTTTGGGGGTCAGGGGTATATTAACCAGCTGGAAATTAAACACAAGCAAATTTTCAGTACTCACTGAAATTCTCTCCCGATACTATCCTATATGTTTCTGAATTTTATTATTTTCATTCAGGTCTTTTTATTCTTTACTATATTTCTAAATTCCCACGCCTCCACTCTGGAAGATAGGTATTTGGTTGAGGCTGGTCCCCGACACAAGGGCTAGTTCCAGAAAAGGCTGTAGCGAAACCCCGTCTCGAAAACAACAAAAAAAACAACAAAACAAAAAACATTACCACCTCCAGGTACAGTGGCAAATGTCTTTTAGTCCCAGCCTTCGGGAGGCAGAGACAGGCAGAACTCTGTGAGGCCAGCCTGGGCTACATAATGAGACCGTGTCTCCTAACAACCACACTAATAAACTAACTGACCAGATCAGGCGAGGCTGGTCCAAGCTTTTCCAGGCAGTCTGTTTCCACTCTGCTAGCTCTGGTCTATTTATCTGGATTACTAAAGATGTTTCCTATTTTTCTAGGTCCCTCAAGTGGAATGTCAGCCAGGAACCCAAGGCCTTTTCCATGCTTTAACAGTGCACACGACTGTTAATCACTTTTCCTATGTAACATTGCATCACCAAGGAGGCATAACCAAATAAATGTCGATTAAATGTGACAAGCAAACACAGGTAACCTCAGCGCTGAGGAGGTGGAGAAGGAATCGCTAATTCCAGCGATTCCTAAACAGCAGGAACTTACCCTGGGTGTGATGGTGAACATCTATAATTCCAGAATTTGGGAGTCTGAGTAAGGCAGGAGGATAGATGGGAATCTAAGGCCAGGGCTACACCAAGAGTCTATTTCACCAAAATAAACAGAAACAAACAAAACCAAGAAATCCGAAGGCCATAAATTAGCTCAATGGGAGAGTGCTTGCCTCCAAAGGCTGTGAGCTCAATGAGCACTTTAATGGGATGTTAGCGCTCTGCAGAGATGAAGTGATACCTCGTCACTGACAACTTGATGTAGGGTGACCATGCACACCCAATGACACATCACGAGTGCGCTGACCCAATCAATGAACAAATTCAATCATGGATTCAAATTGTGGGACCAGTGAGAGTAGTGGGCCTGGGCAGGCAGGCCCTCCCTGGAGGAGTGGGTCATGGAGAACAAGCTTTTGAAGGCCTGTCTTGGCCCTAGCTCATTCCTGCTGGCCCTCTGTGTTTCCTGGCTGCCATGCCATGAGCATCTCTGATACACTAAGCCATCCCCTCCTGAAGTGAGCCAAGACAGACCCGCTCTTTTTAAGCTGCTCCTCTTGGGTCACAGGACTTAAGATTCTACTCTAGAGTCGAGAGCAGGGCGTGGAGTTGTATCCCAGTCCTTCCAAGTACCATGTTGGAAGAAAAAAAAAACATGCAAAGCTATCTATTGATGAGAAGAGAGACGTCTCCAGGTAAAATAAATTGCAATAGTTGGTTCATCTACATAAAAAACATTGTTTAAAAAAGTTTATCCTAAAGTAGACAGTTTTGACGATTAATAGAGCCAGCATGAGATTAAAACATAGCATTTTCTTACCCTTGGCAACATAACCTCCAAAGAGAATCCACATGGACGCAATCAGGGAACCGAAGGCCAGCATGAAACCTATGAAGAGCCAGATGCGAGCACCTGCGAAGACAACATGTTAGCATGGCTGCTCTGCAGACAACCAAAGGCCACGATGAATGTGTGTGCATGCCTGCGATCCCAACAGTTAGAGGCAAGAGGGTCTGAAGCTCAGGGTTAGCCTGTGCTTCGTAAGACTGTGCCATAAAAGCAACAAAAGGGCTGACAAGTGGACCGCAGGTAAAGGAACTTGCTGCCAAGCTGATGCCACAATTGGCTTCCGGGGATCCAAATGGTAACATGAGATAACTGACTCCAATAAGCTGTTCTCTGACCTCCATACACGCATGGTGTGTGCACACCCACCCTCATTCCTCCCCCAGGTATGGGTGGCTGAGGTAGGAATGCCAACCTGAGCTACACAGTGAGGTATAGGCCAGTAAGTACTACAGAGACTCTGTCTCAAAAACCAACCAAACAAGAAAACACATATAGCACACACATACACTCATACACATGATATAATATACATACACATAATAGAAACAAACAAATTTACACCTGGTGGTGGTGGTGGCACACGCCTTTAGTCCCAGCATTCAGAAGGTAGAGTCAGGTGGATCCCTGTGAGTTTGAGGTCAGCCTGGTCTACAGAGCAAGTTCCAGGATAGCCTCCAAAGCTACACAGAGAAACCCTGTTGCGAAAAATCATGAAAAGAAAACAAACAAAAAAAAACTCACTGGGCTGGAGAGGTGGCTCAGCAGTTAAAAGCACTCGCTACTCTTCCAGAGAACCCGAGTTCAATTCCCAGCACCCACATGGCAGCTCACAACTGTCTGTGACTCCAGTTCTAGGGGATCGACACCCTATACAGACATACATGCAGGCAAAACACCAATGGACATAAAAAATTATTTTTTTAAAAGGTGGCACACACCTGTGACCCACACACTTGGGGGGTTGAGGCAGGAGGATCAGAAGTTCAAGACCATCCTTGGCTACAATGGGGAGTTTGAAGCTAGCCTAGGCTATCTGAGGGGCCAGTGAGATGGCTCAGTGGGTAATGTAGCTTGTTATGCAAGTCTGAAGACCCGAATGGTATTCCCTGAACCTTCTTATATAGCTAAGGCAGGGCTTAGAGAAAGTTCAGCAGGCAGGAACACTGTTGCTCTTCTGAAGGACCTAGGTTTGGTTCCCAACATGCACATGAAGATCTAATGCTCTCTCCTGGCCTCTGCAGTCATCAGGCACGCATGCGGTGCACAGACAAACATGTAGGCAAAGCCTCTGCACACATTTAAAAAAATGGTCTAAGGTTATAAACGATTTCAAAAGGCTAATGCAAGCTAGGTAGAGTGATGCACACCTCTAGATCCAGGTCAGTCACAACTACAGAATGAGACCCTGTCTAGAAAGACAAACAAAAAGTGCTAACACAACCAAATACAGGTAGTTTAACACGCTGCAGATTCTGTGTGGCAAACACCGCCAGCCCCTTGTTCACTGCTGCGGCCTGGAGACACCTAAAACTGCCTATTATTATGGCTGAGGTCGCACACTCAAGCCTGGTATGTTTTGCACTCAGTCTGCTGTGACCTGTGCTTTGGAATCCAGTACTACCCCATCCCGGACCAGGACCCAAGCAGCCCGACAAGCACCCTTTTGTGTAGTCGTCTCACTTCAAGGAAGAAAGATTTACAGTAAGATGCCGGTGCCCAGTTACCTGTCTGGCCCAGACAGCCTTCACTGTAGCTGTCACCTCTCACTTGTCCATTCGATACTGCGTTAATCCTGTGGGAGGAGAAGCAAGAAGTCAGGGGCTTTCTTCCAACGAGAAGCCGTCTATAACATCAAATTATTAAATGCAATAAGCTAGGGCTGCCCAAACTCAAGGTGAGGCCTCCCAAGTCTTGGGTCAGGAGTCCATGTCACTTAAGTCACCTAAGGGAGTTCATTCAAGTGAGACATGCCTTGCAGCCATAGTTATGGTCTAGACTGGGGGAATGGTGTCGCTTGAAAGCTTTTGGTCTTACCCTAAACTTATTGAAGCAGAATCTATGGTGTGGAGTCACAAAACCTAGGTTCTAACAAATCTTTCGGGTGATCCAAATGCTTGTGAAGAACTGATGGCTTAGCAGTTAAGGGTGCGTACTGCACAAGCGGGGACCTGAGTTCGGATCCTAACTCACCCACCATCTATAATTGGAGCTCTTGGGGGTTCCAAAGCCTCTTGCCCCCAAGGGCATGTAACCATATACATAATTTATTTTGTTTTGGTTTGTTTTTCGAGACAGGGTTTCTCTGTGTAACAGCTCTGGTTGTCCTGGAGCTCGCTTTGTTAGACCAGGCTGGCCTCAAACTCACAGAGATCTGCCTGCCTCTGCCTCTCAGGTGCTGGTATTAAAAGCTTGCACCACCATTGCCTGGCATTCATATACATGATTTTTAAAAATTAACCTTAAAAATAATTGAGTAGGGCTGGAGAGATGACTCAGAGGTTAAGGGCACTGGCTGCTTTTCCAGAGGTCCTAAGTTCAATTCCCAGCAACCACATGGTGGGCTCTGAACCATCTATAATAAGATTTGGTGCCCTCTTCTGGAGTGCAGACATATATGCAGGCAGAACACTGTACACCTAATAAGTAAATCTTTTAAAAAATTGAATACAGCTGGGCACACACCTTTAAACCTAGCACTTGGGAGGCAGAGGCAGGTGGAACTCTCTGAGTTCGAGGCCAACCTGGTCTACAAGAGCTAGTTCTAGGACAGACTCCAAAACTAGAAAAACCCTGTCTCGAAAAACAAAAACAAAACAAAACAAAACAAAAAATTTTAGTACAACATTCTCAAAAAATTGGCTGGGCAGTAGTGGTGCAATGCACATCTTTAATCCCAGCACCAAGAAGGCAGAGGCAGGTGGATCTCTGAGGCTAAGGACAGCCAGGGCTACCCAGAGAAACCCTGTCTTAAAAAACCAAGCAGGGGCTGAAGAGATGGTTCAGAAGTTAAGAGCACTCCTGATTTTCCAAAAGTCCTGAGTTCAATTCCCAGCAATCACATGGTGGCTCACAACCATCTATAATGAGATCTGGTGCCCTCTTCTGGCCTGCAGGCATACATGCAGACAGAACACTGTATACAAAATAAACAATTTTTTTAAAACAAAACAACAACAACAACAACAGAATCTCACAAAGTTGTCTCAGTGCATGGAAGACAAAGGCAAGAGAACTACCTTGAGTTCAAGCCCAGCCTGGATGGAGTGGACCCTGCTCAGACACACCAAGACCAGCAATCAAGTGTGCTCTCTGCAGTGGGTCTGTACTCTGGGTGCTCGGCCTCCAACACGAACAGTCTCCCCACCCTACCGAGACATCCACGTTTTTGTTCCCACTGCACAGACCTTCACCTTGTCTGGACGAGTGCTGTGTTAGGCCGCCCTCCTGTGGGGATCCATGTCCCACCCACCTCAGCCCTGTTTGTGTACCTGAGGATACCCGCCATCTTTGACTCCACTCACTGGTCATCTTATGTTTTTTTTTGTTTGTTTGTTTTGTTTTGAAGACAGGCTTTCTCTATTTAACAGTCCTGGCTATCCTGAAACTCACTGTGTAGACCAGTTGGCCCTAAACTCAGAGATCCACCTGCCTCTGTCTCCTGAGTACTGGGAGCCACCACGACAGCCCAGCATATCTTTTTTCTTTTTCCAGAAAGATCTGAACACTACTTGTAAAATATGTGTGAATGAGAGACAATCAAAGAGAAAATCTAGAAGGATATGCATCAAAATATTAGTTTGAGTGATGTGGGAGTCCTTCTGCACACCGTGAATATGTGATGCTTTTATTGGCTGATGAATAAAGCTGCTTGGGCCTATGGCAGGACAGAATATAGCTAGGTGGGAAATCCAAGCAGAGATACAGATGAAGAAAGGTGGGGCTGGGGGAGAAGCCAGTGAGCACTGGAGAAGCAAGATGGACTAGAAACGGGTCACACCACGAAGTCACATGGTGATAAACAGATGATTAGAAATGGGATCATTTATATGTAAGAGCTAGCCAACAACAGCCCGAGTCATTGACTAAGCAATTATAAGCCTCTGAATGATTATTCTATAAGCAGCTGTGGGGACTGGCGGGCTGGAGAGAAACCTGTCCAGCGTGATTGGGCAGACACAGAAAACTTCCAGCTACATTTGTGCCCACAGCAGTAGCACATACCTTTAATTTTAGCACTCAGAAGGCAGAGGCAGGGGGCTGGAGAGATAGCTCAGAGGTTAAGAACTCTGACTGACCTTCTAGAAGTCCTGAGTTCAATTCCCAGTAACCACATGGTGGCTCACAACCATCTGTAATGAGATCTGGTGCCCTCTTCTGGCCAGCAGCATACATGCAGACAGAATATTATATACATAATTAATAAATAAATCTTGGGGAAAAAAAGGCAGGCCATTCTCTGAGTTCCAGAACAGTCAGGGAAACCCTCTCTCTCTCAAAAAAAAAAAAAAATCCAAAAAAGGAAAAAAAAAGTTAGTTTGGTGGGATACAGGTCCCTTCTCTTCATATTTTGCTTTTATTAGTATGCCCTACATTTTAAAGATGGGGACTGGAAATATGTGTCATTAGGGTAAAAACACTTGTGCAAGTACAAGGAACAGGGTTTGAACCCCTAACGCTCATGTAAGTAAAAGCTAAGCACAGTTGCCAATGCCTTCAACCCCAGCACTGGGAGGCAGATAGGTTGATGCTAGAGTCTCCTGGCCAGTCAGCCTAGGCAAAAAGGAGATCTTCCATTCACTGAAGGACCCTATCCACCTGAATAAGGTGGGGAGTAGAGGAAGACTCAATGTCTGGCTGTGCGGTCCTTGTGCATCTATCCTCATGTGCACAGACCACACCCACACCTGCCACAAACACACAGAACATTTCTAGGGACAGGAAAAGAGTAAGCTATTAGTAGCTAACCTTTAACTCCTAACCTCCTTGACTGTAATTAAGAGTTTTAACTTGGGGCAAGAGGGATACTTAGTGGCCGAACGCCTGCTGCTCTTGCATAGACCTGGGTTAGGTTCCAGGACCCACATGGTAGCTCACAGCTCTTTAATTCCATGTCGAGGGGTACTCTGGTACTATACGCCCTCTTCTGGCATCTGCAGGCACTGCGCACACAGAGTGACATTCATTCAGGCAAAACACTCATACACATAAAAATAAACAAAACTTAAAAACTCATGTTCATAAAACTTTTTAAGCTTAAAAGGCTGCTGGGTTTCACTGTGATGCTGTCTGACACTAAGCTGGAAAGGCAGTTGAGTTGAAGCCAGACAGACGGTAAATGCTAATAAATCCAATGCAGATCTGCTGCCACCAGGTGCAGGAAATGTGCCAGAACCTGGTCAGAGGCTGCCCTGCACACTCACATGTGCACACTTGTGCAGGGCACCTCAGTAAAACATAGGAACTCAGGCCGCTGGACTGGGGAAAGGCCGGAAGAGTGCTAGGATTTATAGGTGTCCACAACCATGCCCAAGAACTCATTTTGAATGGATTTTGGAGGAGAAAAAAGAAAAAACAAAGTAATTTTTCTGGTATTTTAAACTAAAACTAAATAGAATTTTCCTATTTCTCTCAGTGATTATAAAATATAGTATAGCCAAGCCAGGCAGTGGTGGTGCATGCACGTCTTTAATCCCAGTGCTCAGGGAGGCAGAGGCAGGTGGATCTCTGTGAGTTCGAGGCCAGCCTGGTCTACAGAGTGGGTTCCAGGACAGCCAGAGATAAACAGAGAAATCTGGTCTCAAAACTCCCCCACTCAGACTGTGTGGAAAAGCCTCAGTGCAGGGCTGGGAACGGAAGGCTTAGTGAGCAAGGGGTGGGAACAAGGTCATCAGAAGGTCTGTGGACATAAGAATCCTCTCCTCGTTTAGCCTGCTTTCCCGGCACCTGCACACTTCCCCTGAATTTGTCTGAATTTCCTTAAAGATCATAGAATGTTTTAGGTCTATGAATGATGAAGCCCCGTCATACTGTCATAAACAAGAACCCAGAATCACACATGGTAAAAGGATAAGGGCGTGGCTATGCCAGAGTGCTTGCTTGGCATGCTCAAGGCCCCGGGCTGCATCCCGAGCACCACAAGGAGGATGTGCACATGCATGCATACACACACACACACACACACACACACACACACACGGAAAGACAACAACAACAACAGGGTGTGGCGGTGTCCCAGTAAAACTTGATCTGCAAACTAGATGTGCTCATAATTTGCCAATCCCTCCGGCCTATAGCAGGCCAGGCCACTACTTGTCCTCATAAGCAGGGAATGTTATGGGGAGAATTCCAGCTGCTGAGAGCTCCGATGCCCAGAGGGAAACCCCCTTCCCCGGGTGTTCAGTAGAACAGCAGGCCCTCACCCGCTCATCCCAGGCTGAAGTCCTGACGCAGGACTGGAGCATTCTCAACCTCCCAGACTCCTCACCTAAGAATGGATGCCAAGGGTTGGCAGATATCTGAGCAAAGGACTGCAGCATGCCAAGAAAAGGCCTGGGTGGGATGTACATATATAACCCTAGCAACTGGGAGGGTGAGGTGTGGGAATTGCCAATCTAGTTATATAGTGGAACCCTGTCTCAAAAATAATTAACGGGTCTCAAGAGGAAGCATTTGTAACATAGGAAACATAAAGGTACAGGAATAAGGAAAAGTCCTTGGAATTCATTCAACAGGATGGGAAGGACCCTGAGGTGATCAGGAATGGGACACAAAGAAATGAGAATCCATGACAACCTGTCAAACACAGAGGGTCAGTCAGAGAGACAGGAAGAGAAACAGAGTTAATATTGTACAAGCCAAAAGCAAAGGGGAAGTTTCAGACTCTCAGTACAGCTTCAGTGAGCCTTTCTTTCCTCTCCAGCTCCGACCCCTGTTCAGTTCCTTTCCCTGCTCCAGGTTCTGATCCCTCTCCAGCCCCCAGACCCTGGTCGGTTTTGTTTTTCCTATCTGCACTTGCAATCATTTAAGACACTATCACTTGCCAGGGTGGTGGTAGCACACGCATTTAATCCCAGCACTCGGGAGGCAGAGGCAGGTGATTTCTGTGAGTTCGAGGTCAGTCTGGTCTACAAGAGCGAATTCCAGGACAGGCTCCAAAGCCACAGAGAAACCCTGTCTTGAAAACACTGTCCACCTCACTCACCTATGGACGGCTCCTGTTTTAGACTCAAGCATTTCTCTCATGCTGAGAACAGAGGCTGTTGGACTGTGAAACTCAGTAAATACCTGTGGGAGGCTGAAAAACTGGTGAGGAGAAGGGGAAATTTTAAACTAAGTTACAACAGAAGTAAGCACAGCTAAGGAAAGCAGGAGACCCTACCGAGACCCTACCGACGTGGAGAGAAGAAAGAGACTGTCACTTCTCACAAGAGTGACTTGCCAGCCTTGAACTGGAGTTACGGGAGGCTGTGAGCTACCATGAGGGTGTTGGGAATCAAACCCAAGTCTTCTGCCAGAGAAATACACGATCTTAAACACAGAGCCATTCCTCAACATCCTTTGTCTTGTTGAGATCATAGCCTTGGTTGGTATGAGACTTTATAAGTAGGCAAGGCTGGCCTGAAATCTTCAGCAATGCTCCTGTCTCTATATCCTGAGTGTGGGACTGTAGGTTATGAGAGTGCGCCACCGTGCCTGGCTATCTTTCTTACTTACTAGGATTTTATTTCTTTTAAAGATTTATTTACTTAATTATGTATACAGTGTTCTGCCTCCGTGTATACCTGCAGGCCAGAAGAGAACTCTAGATCTCATTACAGATGGTTGTGAGCCACCACGTAGTGGCTGGGAATTGAACTCAGGACCTCTAGAAGAGGAACCAGTGCTCTTAACCTCTGAGCCATCTCTCCAGCCCCTAGAACTTTTTTTAAAAGATTTATTTATTTTATGCATGAGTGCTATCTCATGTACACCTATACCAGAAGGCATCACATCCCACTAGAGATGGTTGTGAGACATTTGGTTGCTAGGGATCTCTCCAGCCCCATCTACTGGAATGTTAAATTGTGTCTAGGATCATTTCAGTTTGTGATGCTCTAGGTAACCCCGCACTTACATGAGGAAGGCTATGGTTGCTATGACGCCACAAGCGTGGTACGAGTGGTTGAATTCCTCCATCGTGGGATACATGACAGCAGCATCTATGATGATCCACCATCCTGTGAAAAACTAGACAGACAGACAGAGTAAGGCGACGTCAGCGAGTCACGACAGTCGCAGCACAGGGGCTGCTATAGAGCACTGGAACCAAGAAACCCCTGCAAATGAATTTCCATGTTTCCTCAACCACTCCAGCAGCTTCACATTTGCAATCTGTAGGCTGTTTGACAGCCAATTAAATATCAGGTACCCTAAACCTGCTTTCATTAGTACGTCTTTATAAACCTGCACCTGATTTGGTGACCACGTATCCCAGAGAAGGGGGACAGGAGAAGTCAGGTGAGATTGTCCATGCCTGTAAACGGCAGTGCTCTGAGGGCTTCAGTACAATCGCACTGAGTCTGCACTGGATCCCAAACGGACAGAAGTCATGCCCTTTTGCAGTTCTACGGTGTGGGGTGTGGTAGCGCACAGTCGCCCCAGGGAGGCTGAGGCAGGAGGACTGAGAGCAAAGGCAGCCTGGGTTACACAGCGAGACACCCTCCCTGCCCAAACAAGGAGGTCTGTGGAAAGAACAGTGACCACTGAAAGACTCTTAGCTACATCCTGGTATCCTGAAACAACAGGTTTGCAATTCTCTTATTCCTTCTGACAACTACAAAGTGGTCATGTGGTGGTTTCTGATGTGATTTTTAAATTCAATTTGAAAACGAGATTATGTATTACCTCAAGTAAATTTTTTCTGGTTATTATTAAAGAAAATATATAAAATAAAAATAATAAAACTCTACAGTAAAAAAACAAAACAAAACAAACACACACACACACACACTGGGTGGTGGCGGTGTAGGCCTTGGTGGATCTCTGAGTTTTAAGGCTAGCCTGGTCTATAGAGCAAGTTCCAGGACAGCCAAGGCTACACAAAAACCTTATCTCATAAAAACAAAAAACCCTGGGCTGGAGAGATGGCTCAGAGGTAAGAGCACTGGCTATTCTTCCAGAGGTACTGAGTTCAATTCCCAGCAACCACATGGTGGCTCACAACCATCTGTAATGAAATCTGGTGCCCTCTTCTGGCGTCCAAGAATACACGCAGGCAGAAGACTAAATATAATAAATAAATAAAGATTTATTTGCCTGGCAGTGGTGATGCACAGTGGCGCACGCCTTTAATCCCAGCACTCAGGAGGCAGAAACAGGTGGATCTCTGAGTTTGAGGACATGCTGGTCTGCAGAATGAGTTCTAGGACAGGCTCCAAAGCTACAGAAAAACCATCTTGAAAACTAACCAACCAACAAACAAAAAACCACAACAACAAAAACCCAACTGAATAAGATTCTATAGAATGGCATTAAGTGTACTGTGGATGTAGCTTGCTACTTGAACAAGGAAATTTTAGTGATCAATTTTTTTTAAGTATACATTTTAAAGTCCTCACACAATCCGAAAGGTCTACACAGACAGACCAACATAAGGAGGGCCAAGCCTCAAGGATACTTACTAGAATGCCCGCAGCGACTGAGGCAATGGTGTTCCGCTTCTCTCCCCAGTCCATGCATTCCGAACACCTGGCGCCTTCTAGAAACCCAGACATCTTTTCAGGTCACTAAAACAAAATCAACACAACAAAATAAAGTACTACCATTTACTTGCTTCAAACCTGGTGGTGGTTCTGAAAATAACAGCTCATTTACAATCTAATACACATTACAAACTATTTTTACTCTGGCTCTATATATTTCTTCAGAATATCTGATACAGCTTTTGGGAAGAGTGCGGTACTTCAAATCAAACCTGGGGCTTCATACATGTTGGGGAGGCACTCTACAAATAAATTAAGTCCCCAGCCTGTCCCTGCTCCTAGGTTTGTTGGGAGGGGGGCAGAGTCTTTCCAAGGCTGCTCTCAAACTCTAGGTAATCCTCCTGCCTCAGCCTCCCATTGTGCTCGCAATCCTAGCATTTGGCAGGAGGATTGCACTCAGGCAGAGGCCAGCCAGTGAGTTTCAGGCCAGTCTGTCTCAAAAAACCAAAACAGTTAACAAAACCAAAAACCAAGAACACAAAATAGGATGGTTATAAAGTATTTACGTAATATGAATGAAAGTGATTACCCAAAAATGTACTGAGCTCCTCGGATCTGTCATACTCTGTTATTCCAATCCACTAAATCCATTATTAAATTAAGAGTCCTTTAGATAAGTGAGCACAATGATGCTTAGTCCTCCCGGACTGTTTCTACAGCTTTAGTTCCAAACTAAGGTTGGTATTTGGTTTTGCTGAACAAGAACTCAATAAACTTTGGTCCTAAGTTAACAATGTCCTCGGATGAAAACTATTTCTCCTAGGAAATTGCACATTTTACCATGTATGTGGGTTTCTTCATGCCCAGATTAAGACAGGAAACTATCAACTACGGGTTTTTATTTCTACCTCATTTCTTTTACAATATTTCTCCCCCAGGCCTGCCCTCGGATGTCATTACTGTGTAAAGGGCTCTCATTTTATTTAACGTCTCTAACTCTGATTCTGATGATGTTTCTGCATCCCCCGCAAAAAAAAAAAGTTCAGATCTGAAATTAATTCAGACTAAAAATAAAGAATGTGCTGTCAAATTACACAGCGAAGTGAAACTGTCTTAACAAATTACATAAAACCTCCTTCATGCTCAACTGTGCAGACCCGGCCCGAATCATCACATGATCTTTATTTCACAGGAAAATGTGAAAACCTGAATTATACACAACTCGCTCACAGTGAATGAACACCCCAAATCCCCACATAACTTAGGGGATTCCTCTAAACAAGCTAAAGGGAAAAACAGATATACCTTTGTGATGAGTTCGGGTCTGAAAATACACTCGTTTTTTATCTAATGCTTGGAAAGAAAAGCAACCCACTATGTCTAATTGTCAGTTCATCCCAACGGCTCCACCCGAGTCCATTTTTCGGGGCACAATTACTTGACATCCCAAAGGCAGACCCGCCCTGCAGACTCTAGGAGAACAGGGCGCGGCCACGCGTGGGCCGGCCGCGCTGCTCTGTCGTGGGGTCTGCTTGTTCAGCTCTGCAGTTCTGGGGCGAGACCCAGCGACAGGAAGCGGCCCGGCGTGTCGCGAGCTCAACCGCGGCGGCGGCGTCCAAGAGCTGGGGCGCGGCCCGCACCACCGCGAGTTCGAGCCCGACCCGACCTGCTGCTCCGCCCTCCCGTCCGCACTCACGTCCAAGTCTGGAGCCGGGAGTCGCCGCGCGTTCGGTGGCCTCACTTTACTCCAGTTCTGCAAGAAAACAAAACAGCCACAGGCAACCAAACTCCCGGATGTCAATGTGCAGACCCCGCCCTCGAACCAGTACGCATGCGGATCGGGGGCGGAGGGCGGGTCCCCGGGCGGGGTCTGTGGGTCACGCCCACCGCGCCGACAAAGTCTGCGCATGCCCGGCCTCCCTCTTCCAGTCCCTCTGGTCACCGTGGGAAATACTAGCGTTGAGGTTGCCTTCTGGGGCCGAGGAAGGAAGGCGGCAATCTACCCTTACTATTTGTTTTAATTTTTACTACACTTTATTTATTTTTGTTGTTATTGTGTGGAAGTCAGACAGAACAACCTGCAGGAGTCGGTTCTCTCCATCCACCTTGTGGGCCCCGGGATTCCAACTTAGGTCATCTGACTTAGCAGCAAGTACTTTTACCTGCTGACCCATTTTTCCAGCCCAATGGTGGCTTTAATGAGACTGGGGTTGGCCTTGCTCTGATCACAGGTCTATGTGGGTGGCAGGTAGAGTCAGGTGCCTGAGGCACAGAAGGGAGCCGGTGGCTCATTGCCTGACAGAGCTAGGCAGTAGGGACGGACTCTCTAGTCCCCATTTTTCCCTTTGATGCATTAAATCTATGTAGCTTTAGTTGGGGATGAGACATTAGCTGATTGGTCTATTAAACTATACAGTGTCCTGCTACCTCCCCCCCCCCCCAAAGTGCTGGGGCTGGCCAGGCCAGCTACTACTACTCAGCTCTGGTCCTAGCCCCATAACATATTCAGTTTTTAAAATTTCTATATGATGAGTATTTTACCTGCATGAACGTTTGTGCGTCACTTGTGCTGGCTAATTGGACCTGGAGCTACAGCCATTGTGAACAGCCATATTGGTATTGGGAATTGAATCAAGTTGTCCAAGAGAACAGCCAGTGCTCTTAATCACTGAGACATCTCTCTAGCCCCTCCATCACCTATTTTTAAATGGGCATGTTTCTTAACCTTTAAGATAAAGGTTTATTGTGGTTGACTAATGACTGGTTAATGTCTCAAGATCACTCTTTCTCTGTATGTGTGTGCGCGCATGTGCGTCCTTGCACATGTGTACATGCGTATGTGTCTATTTCTCTAACTCTATCTATGTCCCTGCTGAGCATGTTACCGCTCTGCGTATCCACATGCTAAGCTGGCACTCTACCAGAGAGGCATATCCCCAGCTCAGAAAGATCCCTTCGCCTCTGCCTTTTCTGTTTAGCTCTGGCTGTCCTGGAACTCCCTCTTTAGATGAGGCTGTCCTTAAACTCACAGAGATCTGCCTGTCTCTGCTTCCTGAGTGCTGGGATTAAAGACGTGTGCCACCACCGCTTGGCAAAAGACAGATTTTAATGAAACTTTTAAAAGAATTTTTTTTTTTACCAACTCTTACTAAAATGTCTATGAAATCAAGGAGCAGAAAGAGAATGGGGTCTTTTCTCTTCGTGTTGTCTCTACTCCTTTTGGCCTTTCTTTACTGGCTATAACATGAGGGCCGGCTTGTTGGGGTTTCTGTCCCTCCTGGTACCCCAACAGCCGGCAAGCAACAAAGAAAATCACACACAGGACTCCATAAGGTTATAAACTGATTGGCTCATTAGGTCAGGCTACTTATTAGCTCTTATAACTTATGTTACCCCATTATTCTTATCTACGTTAGCCACATGGGCTCATTACCTTTCTCAGTGTGACAGCTTACATGTTGCCTCTTCCTTGGTCTGCACAGGAATCGCAGAGGAACCTTTCTCCTCCCTAGCCTTATCCTATTCTCATTACTCCGCCTCTACTTCCTGTCTGGTTGACCCACCTATACTTCCTGCCTGGCCAATCAGCGTTTTATTAAAACACATGATTGACAGAATACAGATAATTCTCCCGCACCAACTGGCTGTATTAGTTACTTTACGGTTGCTGTGATAAAATACCATGATCAATGCAGTTTATAAAAGAGAAAGGTTAATTTGGCTTATAGAGGGATAAGTCCATCATGGGGGGGTGGGTGACAGTAAGTGGCAGGCGTAGTGACTTGAGCAGGAAGTTGAGAGCTTACATCTTCAAATTTTCAATCACAAGCCCGAGGCAGAGCTAGTGAACTTGGAATGGGGCAAGGCTTTGTTATCTCACACTCCACCTATAGGGCCAGTGAGCCAGACCGGAACCATGGCAGGTTTTTAATGGCCCCTGCCATGGACCAGGCCTTAGTTTTAGTTTACTGGAACTGGCTGAAGCTGAGCAAGCAGTTTTTGGGAATCTGCAACCCAGAGGCAACCAGAGGGCACCCCACAACCTGTGTAAGCTTAAGATAACTAAAGATCGCTTTTTCCACCCTGTAGCTGAAAAACTCCTAACCACTGAGTCACCAGTCAATGTTATAGCAACCGTAAACTGTTTGCTTAGAGCCACCAATCAGTCTCCGGACTAATCTCTCCTCCCTGGAATTCCCCTAACCCGGTTTAAAAAGAGCCTATGATCTTCTCTCAGGGTCGTGTATGCCACCCCAACATGCTGGAATTAATAAAGTGTTCTTGTTTATTACAGACATGACTGCTGGTCTTTTCTTGGGGGCTTCTCTTGGACCCTAACACACCCCCAGTCATATGCTTTCTCCAGCAAGGCTGCCCCAACTAAACATCCAAATAGTGTCACTAACTGAGAATCAAATATTCAAATGCCCAAGACTGTGGGGGACATTTCTTATTCTGTTATGCAGACCACCAGCACTGAAAGACTTCAGTCGTGTGCATGGTGTGACAAGAAACTCTGAAGGAAGCTGTGGTGTGCAGTGCCCAGAAAGAGAGCTGTACTGGTCAAGCATCCTACAGGCCTGACTGGCTGATAACTTCTATGACTGGAGAGCTGGAATGTGGCAGGGGCATGGCCAAAGTATTCTGGACTATCTTTAGCCCCCTAAAGAGCCATTTACTGCCATTCCTGTGTTTGACTAGCGTTCTGTGACTAGCAGTTAAAATTCTCTTCGGAGTATACAAAGACGAGTTTCAGCTCCACCTGTTCACCCCAGCTCTTGAGGTAGCCTATTAGAATTGTCAACCATCTATGTAGTTCTGCCATCCATTTCTCTGCCTGTTTGTCCATCTGAACCCTGGCCTGCCCTTCACCTCCACAGCCTCAACATCCTGCACCTTGCCTGGGGCTCTCCACCCGGCCCTGAGCTTTGCTCAGCTTGGACCCTTAGCACCAGCAGACCTCCTCTGGGGTTTATCTTATCACCACAGAGATGTTCTCTCTGCCTCCCTATTAGCCTTCTGCTCATCTCTTATTTGACAGCTTTCAAATGCCTTGGACTCAGGACTTCTTTAACCCTCCATGGGCATTCTGGAGCCTAAATATATACACACAGAGATTTACTGTGTACCATGTCACTGACAGTTAATCTTAGTAGTGAAGATTGGCGTAAAGGAGCCTGTGTTCAGGCCTGGGGAGGTAGCTCAGTTGCTCCTTGGCAGATTGCTGCCAATGAAACTGACACAGCATGTGAACATTATTATTCCACAAGTTCCGACAGTCTGAAAAGGTGTAATGTGGGGGCTGGAGAGTTGGCTCAGAGGGTAAGAGCATTGGCTGCTCTTCCAGAGGTCCTGAGTTCAAGTCCCAGCAACTACATGCTGGCTCAAAACCGTCTGTAATGAGATCTGGTACTCTCTTCTAGTGGCAAGCAGAACACTATATATAATATTTTCTTAAAAAAAAGAAAAGGTGGGGCTGGAGAGATGGCTCAGAGGTTAAGAGCATTGCCTGCTCTTCCAAAGGTCCTGAGTTCAATTCCCAGCAACCACATGGTGGCTCACAACCATCTGTAATGGGGTCTGGTGCCCTCTTCTGGCCTGCAGGCACACACACAGACAGAATATTGTATACATAATAAATAGATAAATAAATAAATATTAAAAAAAAAAGAAAAGGTGGGGCTGGAGAGATGGCTCAGAGGTTAAGAGCACTGGCTGCTATTCCAGAGGTCCTGCATTCAACTCCCAGCAACCACATGGTAGCTCACAACCATCTGTAATGAGATTTGGTGCCCTCTACGGGAGAATAGGCACCCGTGCAGGCAAAATACTGTACACATAATATATATATGAAAAGGTGTAATATGTCTATCTGTGTTTCTGATGTAGTGCACTTACATCACAATGGCAAGTGTAACTTTGAGTTCTGATGTAGTGCACTTACATCACAATGGCTGTGACTTTGAGACCAGCCTCAACTACATAACTTTCAGAACAGCCCACACTTCAGCATGAGATCCATATCCCCCCCACCCCCCCACCCCCCGCTTTTCTCTCTTTCTAATTAAAACTGTGTGTCTGAGCTAGGTGTGGCGATGCTTTAGTACTAGCACTTGGGAGGCAGACGAAGTTGGATTTGAGTTCGATGCCAGTGGGCCTACAGAGTAAGACAAACAGGGCCACACAGAAAAACTCAGTCTTGAAAAACCAAAAAGCCAAATAAAAATGTGTGTCTGGTGTCCTCAGAGGTCAGAAGTGTCCTCAGATCCCCAGGCACTGCAGTCACAGATTGTTCTGAGCTACCGTGTGGATGCTGGGAACTGAACCTGGGTCCCTTGGAGAAGCAGCAGGTGTTGGGAACTGCTGAGCCGTCTTTGCAGCATCACCCTGCTCCTGCATTTGGACTTGGTAAAGTCGGGGTAGTGCACTGCTCCTCTTTGGTGACTCTCAGCTTTGTCCTGAGCACCTAGCAACTCTAACACTTAAATTTATGTTAAAATCCCTTTAATAGGTGCCACCTCCCGTTCAAATTGGCTCTTTCCTGTAGTAAAGTCAAGGATCCAGCTTCATCTGTGTGATGTCTCTGAATAGATTTAATCAGTCTGCCCCATCTCTGGCTCTGGCTCTGGATGCCCTGAGGATGACAAGAGTTACACTGGCAGCTTTAACTCTGGTCAATTATCCTGAGCACAAAGACACCAGCATTCTCTATGTGGGGTGTGGAAGGATCCTGTTTCCCACTACTTCAAGGTTCTGTTGACAGCTAGAATTCTTATAGTAATTCTTCCGTTTGAGACACAATCTGATGACACCCAGGCTGGCTTTGAGTTCACTATGACATCGGACTTTGCATTTTCCTATTTCCACCTCCCAAGTGCTGGCATTACAGGTGGGTGCCACCAGGTCTGGGTGTTCTGGTCACCATTTTTTTCAGGTGCACACTTGACATTCTAAGTTCTCTGCAAAGTCTTCTACAGCCTCTTTCCTACTCACAAGCAGGCGCCTAGGACTGTAGTAGGAATTCTAATTGTTTTTAATAATAAAAACCTGGAGTCAGATATTAGGCGGTGGAGGCTGAGAGATCAGAGAAGCAGTGCAGCCAGACACTAGAGTTCTTACCAGTGCTCAGACCAAACGGGTGATCCTGTCCTCAGACTGCATCCTCTGATTGCAACTGTCTCCACCAAACCTCACACCTCAGACTGCACTGAGATTCTGTCTCCCCCTGCCTTATATTCCTCTCTCCATCCAGCCTTCCTGGTGCTGTCTCCACCTCTCTAGTGCTGGGATTAAAAATGTGGTCTGCCAAATGCTGAGATCACCTTTGTGTGAGCTCTATTTCTCTTTAAGACAGATTCTCTCTCGCGTAGCCAGGGTGAATTAACAGTGCTCCAATCTGTCTGCCTCTGTCTCCCAGAGTCCTGGGATGGGATTAAAGGTGTGTGCCACCACTGTCTGGCCTCTAGTGGCTTGGCTCTGCACTCCGATCTTCAGGCAAGCCTCGTTTGTTAAAACACAAGATCTTCCTATGGTTTTGGATGGAATCATAAGCAGTTTCCTCCTTTCCCCACCACACTTCCCCATTTGTAAATTGTGAAATATGTTCTGTCTGCCCACACAGCTTCCTGAGAAGTCAGCAAAAGCCCCTGGTGGGCAGGTGTCTAAGGAGCACCCAGAGAATCCTCCTGCCTCTGCCTCAGCTGGGATTACAGGTGAGGGCCACCACCACCAGAAAAGAAAGAAACATTTCCTAGAAATTGGGTACTGGGATTACAGGAATGCATCACTATTCCACAACCTTTGTAAGGGTCTTATTTTATGGGTTATGGGTGTCTTGTGTTGTGGGGTATCCACCAGAGAAGACTACTGAGACATGGGTTTAAGCCACTACAAAGTCTTCATTAGCCGGCTGGCGACTACACTGGGGGCTCGTGGTCCCATTGTAGCCCTGAGCCTTTCTCAGGGTGAGCTTTTAAGCACAAAAACCATGTCTTGGGTTGACACAGTTAGCCAGAAGCAGAACTCCAGAAGAAAAAAAAAAAGCAAGATTAGTACATTTAGAGACTTCCCCAGAATTCTGACGGATCAGATCTTTGTTTTGTTTTGGCATGTGGTGCTCTCTACATGCTGAATTTTATAGCCGGAATGGTGCTTCCATTTTAGAGTTAGTTGTGCTAAGGTTTGGGGCCCTGTTACATTTTGCCTGTATCCATGTCTGCACCGTGTGTGTGTTGTTGTAGGGCTCATCCCTGGAACTGGAATTACAGATTGATGTGAGTCACCATGTCGGTAAAACAGTGTTCTTTACTGCTGAGCAATTTCTTTAGTTCCTGTAGTTTGAGAATTTTTACTAATGTAATGGGATGTGTGTGAGGGCTTTCAGAGGTCAGGGGACAACTTTTGGGTGTCAGCTCTTTCCTCTCACCTTGGGTGGGATTAAGCTCAAATTGTATTTTATATTCTTTTTCTTTTTTCGAGACAGGGTTTCTCTGCAGCTTTGGAACCTATCCTGGAACTAGCTCTTGTAGACCAGACTGGCCTTGAACTCACAGAGATCCGCCTGCTTCTGCCTTCTGTGGCATCTTTGTCTGGCTCAAGCCGCCAGTACTCTTACTGCTGAGCCATCTTGCTGGTCCCAATAATGTTTTTATTTCTTCAATTTCCCTGTACATCTGGGAAGTGGGAAGCAAACACAAACAAGAGAGGAGTCCTTGTTTCTTTCATTTCCCTGTAAAAGCCACAACTTTTGTAAAATCCTGCTTAACTTCCTAGAGTATTAATTCTCTATATTGAAGTTGTTATTTCTTTTTTAAAAATATTTATTCATTTATTATGCATGCAATATCTGCCTACATGTGTGCCTGCAGGCCAGAGAGGGCACCAGATCTCATTACAGATGGTTGTGAGCCACCATATGGTTGCTGGGAATTGAACTCAAGACCTTTGGAAGAGCAGGCAATGCTCTTAACCACTGAGCCATCTCTCCAGCCCCCTGAAGTTGTTATTTCATTCAATGTTCCTTACCCACAATTTTCAAGGTCACTGCCATGCTTAAAGGCAATGAATGTTTGGAATTGCCCTGGAAATGTTTAAATGTCCTGTGTTAATCACACTTTTTAAATACAGACCTATTAGGCTACAGCAACGACTCATTAAAAGCGCTTTTGCTGTTTTACAGAGCCCACGAGCTGGGGTCCCAGCACCTGCATGGTGGCCCACAATTGCCTAGAACTCCAGCTCCAAGTGATCTGACTTCTCTTCTGACCTCTGTGGTTTCCTGCATGCAACATGTTGCACAAGTACTCAGGCGCACACAAATTACACACACACACACTAGACTTATCAACTATTCTTCTTAAAGGACAACTGTAGTTGTCTTGGAATTTCTATCTCGATTTCAATTACCTTTGCTAGCTCAAATAAGGAAATTAAAACATCCTTTCTATATTAAAACTTCATTCTGGGAGCCAGGTGGTGGTGACTCAGGCCTTTAATCCCAGCACTCGGGAGGCAGAGGCAGGCGGATCTCTGTTAAGTTCGAGGCCAGCCTGGTCTACAGAGTTCCAGGACAGTGAGGGCTGTGTCAGAGAAACCCTGTCTGGAAAAACCAAAACCAAACCAGAACATAAAAACTAACTGGGGCCTTGTGATGTCCTCTCCCAAGCTCCTAAGCAAAAGGGCAGGCACGACCGACCGTGTCACTATGGGCAGGTCGCCGGGTTCTTTCCTGTTGTAGATCAAGCTGTTGAGCCTCTAAATTGTCTGCTACCCAGCCTTTATCTGTACATTGGGGAGGGTGGAGCAACAAAAAATAAATAAATAAATAAAAGGAAAACAAAGCTGGGCGTGGCGGCAAAGGCGGGTAAATCTTGTACTGGGAAGGCAGGAACAGGAGGATTGCAGTCCGAGGCCTGGCTGCGCTACATAGCTAGCTCCTGTCTCCGAACAACAAAACTCAAAACTAAACAATTATTCACCCCACAAACAAAAATCCTGAAAACAAGTTCTCAAAAATACCCGGATGTCGAAGGCCCGGATGGAGTGGGGTGGGGGTGGGGTGTCGTGACAGCGTTGACGCGCATGTGCGCCTCGAAGGCGTAGCCCAAAGCCACCCGCCGAGCGCGCCTGTCGAGTGGCGATTGGACGAGAGGATAGCCCGCCCCACCGTGCTGATGTTTGTGCGCATGCTCCGCGCTGGCTTCTAGTATTCTCGACGCTGACGTCGGCGCTGGGTTCAGTTCGCGTCCGGAATTCGAAGGTGGAGGTTACGCCTGTCTTTGGTCTGTAGAGACAGGAACTCTGCCGCCTTCGGTCCCCGATCCGAGAGGAAGGTCCCCGCTAGGCTTTTCTCTCGTCTTTGCGAACGCGTCCCCGGTTTGAGGTGAGTGGCGTGGTTCGGTCGCCGGTGGTCGGCGGGTGTGTGTGTGGGGGGGGGGGGGGGAGGAGGACACAGCCTCGCGCACGCGCACCGCGCGCTCTCAAAGGGAGGGATTGACCCTTGCCCTTTGCCGTCGTTCCTAGACGCCGTTGCGTTTGCGGAAGGAACCCGATTCCGAGGAAGGAAGTCCGCCATGTCCAAGTACGTGAACGACATGTGGCCCGGCTCTCCTCAGGAGAAAGCTTTGTCCTCCCCCTCGGACTCGGGTCGCTCCAGCCACCTGTCGTCGCGCTCCCGCAGCCGCTCTTCGTCCCGCAGCTCCGGACCCCACTCCCGCAGCTCCAGCCGCTCGTCGTCTCGCAGCCATAGCCAGCCGCGGCGGAGCAGGCGGTCGCGATCCCGGTCCCGCAGGCGCCACCAGCGCAAGTACAGGCGCTACTCGCGATCGTACTCACGCAGCCGCTCCCGGTCCCGTGGCCGCCACTACTACCGAGACAGCGGTTACGGGCGGCCGCGGCGGTACTACCAGTCGCCGTCGCCCTACCGGTCCCGGAGCAGGTCGCGCTCCCGCGGGAGGTCCTATCACCGGAGGTCGTACTACGCGATCACGCGCGGCCGGCGCTACTACGGTTTCGGCCGCACGGTGTACCCCGAGGATCGCCCCAGGTGGAGGGAAAGATCCCGAACCCGGTCACGCAGCAGGAGCAGAACCCCCTTCCGCCTGAGTGAGAAAGGTGGGTCTCAGTGTCACTTGGACGTTTGTGCCCTTGGGTCCTGGGAATTGAAGTCGGGACGTTATCACTCAGCCACCTCCCCCAGCCCTCCCTCCCTGTAGTTCATTTCCACAGTGTGGTGTGAGTCGGCCAGGGAGTCAGGTGGTTGAGCAGTTTAGCTGGGAATCTCTTAACGTGCTAGGCAGACTGCCCCGCTCCCGGGTGCTCTTCCCGCGTGTTTACTTTGGTGCCAGAAGGTTGAGATTTCTTGGAGGGAAAGAGGAGAATTTATAACTGGTTAATAGTTAGACCATGGTTTCGCGCACACTTTTTTTTTTAATATTTACTTATACAATAGTCTTTCTGCATGTATGCCTGCAGGCCAGAAGAGGGCACCAGATCTCATTACAGATGGTTGTAAGTGGTTGTGAGCCACCATGTGGTTGCCGGGAATTGAACTCAGGACCTTTGGAAGAGCAGGCAATGCTCTTAACCACTGAGCCATTTCTCCAGCCCCATCGCACACTTTCGCCTTAAGAGTAAAGTCCAAGCCCAGTATAGTGGTACAGTAATTACCCGAATTTAAGTTCACTTATGGCCCTGCTGGCCCAAAGAGAGGAGTCTCACTGTTTATTATGGCCTTTAAAATATTAACATGACTTAGTTTAAGTTGGGGGAAACTCAACATTTTTCAGACGATAGTCTGAAAAAATTGGGTTTTGTCCACTTTTTTTGTCAGCGGTCTTCTTAAATTTAATACAAAATAATAGTTTGAACATGAGTGTTAATCCTGTCAAGATTAGTTTAATAGTAGAGGTAATTGGGCTAAAATTACTAAAGCCCCAGTTCACAGAAATGCTTGAAGAAGAGACAAAATGGTGCTGTTTGTTAGAACAATTATCTGTAACCAGATGGGAGGCAGAGGCAGGCAAATGTGAGTTTGAGGCCAGCTTGGTCTACAAAGTTCAGAACAGCTAGGACTGTTAAGCAGAAACCCTATCTCAAAAAACAAGTCAGAGGAAAAAAAGAAAAACCCAGCCTAGTTTTTGATGTTATTTGGGAAGCTAGGGGTTTTTTTTCCCCTCAACATAAAACTGATTTTGTTTTCTGGAAATGTTTTCTTAGCAAAAGGAAAATACTGTTTCAGAAAAACACTTAATTTGTTATTTTGAGCCTTAAGGAACCTTTGCGAATCACGAATGTCTTAATGCCCTTAGATCGGATGGAGCTGCTAGAAATTGCAAAAGCCAATGCAGCCAAAGCTCTTGGGACAACCAGCTTTGATTTGCCAGCGAGTCTCAGGACAGTGGCCAAGGGAGCAAGCGGAGCAGCTGTGTCGAGCAGTGGTACGAAGATGGAGGTAGGTGTCTTCAAAAGGCTCCTGCTGACAGATCCTGTTACTTACCCTTGGCTAGTTTACTGTGGACAGCCCTCCTGGGCGGTCATCTATCATCATTTGCCCAGACAGAAAAAAACCAACCTTAATCTGTCGAGTGCTAGAAAATCTCACAGGGATCTGAGAGATGCACTTGCACTTGTTTTTCCATAATAGTAAAACTTCTGACTGTACCATTGGCAATACTTTGTCTTCTTCTCACTCTAACTAGTCTTTAGAGACTGGAGTGTTCTAACTTTCATTTACAGCATTATGTTCCCAAAAGTCTGTGCTTAGTATACAGTATAGTTTATCTGCTTTATTTCTGTCTTATAGAAATCATGAATGTGGTCTCCAGACAATGATGAAGAAAATCTGTTGGTAATTGATCATGGGTTAAAATGCCAAGAGTTATGTTCAGAGACTAAAGCTTAGCTTTTGTTGAAGGTAGTCCATCCATGTGCATGTTAGAGATTTGGGCTAGGGCTCTTGTGTAAGACAGTTCAACCTGTCGTTCGGCCGGGATGCTCTGTACTGGTGGGCCATCTCTCTGCTCTAGATGTCCCCTTCATAATGTATGCAATATATTGCAGATGTTTTGAGAGATTACAGAAGAAGAGGCCTGCTTCACTTGCAGATAAGTTTATTACGATTCTCCAGAATTACAAAGTGCACTGGCACATTGCACTGTCCTTACAAGTTAATTCGTGTGAAATCTAAATCTTAGAATTGAAAATTTGGGGATGCAGCTCAGTTGATCTAGGGTGCACAGCACCTGGGGTTAGTTCCCAGCACAGTGTAAACTGGCTGTAGTGCCCCATACTGTGATCCCAGCACTTGGGAGACAGTTGTTCAAGGTCATCCTTGGCTACATAATGAATCAAGAGGCCAGCCAGAGGTCTCAAAAAATTGTTTTATAGAAATTTAAGGTAAAAGTTAATAGTACAGTGAAGATGGTTTGTCTTATTGCTGCGACCATGGGGTCTGCCTATTGCTTAGGCGAGTACCCAAGAGATTCTTGAGATACTGAGGCACTCTCTCTGCAGATGCCTCCATTCTTTTGACGAAGCATTTTCTATTGCGCTTACTCCAAATGAGTGGTTTCCACCCTAAGGCAATCTTGTTAAGTAGAAACAACAGGCTTTTTGTTGTCTAGCTTGTTAACTGGCGATAGATGGAATTTGGTTTGTCTCTACAGCTGCATTTGTGTGCAGTTGGGCTGGTTTTCATACGATACTCAGAATCTAAGGCTATGTTTAAAATTCTCTGCCCCTCTAGCATTCAGAAAAGCAAGCTGAAGATGGAACTAAAAATCTCAGTGAGAAATCTTCCGCATACAGAAACATAGCCTTCAGCTCTAATGTAAGTGTACCCAACCAAACATTCTTGAAGATTGCATCTAGGGTGCTATTTTACTATGTAGGCTTTTTTAAAAAAAATTCTGTTGATCTCTGTGAGAAATTGACTTTAATTTATTGTCTTACAGAATTCCATAGCAAAGCCACTCCAGAAAACAGCTAGAACTGCTGCTGAAGAGACATCATCAGGATCACCAAAAATAGATAAGAAAAAAAGTCCTTATGGACTGTGGATACCTGTTTAAAGGACAACTGGGGGTTGGGGTTCCCTAATACTGCACTTTACTGAGAGAGAGAGTTCCTGTCCTCCAGCATTAGCCTGAAAATCCTGGCAGTAAATGTGATTAAAATCCATTACAGAAAGACAGTTGAGGTTTCTCTTGAAGATGGACCAGAGAATTGCATACAGGTGGGAGTCTTTTATATATATATATACTTGTAAGTATTGTATAATATTGCATATATACATGAGTGAATTTTGTAAGACAGTTGAAAACTGTATTTTGTATATTTGTTAATAAACTTTTTATTATTTGTCTTGATTTCATGAATATTATTAAATGACTCTACTTCTGATGAAGAAACCTTCCTAATCCAAATCCCAAGTCTGAACAGACAATACAAGATTATTATTCCATATGATGACTTTGTGTGGTGGGTTGGGGAGGCTGGTCTTTAGTTTAAATGTGTATCCCTGATTATCAAGAGTTCTCTTTATAGATCAGATGGCCCGAATCAAACTTAACCCGCTCACCTACCTGCCTCAGAGTGCTAGGTAGGTGTTCCTAAGTGTAGCCTGAGGGTGGTAGGAATCATAAGTCTGAGGGCTAAATGCCAAAACCTTCCTGTGCCTGTTCATACAAACCACTCATACACATAACTTTTTTCTTTCTTTTTTAAATAGGGATTCTCTGTAACAATCCTGGCTATCCTGGAACTTAATTTGTAGATCAGGCTGGCCTAGAACTCAATAGAGGTCTACCTCCACCTGCCTCTTGTCTCTTAAGTGCTGGTATTAAAGGTGTGTGCCACCATCACCTGGCTATACATACTCTTCTGAAAAAAAGTCTAAACTGTGACTTCTTAGCACTCATGAAGCAGGAAAAAGTACAAGTACAGGTAAATCTGAGTTCAGGGCCAGCCTGGACTTACATAGTAAGCTCCAGGGCAGTGAGAACCAATTAAAAACCCAAGCTAGGAGGTGGTGGTTGAAAATTAATGTGGAAATGACCCTAGTAGGTCCCACTGTGGGTGGGGAAGTGGAGTTTTATTTAGGAAGAAGATAGAAAGGGAAGGAGAGAGAAAAAAAAGAAACTGGGAGTGGGTCTCTATTTTTTTTTTAAATATTTATTATGTATACAATATTCTTTCTGTGTGTATGCCCTCAGGCCAGAAGAGGGCACCAGACCCAATTACAGATGGTTGTGAGCCACCATGTGGTTGACTGGGAATTGAACTGAGGACCTTTGGAAGAGCAGGCAATGCTCTTAACCACTGACCCATCTCTCCAGCCCCTGGGAGTGGGTCTCTTAAAGGAACAGGGTACTTCCTGAGTTCATCCTGCTAGGTAAGAGGGAAAGCCAACATAATCCTAAAAGTGCTACCTTTAGTCCCAGCACTCTGGAGGTAGAGGCAGGTGGTCTGCAGAGTAAGTTCCAAGCTAGGAATACACAGAAGCCCCTGCTGTCTTAAAAATTCCAAAACCCACCAGTTAGCAATATCAAGCATAAGATCATCATGTTTCACAGTTAGGTTCAACTTGGCTGTGTGTTGAAAGTTAACCGGGTTAAATTTGTCAATAAAGCTGAACTCAGGATGGGTGGAACACAAAATTTAGGATTTGAATTAGTAACCAGATAAAAGACAATGTGAAGTTGAGAACCGAACTAGCCTGTGGGATTGTATTGCTAGCACTGTGAGGAACACCCAAGACAGCTGGAAAAGTTGAACTCAACTGATGGAGCTTCTCCACAGGCATGATTAGGTTGTGACCCTTGGGTTGTTAACTGGTCCCCATTTGCCCTCTTTTAGAGGCAGAAAGTTACAATTTAGTAAGATAGTGTTGAGAAGACTTCACCCTCCACCTTGTGGTTGGAGTTGTGTTGGGAGGAGTTAACTAATAAATAACATTCCTACTTGGGCAGAGGAAGTTTTCTGTATTTTCCCAGGAAGTGTGGGGTGGACAAGTATGTCTCAATCCTCAAATACAGATTAATAAAGCCATGCTTTTTAATTGGCATTTTCCAACAAATCAGCCAATAGCTGTGTTAACTGTGGCTGGCAGCTGTCTTCAAACAGTGGCTTCCAACAGTGGGCTAGCATGTAGCTATGTTGAAAGACTGCTTCTCTAGCATATTCTGCCTCTAGCACACTCTGCCCTAGTCTTGAGTTTCTTTGAGCCCAACATCATTTAGATAGGTAATGATAGTGTATGCTTTTAATCTCAGCACTTCTGGAGACAAGATTGTGAGTTGAAAGATGACCCAGTTAACCTAAGTGTATCTTTGTGTCTCTCCACCACCACCACCAAAGAGTCTCAGACAACCTTTGGGAATTTTTTTGAGAGAGGGTCTACATAGCCCTGGGCTATCCTGAAACAAACTGACCTTGAACTCAGAAATCCATTTGCTTCTGTCTCCTTTAAAGGGCTGTGATTAAAGGTGTACATCCCCCAAGTTTAAGACTTCCTTTGAGCCGGGTGGTGGTGGCGCACGCCTTTAATCCCAGCACCTAGGAGGCAGAGGCAGGTGGGTCTCTGAGTTTGAGGCCAGCCTGGTTTACAAGAGATAGTTCCAGGACAGGCTCCAAAGCAACACAGAGAAACCTTGTGTAGATCATGCTGGCCTTGAACTCGCATCCTTTGCTGCTGGGATTAAAGATCTATGCTATCACATCCCGCTGGACCTCGAGCTGATCCTGAGTGCCACCTGAGTGCTGGGGTAACAAACACTATCCCACCTGCTCTATGCCTTGCTGGAAATTTACCAGCTGAACTGCACCTCCAGTTCCTCATTCTTTTCTTCCTTTAAAAATCTCAGCCAGGCGATAGTGGCACATGACCCACTCCTTTCCCAGCACTGGGGAGGCAGAGGAAAGCAAATCTCTGATTTCGAGACCAGGCTTGTCTACAGATTTGAGTTCCTGGACAACCAGAGCTACACAGAGAAACCCTGTCTACACACACACAAAAAAACCCAAATCAACCAACCAACCAACAAAAATACCTATAAAAAGAAAAAAAATTCTCCCTGAGATTCCAATGGAATACATTTTCAGACACTTGTTTCAGATACTCCACAATATGTTTTTCTGATAGTTTTCCAACCAGAAAATAATGTGATATTTTGTTTTTGCTTCAACAAATAAAGCTTGCCTGACAAAGAGAGCAGAGATAGCTACTAGTTAGCCATAGAGTCACACTGAGAAACTGAGCCAAACAGTGGTGGCTCACACCTTTAATCCCAGCACTAGGGAGGTGGAGAGGGGAAGTAATATGGCTGGGCAGAGAGGAATATAAGGCTGGAGGAGACAGAGTTCAGTCTGAGAGATGGCATTCAGTTTGAGGACTTGTAGAAACAGGATACCCCATTCGGTCTGCGGATTTTGTTGCGGTAGGAACTAGTGTCTGGCTGCTCTGCCTCTCTAATCTTTCAGCTTTCATCCCCTAATATCTGACTCCAGGTTTTTTTTTTTTATTAAGATCAAGTAGAAATCACACTACAACAGGCCATCCCTCATCATTCAGATTCAAATTTGTGCTTTTTTTAAAAATTGATTTTCCATTTTATTTATTTATTTTTTTTGAGACCAGGCTGGCCTCAAACTCACAGATCTGCCTATAAAACTTTAAGGCAATTCTGAAGCTATTTATGACAATTCTGAGCCCTCCCAGTCTCAGCAGTAATGCTCCCCCCTTCCCCACTGAGAACCAAGGACCTAACAATTGCCCACACACGTACTGAAATGTTGGGAACATTCCATCATCTCCCTGAGTCCTTGTGAATGTTCTCCAAATAGAACTCAGTTATTGAATAGGGGCACGATAACCCTTAGTGTTGACTCAGTGACTGATGTTTTGACTTAGGCCCCGGGAAAGGGGCAAAGTGACCTTCAGATGTTTTCCCTTACCTCATCGGATCTGGCAACCACTCTCCAGCCAATTATTGGTAATAGCCCTTTTGAATGAGCCAATCATAATAGTTAAAGAACAACCCCCAGACACCCCTTTCTTCTGTGGTTTTTCCTTTTAAAAATAGCCTGTACCAGCCATTCGGGGTCTTTCTAGTCTCCCTAATGCAGGAAGACCCTGTCATGACAGAATTAACAAAATCCTCATGCTTTTACATCAGCTGTTGTGGTGAGAGATAGTCTCTGGGTGACTCCTCCTCGGTGATTGGACTCTAGGGTCCAACAGCCAGGCTGCCTCCCACATGCTGGACTGCTTTTACTTTTGAGGCAATCTCAATGTGTTGCCTAGAATAGGTTAGACAAGACTGTGCAGTAACTCACAGGATTAAAGGTGTATGCACGATATCCTGCTTGCATTTAACTTTTTAAACATTCGTGTGCAGTTTTATTTATTTATCTTTGTTACTTTTGAAGAGCAAGCAAAACTTCATTGAGCTCAAGAAGCATCTCCCTACAGGGGAGGACTCAAAAGAGTTTGCCCTAAATTTCCAGTTTTGTTTTGTTACTGCTTAAGCTTTTAATTTAGATAGCCCCTTTTTGTTTGCTTGAAATAAATGGTCATGCCTTGTAGCACTAAGTCGCTGTGAGGCCCAGGCAAGTCTCATACTTGGGTACCCTCCTGCTTCTACCTGCTGGGATGCCAGGAGTGTGCCACCACAGCTATTTGTACTTAAATGTCTTTACACTTGGGCAACGGCTTTCTCATCTGTAGTTGTCATATTAGAAAGGAACACGTTTAATGTGCCCCTGTTCTATTCCTGCATTATCTTAGTGGCTTTGGTAGTTGTTGTGGTACTGGGATGTGGGAGTGGGCAGTATAGAGTCGTCCGTGTTCTGCAGTAACATCAGAAAAGTTATCTGCTCTATGGAAGCGACTCAATACCGATTGCACTCAACCTATGTGAGGCAGGGTGCTTCAGAGCAGGTGACATGAATAAGTGATCCCCAACCAGGCTCCTTCTGGTCATTTCCGTCTAGGTGACCCGTTCCTGAGTTTGCCTCCCGGTCTCGACAATCCGTGACGTTTCTTCCGCAGGCTGCGCCTTCGCACAACCACGCTTAGCGTCAGCAGCAAGCACTAAAAGGGGCGGGACAGTCTCCGAAGTACCTGACGCCAAACGGAAGGGGCGGGGCCTAAAGTCCCGGGCTGGAGGCCGACGGAAGTGCTCGTTGTTGTTGCCGGAAGTAGGGAGAAAGCTGTAATGGCGGCTGCGACTGAAGTTGAGGTGAGTACCACCGGCCTCGCGCAAGGCTCTATCGGGGTGACGCCGGGCTGGGCATGAGACGAATCCGGGCGAGAGTACTGGGGAGGCCGGGGTGTCGGGCCCAGGCTGTGGCCGTGGGGACGCCGAGCCTGAAGCCGGTTGTGATTGTAGGTGCCCGCGGATGTCGCAGAAGACCGGCCCTCGGCGGCCGAGGAGCTGGTGGCGCAGAAGCGCGAGCAGAGACTGCGCAAGTTTCGCGAGCTGCATCTGAAGCGGGTGAGTGGCGGGGACACGGGCTGGAGCAGGAAGGCGCAGCCGCTCGCCAGGCCCCAGGGCGGGGCGTCCCAGGACCGGAAGATCTCGGTGGAGGACGAGCACTAACGCGGAGGTCGCTTTGACACACGTCAAAGCCACACCCGCTCGCTCCTCCCAGGGCCCACCCACACGACCTAGTTTATCTGGCTGGGGTAGGTTAGCTCTGTTCCTAACAACCCCCGTGCTCCATGATCCTATCAAATTACTCACTTTCATCTAGGGAAATATTTAGCTAGGAATACGAAGAAACTTCTTAGTAAGAGTTTCCTGATCTTAAAAGCAACGAACATGCTGGGCGGTGGTGGCGCACGCCTTTAATCTCAGCACTTGGGAGGCAGAGGCAGGCAGATCTCTGTGAGTTTGAGATCAGCCTGATCCACAGAGTGAGTTCCAGGACAGCTAAGGCGATATCCTGTCTCGAAAACCAAAAACGAAAACAAAAGTATTCACACACTGTCCTCTTTTCCAAGTTCAAACTCAAAAAAGTGTAACTTGCTCAGCTGGTGACAGCACTTGCTGCTAAGTCCGAGGACCTAAGTTTGATCCCCAGAACCCACATGGTGGATAAAGAGGACTGATACCTGGGAGTTGACCTCTGACCTCTGCACAAACAAAGTGAATTCATAAGAAAGGTTTTAAATAAAGTATGATGTCTTTATGTGCCACTGTCCTGTGCTGTGACGCCGGGCGGGGGGTGTCACTTTGCCAATCTTTGTTCTGATAAATAAAAGGTGCTCCTGACTGAACAGGCAAAACTGACAGTAGCCACTAGGACTCCAGAGCACCAAAGCTTTGCAGCCCAGCATCTCATCCTGTGGTATGCCTTTATTAGTCTATTTCTGTGCTTAAAGTCATTGGGAGCTATTATCGCTTGCAGCCTTAACTGGGGTCACTTAGTCACTCCAGAAAAGACAGGGTCTATTTGGACCCCTCTCCTTTTTTATCTGATTACCTCTTTTTGTCTTATGGTTTTAGAACGAAGCTCGCAAGTTAAATCACCAGGAAGTTGTGGAAGAAGACAAAAGACTTAAGTTGCCTGCAAACTGGGAAGCAAAGAAAGCACGTTTGGAGTGGGAGCTGCAGGAGGAAGAAAAGAAAAAGGTTAGGAAGCCCTGGCTGCTCCTTTCTGTTGAGACAGGAGATCCCGGTAGCTGGGTAGGTGGGGGAGTTGTTTACCTCAGGGAGCCTTATTCCAGGTGTCTCTTTGTAGTGCTGGTTGTCCTAGAACTCGCCTTGTAGACCAGGCTGGCCTTGAACTCACAGAAGTGTGCCTTCTATTTCCCGGATTCTGAGATTAAAGGCGTGTGCCACTGCTGCCTGGCTGAGCCTTACTTTTCTGTCTGTAGGACGAGGATTATAATAATGGTGACTTGGGTCAAGTGTAACTTCTGTGATATAACATGTGCAAAGCATTTAAAACAGGTCTGACCCCTGCTCCGTTCTGTTGCTGTTGATTTTAGTTTTGTTACATTTTTATTTGTATGTGTGTGGGCACAGGAGGGCAGAGGACAAATTATAGGAGTCAGATCTCTCCTTCCGCTGCGTGAGTCTGGTCTAGAACTCAGGTGGTCATGATTGACAGCAAATACCTTTACCCATTAGGCCACTGTGAAGGCCTGATGCTTGATTCTTGATTAGAACTTTATCTAAAATAGGTCAAATATTTGGGCATGATGGATCATGCCTATAGTTCCAGCCCTTGGGAAGCTGAGGCAGGAGAATTGTTGTGAATTTGAAGTCGTCTTGGGTTCAAAAAACAAAACAAACCAGAACGGAAGGTGCCTGTCCTTTCAGGAGTGTGCAGCGAGAGGGGAGGACTACGAGAAGGTGAAGCTGCTGGAGATCAGTGCAGAGGACGCGGAGAGATGGGAGAGGAGGAAGAAGAGGAAGAACCCTGACTTGGGCTTTTCAGGTACAGCTGACCTGTGCTGGCCTCTGCTTTACTGAGTTGGTCTACTGGACCAAGGCTTCTGCTCTAGTGAGAGCACATGCCCATTGCACTTCATTCATGGACTATTCTAGGCGGCCAGGGGGAGCGCAAGTGTGTCAAGGTGGAACCCAGGTCCACCTGTCTATCTGCTGGCTGCTTTGGTCCTTGGTGTAAAGTTAGCCTTTGTTGTTGTCATGTCCTGCCTTAGTCTCACTGTGTAGCCCAGACAGTCACAGACTCAGGATCCTCCTGCCTCAGCCTCCCGAGTGGTGCGTTTATAGGAGTGTGCTATCACCCCTGACAGAGTTAGCCAGTTTTTTGTCAGCCCATTCAGGGTAGAGGCTGTGCTTAGGCCAATGTCCTGTGCATGTAGGACAGCAATAATTTTGAGTTTTCTCTTATAAGTAATGCCCAGGTAAGGACACAGATCACCTCTGGTTCTCATTTTAGATTATGCTGCTGCCCAGTTACGCCAGTATCACCGGCTGACCAAGCAGATCAAACCTGACATGGAAAGCTATGAGCGGCAGAGAGAAAAACAGTAAGTCCTTGGGTGGAAGGCAGTGGCTTCCAGACACTGCAAATACAAACTAGTTAAACTAGCTATTTACTTACTTGAGCCATTTCTACTACTTGGGCTGTCCTTGAACTCACAGCAGTCCTCCTGCCTCAGCCTCCTGAGTGCTGGGATTACAGGGTTACCAATTTGCCTGACCAAACTCAGTCTAATGATGACTTGTGGATTACCACTGGCTGTCTTGGTGACACTGGTTACTGTTGTCCTTGTCACATAGTAGGTAAGCCCTGACTGCCCTCGGAAACTTGCGGGTGGCTAGCACCAGCTCGTCACAGCCAGGTGCTCTTGTAGGAGCTGAATGTTTGGTGCTGGGGCGGGTCAGCATTGGTAAGGACCAGCCGGTAAATATTAGCACTTAAGGGGCTAGTGTTCTTCATCCACAGGTGCCCTAGTTGTGCTATGAGTGCGGAGAGGTTGCATGAGCAGGCTTGACTGTGGCAGGTGGAGCAGGCTCTATTTGTTTTCAAGACAAGAGTTTCTCTGTGTATCCCTGGCTGTCCTGGAACTCAGAGATATGCCTGCCTTGGCCTCCCGACCACTGGATTAAAGGCATGTGCCACCAAGCCAGACAGCCAGGTTTCTTTTTTCTTTTTCTTTTTTTTTTTTTTTTTGGTGGAGGAGGTTTGAAGACAGGATTTCTCTGTAATGGTTGTCCTGGAACTTGCTCTGTAAACTAGGCTGGTCTTGAACTCATAGAGATCTGCCTGCCTCTGTCTCCAGAGTGCTGGGATTAAAGGTGTGCACTGCCATGCCTGGCCGGGCCCCTGTTTTGATGCATGTGGAAATAACCTTAAGCACTCTGCTCCCAGCCCTCTGTGATCTTTGGCAAGTCCTCTACACACTGGCCACTGTTATGCATCTGAAAATGAAGCTGTTGTTATGTGAGTTGAATTGGCCTGGAACCCAGAGTCCTATCTGGGGCTGGCGTTATAGGCATGCTCATCCAGCCTGGCTCATCTTTTTTGAGCCTGCATTTTCTTTCTTCCTTTACCTTTGCTGTGTAAATAAGTATATTTGTGCATTGTCTCTCATCACCAATACATGTATGTATATTGAAATTGGAGACTGGAGCACTCATGTCTGACTGGAAATTCTTCTTGCTGTCTGTCTTCTCAGTGGAGAAGATTTTTTCCCAACATCCAACAGTCTTCTCCATGGGACGCATGTGCCTTCCTCAGAGGAAATCGACAGAATGGTTTTAGATCTGGAAAAACAGTAAGTACTCAGTAGGGCAGCCTGGCCTAGAACGTTCTATAATTCTCGAGAGAGAGTGGGTGGGGTGTGGATCTGAGGCCGATGTGCTCAGGTGACTTGACGGTCACAGTGCTGGTACCAGCTCATTTCTGACCCCAAACCTGTTGGCTTTGAAGCTGGAGAGCGAGTACAGGTTGAGCCCATAGGATTTGGAGATGGGAATACTGATGTAATCAAACTGTCATGTTGTCCATTAGTTTTCTGTCACTGTGGCAAGGTGCCTAAGATAACTTATTTTTGGCTCCTGATTCTGGAGCTCTTAGTCCATTGTCTTGGGCCTGTGGCAGCACAGTGGATCATGACAGAAGTATATGCTAGGAAGCCTAGTCAGCTCCCGAGGACCAGGAAGCAGGCAGATTGGAGGGAAGAAGGGGCGTCCTGATGTCCTTTCAAGGGCACAGCCCTTGGACCACCTTCTTATAAGCTCCACTGAGAGGTCCCAACACCTTCTAGTATCCCTATCAGCTGGACCAGGCCTTCAATACTAAGGCCTGGGGAAGGTTTCAAATCTAAACTAATAGTCAGCATTTTGTGCCTGTTTGTTTAAGACTGGCCTCATATTTGTAGGCCAGCCTGGAACTCAAATAGCGCTGAGATTACTCTATGTCTGTGTGTCCATCTGTCTCTACCTGGCCATATTTATTTATTATAATTAATTGTCTTTTGAGATAGAATTTTACTATGTAGAGTGGGCTGGCCTCAGACTCCCGAAGATCCTTCTGCCCCTGCCTCCTGAGTGCTTGACCGTATTTATTTCTGATACAGGGGACTGCTTTTATGTTTTAGGACCATGCAGGTGTTGCAGGGTGCAGTGGTGTATAGCACACACACCGCACAGTGCTCATCATCACTGATAGAATTGTTGGGGTGTTTTACCCAAAGTCACACTTCATTGTCCCCACTTTTAGCATCTTTAGAAACATCTTTTTGTTGTGAATTTTTGAGACAGCCTCTCATCATGTAGTCTCGGCTGGTCTCCAACAGGTTGCTGAAGATGTTCAGAAGTGCTGTAACCAGAGGCTGTAGTTGCTGGATCTCATTGCTTACACTGAGGTTCCAATTAGTTCACCACCTGAAGCTGATGAAAACTGTGCCTGCCTTTTTTTCCCCCCAAGGTGTTTTTTTATTTGTTTGTTTTTTTGTTTTGTTTTGTTTTTCCGAGACAGAGTTTCTCTGTGTAATAGCCCTAGCTGTCTTAGAACTAGCTCTGTAGACCGGGCTGGCCTTTTTTTACTTTTTTTTTCTGCCAAGGTGTTTTATTATGAATATTGATTCTCTCTGGATCTTTTTGTCCATGTTTTAAGATCAAAGAAGGCAGTTAGACCAACCATAGTGGTCAGTCCTAGGGTTTGGGAGGCAGAGGCAGGTGGATCTTTGAGTTTGAGCATGAGGAGGCCTGGGGAACACAATTCTGAACCTCCTAACCCCCGTCCTTTCTCCAGAATTGAAAAGAGAGATAAATACAGCCGAAGACGTCCTTACAATGATGATGCTGACATTGACTACATCAATGAGAGGAATGCCAAGTTCAACAAGAAGGCAGAGAGGTTCTACGGGAAGTACACAGCTGAGATCAAGCAGAACCTGGAGAGAGGAACAGCCGTGTGAGCCCTGGAGAAACTGCACAGAAGCTGGAAAAGGGACCGGAGGCTTCAGCTGCCAAATTCAAATGTTCACGTGTGTCCAGTAAATGCAAGTTTACCCTATGCCTCCCCACTTGGCATCTGAAATAAATGTCTTTTCTCACCATCTGCATATGTTCACATTTTGTGCTTGGATGTAAGATGTAATTCTTGTAGTGACATTGTTTTGTAAAAATCTAATTTGTATAAATCCTAATTCTTATTTTTCTATGTATTTTAAATGTGTATAACTGTGTAACCTTTGAAATCATTTGGGGTTTAGGCTGTTCATGTGCATAGCTGCAGTTGCTGCTGCTTTGTGTGTTACTAGGAAGTGAATAGAAGCTACAGCTGGGCTCTGGGACTGGCCAGGCAAAGACTGAGAAAAAGAGGTCTCAAGACAGATGCTCCTAGGGTTCTGACACTGTCTACTGGGGTCAGAAGTCATGACTGTTAGCCGTGCACATTCACTTTTTAAAGAACAATAAAATGCTTTGGAATAGAATCATGAACGATGTCTAATTTAAACAAGTGCATGTGTGCATGCGGGCACTTCCACAGCATGGAGCATTTCCACATTTCAACATGAGGGCAGCTCAGTTTCATGTCTCTGAAAGACAAAGACTTAAGAGACTTCTTAGCAACTGTCCAGAGTGAAGGTTCCTCTCGGTTGGCAGCATGCAGGTAGGCACAGAGGCATTTGTCTGCATAGCTCTGGCTTTCCTGGAACTCACTCTGTAGACCAGGCTGGCCTGAGAGATCTGCCTGCTGCTGCTTTTCGACTGCTGGATTTAAAGGTGTGTGCTGCCACCACCAGAAACGTTTCCCATTTTTTTAAGACCATGCTGAGATAGACTGTATGGCTTGATAAAAACACTAACTAGCTTGATGATCCAGATGACCTGAGTTCTGTCACTGGAACCCCGAGGAAACAGAACTGACTTCAGAAAGTTGTCCTCCATCCTCCACACATGTGTGCCTGAGGGGAGGGGAGGAGGGAGGGTCATGGTTTAGACAAGGCTAGATCTGTGCTTTGCCCTGCTACTTCTTTCCAAATCAGCTAGTGTCAGAATTCATTTTCTGAGAAGTGAAGTAGTCCAAGCCCAGAGACCTGAGGTCCTACTTGAGGTTCTACTTGCCTTTTTCCTTGAAAGAACCAGTTGGTCCTCAGTTAAAAAACAAACAGCATGCTGGGACATAACCTGTAATCCCAGCACTGCTGGGCTGAGGCAATATCAAATGTTTTAGTTGTAGTAGAATAGGACATCTGAGAAGGGATTGTAGACACGGCATTTCTAGAAGTAATGTTTCCTCTGGGAATGACAAAAATAGAAGGTCTCAGTTTTCTGGATTATGTAGAAGATGTGGCAAGAGACAAGCAAGGCAACCCATTACTATTGGGAAACAACTTGGGGGGTCTCTTGCAGGACCCCAGGTTGAACATGGTCCAATCATTCCCAGTTACTGTGGAGGACATGCCTCCCCAAGAAAATTAAAAAATCCAGAGCCTATTGTAAAAAATCATACTGCTCTGGATGATAGAATAAACATGGAGGATGAATCAAAAATTCCAATAGAAAATAGGAAACGTATATGGCAGACTTCTAAATGATTAAAGACCAAAGCTAAGGATACAAATGAATAACATTGTAATTGAAGGATTACTGGACATGGGTGCAGAATATTGGCATCTGAATTGACCTCTTCAGGAGGCAGATGTTCAATTCCTAGGAATTAAAACCCTATGTCACATAATACAAAACACCAGATGGGTTGAATGTATAGGACTAGAAGGACAGAGAGGAAGGCTGAGGTCAGATATGGCTAATATAGCAGTGAATCTATGGGGTTGTGATCTGTTACAACAATGGAATAACCAGATTAATATTACTGCAGTCTCAGAAATGGAACATATACCAACTCATGTTTCTGGGAAGGATATTGTAAGGTACTATAAAAAAAAATCACCAATCATTCAGGCTGTACAAAAGCAAAAAGCAACTAGCAAACCTTCAGAGGTACCAACAGCCCTACCTTTAAAATGATTAACTAAGAAACCTATATGGTTAAAAAATAGCCTTTAACAGTAGAAAAACTGAGGCTTCAGAACAGCTGATACAGGAACAACTAGATGCTCAGCATATTGAAACATCAACCAGCCCTTGGAATTCTCCTGTATTTGTTGTTAAAAAGAAATCTGAAAAGTGGAGAATGGTGACAGATCTAAGAGCTGTTAATAAGGTGATTAAGCTAATGGGCCCTCTACAATCTGGAATTTCTTTGCCTTCTCTATTGCCTAAAGGATGGCCTCTTTTAGTTATTGATTTAAAAGATTGTTTCTTCACTATACCTTTACAAGAAAAATCAGAGAAAAATTTGCCTTCACAGTGCCTACTTATATTAATTCTCAGTCTACTAAAAGATATCAATGGAGGATCCTCTCACAGTGAATGCTAAATAACCCCACCCTGTGCCAATATTTTGTAAGTCAATCATTGGAAGTAATATGTAAGCAATTTCCTGAATCTATAGTTTACCATTACATGGATGACATTTTGCTATCTGATTCAAATGTAGATATTTTAGAAAGAATGTTTGAGAAAGTAAAGAAAAATTTGCCTAGCTGGGGATTACAAATTGCTCCTGAAAAATGCAAAGAGGAGATTCTATCAATTATCTAGGTTATAAAATTGGTTTACAGAAAATTAGAGCACAAAATGCACAAATTAGGAGAGATCATTGCAGACTCTTAATGACTTCCAAAGATTGCTAGGCGACATTTCCAATCTATGGCCCACTTCTAGGATAAAACCTGATCAAATAATTCATTTAAACAAAACCTTAGATGGTGACAGAGACTTAAATAGTCCCAGGGAATTAACAACTGAAACTGAGAAAGAATTGACTTTGATTGAAGAGAAATTATAGGAGGCACGTGTGGATCATGTAGATCCAGTCTTTTTTTGTTTTTTTGAGGCAGGGTTTCTCTGTAGCTTTGGAGCCTGTCCTGGAACTAGCTCTTGTAGACCAGGTTGGCTTCAAACTCACAGAGATCCATCTGCCTCTGCTTCCCGAGTGCTGGGATTAAAGGTGTGAGCCACCACTGTCCGGCTTTGGATCAGACTTAACTGCATTCTGGTCATATTTACCCTCCAAATATTTCCCTACAGGAATTTTAATGCAGAGGGAAGATATGATCTTAGAATGGATATTTTTACCACATAAGCTGAGTAAAAAATTAAAATCTTATGTGAAAAAGGTCTCTGAAGTAATTATAAAAGGAAAATTGAGACTTTATCAGTTAGCAGAAATAGACCCAACAGAAATTATAGTACCTTTTACTAATGATGAAATGAAAGAAATTATGGGAAGACAATGAATCCTAGCAAAAAGCTTATACTAATTTTGGGGGAGGGATTAATAACAGCTATCCCAAAAGCAATAGAATTAACCTTATAAAAAGAGCTAATTGGATCCTTCCTTGCATTATATGTAACATACCAATAACTGGAGCCCCTACATTTTATACTGATGCAAATAAATCATAAAAGGCAGGTTACAGATCAGATTTAAGTAAAGTGAAACAAAGCCCTTATAATTCTGTCCAAAAGACAGAATTATATGCTATTCTCATGGTACTAAGGGATTTTAAAGAACCTCTCAATATAGTTACTGATTCACAATATGCAGAAAGAGTTGTTTTGCATATTGACACCACTGAATTTGTACCATATAATGCAGAATGACTTCATTATTTATTCAGATTTGGTGGTCTTTTTGCTTGTATCCTGCTTGTCCAGTCTGGACACCATGCATTTTGTCAGTGGTCGAGGCATGGGCAGTTCTTTGCCCAAAGGCCAGTTTTGTTAAGAAGAAAACAAGCTTCAAGTGACTCCACTTGGAGTCTTTGGTGCCCAGCATTTTCTCGGGAATAGATTGGTGCTGTCTGGAGCAATTGCCTCTCATGTCAATAGAACCTTAAGTTATTTAAATGCCATATTCTATAGTTCTTTAAAGTGGTTGAAGATATCTATCTATGTGAAATACAATCTTTATGTATCTAAAGAACCTGGTTAGTTTAAGTTTGACAAACATGGATGACTATGATTCAACAACTCTGAGATTCCATCTTACACCTATCAGAATGGCTAAGATCAAAACACTGATGACATCTCGTGCTAGAGAGGATGTGGGGTAAGGGAATTCTTCTCCATTGCTGGTGGGAGTACAAACTTGTACAGCCGTTGTGGAAATCAGTATGGCGGGTTCTCAGAAATTAGGAATCAATCTACCTCCAGACCCAGCAATACCACTTTCGGGCATATACCTCAAAGAGGCACAATCACACCATCAGAGCTCAACTAACATGCACTGAGTCCTGTGTTTGATTTCCAGCACCAAATAAAGTCCCACGGTGACACAAATCCATAATCCCACCATCAAGGAGAAGGCCTGAGGATCAATAGTCCAAGATCATCTCCAGCTGCATGCTGGAGTTGGCGGCCAGCCTGGGCTAAGTGAGACCCTATTTAAAAAACAAAACAAAAACAGAACTAACTACCCCCACAAAAATCCCAAAACCTTAAAAGGGGGCTGGTGGAGATGGCTCAACAGTTAAGAGTCAATACTTCAAGGCAAGTTTAGTTCCCAAGTGGGGCAGCTGGACAGTTTTCTGGTGCCTTTCTGTCCTTCAGGGAGCAGCAGCTGTTTGGGGAACCCTAGGTGGCCAAAGTCTCCTGGTAAAAGTTGTGCTCACTGGGGTGTGGGTCTAGGTTTGCCAAACTCACCAAATGGGTACATATAATGCAATCTGGGCTCATATCATGAGGTTACAGGCCCATTTTCAACCCCTTTTTTGTTTTGATTTTTCGAGACAGGGTTTCTTTGTGTAACAGCCCTAGATATCATGGAACTCACTCTGTAGACAAGGCTGGCCTTGAACACTCAGAGATCCACCTGCCTCTGCCTCCCGAGTGCTGGTGACTTGTGCCACCACTGCCCGGGTCCAACCCCCTTCTTGAGGCACCAAGCATCCATTGATCCCAAAACAGGTCCTGTGACTGAGGTCAAAGTTGAGACTCACAGACACAATTCCACTTCAGGTGAAGGTAGCATGCATGGGTCACCTTTGCCAGACCATCATGGGTCTGGGATGCTCACAAACCCCTCAACTGGAGACCAAGCATAGCCTAGGAACTTATACTATGTGAGGTTGAGAACCAGGGTTCTGGAGAAGGGTTTTCAGGGGTCATTTGTCTGATTCTTCCTTCATCTGCTTACACCCAGTCCCCACAATGCCGACTCAAAATTGCTGTGAATACAGCCTAGCTTGCAGGAGGGTGGCGTCATCCTCAGTTTGAGACCTCTAGGAAGAGGGTTCAGTGATCTTGCTGTCCCCCCAAACTGGGACTCAGGAGCTTGCAGGCAGGGAGACAGAAGGGAGAGGCAGGGCGGCCAGGCCAGTGGGGACCCTCATATCTGTTGGACAGTCTAGTGTCGGCTCCGAGCATTTTCCCAGCCCCTCCCACACAGCTCACCAGAGAAAGCACTGCAGCCGGGTTTCCAGCTTCTCAGCACCACAGCCCATGCCCAGTAGCTCTGGATTGCTGGGGAGGCGGGGGAGGTGGGGGTGGAGGTGGGGGGGGCAGGGGGCGGGGGGGTGGGGGGGGGCTGGCGGTTAAAAGGGGTTCTCCTCCACCGGAACTCAAAGCTGGGCCAAATCTCCTTCCCTCCCTGGAATAGACAGGATCACCGTCTCAGTACAAAATGTCACCTTGATACCTGCTCTGGGATCAAGCCTGATGGAAGGAGACAGGACCATGAAGGTCCCACGTGCCGCCAGGGCTCCAGATCTCAGGCCTTCCAAGAGCGTTCGTTCCAGAGAATTCTCCATCAAAGCACAACCCTAGGCAGACACGTGTTCACACTGGCATGCCTGCACCATGTGTGCAGAATGGGGGCTCTGAGATCTGAGCCGTGCTAATTAGCTGTCAGCTGCCTCACATCTGGAGACCAAATATAAACTGTTGGCATAAAAAAACCGTTCCGGTTGGTCCCTGTCATCTCTGTTCTCTTGGTACCACGCCATCCTTTGTAGAGTGGCCCTAATGCTTCTCCATGCTGACAAAACTCCAGCAGCCGCCAAGCTGGGAGTCCAAGGCATCTGCAGTGGGTGGCTGTGTGTTCCTTTATTTGGTGCCGGGTGGAGTTAGGAACCTGGATCTCGGTGGGGCCGGGCAGGAGGAAGTGACTAATTGCTGTACTTTGGCAGAATATAGTTTTCCTTCCCTTTAAAAATTTTCTTTAACTTTTATTTTTTGGTGTGAGCATGCACATGCATGTGTTCTCCTGTGTAAGTGCACACGTGGTGTGAGTGCACACTGCGTAGAGGCCCCAGGTTGATGTTAGGCATCTTCTTCTTTATTTTTTCTTAGTTTTTCTTCTGTGTATCCCTGACAGTCCTGGAACTTGCTCTGTAGACCAGGCTGGGCACGAACTCACGGAGGTCCACCTGCCTCTGCCTCCTGAGTGTTGGGACCAAAGTTGTGTGCCACCACTGCCTGGCCTCATCTTATTCTCCAAGGCAGAATCCCTCCTCCCCCCACCCCGCCCCTTTGGTTTTTTCGACACAAAGTTTCTTTATGTAACAGTCCTGGCCATCCTGGAACTCACTTTGTAGACCAGGCTGGCCTTGAACTCACAGAGCTCCACCTGCCTCTGCCTCCCGAGTGCTGGGATTAAAGGCATAAACCACAACCGCCTGACTGGGGTCAGAGTCTCTAAATCAAATTCAGAGTTCACTGAATTTGTTAGGCCAATAACAAATTGGTTAGGGCTAATCTCTCTACCAGTTTACTCCAGAGACATCCTGTCTGACTTCAGAGGCTGGAATTTCAGGCAGCCTGCTGTGGCCAGCCCAGCACTAACCCTAACCCTAACCCACTTGTGTGCTGGGGGTTCAAATTGCTGTTCTCAGCTTTTGTGGCAATGACCCCTACTGCTCACCTGTCTCCCCAGCTCCTCCATCTTATTGTTTGAGACAGGGTCTCTCATTTGGCCTGGAGTTCACCAATTACGATAGGTTAGCCTGCCAATGAGCCCCAGAGATTCCTCTGCTTCTGCCTCTCTGGCCCTGCTGGGGTTCCAAGCACACACCTGCTGCTGCATCCAGCTTTTAAATATGGATTCTGGGGGACTGAACTCAGGTTCCTGTGCCTGCATGACAAACACATTGCTGCCTGAGCCATCTCCCCAGGCTCCCTCCCCAACCTTTTTGAGTATCTTGCTGTGTAGCCTGTGATCTTCCTACCCTAGCCTTCTGAAGTATCAAAGACATAAGCCACCGTGCCTAGCTCAGAACTGTGTTAAGAGGGAAAAGTGGAACCATTCTGAAATTTTGCATGCATGGTGGAAACCAGGTTCAAATTCAGGTCAATGCAGGTGTGAGTTGAAAGATGAAAATTATAGACAATCTGCTCTCAATTTCCTTCATTCACAGACAGGCTCTCATGTATGCCAGGCTGGTCTTGGACTCACTCTGTAGTTGAAGATGACCTTGAATTCCTGGACCCCCGCTTCACCTTCAGGGTGCTGAGATAACAGTGTGCCCACTGTACCCAATTCCTGGATCCCCGCTCCACCTCCAGGGTGCTGAGATAACAGTGTGCCCCACCACACCCCAATTCCTGAACCCCCGCTCCACCTTCAGGGTGCTGAGATAACAGTGTGCCCACTGTACCCCAATTCCTGGACCCCCGCTCCACCTCCAGGGTGCTGAGATAACACTGTGCCCACTGTACCCAGTTTATGTAATGTGTGGATTGCACCTGGGGCTTCCTTCATCCTAAGCAAGCCCCCTACTAATTAATCTGCTTCCCTAGGCCAAGACTTTTATTAGAAGGCCCTTTTGCTCTGCTGCCTTGCGAGGCCGACATTTCCCATTGAGGGTCAACAGGGTCCTTGGTTACCGCTGCTGTGTGTGCCAAAGTCTGGAAGGACCTCACTTTAGTCGCCTTCTGCCAGATCTCAGGGGCTGCACCAGGTTGGGGGTGGGTTGCTGACAAGGAGTAGAGGAGCAGGGTGTGGATTTGCTTTGCAGAAGAGGTATGAGCATCTGGTGATGGGAGACTAGCCAGAAAGCAATGCCAGCAGCAGTTTGCTTCTATTTAGATATTTAAGATGTTTTTCCCCCTAGTGGAAAATAGTCTGTTTCTGGTTTAGGTTGGTTTAAAATCACTGCCATATTATTGTAAATAACGTGACACCTCATTTCTTTCAAGGGGCTTGGAGTACTGTAGTGGAATCCCAAGTATACAGGCGACGGATTGGCCTTAAGAATGGATTCTTCTCCAGGACGAAAAGATGTGTGTTCTTTTGGAAATGCTTCAGAAGCAAGAGATTGTAGACAGAAGTGCTGCTCACCACTAGGTGGCAGCAGACAGTCAGATTTTCAATTTGCGTGCAGCCCTGCAGTTTTTTTTTAGCGTGATCCTCTGGCGGCATTTGCATCTTTGGAGACATCTTTATTAGAAGCAGGAGTTCTCTGCTTCCACCAGAACTCCCAGGTCAGATGCTCTGCGAGTGGGGACCAGCAATTTGCCACTTCGTTGCTCCCACAGATCTCATCAGAGCTCAGAGCCATCCTGTGATCCGGACATGGCGACACAGGTGACAAGTTGTGGTGGGCTTAGGACCACGTGTTGTGACTAAGGGACACTGAAAGGAGCCCTTGTCTCAAGCATCTCTTATTCTAGATCTTTCCTTGTGTCTAAAAGTCATGATCCCCAGGAAATCATGACTTGGGGTTCAAGCAGAGAACGTTCTAGTATCAAAAAAAGAGTGTCTCCTAATCCAATAGAATCATGGAAGCAAAAGAGTCTTAGACCAAATCTGGCACATGGTTTGTTTTTATAAATAAAACTTTACTGGGACAGGACCACACCTCTTTGCATGTTATCTACAGCTGCTTTCGTGACACAGTGGTGGCTTATCACAGTGGTTGGTGGTTCAGTTACTGTCTGGTTCTTTTTTTATTAATTAATTAATTAACTAATTAATTAATTAATTTTATGCATGAGTGCTCTATCTGCATGTATGCCTTTATGCCAGAAGAGGGCATCAGATCCCATGAAAGATGGCTGTGAGACATCATGGGATTGTTTGCTGGGAAGTGAACTCAGGACCTCTGGAAGAGCAGCCAGTGCTCTTAACCACTGAGCCATCTCTCCAGCCCCTACTGTCTGCTTCTTTATAAAAGAAGAATGTACATAGATAGAGAATGATCTGGGCCCCAGCTTTTATTCCCTAGCATGGTGGTGGGGTGGATTGGGATGTAGCTACAGATGTTCTCCTCTACCCATCATAACTACTACCCATCATAACTACTTGCTTATTCATGACCAACTAAGATGATGCTTATTCAGAATCTAATTCATATTTACTTAAAAATTCCAGACCTGAGGATACTTCTTTGTCCATAGGGGAAAAAAAATCAAGCTAGTCATGGTGCTACATGCTTGTAATTCTAGCTCTTTTAAAGAGGCTGAGGCAGAAGCCTAGTCTGGGCTATACAGTGAGAATCATATCTAAGGCAAATAAATTCATCTGCTTGATGTCAAAGGACTTGAGGTGAGACTGCAGGTTTAAAGTGCGGAGGAAAAGGGATTTGACCATCGAAGTGGGTAGGCCACACTTGGCAAAGTTCTTTGCGTTTGTTTCTAGTGTGTGCCTAACGCCTGTGTGTGCACATGTTCAGGTGCACATACATGTTTTTTTTTTGTGTGTGTGTGTCTGAAAGGTCCTTTTATTGATCTACAATTTGACACATGGATGAGGCTAGCACCACGCCTAGCAACCAGGCCTAGCAACCAGGCCTAGCATTTACAGAGATATGCCTGCTTCTGCCTCCTTAGTGCTGGCTTCTCCTCCTTTTAGTATTTTTGAGATAGGCTCTCTGTTTTATTGCTCTGACTGTCCTGTAACCTGTGTAGACCAGGCTGGCCTCGAACTCACAGAGATTCACCTGCCTCTGAACACTGGATTAAAGGTGCATGCCACCACCACCCGGCTTTCTTTTCCTTTACCACAGGCTTTAGAGATTGAAAGGGCAGGGTTCCCACTTCACCGACAACAAGCTTGGCCCATCTTCTTTTCAGTGCTGAAGATTGAATCCTGGGTCTCAAAAATACTAGGCAAGCATTCTACCATTGAGCTACATCCACAGCCCCTTACAAACCTCCTTTTAGGGGGGCCAAGATGACTCAGCAGCTAAAGCTCTTACTGTGCATATATCAGGACTGGGGTTCAGATCCCAGGGGTGGCAGCTGCTTTAATTCTGACACCTGGAGGAGAGATGCGACCCCTGGCGAGCCCGGGGTTTATCGAGAGGCCATGCCCCTGCCTTAGTACATAAAGGGGCGAGATTGATGAAGACACCCAGCGTCGGTCTTTGGCCTCCACAGGCACATGACACATACGCTCACATACATGCAGATGCAGAGAACACAAACACTAAAAAAAGGTTACCTATGCTGGCCTTGAGTATGCTATACAGCCCATCAGGCCTTGAACGTTCTATTGACGCTTGTTTATTTTGTGTGTATGTGTGTGAGCACACATGTGTCATGGGGTACATGCAGAGGTCAGAGGCCGAACTGTGGTAAATGGTTCTTTCCTTCTGTCTTGTGGGACTTGGGGATGGAATGCAGGTTGCTCTCTTGGTCTGAGCCTGCCTAGCCAGTGCCTGGTCTACCCACAAGCTCCCTCAATCTTGAACGTCTAATTGTGCTATTTTGGCTTTCTTTTTATAGACTGGCAGTTAGGCCCTGCAGTCTTATTTAAGTTCTGATATTATTATGATTCCTAGTAGTACCCTAATCAATTAATCATATGGAATTGGTTCCCCATTTATCCCATTAAGGTACATTGAGGTCTTTAATGAGAGGAGCCAGAAGCCTCCATGAGACATGGCAGTGGCCGGTTGTGGGTCGGACCAAATATCTGAGACATGGGGCAGAAGGGCCAAAGGCAAGAGGTCTGAATTTAGAACTCAGGTGCCTGACACTTCGTCTGATGGGGTTTTGTGAAGGAAATTAGATGAAAATGAGACCCAGGTTCAGGTCTCAGCTTTCAGCCTTGGCTATCCTGGCTTAGGTGTGGTCTCTTGCATCTACCCTGAGGATGCTTGGGCTGGGAAAGTCTTCTGTGACTAGAATCACCAAGAACAGTCACATGACTCTCTTTCTCCTGTGTTTTAGGATTGTTGCCATGGAGAATGCTGATGGGTGTACCCACAGAATACTTCTTAGGAAAGAGCCTGTGGGCACCCTGGAGAGACCCCACCCCCCTCCCCAGCCTCAGCAAAGTCCCAGTGTCCCTTTGTGTGGGAGATGCTCAGGGTGACTCAGGGCTGCCTTTCACAGGCCAGAGTGTGGGTAATTAGGCCCTTTCAGGAGTACAGAAAGTTCTTGGGTCATCCAGTGAAGAGTGTGCCCTGTGCTCTGAGGATGGACGCCTTGGGCAGTCACTTGCTGACCTCCTGCGAACCTGTCCCCAGTAAGAAACCTCCTGTTCTCTGGAAGAAAGGAATGGGGAGTGGCCTGGGCAGATCCATGGGACACTAGGTGACAGGAAGGGCAGCAGGGTTGCAGACACAATTTGGTTAGCAGAGAGTCATGGATGAGGTTGGAGGATCAGTGATGTAGGAGATGGGGAGGGTACTAAGGGGCTACGGACCCATCCATGAGGTCACGGGATGCATGTGAACCCTTAAGGAATGATTCTAACCTATGCCTACAGACAAGCGGTTTATGCTTTACGCTTTTGGAAGTTTATGCTTCAGACTCCGAGTCCCACCACTGGGATTTAGGGCTGAGATTCAAATGTTCGTTCCCTGTGCACACATCTCCTTATTGTCCCTGAGCGGAGGCTTCTATAGAGGCCTGGGTGCCACCATCTGCTCCTCCTGAACTCCTGCCTGCCAGAGCTTGGGTGCCATATGTTGTTTGGTTTTTCAAGAGAGTTCCCTGCGAATGCCCTGTCCTGGGAGGTTGGCCTTCCACGTCTGTTTTGTCCTGTGTGTATGCTGCCCCTTGGTGCCTCCCTGGAGCATTAGGGAATGCACTGAGAGCTGGCCAGGTCCTTGGAGGCTCAGGTTCATGCTGCCTGTCAGAGCTGTTTTCAAGCGCCTGCCAGGTGGCCAAGGCCAGGAGCTTGCTTGACAGCTGCAGCAAGCAGGCTGGGCCAGGCAGGTTCAGCTCACAGCTGGAAGTCAATTGCTTCTGAATGAAACACAGGAGTTACTGGTAATGACTACTGCCCTGACCATGTAGGCTTCACTTTCAATCTGGGGAAAGTCCTGAGATGTATCTGGATTTGGCCAAAGCAGACTTACCCTCCATTTAAAAATTTTACTTGCTTTTGGTTGGACGGTGGTGGTGCACACCTTTAACCCCAGCACTTGGGAGGCAGAGGCAGGCGGATCACTGTGAGTTCAACACCAGCCTGGTCTACAAGAGCTAGTTCCAGGACAGGCTCCAAAGCTACAGAGAAACCCTGTCTCAAAAAGAAAAAAAAATTTACTTGTTTTTATTTTATGTAATGAGTATGCACTTTTCCATGAATGTGTGCATGTGTATCATGTATGTGTATGGCGCCCATGGAAGCCAGCTTGGATCCCCTGGAACCAGAGTTGTGGGTGGTTGTGAACCCCATGTGGATGCTGGGAACTCACCAGTGTCCTCTGCAAGAACAAGTGTTCTTAACCATGGAATCATTTCCTTAGCCCCTTGATGCCTTCGTTTTGAAGCCAGGGGGACTTTGAGGGTGATGTCGTCTGCTGTCTCCAGGTCTTGTGTCAAGCAGGAGTGAGAACTGGTGATGGGAACAGGTGGGAGACTCAGTTTGAGAAGTGTTAGAACCCTAATCCCATAGTGCACCTGGCTCTGTCCTTCCTACAGGATGAAAGCCCTGGGGACAAGTCCTCCGTCACTTCACAACGACACAGAGGATGTGTGTGTGTGTTTGTGTGTGTGCATGGGTGTGAGTGAGAGTGTGTGTGTGTGTGTGTGTGTGTGTAGGAAGGGCAGAGGTTGATGTCAGGAGTCTTCTTCTACCATACCCCCCTTAGTTTTTTTTAAATATTTCTTTTTATTGTATGTGTGTATGCCTGTGTGAATTTATGTGCCTCATGGGTGCTGGACAAAACCAGAGTCATCAGAGCCCTTAGAACTGGAGTTACGAACAGCCACAAGGTCCCTGATGTGGGTGCTGGGACCCACCATGGGATCCTCCGCAAGCGCAGTCTGTGCTCTTGACTGGAAACCTGTCTTTCTAGCTCTTCATCTTAGTTTTTGGAGACAGGGTCTCTCTCCGAACCTGGAGGTCACGGATTCAGCTAGACTGGCTGGCCAGCAAGACCCCGAAATCCTTCTGTCTCTGCCTCCCCAGCAGTGGGATAAGAGGGACATGTGGCTGCCCGCAGCCGTTTGCGTAGCTGGAGGTCTGAGCTCAAGCCCTCTTGCTGTTGCGGTTGTTTATCTCCCGAGTCATTTCTCCCACTCCCTTTCCTCTCCTCTCCTCTCCTCTCCTCTCCTCTCCTCTCCTCTCCTCTCCTCTCCTCTCTCTCTTTTCTTTCTTTCTTTCTTTCTTTCTTTCTTTCTTTCTTTCTTTCTTTCTTTCTTCCTTCCTTTCTTTCTTTCTCATTATTGCTTTTTATTATATATGTATGAGTTTTTATATGCATGCATGTATATGCACCATATGTATGCAGTGCTCATAGAAACCAGAGGGGGTACCAGAATCTCTGGGTCTGGAGTTACATACAGGCAGTTGTGAGCTGCCATGTGGATGCTGGAAATTGAACCCAGGTCCTTTGGAAGAGCAGCCAGTGCTCTTAACCGCTGAGCTAGCACTCCAGCACCCTATAATTTTTTACTTTATATTATGTGTATGGGTGTTTTGCCCACATGTATGTCTGTGTACCAGGTATATGGCTGGGGCCCATGGAGGCCAGAAAAGGGTGTTGCATTTCCTGGGACTGGAATCACAGATGTGGGTGCTGGGAACTGAACCTGGATACTCTAGAAGATCAGTCAGTGTTCTTAACCGCTGAGCCATCTCTCCAACTTAAAAAACAAAAAAACAAAAAAACTTTTAAGCTGGATATGGTGGCACCCAACTTTAATTCCAGGGCTCGGGCGGCAGAGGCAGGTGGATTGCTGTCAGTTCAAGGTCAACCAAATCTACACACTGAGACCTTGTATCAAAAATTGCATTCAATTATTAATTAATTTGTGTATGTTGGGGGTGGTCACCCAAGTGAATGAAAGTCCGGGGCCAACTTGCAGGAGTCTGTTCAACCTGTGTGGGTCCCAGAGATTGAGTTCAGGTCGGCAGGCTCTGGTGCAAGCATCCTTACCCACAGTCATCTCATTTCTCTTTGGGACTCTCCGCGCGTTCCGGACTCCAAAGCCACCGATCCCCAAAGTCTGTGATGCTGTGGCCGGACAGCCTAGGTTCTCACTGGCCCCAGTACCCCTTCTCAGCTTTCCCAGTTTTCCTGCCCCTCTGCCACTTGATGTTAGGAGGGTCCTTGTTCTGCAGTCACCGGAGCTTCAACCCCTGTAAGGAGACCCAGTGGCCTGGGGCTTTCAACTCTAGGATGATGCAGAAACAGCTGTCAGCGGCTTTGGATCCTATTCTCAGGCCTGCTCGCTCCCCTGCCCCCAACCCTGCTCAGCGTTTTGAGCAGCTGAATCCTTGCTGGCAGGGCCGAGGACGGCATGCCTTTGGCTGCTCTAGCTACCACATGGCTTGCCATTGAACTTGGGATCAATACTTCCTGCTTTTCTCCTTCCCAGGAACTCAGCTCCAGTCGGCCTCACGATTTTAGCCCCATGTTGGAAGGCTTTGCAACAGTTGCCTTCTGAATCAATTCCGCTGGGGCTCTGGTGACAAACCGCTCCGGCTGTGTCGGGTGGTTTACAGTGTGCACCAGGGCCTTTGATGGAATTACAGCTTCTGCTCTGTGCTGGCTGCCTCTCTGCCGCTCTCCACATGGGGAGAGCTGGAGCCAGAAGGGAATGTGTGTCTGGGCAGCTGTGGCCCTGCGTGTGCGCACGCAGCCGTGTCTTGGCCACGGCAGGCGGCACAGCCTTGCTTGACAGAGCTGAACCCAGGAATGGCGATTAAACAGAGCACTCCCGGTTTCCTGGGTTCCACATTTATTACCTAAATAAAGGGCATTCACAGCCTGCCAAGGAATGCTAGACTCCTTCCTGAGTCAGTGAACCTTTCAAAGGCAGCCCTGATTGCCTGTCTCTGCCTCCCTGTTTACAGCGTCTCTATCATAGGTCCACAGGCTTTGGATTATTTGTTGCTAATTGTCCATTAGGACCCTGAGAGTCTGGCTACGGTCCACGGAGCGAGGGATAGTTCCTAGTCTTTACTTTGTTGGTCCTATGATGGGCTTGAGGTTGGGGAGCAGGGATGAGGAATTAGGGTCTGGTGGCTCAGACCAGCTGCTGGTGGTTGGCAGGGCTGGTGGAGACATGAACCAAGCACCCTAACCTCAAGCCCATCAATCCCTAATCTATCATCTTCACTTCTGCTACCATACTTTACTTCTCATACTCTGACTTCCCACCTCTTCTGCTTTGCCTGGTCCAGGATGAACTCGTATGCTTTGAGACAGCATCCTTCTGGGTCAGAGTTAAAAACATTGAGACATATGGTGGCTGTCACTCTTTAGTCGCCCAAGTTAGACTTACTATTTTTAATTTTTTAAGAATTACTTATTCGTGTATTTTAAGGATATGACTGCTCTGTCTTCGTGCACTCCAGAAGAAGGAATCTGACCCCATTACAGAGGGTTGTGAGCCGCCAGGTGGTTGCTGGGAATTGAACTCAGGACCTCTGAAAGAGCAGTCAAGTGCTCTTAACTATTGAGCCATCTCTCCAGTCTATACGTGGGTTTGTGCATGTGAATGCAGTACCCGTGAAAGCCAGAAGAGGGCATCAGATCCCCCTGGAGCTGAAGTTGAACTTGGGTGTTGGAAACTGAACTTGGGCCCTCCGCAGTCTGTGCTCTTAACAGCTGTTACCAGATTTTGCCTACTAAGGTGGGACAAATGGGATCAAGAGAAATTGGGAGGCTTGGGGTGTGGCTCAGTTGGTAGAGAGCTTGGGGTGTGGCTCACTTGGTAGAAAGCTTGCCTGGTCTTCATGAAGCCCTGGGTTTGATCCCCAGCACAGAATAAACTAGGCGTGGTGGTGCAAGCCTGCAATCCCAGAACTGGAAGGGGGAGGTGGGGGTGGAAGGGTCAGAGTTCAAAGTCATCCTCAGTGGTTCACTGTGGGTCGGAGACTGGCCTCAGCTCTGTGAGATCCTGCCTCGGTGAACACAGGAGAGGGACCTGGGGGAGGTGGCTCAGTAGGTGGGAGAGGGGAGACGGGTGAATCCCTGGAGCACACTGGCCAGTCAGTCCGGCTAGATCTCCAGCCCCAGGTTCTATGAGAGACCCCGACTGGAAAAATAAGGTGGGCACAGCCACATACATCTTGAGCTCACATCAGCCAGACCTGCACTGGGTCTGCCTAAGAATGGGCCCATCCACAGTCAAGCATAGATGGAGGAGGGACTTGGGGTCCCTACCCTTCACTGCTGAAATATCGGCTCCAGGGAGCGTGAGAATGGCTGTTTCCAACCGGGGGCTGCCTGGTGACTCCATCAGGTTCTCATTAGATGAACTGGGCTACAAAAGCAAAGGTCAGGATTCTGGGAAAGGACCTGGCAGAGATGAGGATGGGATGAGGAGGAGACGGGAGAAGGGGTGGGACTGAGAGTAGCTAGAATATGTTCTCTACGTGTATGAAATTGTCAAGTAATATATTTAATTAAAAAAGAAAAGACGTCAGCCAGGCCTGTTAGCTTTCGCCTTTAATCCCGGCACTCAGGAGGCAGAGGCAGGGGAATCCCTGTGAGTTTAAAGTTACAGGATGCTGACCTCTGGCTTTGATAAGCATGCTCATGCACACACACACACACACACACACACACACACACACACACACACACCAGAGAGAAAAGGCCAAGGACCCAAAAGAAGAGGCCCTTCCTCTCTCTCCTCCCAGTCCACCAGGAGGTAAGGCTTCACCATTAGAGCCATCAACCAGAGAACAGATGAGTCACCAGGGACCCTGACCCACTATAGTACTGTCACCAGCGTGGTTTATGGCTTTTGAGCACCAACTCCCCCATGGATCATATGGCCCCTCTTGCCTCTGTTCACAGAGAATCTGGGGTGCCTGTGTTGATCTAGTGATGTCTGGGAGATGGGGCTCCACGACCAGAGTTCTAGGGGAGCCTCGGGCATCCAAGGAGCTCAGTTCTAAATCCAATCAAAGATGCCTGGGCAGGGGGATACCTGTCAGCTGGTAGGAGGGTTTGGCCACTGACACTTATCTAAGTACTGGGTGACAAGCTTCCTATCCCATCAAGGCCTGATGCTGATCTCTGCCTGGCAGATGTGGCGGGTCCTCAGATTCTTCTTCTTTTCTTTTTTTTTTTCTTCAGAAGAACTGTATAAGATTTATTTAGATTAAGGAGGTCTACCTTCTTCAGGGTCAGCTTTAACTGTAGTCTATGCCAAAACTAGTTAACATTTTAGTGGGGTCCTCAGATTCTTACAGGCTCTGTCCCTCTGCTTCACCACCCCTCTGGTGACATCCCTTCACTGCTGAGGTGACCCTGTCCACTCAGAACCACTACTGGCTCTATTAGCAGAGATGGATGCTCAGGACTCCTGAAGATCAGAGACAGGGCATACCTTCCGCCCGTACCCCACCTGCTCTGTCCAAGCTCCCAAAGTCCCTGCTGGTCCCCAGCTCTGGTCCATTCAGTCTTCATCTGACAAGTCTTCATCCATCTCCTGGAGCCAGATGGTGACCTTTAGATCTTTGCTCTATCACAGACTGTGGTTTTGGGTGTATCGGTACCATCTTTGAGCCTTTGAAAGACAGGTTCTTAGAGAGTCCTGCATCATGGAATGGAGGAAAGGGTTTTGGAATATACTGGTTTGTGCCTGAGGTCTGGCTCTTAATGCATAGTTGATGAATTTGTTTTCTTTTTTCTTTTTTTAAAGAGAATGTCTTATTTATTATTACTGGACAGAGGTGGCTCACACCTTTAATCCCAGTACTTGAGGGGCAGAGGCAGGTGGATCTCTGAGTCCTGTGACAACTTGGTCTGCAAAGGAAGTTCCGGGGCAGCCATGGCTACACAGAGAAACCCTGTTTGGAAAAAACAATATTTATTACAATTATTATTTTGGTTTTTCAATATAAAGTTTCTTGTAACTTTGGAGCCTGTTCTGGAACATGCTTTGTCCTCAAACTCACAGAGATCCGCCTGCCTCTGTCTCCCGAGTGCTGGGATTAAAAGTGTGTACTACTACGCCCGGCTATATTATTATTATTTTGAGTTTTTGAGGCTAGGTTTTACTATGTAGCCTTGGGTGGCCTGGAACTCATAGAGATGCACCTGCCTCCGCCTCCAGAGTGCTGGGATTCAAGGCCTCACTACATCCGGTTTGTCTTTTATCTTATATGCACGAATGCTTTGCCTGCATGTGTGTATGTACATCATGTGTACTCCTGGTGCCTGAGGCTAGGGGAGGAAAATTGGATCTCCTGAAACTGGAGTTATGGATGGTTGTGAGCCACATAGTGGGTGCTGGGAGCTGAACCCAGTCCTCTGCAAGAGCAGCCAGTGCTCTTAACTGCTGAGCTGTCTCTCCAGCTCTTTCATTTATTTATTTATTTATTGGAAACAGAGTCTCACATAGTCCAGGCTGACCTTAAACCTTCTGTGTAACTGAGGATGACACTGGCCTTCTGATTCTTCTGCCTCTGCAGTGCAAGGGCTGGGGTTACACGTGTGTGCCACCACGCTTGGTTTATGCGGTGCTGGGCAGGACACCCAGGCCTTCATGTGTGCCAGGCAAGCAGGTCCTTCAGGTGTAAGTGTTTCCCTTGCCTCGGTTTCCACCATCAGGCTAACCTACTCCCCACTCCCTGCCCCTGCTGGTCCCCATGCCTGGCAGCCTGGCGCACTTTGTGTGTGTGTTCAGCCTATTCCCGGGAGCTCGTGAAGACACTGGCTCACCCTATGGTCCCCAGATGGGCTTGGCGTGCAGGAGCACAGATGGTTTCCCAGGTCATGAATCCTGGGGAGGCAGGCTAGGTCTCAGGCGTGCTGTTTTGGGTTTCTTGGGATTTGAGGCCACATAAGAAATGTTTTTCATGGGTGGGTGAGATGGCTCCAGTGGGGGACAGACGCCTGCTGCCAAGCATGTTGTCCTGAGACCCACATGTCATGTTCCCGGGACCCACATGGTGGAAGGAGACAGCCACTTTCCTCAAGCTGTGCTCTGACCTCCACAGGCACGCCACGGCACGCACGTACCTGGACGTGGACACTTCTCTTCCAAACGCACACTCTAAATAAATGCTTGGTTTTAGAAAGATTTATTTTTTTATTCTATATCTATGCCTCCATGTATGTCTGTGCATCACACGTGTGCTGTGCCCTTGGAGGTCAAATTTTTTTTCTGATCCCCTGGGCCTAGAGTTCCAGCAGCTATGAGCCACTGTGTGGGTACTGAGAACTGACCCTGGGTCCTCTGCAAGAGCAACAAGTGCTCTTAGCCGACTGAGCCATCTCTCTAGCCCCTTGTTTTGAGAGAGAGTCCCACTGTGTAGCCGTAGCTGGACTGCAACTCATTATGTAAACTCGGTTTCCTTCCAGCTCGTAGAAATCCACCTGCCTCTGCCTCCCAAGGGCTAGAATTGAAGGTGTATACCACCACACCCAGAAGCAAATGGGATAATAATAATAATAATAGAAAGTTTTCCCAGAGACCCTCAGGGTCACCTACAAGCTGAGAGTCCAGGTCTAGCTGACTGTTCCTGTAGGGCACTTTGGAGTCCCTAGGCTCCATGTAACATACATCATGGATCCTATGTGTGGAACCCATGTATATTTACTGCTTCCTGCCCACACTGTCCAGGGGAAAGAGGTGTCTGACAGGGCCCTGCCTGGGCATCCAAAGTTGTGCAAGTCTTTCTGTCAGGGTGTGAGTGTGCCTTTGCCCCACCCTCTTTTTATCTGGGATTTTGGTTTCACAGTGTGATGAAGTTACACACCCACTGGGCCCTACCAAGTCTCTCTTTCTTTTCCCCCCTTCCAATTTCTGCTTTGGGGTATAGAGGGGAAATAGCAATTGTGAAAGGGCCACTTGTCAAGATCAAAATCACACTACCTAACAATGCTGCTGCCCAGCCACCAATAGCCCTGGGGCTGTGCCAGGGGACAGTGCCAAGGACTTCACAGGCTGGAGGGTAGAGATGACTGGCTTGGCTCCCAAACCCAGCACTGCCCCCTTCAGGCTGTGCTCCTCAAACTCTCTGTGCCTCAGTTTCCTCCTGTGTCACATAGGGATAATAACCATTCATTCCTACAGAGGTGCTTGGAAAGATCCCACAAGTCCCTTCCTTCTCTGCTCCCGGGACAGTGTCTGGAGGTGTCAGCTTTCCACACCCATTTACTACTGAAACAGAGGCGGGCAGAGCATTGGTAAGAAAGTTCAGTGTTCCCGGGGGTTCGGGTGGAGCCCCTTCAGTCTGGGATGGAGATTTCTAAACTCAGTTGTTCTTCAGAGCCATCTAGGGAGCTTAAAAAGCAGTGTGTTCTACAGGCCTCCTCTTCTTCCTTCCCCTCTTCCTCTCCTTCTCCCTCTCCTCCTTCCTCCCTTCCTCATTCCCTCCCTCCCACTCCTCTTCCCCTTTCTCATTCCCTTCTCCCTTCACCCCCTCCTCCCTTCTGGCTCCTCATCCTCTCCTCCTCTCCCTTCTCCCTGTCCTCCTCCCTCACCCTCCTCCCCCTTCTTCTCCCCGTCCTCCTCCCCACTCCTCCTCTTTTCTTCCTGTTGAGGCAGGGTCTCATGTAGCACAGACTTGCCTCCAACTCATCATGTAGTGGACAATGATCTAGGACTTCTTATCATCCTGTCTCTATTTTGGGATATGTGTGTGTATCCACATCTTTTTTTTTCTTTTTAAGTATTTATTTGTTTATGTGTGTGGGTGTCCGTGCATGTGCACCTGTGCAAAAACATACATACAGTACCCTTTGAGACCAGAAGAGGGCATCATATCTCCTGGACCTGGAGTTACAGACAGTTATGAGCTGCCATGTGGGTGCTGGGAATTGAACTCTGGCCCCCTGGAAGTGTAGTAGCCAGTGATCTTAACCACTGAGCCATCTCTCCAGTCCTGGTCCTGTCTCTTAGTGCCATCACAGTGACAGGTACAATTCGGCTTGAATCTTGCAATGGATATTCAGACCACAGCAACCATCAAGGGAAAAGAGAGCAGTGTATCAGAAATCTGAACTCTCATGCCCTGTAGTGAATATTCATGATAGCTCCAGAGTCGCTTCAGAGCCAGAGATGCTCAGTCTTAGAGTGCTGGGGCGTGGGGCGGGGATTCAGTGTCTGGTCAGCACCTAGGATCATGTCTGCCTGGTCCAGTAAACACTCTGTTGATCAGGGATGGTGGAACACACCTGTAATCCCAGCACTCAGAAAACGGACAGGAGGATCAGAGTTCAGGGTCAGACTCCATTGTGTGTCCTAGGCCTGTCTGTGATTCAGGAGGCTGTATCTCAAAAAACCCACCACAGCAGCTGGTATCTATACATTAGGGGTCACCAGGACTGCTCTGCCAAGTCCCTCCGACTTTGGATATTTATTTCTATATTTATTTACTGGGTGTGATATGCGCATGTGTGCTATGAAGCCAAGATGAACACCTTGTGCGGAGGACAGCTTGTGGCAGTCGGTTTTCTCCTTCCTCCCATGGTTGGGGGGATTGAACTCAGGTCTGCAGGCTTGCACAACGAATGCCCTTCCCCTCTGAACCATCTTGCAGGCCTGATTTTGGGTTCTGAGTCTGTGCCCAGCTTTTCAGGGACAGCCCACCAGGACTGCCATCTTATTATGCTCCGTCTGTGGGACACTGGGGGACTTCGGCTCAGTTGTGGACCTGTGAGAGCCGGTCAGTACTGGGTTGCTGGACCCAACTGTTACATCTTCAATAGCTTTGTGAGTGGACATCTTTAAGAATCAAATCACAAGCTTACAATTAGATCAGACTTAAAAAGACCGCAAGCATTCTGAGCTCCCCACTTCCTGGTGACTTTCCTGTGTTTCGCCTCGACGGATGTTCCGAGGCCATTTGCTGTGTCTCAGGGTGGAAGCTGCCGAGTGACTTCATGGGAGCAGTTTGGAATTGGCTGTGGAGGGAAGTAGTGACACCGCAGAGATCAGCAAATGCCACAAGCTGGGACTCACACCCCCACTTCCACCTGTGTTTGGGCATCATCCTGACGGTGAATGTGCGCTGTTCCTCTCTAGCCCAGTGAAGTCCAGCGAGGCTGGAACCTGTTGCTTTTCTGAACACTGAATCATGCTAATGTTTATTTACTTATTCATTTTTGGCTTTTCAGGACAGAGTTTCTCTGCACAGTCCTGGCTGTCTCGGAACTTACTCTGTAGACCAGGTTGTCCTTGAATTTAGAGATCTGCCTTCTGCCCGCCTCTGTTGTCCCCCTCCCCCAGTGCTGGGATCAAGGCGGTGCACCACCACACCCAGCTTGTTTATTTATTTATATAACACACCATGCAGCCCTGGCTGGCCTGAAACTCGACATGTAGACCAGGATGCTCCTACCTTTTTTTTTTGTGTGTGTGTTTAAAAACATATACAGCTTTACTGAGGTGTAATTGGCATAGAACAAGCTGTATGTCCAAGTCTGAAGACACAGGTCTGGGACGCCAGTGACCTGGGCAGTTAAGGTAGGGGAAGGGTAAACTGAGGCTGGGAGGCTAGCTCAGACAACTTAGTTAGACTCTGTCTTAAAAAAATAGTAAAAGGAGGGTTGTTGAGATGGCTCAGTGGGTAAAGGCTCTTGGCACCAAGCCTGATGACCTGGTTTCTATCCCTGGGACCCACATGGTAGAAGGAGAGAAGCAACTTCTGAAAGCTGTCCTGTGGCCTCCGCAGGTGTGCCATGACATGCTTGTGGCCCCCAAATAAAGATAAAAGTATTAAAGTCGGCAGTGCATATTTAAAATATGTGATGTGTTACCACGCAAATCACCTGCTGAGCTATCACCATGGTCTACGATGGTGAGGAAAAAAAAAGTCATCACCCCCAAAGGTTCTTCATGCCCTTGATAATCCACCCCTCCCGTCTGCAGGCTGCCACTGGAATTGTTTCCTGGCTGCCTGAATTAGGGTAGTGTTCTGGAACTCTCTGCGGATGGGGTCTGCAGTTTGTCATGGACTGCCTCCGTGCCCCACTTTTTGAATCTGCCTTCATTCACTTACTGTAATGTTTTTGAGGTTCTGCTGTACTGCTCATAGATCATGGTTTATTTCTTTTTATTAGTGAATAACATTCTCTGTAGGGAAAACCACAGTGTTTTCCGTTCACTTGTTGAAGTCCATTTGAGTTACTTCAAGGTTTTGGTTGTTGTGACTAAAGCTGCTATAGATATTTGGACACAGCTCTTTTTCATATAAATATTTTATTTTATTTTATCTTGAGACAGGGCTGGCCTTGAACTCACAGAAATCTGTCAGCCTCTATCTCTCTGGGATTAAAGGTGTACGCCACCATGCCTGGCTCCCACGATTTTAATTATGTTTATTTATATCTGGATAGGTACATGTGAGTGCAGGTACCCGTGAGGGCCAGAAGGGGGCAGCAGATCCCCTGGAGCTATCACAGGCTTTACTTGGGTGGAAATGAAACTCAGTTCCTCTGGAAACGTACACTCTGAGTCATTTCCCCCCACCCCCACGGACAACGTAGATGGAGGACCTAGGACAGGGAGTGGGCATCTTCCTGCTTTGGAAGAACTCAGGGGTCTTCTCTCTTGGTGCTTTTGAGCTTTTTGGCCATGAATGACTATGGTAGATCCTCAAAGAGTCTCTGTGGGTGCAAGGGGTGAGGCACACTTAGAATGCACTCCGCCAGGGGGACAGGAAGAGTAACAGTGGGGTAGGGAGGATTCAGCGGACAGGTAGGACAGGTAGGGGCGCTGTCAGGAGACTTGTTGCACTGTGCAGAACCACGCAAATAGGACTCTGCAGATGGCCTCGCCGAGTGCCCAGCTATGAGCACTGAGCGGAGATGGAAATCTCGGGGACCTTGGCTTGCAGCACAGCTGGGAGCTTCCGACAGCTGCACCTCCAGAGGGACATGTCCCATCTCGGCTCCAGGGAAGCTCTTCATCTCTGAGCTGGAGGACTGAGATAGAGGGTGGAGGAGGAGGTCACCGTGCAGAATGAGGAATAACTGAAATGAATGTTCAACAGAACGAAAGACCCAAGCTTTTCATGTGTTTTTTGGGGGATTTAGGAGAGTGCTCACACACCGCTCCTGTGCTGGAAAGCAAGTTTTGCTGCTGACTCAGCATTTGTGTGGCGCTGGGACCTGGGCAGGACTCAGGGCCCAGTAGGGTAGCATCCTGGCACAGGACACACACGAAACCTGTCCCAGGTAAAGAATCTAAAAGCAAAAGTGGGCGTCAGCTAATAAAATGTCCCCAGAGGTGGAGGGGTGGGGCTTCGTGAGAATTCCTTTTTTTTTTCCTTTCTTTTCTCATTGAGTCCAAATTCAAGACCAAGTTCTTTGCTGTAGATAATGAAATGTTGAAGCTTCCTTTGCCAGGTGATGTATGTGGGGGAGACCTGGGGGCTGGATGGGGGACAAGGAGGAACAGTTGCAGAGAGTGTGGGTGGGGCTGGGGGTGGCTGGGTCCTGAAGAGTCTGGGAGAGTTCTTTGCGCTGAACCTAGCTGGACAGCCTGGGATTCTGGGGTGGGATTGGTTCTCTTCTTCTACCACATTGGTCTTGGGTTTGGTTAGGCTGTTTATCTTAGCAGCAGGCTCCTTTACCTGCTGAACCATCTCGCTGGCCCCAAGCTTGCGCCTCCAGCTAGACTTACCTATCTATCTGGCCCCGAGCTTGCGCCTCCAGCTAGACTTACCTATCTATCTGGGTTTCTTTGTAGTGCTCCCTGCCTCTTGGGTGATCTCTGTGGAACTCATCTGTCACTTGTGGACCTGTGCACACAGCCCCCACGTCTTCCCCTTGGATGTGTGCAGGCGTGTGTGAGACGTCCAGCCTGTTTGTCAGCTGGGAAGCCTAGGTCACCTGGCAAATCCCCTGGAACCCTCAGGCCTTGGCCAATTCAAGGGAGGGACTGTGGAGGGACTTGGGAGTGGAGTCAGGCCCCTGGTCTGGATGGCGTAATTGACATTTCCTTTCTTTCATTCTTAATTTTTAGATTTATTTATTTTATATATATGAGGGTTGTGTGTGCACCGTATGCGTGCCTGGCCCCGAAGAGGGTGCTAGAGTCCCTGGATCTGGAGTTACAGAAGTCTGTGAGCCCTCATGTGGGTGCTGGGAATCAAACCCTGGCCCTCTGCAAGAGCAACAAGTGTTCTTAAACCCCCAGCCACCTCTCCAACCTCGTGATTGAAGTTTTCAAATGGCTAAACTGGCAGGAAAGAGCACAATGGGGCGCTTGCTTCTGGAAGGCCCCTGGTGAGACATGTCAAAGCACGCTGCCACCTGGGTCCCTCATGCGGAGCCAGGCCATGGCACGCGGCGAGAACTCTCAAAAATCCCGAGCTTAGATATTGATTTTTTTTTTTTTTGAGACAGGGTCTCATGTGACTCAGAATGGCCTTTTACTTCTCTTCTTGCCTCCATCTCCCAAGTGTTGGGGTTAAAGGTGGATGCCACCTTACCAGGTGGGGCACCAAGCTCAGCCCTGGGGTTTTGTGAGGCTTAGAGAGCACCCTACCGATGGAACTACATCACCAGGTCTCCAGATTTGGGTGTTTGAATAAACTCTTTGCACCAACCAAGGGAGGGAGGGAGAATTAGCGTTCTCTCTGCTTTGCTCCGGGGGAAACTGAGGCACAGATAACCTGTAAATGGTCATCTGGGCCAGGCCTGATTTCCTGCCCAGAGGACCACATCAGCTGCTCCAGCCCCTCAGAAGTGATTGCTGTGTTGTGGAAGTTGACGGGTAGAATAGCAGCCGAGGCTGGCTCTCCGGCTTGAGTAGGAGCCCATTAACCTTCCTCCTGTTGCCTTCTCCTGATGTGACTGTTCTGACTTCCGGAAACATATGGAAGGCATAAGGGCCTGTTCCTCCTGCCAGTGAGCTCCGTTTGCAGAGGGAGAGGCAACAGCTGATGGTTTCTTCTCAGATGGCTGGGTTGACCTCACTGGAACTTAAACACACGTTACATTCCCCCCCTCCCCGTTTCCTCACCGTGACTGGCACCACCTTATAGCTGACCCTTCATCAAGCTTCCTAGCAGGTTTGTGTGGTTCTGAGGATCACCCCCGGGGTTCATGCGTTTGGGGCTAGCACTCTACCAGTCGAGAATGTACCCAGTCCACAAGGAGGAGCTTGCTTAGTTTCAAAAAAGACTTGCAATCTGCCTGGCAAAACAAACCCACAGACCTGCGAGCCAGCTATGGCGGCTGTCTTCCTGATAAGCCGAGGGTCCAGCCTCTGCCTTCATATCCATATGTCGTTCTTCTTTATGGCTACACAATATTCCATCGTGTGGACCCAGCACACTAGTTTACCTGTTCATCTGTTGGTTAACATCTGGGTGTTTCTTGTTTTGAGGCTTTCTGGGTTGAACTGCTGGGTACAGGTCCTTGTGTGGGTGTCTGCTTTCATTTGTCCTGGGCGAGGTTTTCAGGATTTTTGTGAAAGTGTATTTAACTTTTAAGAAAATGCCAACCCAGCTGGGCGGTGGTGGCACACGCCTTTAATACTAGCACTCGGGAGGCAGAGGCAGGTGAATCTCTGTGAGTTCAATTCCAGCCTGGTCTACAAGTGCTAGTTCCAGGACAGGCTCCAAAGCCACATAGAAACCCTGTCTCGAAAAACCAAAACCAAAACCAAACCAAATCAAAAACAAAAACCGCCAACTCATTTGGAAAGTGTCGGCACCATGTGCCTCTCTTACCAGGGTTCCAGCATCTCTCCACGCCCACCATCGCTGCCTGCCTTTCTTGTCACAACACTGGGTCTTTCAAAGAATAGCTTGTAGTCCTGGAGGCTGGGAAGCCCAGAAGCCCATTGCCTGGCATCAGCTTGGTGTCTGGTGAGGGTTTTCGTCCTGCACCAGGTGCAGCGGAGGGCATCACATGACAGGCCATAGAGGACTTGGTTTTTACAATAACCACACTCGGCAAGTCCGTGGGGCCAGACACTCGGTGTTCAACCACTTCCCAAGGTCCTTCTTCCAAATGACAGTGATTTGGGAAATAATGCTTCTAATACTTGACCGTCAGGGACACCATCCCCCCACCCCAAACCAGGCACTTCCTGTTGGTTGGACTCTCTTCCCTGGGCTTTGCCCTCACTTCTCTGTGAGCATGGAGGAACCATACCTGTCCAGTCGATGGGGACACCAGAGCACAGACATGTCAGATGCCTGCTGGCCCGACAGAAGCCTGAGTGTGAAGGAGCATAGAGCAGTGGCAAGTAGTCCTAGAGAGGCCCGGGGTCAGGAAGGGACAGAAGGGAAAACTGGCCAGTGTTCTCTGAGTGATAGTTAGGATGTCACACAGTACAGATGAACATGACACACAGCTCCCTGAGGTTCTGATGAAAGAGAGACCCTCACTGTCCCTGGGCTTGGGGAGGGTCACAGAGTCGCTCTCCAAAGGCACAGAATCCCCTTCTTGCTGGGTACACTTTCCCCTCACATTTCTGCTCTGCGCCTTCAGTAATCAATCCTGACAATGGTCGAGGAGGCGTGTTCTGGGCACAGCGTAGCATGGTGGCAGGTGGCGGCTGCTTGGGCGGCGGAGCCTCCACTCAATCACCCTGCGCTGAGGGCTTCGCGCTGGATCGCAATTACAATCCTTCAGGCCCGACACAAAATCATTGGGCTGGGAAGAGGAGAGTACCTGGGTAATGCGTTTAACAAAAATTAACCTGGTTAAGCCCTGACTCCATTGAAAATGAGAAAGTGCGGATGAGTCTAATCGATTCCTCCCTGGTCCAATTTACCCCAGAGCCGGCTTTGGATTTCAGTTAAATGGGCTGACCCCCAAAACAGGGATGCTAGCTTTATCAAATTACCTCTTGGGTCACTGAGTTCCGATTAAGGTAGAATCTGTTTGTGTCATTCATGGGGGCTGACAGACGGGGACATGCTGCCTTGGTTCACACACATTTTGGTTCTTGCTCGCCACCTCATATACACCCCCCTGCCCACACAGGCGTGCACAGAAACCTCGCCAGGGCGAGGAGGGTTAGGAACTATTTACTCCCTTCCCTGGGGAGCTGAAAGTATGGATTTGATCAAATACTCATTTATTCTTTGCCCACCGCTATCCTCCCCGCTTGCCCCCCGCTGGCCTCTTGGCAGATAAATGATGTTATTTGAAGGTATTCTGGAAATTTCTGACGGAGGCTGTGTCTTAAGTGCTTTTAGGGCAGGCCTATACTTTGTAAAGCTTGTCAGGTTCTGGCTAGTAGACTCGTAGCCTCTAAAAGCCGGAACCTCACTCCGTTTCCTGCCTGCGAGGGCTTGGTCATTAGCTGTGAATTTCAAATGAAGCAGATTTACAATACAGATTGCAGAAAAATGCCTTAACAAGAGACAGCAGGTCAAGGAATTCATGGAGCAGAAAAGGCAAGTGCCCAGAGATGATCGGATCAGCCTGTCTGGGGAGCAGGATTCTCTTTTCAGGCCTTGGGGGTTCGCTTGGGGGAACCCAAGTCTCTTCTCAGGTTCCCGAGAGTCACTCCTTCCGGGGCTGGCAAAGGCAGCACAGACCTGTCATCTCAGCTACTTGGGAGCTAAGATAGGAGGATGACAAATTCAAAGCTCGCCTGGGAAACTTGGTGAGACCTTGTGTCCAAATGGGAAGTAACTGAGGTGCAGCCCTGCGGCAGAGTCCTTGCTTAGCACAGACCCTGGGGTCCGTCTTCAGCTCTCCCCGTTTCATCCTACTTCCTCTCCAGCATGGACTTTGCCAGAGATGCCCCCTCCACCCGCCGCGGCTGATCCTGGATGAGGATTGGAGAATGGAAAGTGGGAGAGATCTCAAAGGAAGCAGGCTGAGGAGAATGGGGGGCCCACTGTTTGATAGCATAATTTAGGTGTCGCTGTGACATTGCCAATGTCCTTCAGACCTGTGAACAGTTGACTTTAAGAAAGGGGAGTTCCCCTCTGTGAAGTGGGTGGGCCTCATTTGTTCAGCTGAAGACTTCTAGAGCAAAATACAGGCTTCCCAGAAAGGATGCCTTGCCCCAGGCTGCAGTGTCAGCTCCTGCTTAGATTTCCAGCTTGCTGGTTGGCCCTGGAGAGTTTAGCTCATCAGTCTTCACAGTCATGTAAGCCGGTTCTTTAAAATAGTCCATTTATCTGCCTGCCTGTCAGTCTCTCTGCCTCTCCATCCAGCCACCCATTCATCTACCTATCTATCTACCCATCATTCCCATCTACACATTTATCCCAACTACTCATTCATCCCTTCCATTTACCTACCTATGTATCAATTTATACATTCACCCATCCACCACCTACCCTTTCATCTATCCACCCATCTATCAGCTCATCCATCCATCCATCCATCCATCTATTCATCCATTCATCCACCTATCCATCCATCCATCCATCCATCCATCCATCTATTCATCCATCCATCCATCCATCCATCTGTCTATCTATCCACCCATTCATTCACCCATTCATCCATCCATCCACCCACCCACCCACCCACCCACCCACTCATCTATCTATCTATCTATCTATCTATCTATCTATCTATCTATCTATCTATCTATCTACTTATCCATCCATCTATCCATCCCATTGTCTCTGCTGCTCTGTAAAATCCTTGTTGGTTTCAAGGAACAACTGTCACTCCTCCCATCATCACCCTCTTCATTTGCCATCACTTGCAGAGGCAAGGGAGCTCCATGGAAGTGTTCTGCCAAATGCTTGGCACGTGACGAGTATTCAGGAGACAGGGTCTCTCTGTGACTTTGGAGACTGTTCTGGAACTAGCTTTTGTAGACCAGGCTGGCCTCGAACTCACAGAGATCCATCTGCCTCTGCCTCCCGAGTGCTGGGATTAAAGGCATGCACCACCGCTGCCCAGCAGGATAAGATTTTTAAATCTTTTTTTTTTAAATTGTGTGTATTAACCAATGGAAACACCAGTCATGGCATGTGTTTGTAATCTCATCGTTGAGAAGGCTAAGCCAGAAAGATGGCGAGTTCAAGGCCAGCCTGAATTGTGTAGCAAGACCTTTTCTGAAACCAAACACAAACGGGGAACAGAACAGGCGGGACCTTTATGAAGTGGTTATGGCCTGAGGGCCGAGGCTCCCTGAATGGACACAGGCTGTTGTCCTTGGAAAGGATCTGGGAGGAAAGGATGAACTCAGTCAGGGTTCCAGAATGTCACTCGAATCAGTTCCTGGGTGCTGCCTCTATGTTTCTGACATGTTGTCATGGTATAGAGAAGGCCGTTCCAGGAAGTGGGCCCAGCCTGCAGAGCCTTGAGCCCAATAACTCTCTGTTTTCTACACGGCGCTCAGTCCTGAGTGTGCTGTTACAGTCACAGGAAGTGGACTGAGAAGGCAAGCTCAGAGTCACTGAGCCTTTGGGGAGACTCTCCCCTCATCCAGGGCTGTGTTGGGGTGCTCTGTCCCCCACAACCCCGGGGCTCCCTGTGTTTTGTTCCTTGTCACCTGGAACAGGTGAGCTGCTCTTTGGTCTCAAATCCTACCACAGTAAGGGGAGCCAGTGTTGACTACGTGGCACACAGCAGACATGTCTCTTGGCATCCCACAAGTTTAAGGCCAAGAAAGCTATTGTCAGCTCAAAGACTTCAGCTACACATTGGTGAGGCTTGGGGGCTTCTGTCTCTATTGGTCCCATGTGGCTGCTGGGTAGGGGCGTTCTGTGCAGATAGGATGAGGGCCTGGGTAATGGAGGTGCTGGATTCTTGTACGGCTGTGTTACCTTGGCACACTCCGGTTACCCACGCCAACAGCAGCTCAGTTGGAGGCAGCGATGCTGCCGGGCCCTCCCAGCCCTCACAGGTAGTGCCTCCTAGCTCCTGCTCCCTTCATGCCCTCACCTTCCTGCTAACCTTCCAGGGTGGGATTGTGCCTCCTGGGAGCCCAGCCCGTGGTTGCTGGAGCTCTGACGTCATGTCTTTGATGTGGGAGCTGTTGATTCAGGCAGAATCCGGCTGGGTTGGTACAACACAGGGCACCAGACAATTGAGCCTCTGTCATGTGCCCCAGGGCATCTGCCCACAGAAACCTGGTGGATCCCAATACCTCTTTGGAAAAAGTAGCCTGTAGGAAAAGGGGACAAAGACCTTGTCATGTTCGCGAGAGAGCAGGGTTTGAACTGGGGTGGGCACTGGGTGATGGCAAAACAGACCTAGGAGCCCTTGGGAACGGTATGGGCCAGGAGGGACCAGGGCCTCTAGAATGTGTGGGAAGGGCACTCCTTCTGTGGCTTTGGGATCCAGTCTCACGTAACTCTGTCATCCCGATGCCACCTTGTTTGTTGTTCTCTGCTCTTAAAGTACAGCGGCTGTGTTTCATTCACTCTGCCTCAGAGCCTGTGTGTGAGCAGGGCCCTGCCTGAGATTTTAATTTTTGATTATGCAGAAAAATGGCAAAGAACGGTTATTTTGGCCACTTAGAGTCCCATGTCTGCACAGACATTCACTCACCGGATGTCAGCTGTGGTGTTCCTTCACCCTTTGCCTTATTCCCTTGTGGCAGGGCTCTCTCTCTCTCTCTGAACCTGAAACTCACCATTTTGGCCAGGGTGATTGGCCAGCCAGCCCCCGGGATCTGCCTGTCTCTGTCCCTCCAGCTCTGAGATGACAGGCACATATGGCCGTGCTTGGCTTCTATGTGAGTCAGCCTCACGCTTGCGCAGGAAGCCCCCTTATCTACGGGGCCACCTCCAGCCTTCTGGAACACTACTTTTAAATGTCATTAGTGTTCAAACCAAAAAGTAGATGAGACTTTGCTGTATCCTTCCTTTTCTGTCCTTTCCCACTGATGAACTGTCACAGACCAGAGGAGGTTAGGGAGTATGATGGCTTAGCACAGTGTGATGCTCTGGACGGCATTCGGGAGCAGGAAGTGAACATGATATGGGGGGCACACTAGTAAAAACAGAAAGAAACCACGGGTCTTGCCAGATAGTAACGGACTGGTATTGGTCCCTCGTCAGTGAAAGCTGGACCACACTGGTGAGAGGCTGAGGGTAGGGAAAACTGGGTGAGGGTGCGCGGGAACTCTCTGTGTTTTTTAATTTTTAAGGAACAGATAAACTGGGCATAGTGTGGCATGCATATAATCCTCGCACCGAGGCTGAGATAGGAGAGAATGCCTGGCTTGTTCCGAGATTTTTTTTTTTTAGTTGGTGATTGATTCGTTTGAATTTTCTACATAAAAAACTAGAGTCATCTGTGAAGACATACTGTTTCCTTTCTTCGATCTGTAATTTTTTTTTCTTGCCTTATTGCACTAGCTGGGGTTTCTAGTGTGATCTCGAATGGGAATGTGAGCGGAGACATGCTTGCCCTATTCCTGATCTCAGGGATCTTCCAGTGTCTTGCTATTTTTAGTATAAACAACCGCCTGTGATATTGGGAACACAGCAATTCTAAAAACGTGTTTGTTCCTTATCACCTGAAACTTAAATTTAACCCTAAAAATAGGAATGAATCTACCTAACCAAGTTATGAAGCTAATCACTGTCCTCTTCTCCCCTTAAAAAAAATCTTCTAAAATTCTGGGAAACCTCATAACTCAGGTCCAGAATCCCAGCTACTTGGGAGCATGAGGCAGGAGGATCACCGATTCAAAGCCAGCTTGGACTACAGAGTCAGTTCAGGTCAGCCTATGAAATGTAGTGAGACCTCGTCTCCAAATAATAAGTGAAAACAGAGGGCTGGAGAGACAGCTCGGGGGCTAAGAGCCCTGTGGCCCCTGTAGAGGACCCTGGGCTCAGTTCCCAGCACACACATGGCCCCTCACAGCCTTCTGTAACTCCAGTTTCAGGGCACTCGACCTCCTCCATGGGCACATACACTCATACGCATAAGATAAAAATAAATAAATCTTAAAAATAAAGTAAAAAGAAGACTGGGGGCGTAACTCAGTGCTGGAGAGCTTATGCAGAGTGTGTGAGGTCCTGGGTTCAAATTCCAGTAACCGGGCGGTGGTGGCCCATGCCTTTAATTTCAGCTCTAGGGAGGCAGAGGCAGGGAGAGCTCTGGGAGTTCAAGGCCAGCCTGGTTTACAGAGTTCCAGGACAGGCTCCAAAGCTACAGAGAGAAACCCTGTCTCGAAAAAGCAACCTCCCTCCAAAAACAAAACAAAACAAAACGAAACAAAACAAAACACAACACCCAGGAGTCCTGTGAAATTTGAATTTCAGATGATAAGCAAGCACATTTTAATTTTTCATGCCTGCATGCGCACTCCTCTGTGCTTGTGTGGAGGTCAGAGGATACATTCAGGAGCTGACGCTCTCCTTCCAATGTGTAGGTCCTGGGACAGAATTCAGCTCACTAGGCTTGGCAGCAGGTGCCTTTACCCACTGGGCCATCTTGCTGGTCTGCAAATACCGTTATTTTTTAAGGACCCTGGGTGTCCTTATAGTAAATACATTGCTATGATGTTGATATTGTCAACTAGACAGTGTCTAGAATCACCTATGAGGCAAGCCTCCCCCTCCCACCGTGTATGCGGGGGAATTTCTAGATTGGATTGAGGCGGGGAGACCCATCCTAAGTGTGATGGCACCATCCTGTGGACTGGGGTCCTGGACTGAAATGAAAAGGAGCGAGCGAGCTGAGTATATCCCCAGCCTGACGACGTTGTCTAAAATGCTGTACTGCGTGAGCCCAGAGTCAGATGTCTTGTGGGTCCGCCTGGCATCCCTGCACAGCTCCTGCGGCTGACTTCTCACCTTGGGGCAATCTCTGAGACGACACGGAAGGTGGATTCCCACAGAAGGATTTGTAGCGATTTCTGCCAGGAGCCTGTGGTCATTACCAACTTGGGACCACTTTAGACTAAATTCTTGGCTAGGTATTTTGAGACCACCCACACAGAATGAATTCGGGCTGCAAACCCTCTTATTAGGGTTGGCTTTCCCCTGCAAAGTCTAAGGAGGGAGTTTCACCCCGTTCCTGCCAAGGTTCCACAGGCCCAATTTGCCTGACCGTCTCTAGGGAGCAGATGGTAGCCCAGGGAGCCTTGTTCTAGCCACCTTGTCACCAGTGAGCGACCTGGGGACTTAGCTCTGGCTGAGGGGGTTTCTACTAAAACCTCCTGGGTGGGCTCAGTGCCTTGTTTCTAGTCTCTCCTCCCTGCAGCTTCCGGCTCCCTAGGTCGCAAACACCCCCAGCCTTCCTTTGGTGCAGGGTTCTGAACGTGCCTTCTGGTTCGGAGAGTGTTCAAGCTGTTAAACCCATATGCCTCTTGCTGGTGCCTTTGGTTGTTTGCGATTGAAAGGCATGGAGTATTAGTACCACATCTTTCTGCAAACACAAGACCCGCAATTCTCCCTGCTAGCAATTCTGCAGGAAAACCTGCAAAACTGGCTCCAGGGTGGTCGCTTCTTAATTTGTTTTGGGATGTGCGATTAGGAGAAGCTGGATTTTCACTGTGGCCTGGCATACTATTGACTCATTCATTTGTTCATTCATTCACTCACTGTTTCGCTCACTCATTCATTCATTCACTGTATTTTATTGAGCTTCCCGTCTAAAGGCCAGACTGTCTGTCAGATCCTGCCCTTTAGGATGGGCCTGAGGACCTCAACCTTTCCCTGCCCTCTTGATGCCCTCAGGCTAACAACTCACCAAAAGTAGAGACTAAGCAACTCCTTGTAAGTTATTTAATTTAATACTGACAATGGCCACAGCAGCTTGTGTGTGGCTGATCTGCTAGGAAAGGAAGGCGCAGAAGCGTTCAAGGTCAGATGCCTCAGAAGAGGCTCATCTGGGGCTTGAACCCAGGTCTTCCTGGCTACCACAAGCCTTTGTTCTTGCTCTCTCTCTCTCTCTCTCTCTCTCTCTCTCTCTCTCACACACACACACACACACACATACACACACACACACACACACACACACACGGTCTTGCTATTCCACCCAGGTCGGCCTTGAACTTGTGAACGCCCGAGTTCTGTGGTGACAGGTTTGAGCCACCACATCTGGCTTAGAGGGCACCTCTGTCTTGCTTGTGTGGAGGATGCGGGTGGGAGACATTGCCAGGGATCGTCTGATGCATTCAGACCACTTTGTGATTGACATCTCTGGTTCTAAGGGCCGACCTCAGTGGCGGACTCTGCAGTGCTGTTACAGACACAAACTAGCCTGTGTTGGAGGAGGATATCAGGATGGAGTCAGCGGCATCCCCCAGCAGCACCAGGGCTGCAGAGCTGCTGTGGTTGCTGCTCTGGCAGGTGTCCCCTGCGCAGCATTAAGGCCAGACACTAGGTCCACTCTGGAATGTGAGACTATGGGTTCCCTGGGAGGAAATCCAGGGGGCTTTCGGAGCAAGATCATCCCTTCACGGGACCTCCGTCTCCTCTTCCATTTATGTATGTATCTATATTTTTAATTCATTTGTTGCATGTATGTGTATGATTGTGGACATGATGTGTGTGCCAGGGCATGCATTTGGAGGTCAGAGAACATTTGGTGTCTGTCCTTGCCTCCCTTTAGAGTGTCCAGAGAGTCTCTTGTCTTCACCTCCCATGTCCCCACAGGGACGCTGGGTTCATTGCAGATACACGGGTCAACCTGTCCAGGTAGCACATGGGATCTGGGGATCTGCATGCAGTCATGTGCCTTTACCTAATGATCGTTTTCACTGGTCCTATTTATTTACTTCTCAACAAGGTCTCATATAACCCAGGCTATCCTTGAATTTACTATATGGCCGAGGATGGCTCTGAACTTATCCTTCCTCCTGCCTCCACCTTCCAATTATTGCAATGACAGGACTGAGCCACCATGCAGGAGTAGTGGTGCTGGAGATCAAGCACATGAAGACATGCTTGTGCGGCAGGAACTCTACCAAGTCTTAGCCCCATGCTCCTTTATAATGAGGATGCTCCATTCCCTGATCCCTGTGTGTGTGTGTGTGTGTGTGTGTGTGTGTGTCCTTCCACTTCTGACACACACTAATGCCCCATGATTCTGTGAGGTGACCAGAGCTCTCCATGTCCTTAAATCGTCCCAGAAAGGACTGGATAGATGTGTCAGTCAAATGTTTGCCACATAAGCATGAGGACCTGAGTTTGGATCCCCAACATTTATGTAAAAACCAGGTGTGTGGTTGGCACTTCCCTGCAATCTCACACGGAGCGGGCTAGACAGGCATATTGCTGGAGCTAACTGACCAGCCAGTCTAGACAACTCGTTGAGCTCCACGTTTGGCGAGAGAGCCTGCCTCAAAAAAATTAAGGTGGGACATGACAGAAGAAGACAGCTTTTGTCACCCTTGGTCCTCTACACACATGCTCACACGCATGTGTGCACACACAAGATTGCATACATACACATGTAAGTACATGTGCATGTCTTAGACAACATGATACTGGAGTGATGGGTGTTTCATGCGAGGGTCTAAGATGTGCAGAGTCGAGTGGCCCAGAGGTGCCCAGCTCCGTGTTTTGTCCAAGGGGTTTGGGGAGTTCTGGAGGTTAGAAGTGGGCCTTCTCCACCCACTCCTTGGCCGTTCTTCTTGGAGTAGCTGTAGTTTCTCTAGCAACTGTGTGCAGTAATAACTCTGTGGAAGGTCCTAGAGCTACAGAGCCTCTGGCAGTTCAGTGGTGAACGACTCTCTGGAAGCACTCACCTAGCAAGCAGAATCTTGCTGTAAGACAAACCGAGAAGAAGGAGTAGGCAATGTGAGAGTAGAGAGCAGGTACCCTGTGGCTGGAGCCACCGTTGTGAGAAGCTAGCTCTGCTGAAGGGGACGTGGAACCTCCCTGCCTGTGGTTTTTCAGTTTCTGCTACCATGAACTCCCGGGACCCTTCTGCCTGGCTGCTCTGGCTCCAGAGGCCGCCTGGAACACTGCTCAGCACATAGCTGTCAAGTTAACTGGCCCCAGATCACAAGTTTGCAGCTTTCTGCTCAGAATGGTGAAGGAGCCATGCCTGGTGGTCAGAGCCTGTAGACAGCACGGAAGGGAGCCTGAAGACCTCCCAGCAGCATCTCAGACACTTCCTCTCCTTCCCGGGTCTCCAGTGACTCATTAGCAGGCAGAAGAGGATAATTAGTTGGTTAATTATGGAGACAGAAGGAGAAACATAATGAAAACAACCCAAGTTCTCATTGCCATTCATGCAGGCCTTAAAGGGCCATGGACACTCAGCACACACACACACACACACACACACACACACACACACACACACACGCCAATCAAGGGTGTGAGGGAAGCTCCTGTCCCTGTTGGGGCATGCCATTTGTCACCTTCAAAAGCCCATCCAAGGGTGCTTAGTGGGGGATTCTGCAGTGGGGCAAAAGGGTCAGGCTTTTCTGTGAACCAGCATGTCTTTCTTCCTACATGCTTGAATGCTTCCTGCCTATAATGGGAACCATGTCCAAGCCACTGAGCCCATGAGCTAGCAGAGCCAGGAGGCTCCCTGGGACCAGCTCCCCACTCCCAGGGTCCTAATTTAATCTTCGAGGCCTTTCTTGCCTATTCTACTGGGGATACTGTAGACTCTAGCCTGAATCTGCAAGCCGTTTGGGTTTTTGATACATTTTTCTAGTAAAAAAGTTAAATTTTCAGGCAAATGAAATTTGGAAATAATTTCATGGTGTGGTTTCCTCCCCCAACTCTTATGGGAGACTTAAACAAATAAGCAAACAAACAAACTTGGGCCTCACCCCAGATCTTATAAATTAATGTCGCAATTTGGTGGGTTCTCAGGGGGCTTGTGCGTGTGCAGGTGCATTGTGTTGCATGTATGTATGGGTATGTGTGTACAGAGGCATACCTGTGCCTGTACATATGGAGATCAGAGGTCAAATCTAGATGTTATTTTTCAGGCCCTGTCCCCCTTCTGCTTGGGACAAAGCTCACTGGTCTGGAGCTTGACGAACAGGCTAGGGTGGCTCCCAGGAACAGCCTGCCTCTGCACCCCCAGCCCAGTGTGGGATTACAAGTGCGGACCCCCATATTATGTTTTTTGCATGAACAGTAGGGGTGAAATTCAGGTCCCCATGCTTGCACAGCCAGCGCTGTCCCGCCCAAACTCCTCTCAGTCTTCCCCCTTTAAGAGATGGTTTATTTAATTTTATGTATATACAGGCATTCTGCCAGCATGGGACAGTGTACCACATGCATGAAGTACCTGAACAGGCCAGAAGGGGGCATCAGATCCCCTGGAACTGGAGTAACAGATGGTTGTGAGCTGTCATGTGGGTGCTGGGAACTGAACGCAGGTCTTCTGGAAGAGCAGCCAGTGCTCTTAACGACTGAGCCCCAACTTTCTCCTTTTTAAATTAAAAACAATGGGGGGATGGCTGGATAGATGGCTCACCTGTTAAGAGTGCCAGCTGCTCTTGTGAGGAATTAGGTTGGTTCCCAGCACCCACATGGTGGCTAATCCATATGCTAGATTCAGGGGATCTGACACCTTCTTCTGATCTCCTTGGGCACCAGACATGCATGTGGTACACATGTGTACATGAAGACAAAATTCTCCTGTATATCCAGTGAAAATAAAGAAATCTTTAAAAAATTAACTTGGGTGCTGGGGATATACCTTGGCTGTAGGGGCTTGCCTGCAACACAAGGCTCTGCATTTCATCCCGCAGATGTTTAATTTGGGAATGATTGGTGATTCTGATGCAGTAGTAAGACTTGCGGTTGGATGCATCTTTCTTTACTCAGTTTCCCCAGAGTTAATATTATATAAAATTATAGAACAAAAGGACAGGGATACAAACATCAACACAGTTAAGTCGCATGACAAGTTTGTGTTGCCAAGGGCAACAAGGGCCCTTCACTCTCCTGACAGCCCCTGGCAGGCCTGGGGCAGGCGTCTTCACCAGTTGAGTCATCTCCACAGCCCCCGTGATCTTGCGTTTCTGATTCTCCTGACTCGACCTCCCTGGGGTTGGGATCCCAGGTCTGAATTTCCATGCCTGGCTCGCTGTGGTTTTAACTGAGTGGCACTGGGCTCTTTTTCATGTGTGCCGTACCATATTTGTCCCTTTGGTGGGACCCTGGCAGTTTTTGTGGGAGATGCTGGTCAGGTCCAGGTATGTTATGTTCACCCCATTGCCTGAGGCCTCTGCCTAAATCCTTCCTCACCAGGGGATTGCCGTTTCTCTTCTGGACATTTTCAGTGTAAGTCAAACAGATGCCCTGAGGTTGAACCTTCTGCCTACTCACCCGGCTTCTCTGCTCTTCATCCCTTTCCAGTGAATGGATGGGGAGATAGCGACCTGGTGCTGGGGACAGCAGTGAGAAAGACCTGGGAAGGAGTATGTGGCCTGGGGACCACAGTCACCCCCAGCTCTGCCTCAGAGGAGATGGAGGGGAAGGGACTTCAGGAGGAGTGGCCCCCAGAGGCAGACTGAGGTCACTTCCCTGTGGCTTATGGACCAGCATGTATGCTGGGGACTCTTCTAGACCCACAGGCCTGGTGACTTATACAAGCTCCCTCACGGTCAGCTCAGGTTTAGACGTGGCCTGCCCCTGGGGCTTCCTCCGTGTGCTCTTCAGACATGACTCCGGTCCTTCCTGCTATTTTCCTTACAGTGATTCAGCTCCAATGACCCCTGGCATGGCTGCCCGGCCCAGCCCTATTATTTCATTTAGAGTCCTTCATCTAATTAGCGACTGCTGGGGACGGGGCTGGTGTGGTTTTGCTGGAAGGGTTCGGCCACATCGGGTGACATCCTGGATTCTCTCCCAGTGGCAAGACTCCCCTGTGAGGTTCCCACGTTTACTTTGGCTCCAGAATGTTCTGAGCAAGGCTTCCAAGCTGGACTCAGAGACCAGGAATGTGGGAGCTGCTGCTGTCTCTGGGCCTGAGGATTGCTGGCAGTGGACAGGGCCCTCTGTGGTGCCAGCCATCCCTCTATGGGGACTGGGGCCAGCTTGGGACTTCCTGGCATGGTGGGTCTGAATGTCATAGAAGTTCCCCTTTGTCCCTGCCTCCTGCTTTGCTAATACTTGATTATTTATTTATATACGTATGTGTATGTGTGTGTGAAAGTATATGTGTATGTATGTACCTATGCGTGTGAAAGCCAGAGGTTAGCCTCTGGTGTCATCCTCAGGTGTTGACCACTCTTGGCTTTTGAGACAGAGTCTCTTACTGGCCCGGATGTCACAAGTTTTGATGTAGGTTTTCAGGATCAAATCCAGCCACCTCTTTAGTTTACTTATAATTGCTTAATTTATTTTTGAATTTGAGGCTCAGGCTGGCCTTGAACTCACAGTTCTCCTGTTACAGCCTCCTGAGTGCTGAGACTCCAGGTGTGTGCCGTCATGCCCAGCTTTTTTTGTGCTTTTGTGTCCGTGTTAAATGACATCAGGAATGAGGGTGAACGAGGAGCTGTCACCTGGCTCCTTCATGGCCCCTCTTGCTGTCACAAGTCTACTTTACTTTCTCTGTGCCTTCATTATGCACCCTTGCGGTCGAGGTCACGGCATAGGTTGAACTCTGAGCATTACAGAGTCAGGAAGTTCCAGAAGGTAGTATCTGGTTGTCTCATGGGAAACATTTTCCCTCCAAGCCTCTGTTTTCTCATTAAATAATCATAATTTTATGATTTCCTCCCCCTTTTCCATATGTGTGTGTTGATATGTTATGATCTCCATATGTGTGTGTTGGGCATGTACGTGGACATGCATGAGTGTGAGTGTGTATACACATGTGTGCACATGTATGCACAGCCAGAGGTTGATGTTAGGAATCTTTCTCTATTCCTGTTCCACCTTGTTCTTTGAGGCAGGGTCTCTCAATCAAACCCAGAGCTCACTGACATGGATAGAGTTGTTAGCTAGCTTGCACTCTGTCTCTGCTTTCAGAGGCTGGAATTACAGGTGACCACACCCACCTGACCTCTACGTGGGTTCTGGGGATCCCAGCTCCAGCTCTTATGCTTATCCAGCAAGGGCTTTAACCACTGAGCTGCCTCCCCATGCCCCTTAACCTCCCTCTTGTCCAAGCATTATGGTATGCCATTGATATACCAACCATGATACATAAACTTACAGCCATGCCCTGTGCCCTACAGACCTAGAAACTGAGGTCTAGAGATTCTATGATTCTCCCAAAGTTACAAAATGGCAGAGCCACTCTTGGCCCCAGCTTTCTGTGTTGCTGATGTTGCTATGATACCTTCTGGAGGTCACTGGAGGACAACAGGGTCACAGAAAATCTGCCGTACTCAGACAAGCCTACAGTAAGGGTTCTACAGCAGGGAATCTGGAGGCAGGGAGGTTCTGAGTCTTGGGGTGCAGTGTGGACAGAGGGTTTACAAGTGTAAGTGGAGGGCAAGAATAAAGAAGCTGTGCAGCTGCAGGTCACCCCTGTGTCTGTGCTGTTGTAGCTCCCCCAGCGTCTGCGCTGCTGCAGGCCTCCCCCGGTTTGCGCTGCTGCAGGCCTCCCCCCCCCCATCCAGCATCTGTGCTGCTGCTCACCCCCCGCCCCCGTACTGCTGCAGGCTGCCCCTTTGCCTGCTTTTGACATCACTAGAATGTCACAGTGGGAGAATTCTTTGCAAGCTAATGTAAAGGCTGGACTGGCTCCATATCAGGGTCCAGGTAACGGTCATTGGTAGAATTGTTTTCTGGGAACCAAACATTAGCTCAGTTCTTAGATCTCGGGAAAGGGGAGATAAAGAATGAGCCTGCTTAGAGATACTGCTCCCCTCAACTTGTCAATCCCAAGCGTGGAGACCCTGCCCTTGGGTAGGAAGGCGAACCCACTATGACCTGAGCTCTAGGAGTGGCAAGGGCCATTGCCACAGTCTTCCTTTCTAAGTGGAGAACTCTGAGGCCCCTTCTTGAGACTCATCAGTGTGCAGAGTTTCATCCGGCTCCACTCCTGGGGAGGCCACCTAGGGGACAGCTGGCTGTGTGTCCCCGCTCCTTCCTCCTGCAGGACGTTCGGAGAGTCTGCTTTTGAGGGGGTCACGGACAACCCAGTGTTTGTTGATGTCTCAGCAGGAACAAGCAGCTGGTTGGGGGGCCAGACCAGGCCAGGGACTTGGGGCTGCACGGCCATGTCAGGCAGGGGTGGCTTGGATTTGAACAGGGAATCTGGCTGGCTTTGAGAAGATCCGTTTTGGGGTGCCAATCATATTACCCAACGCGCAAAATCAAATGAAGCTGCTAACACTGCCTCCTCATGGCCAGGGATATGGAGTGACCTCTACAAAGCACCCGGAGTAGGCCTGGTTGTCCAGGACAGGTCTCTATGGCGGAGGTTATACTTGAGCTAGGTCTAGGAGAGAGATGCCTGACACACGCCCGTCCTCTCATTGCTGAGGTTATGGCTTGTGCCCTTGGGGAAGGCGCAGGGCCATTCTCCTGAACCAGAAGTGTGTAGAAGCAGCTTGAAGTCAGACTGGGGATTCTTTTTGAGAACAGAGGACGGGCAGCCAGAGGCCCTGGAACAGCAAGGGAGCCAGGCCCCGGAGCTGAGTGTGCAGCCTTCAGCCAGTCTGGGAGGGACTCATTTTGTCTCCTGTGAACTGTTTTGTCCAGTCCTCCATTACAGATTCAGGGTATAGGGTGAGCCTGTGACCTAAGTCCCCAAACAGAATCCCAGTCGCTAGGGACCAGTAAGGACCCAATTCTGACTGGGCCTCTAAAAGAACCTGGGAGTTTTAAAGAATATGGCGTTTGGGGTACTCTTGAACAAATTGGTCAGAATATGTGGGGATGGTCCTGGGTTCTGTGCTCCAGGAACACATTTTGGGACCACCCATTCTGGCATGCTTTCTGATTTGGGGCCATGGCTAGTGAGTGGCAGGGAGCCTGAATAGCCCCCTCCCCTTACTTATGTAGGACTTTCATCCCTGGCCTCAGTGATCCTGGCCCAGGGGGACTCCATAGACCCTCCAGGCTCATTTCTAAAGCAGGATCAGTTCTCTGGGCATTGACATGTCCTTTGTCCCCGCGGGAGAGACTGCGACACGGGACTCGGATAAATGCAATTGTGAAAGTCATTTTTCTCAGCTCAGGAGCGCAGAAGACAATTCCTTGGTTGGAATTATTCTAATGAGTCTGGCCCCACTTCAAAGGGGGTTAATGTAATGAAAAGAAGAGCCTGGGCTCCAACAGGGTCTAATTAGATTTCTTTCCACACTCATCTGAAGAGTGGCCAGGCCCGGGAGATCTGTGACGGTCCAGTGTACAGAGCGCTAACAGCCAGTGCTGGCTGGAGAAGATCATCAGTCTCTCTAAGCCTGACAGCTGAGATCCGCTCCCAGCAGGACTGGGCCGCCACCTCTAAAGGCAACAGGGTTTGGGACCACATGGGGAGGGGTCTTGGGAGGACAGAGAACTCCCTGGGCCAGTTAGTGGGATGGGTGGGGTGAGCCTGGAGCCTAGCTGCTTGCCTTTGAGTCTCAGCCCTCGTCTTCCTTGGGCTGTGATCCTGAGGACATGGGCTTTCCTGGAGGTAGCTTCCTTCCCCCATCTTTGAAACGCACGCAGGACAGAATCACACCCCCCCCCCCCAAGCACCTAGCACCATGCCAGGTTTAGAGGACTTGGGCGGGGGAGGGGACCCCGCCACAGCTTCATTTCCCTCACAAATTCTCTTGGGAAGACTGCCTGACAAAAGGGTGCTGCTCCAGGCAAACCTGAACCCTGGGGTTCCAACCTTAAGGGGATGAGAAGAGGGGGGCGCTCAGCTCAGAGGAAAGGTATTTTTAGACACCGTAAGTAGTTGATATCTGTCAGTTTTCACTTCAGGTGACCTCGAGCGACAGATAATTTGTAGTATGAGGGCTGGCTTGTTGGGGTTTCCGTCCCGCCCGGTACCCCAACAGCCGGCAAATCCCAAAGAGAAATTACACGCAGGACTCCATAAGGTTATAAACTGATTGGCCCATTAGGTCAGGCTACTTATTAGTTCTTATAACTTATCTTAACCCATTATTCTGATCTATGTTAGCCACATGGGCTCAGTACCTTTCTCAGTGTGACAGCTTACATGTTGCCTCTTCGGTGTTCTGCGCAGGAGTGCCAGAGGAACCTCTCTGCTTCCCAGAATTCTCCTGTTCTCATTGCATCACTTCTACTTCCTGTCTGGTTTTCCCGCCTATACTGCCTGCCTGGCCAATCAGCGTTTTATTAAAATACATGATTGACAGAATACAGACAATTCTCCCACACCATTTCCCTCTTTTTTTTTTAAACAAAGGAAAATACCCATAGTTCATTTGTTGGGAATGTGGGCGTAGTATTTCAGGCTACTTCCTGCTGTGTGGGGGCGCTGATAATCTTATGGGGTCCTAAAGAAAATTTAGAATTATCATCAAGTCCTGACTGGAGTATCCTATGAGTCTTGATCATCTCAGGCAGCAGTCTTGAACCTGTTCTGGATGAAGAACTCAGACATCTGGGCCATCTGTTCCTGTCGGAGATTTCTCAGGTGGCCTTCCTTGATCATACTGGATTTTTCTTAACTCAGAATGAATCCACAACCTCTCATTTTCTGTGGAAACAAAAGCAAAATCTCTTCTCCAAAGTAACAAACCTTTTGACTTCAGTTTTGAAGCCAAGGTATTTTCAAAATTCCTATCTTGGGTTAGTTCAGCAGCATTTATAAACAAAAGTCTTTTAGCAGTTGTTGCTCCTTCCTCAGCAATTAAACAATTTAAAGAGAGCATAATAGCATACAGTATGAAGATTCTCTGTGCATTTTCCATCTTTATGTGGCTTTATTTTAACCTCTATTTCTTTTATTTTTACTTTTACTTTTTGAGACAGGATCTTTGTATATCTTTGTCCTGGAATAACACTGTAGACCAGGCTGTCTTTGAACTCACAGAGATCCTCCTGTCTCTGCCTCCCCAGTGCTGGGATTAAAGGTGTATGCTACCACACCTTGAACTCACAGAGATCTGTCTCTGCCTCCCAGGCATTGGGATTAAAGGCGTGTACTACCACACCTTGAGGTCACAGAGGTCAATCTACCTCTACCCCTTGAAGTCACAGAGGTCAATATGCCTCTGCCTCCCAGGCATTGGGATTAAAGGTGTGTACCACCACACCCAACTACTCTCTTTCTTTCCTTTAACTTTAAGAACTTTAACTTTTAGCCTGCATATACACACTGTAAACCATTTAGAGGTTTTCTTCCTCTTTGAATCTCTCTTTACTGTATATTTTTCTTTTTCTGACCACATGAGCCATTAATTTACTAAGCAATATGGAGAGCCGTGGCTTTGACAGCTAGATCCAGCTCATTCCTTAGCTTTTCAGCCTCAAGGCTGAGGTACCAGCCAGAGCTGTGTTCACTGCCACAACTCTATGGCGTTTCAAGGTCCTTGCCAGCAAGCAAGCTGCAGCATTCTGCTCACAGACCACACTCAGTCGGACTGCCTGCCTGAAAGAGTCAGAGTTTGCTCTGGCAGGACAGCCCACATAGCCGGCATTTTAAAACAGCACAGCTTTTCTCCTGCTACAGCTGAAAACTGAAAAGAATGCGTTCAGCTTGTCATCAACAACATTTAAGTGTTTTATGGCAGGACCTCTTTAAAGAGCTGCAAGGTTTTGCAGCTAAAGCTGAGTCAGGAAGCCTCTCTCAGATGAGAGCGCTTGCTTGCCTCTAGCAAGCAAAGTAGACCTGAGAAATTGCTGCCACCAAGAAGCCATGCTTTACTCTATTCTTTTCCAAGCTTTCTCAGGCTTTCTGTGGATTCAGTTATCCACGTTGGGCGCCATCTGTAGTATGAGGACTGGCTTGTTGGGGTTTCCGTCCCGCCCGGTACCCCAACAGCCGGCAAATCCCAAAGAGAAATTACACGCAGGACTCCATAAGGTTATAAACTGATTGGCCCATTAGGTCAGGCTACTTATTAGTTCTTATAACTTATCTTAACCCATTATTCTGATCTATGTTAGCCACATGGGCTCAGTACCTTTCTCAGTGTGACAGCTTACATGTTGCCTCTTCGGTGTTCTGCGCAGGAGTGCCAGAGGAACCTCTCTGCTTCCCAGAATTCTCCTGTTCTCATTGCATCACTTCTACTTCCTGTCTGGTTTTCCCGCCTATACTGCCTGCCTGGCCAATCAGCGTTTTATTAAAATACATGATTGACAGAATACAGACAATTCTCCCACACCAATAATTAAATTCCCAAGTTGAAAATTCTTTCTCTAAGTGGGAAATAAAAGTTCTGAATGATGAGCCAGCCTCAGGTCATAGTGCCCCAGCAGCAGCAGCAGCAGCAGCAACGGCGCTTCCCATTCCCAATGGCGTGTCCATGCATGGGATGCCCTGCCCTGCCCTTCTTGTTGTTGCTTTATCAATTCATCTTTTCTTTCTTTCACCCTTTCTTTTCTATCTGTTTTTTTCGAAAATTACATTATTTAGTGTCTGTGTGGATGTGCATGTCACAGTGCGCAGGTGCAGGTGGGAGGGCCTCTTGCAGAAGCTGGTCCTTCTCTTTGTACCACGTGGGTTTCCAGGCTGGCCCACAGGTCTGCAGGCCCGGTGGCAAGCCTTGACTTAAGTGTAACACATTTGGCCGCTGACTGAGACCAAGTTGTGTCTTCCTATACAACGTAGTTCATGATCTTCCTTCCCCCTCAAAAAACCTGTGACCTGGGGCTGAAATAGCCTCATAAGCTCATGTCTTGAGCCCTGGGCTCCTAGCCTGTGGCTGTATTTCGAAGGCTATTTTAGGAAGCAGGGCCTGGCTAGGGGTAGCGGGTCACTAGGGGCAGGTATTAACCAGCCTTGCCTCCTGTCTGCTGAAATGTGAACAAGTCTGTCGTTTGCTCCCGACATTACAGAGTTGTTCTGGTGTAGGAGATCTTTCTGTCTATGTGTTGCTTTCATTGGTTGAATAAAGAAACTGCCTTGGCCTTTTGATAGGGCAGAATTTAGGTAGGTGGAGAAGACTGAACTGAATGCTGGGAAGAAGGGCAATGTGGCAAACGCCATGAAGCGCTTATCTGAGACTGACGCTGGTTAGAATCTTTCCCGGTAAGCCACGACCTCGTGGTGTTACACAGATTAACAGAAATGGGTTAAATCAAGATGTGAGAATTAGCCAATACGAAGTTAGAGCAAATGGGCCAGGCAGTGTTTAAATGAATACAGTTTCTGTGTGATTATTTCGGGTGTAAGCTAGCCAGGAGGGACAAAACAAAGGGACCCTCACTCTATCAGCATTGTTCCATCCTGCCTTGGTTGATGCAGCCATTTGGGTCTGAAACTGTGGTCCCAGACAAACCCTTCCTCCATCAAGCTGTTTCTGACAGCTATCCTGTTCAAAGACAAGAAAAGGCCCCAACACCCCTGACAAGACATCCCTTGACTCTATGAGCCTCAGTTTCTCCTGCTAGGACGGGAATGTTACAAAGATTCAGCAATGTGTGTAAAGTGTTGCACACTCCATCTGGCTCATTAGCGAGTGTTCCTTCAGCTCAAGTGACCATCTGTGTTACAAGTCACCATGCTTGGCTGCCTAAAAAATTGCTATATGGTGGTTTCCTCTAAGATTAAAACTTTTCATCTCGTAGGGAAGCTCCTTAAGTTCAGGAAGTAGGCAACTGAATGCCTTCAAAAAGTCCCTGAAACTAGCCGGGCAGTGGTGGCACACGCCTTTAATCCCAACACTCAAGAGGCAGAGGCAGGAGGATCTCTGTGAGTTCAAGGCTAGCCTGGTCCACAAGAGCTAGTCCCAAGACAGGCACCAAAGCGACACAGAGAAACCCTGTCTCAACAACAACAACAACAACAACAACAACCAGAAAATAAAAAATAAAAAACAAAATAAAACAAATAATCCCCCCCCCAAAAAAAAACCCTGAAACTGACAGGATTCACTAGGTCCCTCCCCAACATGTATATATAGACGGTTGAGAAACACTCCGGGTAGCTCTGTCAAGCTGCCTGGAGGAAGAGCCTAGCTGAGCTTCCAAAAAGGACATTCTCCAACATGTACTGCCTGCTGTCTGTGCACTGTGCTCTGGGTTTCTAGCATCTGTCAGCTGTCATCTGTTGATGTGGGTTTGGTTGCTGCGACTGTATTTGAGGCATTTCTGATCCTGTAGTAACCTGCACTTCTGTAAGAAACCGCAACAAAACTCATTAGTTTAGCCAGCTGGACTTTGGTGGTAGCCTTAATTTATTCTGTTTTTCAGTTCCCTGTCTGAGATGAGTTCATGTCTCCCCAGGAACAACGTGATGCATCTTATCACCCCAAGATGAGGAAATAGAGTCCCAAAGAGGTGGAAAGACAAGTCTAAGGTCACGTGTGAGCAGTAAGTTACATTCGAAGTCAGGGTCACCCAACAGGCTGCACCTAGTTCCTGGATTCAATGTCCAGCTGTCTCCTGCTCGGTGCCCTAAAGGAAACATTCCCTCCAGAAAGGAGGAGGGAGGAGAGAGGGAGGTTCATGGCAGTCAGGAAGTCAATAACACAAGTCTTAGGAAGTTCTGGAAACTAGTTAAATTCATAAGGTCCTCCCAGGCAGTTATGGGAATAGTCACCAACTATTGGTGGAAGAGACTGAGCAGCCCAGCTGCAGGAGAAGCCTAGCCTCCTGTTGTCTGCCCGTGTGCAGGGCTGGAGCTTTGGTGAGTTGTCAGCCATGCTGGGGAGGAATTCTTGGTGATGTGGTCACCTTTGACTCATCGCTGCTCCCGTGAGTACCACTCACCTTTATTCCTCTAAGTCACCCCAATAATAACTCATCATCTCCTGCTGGACTTTGGGGGAGTCTACTGGCCTTCCATGCTCTGGCGTGAGTAGGTGCCCACATTTCCCTAGGAGAAGCCCCACACAACACCTCCTGGGTGCTCAGAGCTAGCTGCCCTCCTCCCATCGCCAGTCTCGTCATATGGGCCTCCTACAGTGATGCCACCACCCCAGAAAGCCCAGCTAGAGAGAGGGAGGCAATAGAGCAGCATGATCAGGATGTGGGAGCTGGAGTCAGCTTGCTGCTCCCACAGTCCCCTGGCTGTGTGACTTTGAGTGAGTGGCTCAAATTCTCTGAGCTTCTGGTTCCTTCTTGTTAAAATAATGTTGACAATTAAATGGTTTAAAGTGCTTGGTGCCAGCCTCCCTATCAAAAGCCCAGGGTTGGTGTTTTTTGGATGGAGTTGAAACAGTAGAGACCATTCCCTGTATCTAGTGGGGTTCTTGTCCACCCTCCTTCCAAGAATTGAAGTGGTCAGACAACAAGGAATGTTCAGCTGGAAGTGTTATTGCTGATTCAGGATTAATAACTTTCAACAAATAAGATAACTTTAAACAGATTTCCTTGTGGGAACTGCCAATTTGCACAGAATAAGTCTGAACTCTTGGTAGCAGGGAGTGCTAGCCCAAAGCCTGTCACACCTCTGAGAAGAGTTATGGGCCTCAGAAGCTCTCAGAGGGCTTTGGGCTTCAACTGAGAGCAACTCTACAGAAAGTGGGTCACCAGCGGGAGCAGCCGACATGGCTGGCACCCGGTGTCTGGCAGGTCTCGAAGGCTGAGAGCAGCTTTAATGTCTGTGGCTGAAATGTGGGGTCTGGGAGGCATACCCCCTCCCATGTTTGCACCCATAGGTTGGGTCCTGGACGCTGGCTGGAGCTCTAGGGCCCCTTGTGTTTGGGGCAGGAGCCCGAGGCACTAGGAGCGTCCAGTGGGTACACCTCTTCCTCCTCCACCATCCTTCCAGTGGGTATGTCTTTTCCTCCTTCATGATTATTGCATCTCGTTTGGCCCAGGACCATCAAAATTCATGGGACGTCGGCTGGGCTGTGATCAGCCGGGTTTGGGTATATAAAAAAGGTTACACTGGGAGTCATCAGGGAAGAGCTGTCCAAAAGTCTGTCAGTGCTGTTGTGCGGTGGTCTTTGTAGGCTACTGCCTGCTGCTTTCTCTCTTCCCTGGCCTGGTGGCCTTCAGGGCTCTGGCTGTCAAAAGCTGGAACTTTGTCCAACATTTCTTTTTCTTTTTTTTTTTTTTTTGGTTGTTTTCCTTGTGTCTCCTTACCTCAGGGCCGTGGGTCCCTGCCTGTCAGGAAGCCCCCAGTCAGATGGGAAACTACTTCGGTGGAAGGGAGGTCACCATCAACACTAGGGCTGTCATCACCCTGCCTCCTGGGCCTTCAGAACCAGAGTGCAGCCTAGTATGGCCTCTGTGGGTATGAGAACACCAAGACAGGCATAGCTCGGTTTCCCTAGAGGGCTGGATCCTGGCATAGACTCTCCCAGGGGGAGGGAGTGTGGCCACTGGTGGCCATCTGGGGACACTGCATTAGATTTCTTGGCCCTCACCACAAGCCATGCAGTGCTGGGCTGCAGCCTCAAGACTCTCTGGTGACTCGGCGACAAAGGTGGTGAATTTCCCAGCGGGACTGGAGGAAGAGAGCCAGTGACGAGGACTTTGAGGTTCTCTGCCCGATTTCTTGGAAAGCGGAGCCCAAGGACGCGTCAGCTCCGCCTTTCACCAGACACAGAGAGTGGAGATAATTCAGGTGAGCAAAGAGCAGAAAATTCAGAACCACAGCCAAGGGCGATGTCATCAATACTGTTTCTTCCTGTGTTTTTTTCTTTGAGTAGATACACATACAGGCTTAAAAAACAAAGAACAAAAAACCCCATAAAAATCCTTGGAAATAGAAGCACACAGCACACAGCCAGGTGCTGGCACAAGTGGCTACAATCCCAGCCATGGGAGACTGAGGCTGGAAGCTCCCAAGCTTCAGAAAAACAAACAAACAAACAAACACAATAACAAAAACCAAAACCCAACCTGCCCTCACCCCATGAGATTGGGGGGATGCTGGGATCTCCTGATTCTTGGAGCTCCGCCCTCACTTAGAGCATCCAGAAGCTAGCCCCCGGCTGCCAGTGCCCTCTCTGGCTTCCTGAAACCACCAACCATCGACTTAAACCGTCTAGGTAGTGTGTGCGGGCAAGTAAACACCAGCTTGTGCATTTTTGATGAAGTTGACATTATACAAACGCTCCTGGCTTACTTGGTCAGACCCGGCAGTGAGGGGCTGAATCAATAATGAAAGAGTGGGAGAAATAAAACATTAAACAGGGCATTCTGCAAGGCAAGCAGCTTGTTGGCGAGGCGTGTCAGGTGACCCGGAACGCCTGTGGCCAACGGTCCCATTGACCGGGGAGAGGGCTGGGCTGCAGACACAGATGGTCCTGGATCTCCACAAGCCTGGGACCGTGTGACTTCTCGGAAGCTTCTAGCTTAGGCTGGAAGCCCAGAAACATGGAAAGAGTATTAAGTCTGTGGCCTTGTGTAGGTTATTTTTTGCCTGTCTGCCTCAACTGGAAAATTAGATGTTGGCCAGGGATCCCAAAGTCCTTTCTGATGCTTTCAGTGTGAACTCGGGATGTGCGGGCTCTCAACACAAAGGACATTCCAAGCCACATACATGAGCAGGGCTCAGGAAATATGTCGTAAGGCCCAGCTTTGGTGTGCGCTTCTGTGTCCGTGCGTGCTTGTGTACCCACGTGTGTGTGTGTGTGTGTGTGTGTGTGTGTGTGTGTGTGGTGTGTGTGTGTGTGTGTGTGTGTGTGTGTGTGTGTGTATTGGCGGTCAGTGACCCTCAGGGAGCTACCTATCTCTGCTGCTCCAGTGCTGGGGTTACAGGTACGCATTGCCACTCCTGGATCTTTTCTTGCAGGTCCCTGGCATCCAGACTCAGTCCTTGTGCTTTGACAGTAAGCGCTTTATTGACTGAGCCAGGATCCAGACCCCAAATTCCCCTTCATGCTGAGAGGATAGCCACCTTTTCTCCTCCTTCCTTAGCCTTGACAGGGAGGCTTTGAGTCTTGGCGTTGGGGTCACTGAGGAAAGCCTTTATTAAGCCTGTGCTTCATCCCAAGGGTGTTTGAAGGTGACACCTTTTAAGAAAGGGGATCCCCAAAACCCAGGTTCCAGTTTTCATCCAGTTGCCGTGTGACCTTCAAGTTTGGAAGAGAAATCTGTGTCCTTCTCAAAGAACAAGAGGCTATGGATGTGGAGAATCAGGGGGCTGGGGCTGGGGTGCTGCATGCAAGTCACTGTCTGCAGGGACCTGGGACATTTTCTACCATCCTGTGTCTTGGAGTCCTGTTGGCCTTGGGTGTAGGGTTCACTTTGTGGAAGGGGACCTGGGAAATGCCTTTGCTCAGAGGGTCCTTAGTTAGACTTTTTTTTTTTTTTTTTTTGTATCACTTTGAGGATGTGTAGAATTTGTCTGTTGGCTTAATGGCATTTGAAGGCTGTTCCCCATTCCGCTGTCTCTGTTGGAGGATAGAAGCGGTAAGTTCGGGGGCTTGCTCGCTTGCTTGATAAAGTGCTTGCCTTGAAAGTGTGAGGACTTGATCTAACCCTCAGAAATACATTAAAAAAAAAAAAGAGGTCAGGTGTGAGTGAGCTTGTAATCCTAGTGCTGGGGAGGCAGGAACAAGTGACTCCCTGGGGCTTGTTGGCCAGGGGGCTGAGCTGACTTGGTGAGATCCAGGCCAGTGAGAGATGCTGGCCACCACACACACACACACACACACACACACACACACACACACACACACACACACAGAGACAGAGAGAGAGAGAGACAGAGAGAGAGAGACAGAGAGAGATAGATAATGAATTCAGCACACCTTTATCCAGGATCTACTGAGGGCCAGACTCAGGACATGGGGACAAGAATCCAGGCGTGAGCATGAGGTCATCTCTGGCAGCTCATGGGGCCACAAACGGTGGCCAGGTGGACCCCTGTGAAGGGCTTAGGATTACTCAGATTCGTCACCAGCAAATCTTAGCTGTGACAGAATTGCCCCAGAGAATTCATTTGCACGGCAACTGTGCAGGCATCTCCGGAGGGCCTGATTCCGTTGGGTTTTCAAATTGGACCTCTAAGAATTACTGGTCATTTCTGGGTCTCCAGAAGCTGAAATGGCCCCATCTGATGTGACTAACAGACTGACCCGGGGACAGTGGTGGGGAAGCCACCACTGCATCAGAGATTTCAGGCCAACGCAGGAGCCTTGCAAGCCCATTTGTTTCCCTCTTGTTTTGGTGCGCTGGGCCGGACCACTGGGATTGGAGGGATCACGTGACCAAGTTCTTCCCTGCGTGTCTTCCTGGGACTGAGCCTTGACTAGGTGGCTGACTCTTCTCCAGGGCCTCCCCTTACTGTCCCAGCTGGGATCCAAAGGATGGCAAAGCCACAAGGTGGAAGGAATTTGGGTCCCTGAGTCACCACAAGGAGCAGAGGTGTCTGCCAGCTGTTGGACTTCACCTTGGGCTTGCTTTCTTCTCAAGGTCACGGGACTTTAGGATTTCTTATTTGACCTTGCCTTTCTCTAATGAACACAGCATCTTCTACCCGACTCCCTTGCCCTAATCCATTTACTTTGAGAATGAGAGTTCGAGATTCAGACTGCCGTGCGGGAGTGGGCAGGGCTGGGGATCTCTGTACCTGGGATCCTAGTTAAGTCTCTTGTTGGAGCAACTCTACTCATCAGGGCTGGGGTTTCATAGCTTTTATTCTTCATTTGATATCTTCTAAAGAACACAGAATTTGTCTTTGTCCTTCCTTCCTTCCTTCCTTCCTTCCTTCCTTCCTTCCTTCCTCCCTTCCTTCCTTCCATTCTTTATACAGGGTCTTACTATGTAGCCCAGGCTGTCCTAGAACTCACCACACAGATCAGGTTAGCCTCAAACTCACAGAAATTTGCCTGCTTCTGCCTTGCCCAAGCTAGGATTTAAGGTGTGTCCCAATGTGATCTGCCTACTTGTCATTTCGAGAAAGAAAAGTATTTCTTTCGTTGCTGTGGTGGCCTGGACCTGGAATCCCAGTCCTCAGGAGGCTGAGGCAAGAGGATGTTTTACCCAGCACAGGCCACCCAGGCTACATAGTGATGTCAACCACCACCACCACCACCACCACGGCACTTAATAAAAATAAAAATACTCTTTTATCTTGCACATGGGGCCACTGGACACTTTCATAAGTCTCATTATTGGATTTTATTAATCTAATTTTTTAATCCCTTGAAAACTCTTGGCTATTTCCTCCTCCTAAGAATGAGTTCATCTTTTCAGCTATGCAGAAAAGAACTAAAATAATAAGAAGCCAGAGCAGTAATGGCAGCATCCAGGAAAGTGAAGTCATGATGATGCCAGTCCTCATTGCTGTGTGGTCCTGCAGTTTTTGAGCGCAGTGCTGGGCTGTGTGAACTGCTGGACCCCCAGATCTTGTCGCACCCCCACCCTTGGAACATGGCTGTTTCCTGAAGCAGCAGGAGAATTCGAAGGTGTGATTAGCACCTAGATTATCTGGGTGACTTGGGGTAATCACACAGGCCCCTAAAACATTCACCAAAGAAGGTGTGGGGATGAAGGATGAGAACGGGGTGGGGCATCCAGTGGGGGAAATATTTGCTGGTGCTTGCTGGTTTTGAATATAGAAAATGAAGCCATGAGCTCGGGGTGTGAGCGGCCACCAAAGCCGGAGGGGACTCTGGAAATGACCTCCCACTAGAGCTCCAGGAAAGTCTTGAAACACAGCTTGATCTTAGCCCTGTGAGACCCTATGTTTGTCATTTTGTTTACCAGTGTGACCCAAGCCAAGGGAGGAGGGCTCATCCTGGTTTGTGGTATCCTGGGGCACAGGCCGTCATGGTGGGGAAGGCCTAGCAGCAGGAGCGGCTCTCAGCTGTGTTTGGGGAGCTCTCTCACATCTGGGCGCAACAGAGCAGATCAGGAAGTAGAGAGGATTTAGGAATGGGCTGGGTTGTAACCCTCAAGACCCGCCCCTCAGTGATCCACTTCCTTCAGCTATAACTCCACTTCCTGAAGGTTTCACAACCGCTTAAAACAATGCCATTTGTTTTAAGAGCCTGGAAAGATGGCTCAGTGGTTAAGAGCACTGACTAGCTGCTCTTCCAGAGGACCCGGATTCAATTCTCAGCACCCACATGGCAGCTCACACCTGTCTGTCACTCCAGGTCCAGGGTTTCTGACAGCCTCACACAGACATACACGCAGGCAAAACACCAATGATCATAACATTGAAAAAAAAAACTTAAAAAGAAAAACAATGTCACTAGCTAAAAACCAAATAATTAGACACGAGTCTCTGGTGGATATTCCTCATTCAAATCATGACAAACTCTCTTCAGACTTGGACCTCCAGAACTCTGTGTGTGTGTGTGCATGTGTGTGTGTGTTACAGTATCAAGATGGAACTAAACCAGTGACTTAAAACACTGCATTGTCAGAAGATATAAAGAGAAGGTGGAGCTGGGATTAGCTCAGTCAGCAGAGTCCTTGCCTAGCCCTGGGTTCAATCCCCAGGACTTTGTGAACCAGGCATGGGGGCTCTCTTCTGTAATCTCAGCAGTACTCAGGAGGTGGAGACAGGAGGATCATGAATCTGAGGTCAGTTTGGGGTACAATAGATCCTGTTTAGTGAAGGAGGGGGCTGCAGACATCATTTTAACATCATTTTCCAGAGTGAGCCCTATTTCTATCAAATACAATTAAGAAATCAGAATCCCCCCTTCCCTCTATAATGAAAATGAGGAAAATGATGGGGAAAGATGTTTCACGGTTATCAGATGATTCAGAAGACGAATGCAGACAAACAAGCAACAATGCCCTACACTTGGGTTCATGAAGATGGCGAAACTAACCACATGAGTGAACTCTCAGACAGTGAGTGTTCACAGGGCCGGGTCCCGGATGGAATTTTCTCAGACTCAGAAATGAGCAAGTAAACAATGTTTTCAAGGGGAAGACAAAGAGAATGTCTTGTTCTCATCTGCTTAGTCACCATCCACTGTTCTGGGATGTGCGCCTAGGACCTGCTTCGCTGGTCCATGCATAGAGGCAGCCTTTGGGCTCTTCTGTCTGGGTGCAAACTTGTACTTCATTGAGTTAGTAATTCAACTATCCTTTGTTCCTAAGTGGACACAGGCGAAGATGGGCGTCCTTGTTAGGTGGCTGGCAGGAAAGAGCTGAAGTCAAAATTAGGGAATATCATTGGCTTGTTATTTGTTGTTGGTGTTTGCAAGTCTAAAAATAGATTTCTTTTGCAATCCTAGAGCAGAGAAAATGACCACCCTTCTTCCAAACAATAAATGATGAATCATTAGAGATTTCAAAAGTGGGGCTGGGAGATGGCACAGGGTTCATTCCCGGTACTGGTGACTCCCGACCATCCACGACTCCACTTCCAGGAGATCCAGTGCCCTCCTCTGACCTCTGTGGGCACTGCACACATGTGGTACACAGACATACACACAGACAAAACACTCATACACCTACAATAAAAATAAATATTTTTAAAATGATTTCAAAAAACATCTTCAGTGGTGGAGCTTGGCTTGTGAGCGTGCTAAGGGAATGAGAAACAAGAAGCTGAAAGCTGGGAGATGGGTTTTGAAATTGAACCCAGATCCAAGACACCTGTGTTCATGGGTCTGCGGGGGAAACGGATGAGAATTAAGTTGTATGCAGACAATGGTGCACATTTCAAGCGTGTACACCTGCCAAACTAGGAGTCTGGACTAGAAGTTTACATTGGCTCCGTTTAGTCTGTGTAAGACTATTTGGCGAGGTTGAGCCTCACCCTCTCTGTTCTTTGTGCGGATATACATCTCTCTGTGTGTAGATCAGAGGCTGATGTTGAGTGCCTGCCTTAGCAGCTCTTCACCCTGTTCCTGGAGACAGAGTCTCTCAGTGAACCCCGAGATGACTGATGGTCTCAAGCCATAGAATTGGATAAATTAGTGGGAAATGTATAGTGTAATGGTCACCATGACAACCAATGGATTACGAAGAAGTGTCAACTCAGGACCAGAAGGGACTAGGGTGTCCTTACCTACCACAAGGACCCGTTACTTAGCCCTTGGAGGACTTCAGCGGGGAAAGTCAGAGAGAGGGTCAGTTCCCAAGGTTCTGCTTCAAGGCCACACCCTCTGCGCAGAGAAGTGCTGTACATTTGTAAAACAGCTCTTGGTACCACACAAAACTGCGAGATGTATAGCAGGGCTGAATGTCACCAGTGCACTGCCAGAGGCTCTGAGTCCACCTGCCGCTTTCAAACCTATGGATAAAATGGGGGTGAGCTCTGGAACATGAAGGTAGATGTGTAAACGGTCAGAACCCCCATGGCCCTCTCTATCTAAAGCTGACATCTTGGGTATCACCATGGCCCTAGGTGGCAGTGCAGGCCATTGTGATCAGTACGGCCCCAAGATGGCCTCAGGTGGGAGCCTAGAACCCGGACCATGGACATGATCACAGACTCTACTGGCTGGCTGCAGTAGGGTCACAGACCCAGACAAGGCCCTTGGTTGCAGCACAGGCCCAGACATCACATGGCCCCAGGGGACAGTGCAGGCCACCCACATTAGCCTGTCCCTCACTGCCGTCGTGTCTTCAGTTCCTCTTTTCTCCACAGAGCACAAACCTCTCCGCTCCTGCTTTTACTTTTCTCCACCAGATACCTGTCCATCTTAGTGCCCGGGGTGCAAGGCAGGCCTGTGGCTGGCAGCATGCAGATTAAACCCAGAGCCACCAGCCCAGGAGTGGCACCATCCACAAAGGGCGGACCCTTACCCATGAATCACTCATTAAGAAAACGTTTCACAGGCTCGCTTACTGCCCAATCTGATGGAGGCATTTTCTCAGTTGAGACTCCTTCCTTTCGGATGACTCTAACTCAGTGGTTCTTAACTCTAGGCAGAGGCTGCTTGTTCCTTTCCCAGCTGACCAGACCTGAAATAATCACAGAAACTGTTAATTGCAATACTGTTTGGCCAATAGCGTAAGCTTATTTCTAGCTAGCTCTTACATCTTAAATTAACTTATCCCTATTAATAATAATAAATAATATATGATTTTATATTTTACCACAAGGCTCGTGGTTTAGTAGTAAGGTTCCCAGGTATCTTTCTCCTTCGGCAGCTACATGGCATCTCCCTGACTCTGCCTTTTTTCCTTCTCTTTCTGTTTGAAATTCCCACCTTATTCTACTCTGCCCTGCCATTGGCCAAAGCAGCTTTATTCATTAACCAATAATAGCAACACATATACAGAAGGACTTCCCACACCACTTAACCTGTGGGTCAAGAACACATTGGAGGATCAATATCACAAGAGTCACCTAAGACCCTGAAAAGCACACATATGACTCATAACAGCAGCAAAATCACAGTTATGAAGTAGTGATGAAAATATTTTTGTGATTGGGGGTCACTACAACATAAGGAACTGTATTAAGGATTGCATAGGAAGGTTGAGACCACTGTTCTACCTTGTGTCAAGTTGATGCAAAACTAGCCAGTCCGCAGAGCGTGTTTGTGGAGGTCAGAGGTCAGCTTGCCAAAGTCAGTTCTTTCTTTCTACCATATGGGTTCCTGGGATTAAACTCGAAACCTTGTGCTTGGTGGCACAGCCCATTTCCCTCCTGAGCTATCTTTCTGGCTCCTGATACAGCTTTGTGGGGGTATTTTCTGTCTGAGATTGGCTGAATTCAGGGGTGGGGAGTCCATGAAGGGCTCTTGTCTATTTAGGGGTGTCCCTGGAAGGTGGTGGTGAAGACCCTGCTTCTAGCTGATCACATAATGAGTAGTTTAGAAATGAAACAAATTAAATGAATGTATAATAAACTTATTGGGATTGACATAATGTTAATTATCATTTCGATAATCCTTATTGTCTGTTTGATAATTCTTGGTTTATTTCTAAAAAGGTTGGTTGATGTGAATGCCAAGATACAGACCTTAGAAAAAGTTATTAAAACAGATTATAGAGATATTCAGATCCAGACAGAGGAATTTAAAGAAGAACCAATTTCAGTATTGCATTAGTAGTGTGTGTGTGGGGGGGGGAGGGGTCAGTGGTCATCCTTGAAGGTTGTTTCTTGGTCCATTGTTCCTTTTTGTTTTGTTGAGACACGATCTTCATTAGGTTAGGCTGGCTGTTCAGTGAGTTCTCGGGATCCACCATTCTCGGACTCTCTGGTGCTGAGATTAAAGGTGTGGGACACCACCCCCCGGCTTTGTTTTTTAATGTGAATTCTGGGAATTAAACTGAGGTCCTCATGCTTGCAAGGCCAGCACTTTACCCGCTGAGCTCTCTCTCCAGCCCCATCCTGAAACGGGGTATTTTGTTACTGTCCTCTCTTCATAGATAGGGAAATTGAGGTATAGAAGGGGTTGGTGATTTGCTTAAAGCCTCAGAGCAAATAACTGTCACCCTAGGGACAGAGCTCAAACTGTCCAGTTTTGGATGTAAAGAGTAGGCTCCACACAGGAGGTCAGGAGCCCTGGGTTCCAATCTCAGCCACCACACCCTGTGGACTTCTGGGCCAGTGTTGTCTTTACAATAGAGCTGACCCCTCTTCTAGACTGGAGAGTTTGAGGTTGAGTGCGAAGGCCCTTGACTCTGCTCGGCCTCCCAGAGTGAGCTCCTACAGGGGATCCACACATGAATGAACCATGGCTCCTTCTGCAAACACCATCCACAAAGGCTGTATTCTTCATCTACCTGAACAATTACAGGTTTGAAGGATTTAAAATAATGGTTTCAGCATGTGCTTTGTATAAACAAAGGTTGGGACCAGGGGAGAGGAGGGCACTGTGAGCTTGGCTCCTTCACACAGCTAAAAATAGCAGCGAGAAAGTCCTTTAATGATGAGGAAGAAACTTAAAACAAATTTCTTGGAAAATTCCTTCCCAGTTCCACAGTACCCTTCCTGACCCCTTTTCTGCCTTGTGCAAATGAAGCGAGGGAAATTGGGGTGAGGGGCGTGTGTCCCAACACCCTTCGTTCCTGGCACTCAGAAGGAGGGGCTGAGGAGACCAGATCGTGATCTTAATGAAGCGTCTGCTCAGGAGCTCGATTCTGGCCGACACAGGCCCCTGAGCTCTGTGAGTGGCATTTATAGCCACAGATATGGGAAAGAAATAAATCTCCCGGGCTCAGCATCTTGCTTCAATTAATAACATAATCAAGCGTCTGACCTTGTGGAGTGGAAGGAGGTTTCAGCCTTCAAGGCCCACTGCCAGACAGGGGCAGGAAAGGGGCTCGGGGCACCCAGTAGACTGGTCGAGGGTTCAGAAGTGGAGAAGCAGGGAATCTGAGGCAGGGCGATGATCTCTTGCTGTTTAATGTGTCGTTCTTACTTCCTGGGTTCTCGTCTTTACTTCCTAATTCAGTCCCACTTTCCAGATCTGGAGACTGAGGCCCAGAAAAACGGAGCAAAGAGCACTTCGTACTCCGGCAAGTGGCTGGAAAGAGGTGGAGTTGGGGTCTGAACTTGGACAGGGGTGGGGCTCATATCAAGAGAGAGACAGAAGGGTAGGGGGAGGTGGCTCAGTCAGTAAAGTGCTTGTTTTGTAAGCTTGAGAACTTGAGCTCCACCCCCAGCACCCATGTAAACAGCTGGGCATGGTGGTAGCACACACTTGTAATCCCAGAGCTGGGAAGGGGAGCTGGTGGCTCTGGGGCTCGCTGCTTGGCCTGTCTAGCTGAGTTGGTGTGGTCCTGGTTCAGGGTGATTGATACTCTACCTCAAACAGCAAGGAGGATGGAGACAGAGGAGTAATAACCAATCGTCCTTTGACTTACACACACACACACACACACACACACACACACACACACACACACACACACACGTTAGAGACAGAGGTGGGGCAAGTTTGGGGTGTGGAGGGGAGGGCAGAATACAAATGACTTCTCTTTCGCCTAAGCCAGGACTGTGAGCTGGGCAGGGTGTCTCTTTCAAGCAAGCTTGAGCCTCTCCTGCTTTAGCTGATGGAAGACTAGGAAGAGGGTTTGAGGGAGAATGGGCAACGTCCCTCTCACAAAAGTGAACTCACCTGAGTGGAGCGGTGGTGGCTGAGGAAGGTGGAGAAGAGAGCATGGCAGCCAGGATTGACCTCCCTCCCTTCTCACTTCTCAGCCCTCATCTGAGGCAGAGTTGGGAAGCACTTAGAGATGCCTATGAAGCAGGAGCAGGGAAAGCAACCCCAGTTGACAGGAACTTAGTGGTCCTCTGGGTGCTGCTGGGCTTGGCTGGGAGCCAGCCCTGGCTTCGAACATTAACTGCCTAACAAGGGTGCTTTAGTACCTCCCTGGTCCTTGTGCTTGGCTCTCTCTGCAGACTCTGGTGTATAAATAAGCAAGAATTCTCCAAATCACCATCTGGTCTGCCTTATCCCTCATCCTTGTGCCTAAATCACCATACATTCTGCCTTACTCCTCAACCCTGTGCCTAAATCACCATCTGGTCTACCTTCCTTCTCACCCCTGCGCCTAAATCACCACCTGGACTACTGCTGTGGGACAATGGCCTTTACCTTGTCACTTATATTGTACTGTTTTAATAAAATGCTGACTGACTGGTAGCCAGGCAGGAAGTATAGGTGGGCAACCATGCAGGAAGTAGAGGCAGGGTGACAAGAACAGGAGAATTCTGGGAAGAGGAAAGTCAGTCTGCAGTCGTCACCCAGATGCAGAGAAAGCAAGATGAAAATGCCTCACTGATAAAAGGTACCAAGCCATGTGGCTCACACAGACAAGAATTATGGGCTAATATAAGTTATAAGAGTTAATAAGAAGCCTGAGCTAATAGGCCAACCAGTTTATAAATTAATGTAGACCTCTGTGTGTTTCTATTTATTTATTATGTATACAATATTCTGTCTGTGTGTATGCCTGCAGGCCAGAAGAGAGCACCAGACCTCATTACAGATGGTTGTGAGCCACCATGTGGTTGCCAGGAATTGAACTCAGGACCCTTAGAAGAGCAGGCAATGCTCTTAACCACTGAGCCATCTCTCCAGCCCCCTTCTGTGTGTTTCTTTGGGACTGAATGGCCGTAGCACTGGGTGGGACAGAAACCTCTGTCCACAGACTACCTTACTTCCCTACCTCTGTGCCTAATGCTTAGCTGCAGTCGGCGGACAAGTGAGCAAGAGGGGTCTACTGGACTCCTGCTTACCCATCACTGCAACCCTTGTCCCCTCCACCTCTTCTGGGTGGCTGAAAAGCCACCTCCTCCAGGAGCCTGGCTTTCTGGCTCCTGAAGCGCTTCTTGCTGTGTGAGTCCCAACTTCATTGAGAATCCTGATGGCTGCTCACTTCACTTCTGACCCGTTTTACTGTCTGTGTCTTCCTTCTTCTTGATGTTCCCCAAAGCAGAAGGTGCTCAAGGTCATGGCAGCATCAGCAACTCCTCTTGGTGACCAGAGCATTGTGTACTTGTGGAATGCGGTCCTCTAAATCAAACGGACATCATCTTCCTCAGTTCAACTGTTGCGTGTTCGCAGGAGACCATCAGCAGTGGGCCTTCGGGCTGTTGACCGTCTCTCAGAGAAGGGGTCATTGGACCCTCATCTCAGATTCCTGCTACTCCTCCCAGTCATTTGTATGTGAGCCTTCCCTAAAGGCACAGGGCCTTAGGATCTCCCCCAGGTGCTAGAGTATGTAGGTGGGAAACTTGACTATGATGCTACAGGGAGTCCATAAACAGAGGGCAAGTTCACTGTCCAAAGTCACCAATGAGTGAGTTTCAACACCCAAACTTGGAACCAATGTGGTGCCAGAGCCTCAGTTCTAGTGCCACTTTCAAACGCTGTGAATTCTGGGACATGCCTGATAGGGTGTCTGATCTAACACCACAGCATCGAGGTGTTGCTTGAGTGTGACTCCCCACCAGGCTGGACTTGGCGCTCCTTACTTTCAAAAAGTATGTTGACTCAATCAAAGAAAACAGGCTGCTGCAACAAACTCCTGATGAATTCTGGGAGTTTGTTCTTAAATGTTTAAGTTTAAAAAGCTCGTTGACAAGCAAGATTGGGTCACCAAGTGCCTCTGCTCTATCACATTTGCCAAATGTGTTAATTGGCCAAAGAAGCTCACATGACCAACCCCAGATCCCAAAACAAAACCAGTCCTGGTAACTCAGGCCTGTAATCCCAGCCTTGGGAGCTGAAGCAGGAGGATGATTGATCTGTGTTGAGCAGAGTGATGTCTCGCCTGGGATGTCCATGTTACAGTCTTAAAGACTAATTTAGTTTTTATTTCATGTGTAATAAGCATTTGCCTGCATGTATGTCTGTGTACCACATGCGTGCCTGGTGCCTGAGGAGGCCAGAGCTTACACGTTGGATCCTCCAGAACTGGAGTCACAGGCAGTTGTGGGTGCTGGGAACCGATCCTGGGTCCTCTGCAAGAGCAGTTGGTGTTCTTAACCGCTGAGCTATCTCTCCAGCCCTACATGTTAGTCATATAATCCATGGAGATGTTACTTACACGGATATGAAAGGGGCTGGCAGGTGTGATCAAGTCTGAGACCTTTCGAAGGGGGAAGTTTCTCGGATTATCTCAGTGGTCCAGTGCTATCACAGGGCTGATTGCCACCACCAGACAAAGACATAGGGCTAAAACAAAGGTGACAGGGTTGTGAACGCTGGCTTTGAACCGAGGAAAACGGCAGCCTGGAGGGGCTGGAAAAGATACTCATGGGAGGTCTGGCTGGAAACCTCTGCCCTCCAGAACTGCCAGAGCAAACTTCTCTGCTGTTCCCATCACCCAGTCTGTGGCAGCTTGTTCTAGCTTCATCATCAAGAAAGGAATAATTTCCAACCATCTGACCCTTTCCTTCTGTGCTTTGCAATTAATTATAAGCGATCATTTCTCTTATGAGCAAAAGCAAAGGCAGAGGCAACAGAACACCGAACCCTGCAGGTTCTGAGCTCTGAGACATCTGTTCTCTCAGGGAATCCTCACTCCTTGAAGCCACACAGAGGAAGCTGGAAGATGCTGCATTTTGACCGATCTGTACATGAGTCAAAGACAAGCTGGGTGTGTCATAACACATCTGCTATGGTGATGGCACATACCTGTCACCCTAGTACTCGGGAGGCAGAAATAGGAGGATCTCGAGCCTGAGGCCAGCCTGGGCTACACAGTGAGATCTTGTCTCAAAACCAAACCAAACCAACCAACCCCAACCAGATTAGACTGAGGGCAAATGAGAGGTGTTCTGTGTTCGCGAGTTGCTTTGCCTATGAGTCTTGGTCCTTTCGGACTCTTTAGGTTTTTAATAATTTAGTAACAACTTTGAATCCTGGAGTATAAGAGGCTTGGCTATCGCTGAGTGCCTGTGGCTGGTCTGCTGGGAGCATGCCCCTTGGAGGGGAGAAGTCGCTTCTGTCTCAATAATGCTGAATCGATAGTGACAGCCACGTCACTCACAATAATCAGGGCAGAGTGCGACGGCCCATGATCCTGAGTGACAGCCTCTGGAGGTGCCTATCACCAGTGGGAATGTTCTGGTAATTTGTCACAGTAGCGTCCTAAAAGAGGCAGGGGAGGGGTGACCTCGGCAGCAGGAGGAGTGGTGGGGCCTTTCCCCCCCGGTCTGACTCCTCACAGATGCACCCCACTTTCTCTGGCTTAAGTCCGGATCAGAGGAGAGTGGAGACGCATTGGCTTCAATATTGAATCTACAGAATACCAGGGAGTCGGAGCCTATCACCCCTTGGGGGTGGAGTGGGCAGCCGGAAGCCATTTCAAAGCGCAAAGCCCCAGCCCTTATGGAAGGATGGGGAAGCTGAACCCCCGGTGGCGTGGCCTGCCTGAGATCACCCCAAGTCAGTGGCTGTGTGGGAGCCAGGGCTCACCTCTGTTTGCTCTGGGGACACTCTCCAGCTGCCCTTGAGGGGAGAGAGAGGCTGAAGAAAAAGGAAGAAGGAATGGAGGAAGCCGCCCCCTGTGAGTGGCTGCCTCGTGCCATCTGAGGAACAGTTACAGCGTGACATCTGGAGACATCAAAGGCTAGAAACTATTTCCTAAAGCAGAATGCTGAGGGGCCAACAAGGGCAGGGTAAGAAGAGTGGAGTTATTTTATAGCAAAATAAAATAAGATGGCAGGGTGCTAATACTGCCTCGCGATTGTCTGAAAGGCTGAGCAGGCTTAAGGATGGAGCCCTGCCTGCTTGTGAATGGGAGGCAGCTGTGGAGGGTTCCTGGCTGTGACCTCAGGCCAGTCACTTCCCCGAGGATCTGTTTCCTCATCTGTGATGAGGGAAAGTGGAGCCAAAGAGCAAGAACATTCCATGAGCAGTTGATGTTGGGCAAGACCTGTCTTGGTGTGGTGGTGCACACTCAGAATTCCAGTGCTGAGGAGGAAGAGGCAGGTAGATCCCCGGGGCTCGCTTGCTGGCCAGCCAGTCTTGCCTGCTTGGCCAACTCCAGGCCAGTGAGAGACCCTGCCTCAGAAAACAAGGTGTATCGCTCCTGATGGGCGTCACCAAAGTTGTCTCCATGCCCACATGCACACTCACTCACACCAGCCTGAACACTGCTACACACACATTTCCCACTCATTCCTCCCCTCTCATACACACGTGCACACATCCACCCACATGCACACACTTATCCACATGCATGCACACATGCTTGCACATACCTACACACACAGTCACACAATACATGAATAAGCACCTGCACATGGACACACACGTCCACATGCACACACACATTCATGCACATACCTATGCACACACACACACAGTCACAAACATACAGGCTGAGACACCCATACATGTACACACACATGCCCATTTACACACAAATGGGAACGTTCTACGTGGAACCACATAAAAGAAAACCGTTTCGATCCTAGAGACTCCATCTTCCCCACTGCCCTCACCGCTTGTGCCGACCACAGCGGTAGCAACCAGCAGATGCTCCGCAGTGTGAAAAAGCCTGGTGCACCCTTGTCTGGCCCGCCCTTCCTGCTGTGCCCAGCCCGTGGGGCTAGACCGCGGTCCCTGACCTACCAAGTTGCAAGGTGGCACCTCTTCCCTGACTGGGATGGCAGATTCCATTTCTGGCTGGTCTGTGTCTCATTTTCAGAAGCCACCCCCCGGGGGAGCTTGTTAAAAGGCCGTTGGCATCCCCAGGAGAGGCCCAATTTGCCCTTATGAATGAACCATTCCAGAGAAATCAATGAACATGTCACTCAGGTCAAGTAAACAAATGTGCTTTCTCCTTGGGGCCTGGAGTCGGGCTGTGAGCCTCCCAGTGGGCAGTGGGTTCTGAGAAGTGCTTTGTCTGGGTTGAGGCTGGCTTTGGGTTAGTATCAGGGCAGGGCCAGGGCATCCCAGAGTGCACACCGACAGGTCCTTATTCCAACCCCAGCAGGAAGGGCAGAGAACAGAATCTTTGCGCTTTTATGATCAGAAAAGAGCTCAGAAAAGCCTTCTTTTTCTTTTAAAATGATGTTTTATTTAGTTATTATTTCTTAATATTTCTTGTGTATATGGTGTATGTGTATGTTTCGGTGTGTTTACGTCACAGTACCTATATGGAGGTCGGAGGACAAACTTGCATATTGATCCCGTTTTCCTCCTTGTTTGAGACAGTCTCTTGTTTTCCACTGCGTGTGCCAGACCCAAGGGATTCTCCTGTCTCTGCCATTCATCTCGGCACTGAGCACTGAGATTGCAGGTACCGTTCTACCACAGCTGACTTTATGACAGCCTCAGGTCCTCGCACACACATGACCAGTGCTTTACCCACTGAACCATCTCTCCCAGCTCCTTTCCCATCTTTTTCGCCATCTTTGGATTCAGGGGAGCCTGGTTAGCATCTACTGTATGTCATCACATACACGCTTTGGGTAGAGACTTAATGACCCATAAGACACAGGCCCTACTCTCAAGCGGCCTGCATCATGTGTGGCTCCAGTCACAGAATCACCACAGAAGTCGGAGAATGCAGAGAGTACCAAACCACACCCCTCAGGCCTTGAACACTGGCCCCCAACTGCCCCCTCCCTTCTACGTCCCCTTAAATTTCACTAGTCCATCAAAAATTTATTATTCAGAAACTGACCCTTTCAGAGCATTTTACAGGCTGAACGAATGGCTCAGTGAGTGAACATGCCTGCGTCACGCCTAAAGCTTGGTAGCTTGAGTGAGACCCATGCCGTGGGAGGGGAGAAGGGACCCGTGCACATTGTCCTCTGACGTCCACATCTACACACGCACTCACACAAAATGAGTAGAACTGCAAATGAAAAAAAAAAACAGCCTTTCCTGATTAAACACAGAGAAAGTAGACTTACAGTCACAGCCGCAAGCTGTTTCAACAACACCGGAGATGTGTAGATTGGTTCACGCTGGCCCCCTGGTGCTGAATGATCTCCCCCGTGGGCATATGTGGGAGGGAACTCTAAAGGAAAGGGAAGCCATGGGTTCTCTCGCTAGAAACGTCTAGAAGGATGGGATTCTTGAGGACAGTGCACTCACATCTGAGGCAGCAGCTTCCTCTCTGACACTGGGTCCTCCTCTTCCCTACACTGCTGTCCTCCATCCCGGGAAGGTTCCCTCTAGCGGCACACAGTGCACCCCAGTGAGTGTTCCAGAAGGAAAAGAGTGAGATGCACCTCAGAGGAAGACCAGTTGCCTGGTGTGTCTGAAGCTGGGAGTTGGTACCAGCATCAACAAACATCAAAACAACAGTAAAAGCCAGATACACATCCCTGGGGTCTCATAGATGGTGTTTTCAGGTCTATAGCAGAGTTCCTGAACAAACAGAAACATACAAGCACACACACACACTCACTCTTTCTCCTTTTTCTTCTTTTAAATTTATTTTTAGAAATATAATTAAATTTATTTTAAAGTTTATTTAATTTCACATTAAAAATGTATGTATAGGTGATTTGCCTACATGCATGTATGTACACCATGTGCATGCACTGCCCAGGGAGGCCAGAAGAGGGCACTAGACCCCCTGGAACTGAAGTTAGGATAGGGTGAACCACCAAGTGGATACTGGGAATGGAACCTGGGACGTCTGCAAGTGCTCTAAACAGCTGAGCCATCTCTCCAGCCCCCCCCCCACCCCAGAAATATAGCTTTAGGGTGAGGCAAAATATCCAGTTGTTCCACATGGCACTTTTAAAGTGAAGTTTGAAAAATAATAATTTTTACAAAACTAGACTCTTTTATGATTGTGCGTGTGTGTGTTCACACGCACTGTTGGCTGGTTCTCCTGGAGGGCCTGGTGTGGGGTTTGAACTGTCAACTCACAAGTCTTGTGTTCTTCAATGTCCTCCACCGTCGGTCCACCACACCACTGTCGCTTTATCTGCTGCCACTGTCCACGAGACCTCAAGAAAGAAGAGACACAGCAGAGATGCAGTGGCATCCTTGGCTTTGGGTTTCAAAAGCCGACACCAGAAAGCTTCCCAGGCATGAGCACGAAGGGGAGCTGAGGGAGACAGGGGGAGACAGAGGGAGATGGGGGAGGCAGAGGGAGATGGGGGAGACAAAGGGAGATGGGGGAGACAGAGGGAGATGGGGGAGACAGAGGGAGATGCGGGAGACAGAGGGAGATGGGGGAGACAGAGGGAGATGGGGGAGACAGAGGGAGATGGGGGAGACAGAGGGAGATGCGGGAGGCAGGTTAAGGGAGAGGGGACAGGGAGTGGCCCTGGATACTCTGGGCACACTAGGAATAGTTTTCTCAGCAGAACCAGTCCCTGGAGAACGGTCTCCGTGACACCAAAGCTGAGTATAGATGGCTGTCTCTGTGAGCCCATGTGTGGCTCGGATGGTGTCCTGTGATGTCTGCCCAGCTGGCAGCCAGCTGGCACAGGGCTGTCTGTGTGCTCGGGGACAATCTTTTTGATGTCCTAGGACACTCAAGCTCCAGCTGCAGGGCAGACCTAGGGCTGAGCAGGGTCAGAAATGGGGTAAAATGCAAACCCCACTCCTGCCTTATCCAAACAGGGTCAGCTTGTGACCAGCCAACCCCTCCTTGAAGCACTCAGCTCTGTGGCGTGAATCTTGAGCTGTGGTTCCTGTCACTGCCCCCCCCTCCACCCGTGGAGATACACCCAGCTTGACCGCACTGACACCAGGCCCACAGTGGCTTCCCACCGAGACTTTTTGGGTCTCCACCTGGGCTAATGTCCTTCCCAGATGTGACTTCACCGAGCCCATCTGGTAAGTAGATGAGCCAAGACCACTCCACAGTGCTTTCCACAGAGACACCTGAGGCTCAGCAAAGCTCAGTGCCCTTCCCAAGGCCACAGAGTGGAGTGGCAGGGGTTCCCCAGGATAGACCTTCTGATGCTTGTGGGCTTTGCCAGTCTCCCAGTAAAATGACTTGTGTAAGGCGGCTGCTCACGGCATCCCATGTGGTCTCCTTATTACTTGCATGATGCTGTATTGGAGCTGCGTGGGACTGGGGAGGAGGACAGAGGTGGCCAGCACATACGCGTCCCTCCTCTTATGGGCCTGGCTCTCTCCTCTGCTCTCCCTCCCAGCCCGGCCAGGTGGCTAGAAGCAGCATGTGGCCCTGACCAGGCTCTTTCCCTGCTCGGCCAGCCTGGACCCGATTCCATCATAGACACCCGTCTGTTTATTTGTCCCTGTGGAGGGCAAAAAGACTCAGAGGCCTGGAGCGCAGCCCTGCCATCCTGGCTGTCACCTGGAATGCATTCCCGCATCTATTACCACATCTGTGGCGAATTACACTTTGATTTCCTCAAATCTCCATCTTCTCAGATCTTCTCCCTCAGCCTGATGGTGTTCAAGGCTGTAGCAGAAGGCAAACCCTGGCTGAGTCCCTGGTTCTCAGCGAGCTTCTCCACCCTGCTTCTCTCTCAATCTCCTGTGTTCCTTGCTGGTGTCAGTGCTGAGACACCAGGTGATCAGTTAAAGCCCGGGAGGAAATGGATTGGTTCCTATCTAGGCAACAAAGTGCCCGCCTGTCATCCTGGGGAAGGCGAGGCTGTGCTGAGGGAGCCATCCTTCCCTTTTCTGAGGGGCACCAGCAGTAATCGGGGTGGCCTGTGCTTTGGAGTTCCCACGGTAGCTCATCCTGGAGTCTTTCCAGCCAGTTCAGTGTCCTTGACTAGTCAACTGAGCAGCGAGACCCAGAGAGAAAATGTATTTGGGGGCCAACAGGTGGGAACGTGGTTATACTGAAGGCGTGGCCCGGCTGCCTCTGTGTGCAGAGGCTCTGTAAGCCATTTCCACTGTGTCCAGTCTGCTCCTGAGGGTTTCGTTAGCACCAATGGTCGTCACCTACTGACCACCTGTTGTGTCCTGAGCATCATGCCAGGTCACTTCTGTTCCTCCTTTCCCGTCTTCATAGCCCCACATGGCCAGCAGTAATGTCCTATTTTATCTTTGTCTTGTTTTTATTGATCCAGGGTCTCACTGTGTAGCCTTGTCTGACCTGCAACTCTGTGTAAATCAGGCTGGCCTCGAACTCACAGAGATTCAGAGATTCACCTGTTGTTGCCTCCTGAGTGCTGGAATGAAAAGCATGCACCACCATGGCTGGCAGTGATATCATATTTTATAGGATAGATACTTCAGAGAGGTTAAACCATCAACTCAAGGCTACACAAGAGCCCAGAGTCGGAGTCTGGTCTTTATGAAGCCAATCCTTTATATAGTTCCTATCACCAGATCCTTAGGACTTTTTCAATAGAAAGTACTCTAGTTCCCGAGGTTGGACAGGGTAATGCACCATTTCTCTGGAGGCTTAGCTATGATCCATTCTTTATTTTCATTAAAAATATATGTATTATGCATGTGATTGTTTTGCTTTTATGTATGTATGTATGTATATTTGTATAACATGTGTGTGCAATGCCTGAAGAGGACAGAACATTGTGCTGGATCCAGGAAATAGAGTTACAGAGGCTCGTGAGCTGCTATGTGGGACCTGAGAGTCAAACCTGGGTCCTTTTCAAGAGCAGCCAGTGCTTCTAACTGCTAAGACATCTTGCTAGGTCCCATTAGTTATTTTTAAAAACGCGAAAATGTTTTACAGGGTTAGAGAGACAGCTCAGTCTGTAACACACTTGCCTTGCAAGTATGCCAACCTGAGTTTGATCCTCAGAACCTGGGTAAAAAGAGCCAGATATGGTGGTACAGTCAGTCTGGTGCTGGGAGGCAAAGGCAAGAGGATTCCCTCCCTGGTGCTCCCTGGCCAGCCAGCCTAGCCGAAACAGCAAGCTCCAGTTCAGCGAGAGACCTCTGTACCCGACATGTGTGCACACACAGGCATGCACCCCTGCAGACATACACACACATATAAACACACACATACATTAACACACACACAAACACACATACATAAACACACAAGCATAAACACACATGTAAAAACACACACATGCATAAACACACACATATATGAATACACCCATGCATAAACACACATGCATAAGCACACTCATGCATAAACAAGCACATGCATAAGCACCCACAGAAAAATAACTGCTTAGTAGAGAAAAATTAGAACATAAAGTAAGTGAAAGGTGAGTTCTACAAGCAGGAGAGCAGCTACATCAGCCCCCAGGCTGTTGTGTGTCTTTTCAGACCAGACTGGGTGCATCGATATGTGTGTGTGTATGTGTGTGTGTGTGTTTGTGTGAGTATGTATGTGCGTCAGTGTGTGTCACAGTGTGTGTGAGCGATTGTGTGTGTATGTGTGTGACAGTCAGTATGTGTGTGAGTATGTATGTACATCAGTATGTATGCATCTGTGTGTGTGTGTGTGAGACAATCAGAACGTGTGTGAGTGAGTGTGTGTGTGTCTTTTGAGCTCTTTGAAAATCCTTACAGACCACGTGTGACTAGCCCAATGCCGCACTGCAGGCTGCGGCACTGCTCTGGCTCAAGCCTGCCCCTGTTGCTCCCCATTGCGACCTTGAAATCTTCTGAACACCATGCACCTCTGAGACAGTGGCAGGCGCCTATGGCGTGTGACTGTGATAAGGAGCCAGAAGTTGTAAGGAAACAGCCTGAAGTCTGCACCGTGGCTGATAAGCTGTAAAAGTCAGCGGTGGATGCTCCAGCCAAGCTGTGCGGACCAAGTGACAGGTCTCTGGCTGCAGGGAGCCACATCAATCACATCATCACACAAGCAAGTGTCACTTGCCAGCCACGGATTCCTGTGGCGAGACATGAAGGCAAAGGTCCCGTATGGTCTGGGAGACAGCACATGGCGGAGATCTAACCTGTATAGGGTGGGAGACTGCACGTGGCCGAGATCTGGCCTGTATAGGATGGGAGACTGCACGTGACCGAGATCTAACCTGTACGGCATGAGACACAGCACATGGTGGAGATCTAACCTGTATGGTGTGGGAAACCACACGTGGCCGAGATCTGAAGAGCTTCTGTGTGGAGGTGAACAGACAGCATTTTGCAAAGTCCCCTTTGTCTGTCCACTGCAGGGAAGAGAGGGTGTAGGGGGCACAGCAGAGAACTCCCTGTCCTGGGGTCTATGCATCAGGCACTCTGGCCATCCTTGGACCATGGCCTTGTCTGTCTGTAGTGGGGTCCCCACCCCAAGAACTTCAACTCATCAGCTTCTCCCTCATTCCTGTCCCTCTAGGGCAGGGGTTCCCCAAACCCTGGACCTCAGGGTAGCAAAGAAGCTGCCATTTGCAGAGACTCAGCTGGAGCTGTCATCCACCCCTTGGGGTGGGATGGAGCAGGGGTGGCCAGAGGGAACCAGTGGGCAGGGACCATCTCTCCCAGCCTAGCAAAGAAACCCAGGACAAAGATCACTCAGAGGGGCATGACCAGGCTCTGAGGGAATGTTGGGAGGTAGAAGGGGATGGATCAGCTTCTGCCGCATCCCTAGGGTAGCAAGGATCCAGAATGGGATGGGCAGAAGGCAGAGTCTCAGTTGGAGGTGCAGGTGTTGAGGCTGAGGGCTTCTTGGGACATTCATAAAATGTCTGATAGAGCCCCTCCCCTCTCATACACAGTCTCTCATTCACACACGCACACACCACACACACCACACACACCACACACACCACACACACAATTCTCTCTCTCTCTCACACACACACTCTTTCTCACACACATACATACTCTTACATACATTCTCTCTCTCTCTCTCTCTCTCTCTCTCTCTCTCTCTCTCTCTTCACACACACACACACACACACACACACACACACACACACACACACGAAACTAAACCCATTCCATTTCTGTCAAGTTTTCCTGAGATAACGTGTCAGGGGTTTCCTTATCTGAACCTAGGTTAATCTCCCCTTGGTCACTGCTGCCCTAGTAAGACTGAGGGACTAAGGTGCTTCCTGATGAAGTGTCACTTTGGGGCCATCTAGAAAATGGAGTCTTGCATGCCTTTGCCATCAAAAAGATCAGAGGGCCAGCCTGCTTTATGTCCACATCCTCTCCCCCCCCACGCCCCCAGGCAGAGAACAGCTAGCCATGGCTCCAGCTCCCAGGATTAAGGGCCCAGCCACACCTGAGACCCTGGTGGCCCCTCCTGGCCATGGTCCTGATCCAGTTCCTATCAGAGCCATAGTATGCAGCTGTGAGCGGCTCCCTTTTGGCTTTCCATCCCCTGCACCTGAGCTGCCATTCCTTTCCAAGTCCTCCAGGCTGTGAGGGCATCTGTTGCTGAAGCCTTGAGCCCAACGGGACCCCGAGCAAGGCCTCTGGGCTCTGCTGCCCCCCACCCCAAGCAGGCAGCATCAGTTTTCTGCTGGTATTGCCTGGCCCTCTGGATTGTAAGCAAGGCTGTAGGCTGGCTCCGGCTGGCAGCAGCCAGGGTGAGGGCCCCACAGTCACACTGCTGGCTCCTTCTCCCACTCCCAGATCAAACAGGCACATCTGGGCAGCGGCTGGGTGTCCCAATCTCCACGCGTCTGAGCCTCCTACTCTGGGAGTGCAGCCCAGCTGCACTCCTCCCAGAGACTGACTTGGGATGTGAGGCTGCTCACCAGGGCTCTTTCCCTTCCTGCAGGGACTTGAACTCCTTCCCCTCCTTGCCTGGGGCAGGATGGGTTGCCTTCTCCAGAGGCCGTGGGATCTCACAGCCAGAAAACCTTGAAGGGAATTTAGAATTCCAAGATTCCAGGCTCAATGAGGCTACCACTTGTGGTGCTAATCTTGATTGTCAACTCCATGGGAATTTAGAATCTCCATGGTAACTGATCCCAGAGCATGAGAGGGGTCATCTAGATTAGGCTGATTGAGGTGGGGAGATCCACTCTAGATGTGGGAGTCACTGTCCCATGAACTGGGGTGCAGGACTGCACAACACGGGTGACATGGGCTGAACAGCAGTATTGTCCTTCTAGACTTCCTGACTGTGGATGCTACATGACAGCTGCCTCTGGCTCCCATACCATGCCCTCCTATCCAGGACCCACTGTGTCTCTTAGAACTGTAAGCCCAAATAGACGGGGTCTTCCTTAATTACTTTTGACACAACCATGAGGACGGCAACTAATACGCTTGCCAAGTTCACCCAACAGAGGGGGCTTCCCTAAACCTAGATTTTTTTTTCTAGACAGGGTTTCTTGTGTGGCCCTGGTGTCCTGGAATTCATTATATTGACTAGACTGGTCACAGAGATCCCCCTGCCTCTGCCCCACCTCCTCAGTGCTCAGATTAAAGGTGCGTACCACTGTGCCCAGCTCATACCTAGATTCCTGAGCCCCTGGTTCTCAGTTCATGACTCTTTTGCTATTTCCACTTTCAGCCCTTAATTTATTCAGCCAAGGAGTAATTATTAAGTGCCTGCCATATGTCCACCCTCACGCTAACCTACAGGTGGTGGAAGATGGCCTCTTAGCAGGAGTGACATTTGAGGGACCCCAGCCCCAGCCCCCACACACCTTGGTTCCCCACCTCCTACTCCCCACCCCTAGTAAGTGAAGATAGCTGGGCAGGAGGCTCTGTAAAAGGTCACAGTGAGTGCAAAGGTGCTCCAGGATGAGGCCACTGCGGCTAAAACACACAGGGATGGGGGTGGGGGAGAGTCGGAGATGAAGTGAGGGAAGGGTGAAGGTTCCTCTGGCAGGGGAGTCAGGACGGTCCCAGAGAGCTGGCTGAGCTGCTTCATTCCACAGCTTCAAGCGGACGCAGAGGCTACAGAGTCCAAGGTGACTGCTTGTCTGCCTGGGTTTTTGGAGAAGAGAAACACGGTGCCGTGCATCTGAAATCTTCAATCTGGGAGTGTGAGGGTCCTGAGTCCTGCTCTGCTATTGTGTGACTCTGAACCATGCTCCTCCCTCAGGTGATCTCAGTTTACCAGCTGAAAATGGACCAGGCAGCTCTCGGTGGATGACATGGGTAGAGAAGGCAGGAGACAGCAAGGTAACACAGAGCTACCCCTCACTGGCACCCTATCCAGTTAGTAGGAGGTCTGTCCCAGTGGGAACGGAAAATTCTTGTAGTAATGGCTGTTGGACAGCAGAGGGCGCTATTCGAATGGCCAGGGGTCCCAGGAAGGAGAAAGTAGTTGGTCTGGAGTTGACTTAAGTTGGTTGGTGGCTGCAGGAAGTCTGACTTCCTAGCAGGGATTAATGTGGACTCTTACACAAAACCCTGTTCTGCTGGCTGTGCTAATATTCTCTGAGAACTGAGGAGTGATGGCTTTTACATTTTAATCAGCTAATTTGTTACAATTTAAACAGTTTTTGCCTTGAATGTTTTGCTTTGCTTGGAATACAGTGTTAAGAAAAATTCTGAGGCAGGGACCTGGCTCCTCAGCAAAGGATGCTAAGATTGATTAGTAATGTCTGTCAAGGTGAGGCCAGGGAGGACACAGCGGGAGTGTCAGGTATCTGCCATCTCTCGGCTAAAGAAGTTTCATTACTGGAAGGCATTGTCAATCGGATGTAGAGATGCCACTAGAACGAGGCAAGTGTTGTTGATTAGCCATGGCTCTGAGCCTGAAGAAAAGGCCTCTCTAGAGCCTGCAAATTGTGATCGTGTTAGCGACCAGCATGGCCCACAATGGAGGAAGGACATTCTATATAGGGCCACCTAGGGCCATTCTATGACAACAGACAAGCTGGTGGATGTTGAGGGCAGGATAGATCATTCTAGAACCTGACACGGAGACCAATCAGTCATTTGTCAAGGGCAGAGCTCAGGCTTGATCAAGGTTTCTGAGCCGAGGAACCTTGGTCACATCCAGTGTTCCCCCTGGGTGAGTGCCTGTTGACGGTAGGTTGGTGAGGAACCTTGGACACATCTGTTCCACACTGGGTCAGCACCTGCTGACGGTAGGTTGGTGGCAGAAGCCGAGCTGCCTGTGGGAGCGTGTGGAGTCCCAGAGCAGGCTTCTGGGGAGAGTAAGTGTGGCAACAGCACAAAAAGCTAAGCCCCCAGGAGGCAGCAGCTGGGAGCCAAGGCCAGCTAGCACTGGTGGACAGAGGACTCAGATCTCCCAACAAAGGGCTGACCTGTTCTGCTCTGCCTGTAAAAGTAAGTGGTTGCTGCAGACAACTGAGAAGATACACAACCAGCAGTGCTCACTGTCATTACCGCGTGTCGAGTCAGACACAAAGTGACATTGTACCATAGCACTGGGGATCAAACTCAGGCCTCACGCGTGCTGGGCAGACCCTCTACCACTATGACTTTCTAGTCCACACAGGGTCTCACTGGCTTGCCCTGACTGCCTTGGACTTGCTCTTGGGCAGCCCTTGAACTTTCAGTCCTTCTTACCTCAGCCTCCCAACTAGCTGGGATGACAGTCCTGAACCCCAGGTTAGCCTTCTAGTAGTGTTCAAGAAATGGCAGGTGACCACCATGTGATGAGTGCCCTCTAGCTTCCCTTAAAATGCAGTTGTTGCCAGGCAGTGGTGGCACACACCTTTAATTCCAACCCTCGAGAGGCAGAGGCAGGCGGATCCCTGTGAGTTCGCAGCCAACCTGGTCTACAAGAGCTAGTTCCAGGACAGCTAGGACTGTTACACAGAGAGACCCTGTCTCGAAAACAAACAAACAAACAAACAAACAAACAAACAACAACAAAGCAGTTTTTACCTTTACTTCCAGTGAGCCAGAGATCTCCCTGAGCTGGGCCAGAGACCGGAGGGATTTGGGCAGAAAGAGATGCAAGAATGCTGCCAGCAGAATTTGTCACCAGCTTGGGACTGCATGCTGACAAGAGGGTCACAGTCCTCTTGTCCCCCACTAGATAGATAAGCTCTGAACCAGCAGGCAATGAGTAGCCTCCTCCTCCTCTTCCTCCTGTTCCTGTTCCTCTTCCTCCTCCTCCACCTCCTTCCTGCTGAGGGCTTTCTGGTACGCTCCTGGAATGGGCACACTGGGGGTTGCCAGACAACTGCCCTCAGGTCTCTTGGGACCTTCAGCAGAAGGAGGCCTCCAAGCTGCTGTCTACACCATGTGGGACCTTCACTCAAGCCACACTGGTTTTCTCGACACTTTCTTGGCAGTGTAGAGATCAAATCTGGTTAAGAAGAAATGGCAACCCCAGAAAGGTGAAGGTTTGGGTAGGAGAGTGTCGAGGTTCTCTGCTGAATCCTCATCTTCATGCCCCTTAAGAACCTCTGAAGTGGCCTCCCAGCAGTCAAAGTCATCTTCTGGGGCATTATAGAGGGTGAGTGGGGTGGAGGATGGGGCTCTACAGCATTTCAAAAGGAGAAATAGGGGCTGGAGAGGTGGTCCAGCAGCTAGCAGTGTTTGCTGCAGTCCTAGAGAAGTTTGATTCTCAGCATCCGTGTCCAGTGGCTTACAACTTCAGGTGATCTGATGCCCTCCTCTGGACTCTGCGGGCATGCACAGATATGTGCACAGATATGTGCACAGACACATTCATACTTAAACAAAATTGTTGTTTAGAAAGAGAGACAATGGGATTCTGGGAAGCCACTGATTAGCTACTGGAACTTTCCAGGTCAGACAGAAACAGCTGGGAGCAATGACAAGTTCCCTTTGAGTAGTTAAGCAGGCCTTGTGTGGCCAGAGCCGTGGGTCAGCCAGCTGGCCAACCTCTACTGCCCTGGGGTCCTCCCCGCTGTCCGTCCTGACTCGGCCACATCTCCTCCTCTCACCTCTGGAGTTGCTCCCTCACCAGTGGCTGAGCTGGGGGTCCTCACTTCTCCGATCCCAGCTGAGACCCCAGGCTGCAGGTGCACTGTGCCCCGTGGGGCAAACTCAAGGGACTCAGAGCTCCTATCAATCCTCGTTCTAAGGGCGGTCGAGGACTCAGGACCTGGAGGAGAAGGTAAGGAGAAGGGGTCATGTGGAAGGCACGGCACGGGGCAGGTTTGGTTTAAAGCGCAGAATCAGGAGCCCCTCCCCCAGACAGAAGTTAGGAGAGGCCCCTCCCCTTTTTTATTTTTTGCTTACTCTAACTTGTTTGCTTTTCTGGTTTTTTGCTTGTTTGGTTTATTGCTGTGGCAGGGTTTTGTATAGTCGAGAATGGCCTCACCGAGTCACCATGTAGCTAGAGATGATCCCACGCTTCTGAACTTCCTGCATCCACCTTCTCAGTACCGGAATTAGAGGCAAGCCCCTTGCCCCTGTATGCATTGATGTATGCCCTCTGCCCCCATATGTGTTTATATGTGTTTGGGATCCAGCCCAGGGCCTCAGGTATGCTAAGCAAACCCTACCAACTGAGCTGCACCCTCAGCACAGAAAAGACACATTTTCAAGTCCACCCTACACCTCCGTGTTGGCTATATTCATGGCCCGTCTTCATAGCTGGAATTCAGACACAACAGTTGAAGCATCAGCAGCCATTTTGGAACATGAAGCTACTTACTGTGAAGATGGAAGCCATGTACCAAGGTTGAAGGATGCTTTTGAAGGCTACACTCGGGCTCCTGTGTCCTGATCAGAGGGGGACAGACCTGTCTCAGTTAGGTTTTATTGCTGTGATGAAACATCATGACCAGAGCAACTAGGGGAGTTCATCATCAAGGGAAGCCAGAACAGGAACTCCGTGGGTCAGGATCCTGGAGGCAGGAGCTGATGCAGAGGCCATGGAGGGGTGCTGCTTACTGACTTGCTCCTTCCTCATGACTTGCTCAGCCTGCTTTCTTATAGAACCCAGGACCACCTGCCCAGGGATGGCATCACCCACAGTGGGCTGGGTCCTCCCCCATCAATCACTAATTAAGAAAACACCCTATAGGCTTGCTTACAGCCCATCTGAAGGAGGCATTTTCTCAACTGAGGCTCCCTGCTCTCAGGTGACTCTAGCTTGTGTCAAGTTGACATAAAACCTCTTCCCCTGGTTCAGTCCACTGTTGGTGAATCAAACCCAATCTGATAATACCGAGTGTTTTGCAGCTCCCCTTCTGGACCCACTGGGGATCCGTTACTCTTGGGGAAAGGCCATTTGCTGTCTCTTGTCCTGCAGCGGTCTGTTCTGTGGCCTTAAATCTGCCACCTGCCCCATCCCATCCTGCACATTCGTTTGCGGTCACTTTGACTTGTGCGCCATCTCCTTGCTCTCGTTCACCCCTCATCGGCTCTATGACAGGGCAGGACACAGACGACAAAGCCTCTCCATGCTCTGACGTCCACAGGCTCTGCCTGCAGCACAGACACACCTAGGGCAAGCTTCTGCGTGACTAAGTTACACGGGTCACAGTTGTCAAAGGCCTCAACAACGCCCCCTTTTCCAGAGAAGGCACAGAGTGGGAAAGCCACTTGCCAAGGTCACACAGCTGCCACACACATCTGGGAGGCAGAGCGGAGCAGGGACTTCCTCTTCAGAGCCTGAGCAGTTAGCCCCTCAGCTCTCCTGACCCACCTTGGGCTGTACACGCTCTCCTACTATCCGAATGATTCTTGCTTCTCTTTTTATTCCACCTCTGTCTTCCAATGTCCAGCTGCATGATTGTCACTTAGTGGGAAGCTACCGGTCCTCAAATCACGCACTTGGCCTGTCCAGCAGCGGCCCTGCCCACTCCAGGCCTCCCTGGCTCAGGACCAGCTCACAGCAGAAAAACCCGGAGTTCGATGCTCCTGACCACCTGATGGCCACCGTTCCCTCCACTTAATAAACGGCCTGAGAACCACGGGTGGTCGACGGCTGAGGCCTGCGCGGGGGCAAGGTGGAAATTAAAAGCAGTGGCTGAGAGTGAGTTTGCAGGCAGCTGCAGGAACCATGAATATTTTACAAGAAACCGGAATTATTAATGTTACAATAAAAACCCAAACCCCCGTGTCCACGGGAAGGTTACATGTGACTTCAAGCCTCCGGCAAACCGCTGTGGTCCTCCGCCGCCCTCCCCAAAGCCACTCAGCGCGGTTTTGCTTAAACCGTCCCCATCTCTCAAGTCTCAGCCCTCTGCTCCCGGGTGGGAGCTGCATCCGCCCAGCCGCCCTGATAATTAGCATGGCCCCCCTTCCTTCGGAGCTGTGCATGGCCAGAGAAATATTTCTGGAAGACTATTTACGAACTTCCCCATCGTCATCAATCATCTGGGGAAGAAGGCACGCGGCTCGGCTTCTTACCTCAAGGACTAATGCAGAAAAGCTATTTACTGGGCATGGACGGGGCTGCGATTTCTGCTGCCATTACTATGGAATACATAATAGCATCAATAATTAAGTATAAATCAGGTTTAATATTTTATGCTGGCGACATGTAATTTACACTCTACCCGAGAAATCAAAGGTCACGTCTGAATGAGGGAGCGCAGGGTCGCAGTGTGATGAGCGCATGTCCCCCTGGTGGCAGCTGTGGCCCGATGAAGGGATGGGAGGGAGGTATTGAACTTGGGAGCTTCGGGGACATGCTGGTCCCTGGAGTGCGGATCTTTTGAGGAGGTCACACGACTCCTTTGGAGTAGGCTGCCCAAAGTGGGTGTTATTTCTGGGGACTCTGGGAGGGCAGCAAGGCCCGGGTGTGCCGGGAAGGTCAGAGGGGCTGAGGCTGGGAAGAGTTGATGGTGTCATCAAGGAAAATGAGCGCAGGGCTCATCAAACTGATCAGGGGATCTGTGGCCCTACACAGGCCACTGGACCATAGCAGGCCAGCTCAGAGCTGTGGGAGCAGGGGCTTGGTACCGCAGGCCTCTCACTGGCCAGAGAGCAATAGTCTCAGCCATCCCTCACAGTGCTCAGAGCCATTGGGCCGTTGTGGGGTGAGGTGAAGAGTATAGGCTGGTGTTGTGGGGGGCTGGGAGCTGGCAAGCAAGGACACCCCTCCATACACTACAAGGGGTCCGGTTACTGCCACTGCCACTCACTTTATCCTCCTCATACAGCTCCCAGCCTCCGGCGGGAGGAAGCCCCAAGTCTTCTCCTGCTTCACAAAACCCATTACTTCCCCTCCCCTTCTCAGGCCAGTTCTCTATACCCACTGCACCTCAGGAACGTGCCTGCCGGCCCAGCCTTGACCCTTGCCGTGCCCACTGCTTGAGGCCCCTCAGACACCCACCCTCCAGGCCCCACATCCTCTTTTCCCCACAGAGGCCCTTCTTACAGCAATGCCTCCCAGTCTCTGCTGCCTCCAACTGGCTCTGAGACGCTTTGCCTGCCCATCACCTGACAGCGGCTGTCTCCCTCTCTACGGGGCTGGTGCCTGTGCCCTTCTGGGACCCTCACCTACTCTGGTCAGGGAGCCTGAGTCTGAAAGGAACCACGTTATCTCCAGTAACTGTCACTGTATTTATGGCACTATCACCAACTCACCCTGTGGCCTCGCAGTTAGGTGCTCCCTCAGCTCCCCTGGACCAGGTGACCTGTCTATTTTCCCCATCTGCCTCCCAGCCTTTAGTCTGTTCTCTGAGTGTTCCCCACTGTCTGGTGCAGGGCTTGCATACAACAGGAGCTCCATAAATGAGTGCTGGAAGAGGTAGCGTGTGTCCTGGGCTACAAACGTGTGGCACAATGTGATGCCCTTGGCTCGGGAAGCAGATGGGAGCAGAGACAGCACCACCTGCACCCTGAACTCTTAAGTTGTTTCTGGTGAAGAGGTAAGAGCTGGAGCAGGGCACAGACCCCACCCTTCCTCCTCTTCTCCCTCCTTGTCTTCCGCCTTTCCCCTGTCCTGGTGGAGTGAACTGAATGGATGCTGGATGTGTATCCTTCCTGCGGCTCTGACCTGGCACAGGATAGAGATGAGGGTGGAAATTGCAGGGATGGGCTGAGGGCGGGCACAGCACCTCACACAGAGCAGGAGGCCGCTGCCATCTCTGTCCCCTTTCACTGACGAGGACACTGGGGCACAGAAGGCTGGTCACTTGCTCAAGCTTCCGTGTGGTTAGTCTGAAGGCAGCATGGTTAGCCAAGGCTCTAGGCCTCCCCAAGGGCCACAGAGCATCTCCAGACGTCAGCCCAGGGTTGAGTATACGTGTGCTGAGCTCTTGGAGGGGGCACTTCAGAGGTGAGGGACCCGGAACAGAGGCACATGTGGCTTCACACAGCAGAGCACACGCGGCTGTCTTGAGCGCCAGGTCCCTGGGGTCCAGGGTGGCCTCTCGACCTTCAACACCAAATGCTGCCCAGTCTGAGAACTAACCCTTGCTCACTGTGAGGCCGTGGGCCAGGCCCCTCCCTCCTGTGCCTCAGAAGCTTTACATGCAGACGAAGTCACAGCTTCCCAGTGTCTTCATGCTCAGCACCCATCACTTGAGGGGCCCCTCCCCTTTCCTCCAGTTCCATCTGCTTCCTTCCTGGAGCTCTTGGAAGCCTGGGGTGCAGGGGTGTCTCACTCCTCAGCCTTGGGAGCTAATGGGGTTGACACAGGCAGAAGTCCCCTGGGGCGAGGCAGAAGGGATAGTATGGCTCTTGAGGGACTATGGTGAAGGTGCTGTAGGGCGTGGGGAAGGCTTCTCCCTGGATCCCTTGAAGCTGTCTTCACAGCACCCCAGGGGACTTCTGGTGGAGGCTTCAGGGCCCCTGGACAGAGCTCAGGGAGTGAGTGGGGATGGTCAACTCTAGGGACCCTGAGATTGAGTTTGTCTTCACGGTCTCTGACCTATCCTTCCTGAGGAGACCATGTAGACTGGCAATGTTCTAAAGGTAGAAGGTTGGTTTCCATCATGGAAACACTTTGAATTCCCAGCTCTGTGAGTAAAACAGCCAGCGACCACAGTGTCCAGAGCACCGAAGGACCCCGTGTCTCTATCCTACCTAAGACGAGGAATCTGAGGCTGAGGGAGGAGAGCAAAGCTGACCCTGGAGGCAGAGCTAGCTGTGGCAAGGATGGGCAGGTTGAGGTGAGGCCTGGGCACTCAGCATGAAATTTCCCGAGCTGCCAGCTGAAAGGCAGCAGCCTGCGGAGGGAGCACATGGCTCTCTGTCATGATGGTGCAGCCCAGGTGTTCGTTTGGGGACAGTTTTTGATTTACAGAGCTGTCTGGGAAATTATTCAGAGAGCTCCACCCACCCAGTTTTCCATTAGAATTCACAAATGATATTGTTTTTATCCAGCGGCAGCCAGCAGGGCCAGCTTCGGGAACTGAAGCCCTCCTGGGTCTGCGAGAGATGAGGCTTAGCCAGGGTTATGCACACCCACACCTCCTCAGACCCTACAGGGACAGACGCTGTCACGGGACCCAGATAACAGCATGGGAGAGATGCCGTCATACGACCTGGTCACGGGGGACAGCCAGCATTCCGGGACTAGAACACTGTCACGTGACTTGGATACTGTCGCAGGACAAAGAACAGGCTACATCCTTTGCTCCAGGGTAGGGCAGGTTACTTACCCCAAGCCAAGGCTGTTTGCCAAAGCTACTTGTCACGTGACCTGGTGTGCTGGTTAGTTTTATGTCAATCAACTTGACAGACGCAGTCATCTGAGAGGAGGGAGCCTCGACTGAGAAGGTGCCTCCACAAGATCAGGCTGTCAGCAAGCCTAGAGGGCATTTTCTTAGTTAGTGATTATTGGGGGAAGGCCCAGCCCATTGTGGGTGAAGCCATTCCTGGGCTGAGCCCTGGGTTTTATGAGCCCATCAGAGGGAGCAAACCAGTAAGAAGCAGTCCTCCTTGGCCTCTGCGTCAGTTCCTGCCCACTTGAGTCCCCATCCTGACGTCCTTTGCTGAGGTACAGTGATATGGATATAAAGCCACATGAATCCTTCCTTCTTGAAGCTGCGTTTGGTGTTTCACCACAGCGATAGTAACCCTAAGACACCTGAGTGCCATCCACACTCAGAGACTTGGGACAACAAGCCGTTTCCCTGCCGCCTGCTCCGAGTGCCCAGCCATCCTAGCCCAGCTCATGGCTGTGGTCAGACTGCAGCTGGCTTCCCCGATTTTATGTTGACCAAGGCTAGTGACTGCAGGGACCTCAGCTGGATCTGTGTGATCTTGGTGATTCTCTGTGACCCGGACTTACTCAGTGCACAGTGTCTGCTTCCACGGGGGACATGGGAGACAAGTGGAAGCTGTACTAGTCATTGTGAGCTGAGCATCTGGGCCTGTGAGGTCGCCAGTGAGTCAAACGGAAGTCGTGGCTTCTACTGAGTCAAGCAGCGATGATCTCAGACCCATGTAGACTCAATGGAGGGAGCCACAGGGGGCGCCAGTGGCTGGAGAAGTCCCCCAGGAGCTGAGACCCCCCGTGCCTGAGATACTGCTGCCGCCTAGCTGCCCACCATCATCAGGGCAAGCAGGACCATACGGGATGGGGTAAACTGAGGCTCCGGCACCTGCACAGGCCAGCCCAGCTTAGCTGGTAGGATCTTGGGACACTTGTTACCATAAGCCCAGAAACTCCTGCAGAGGTGCACCTGGGGGTCAGTCTTGTGGTCACCAGCATAGGGAGGGTGATGTCTTTCTGGGGCCATAGAGTAGCCACAGGGAAGGGCAGAAATCTAAGGTAGACTCCAAAGCATTTGGTTCAGTCTCCAGTGGGACCTGGGACGTTTCATGAGCTCTTAGAAGCAACCCCAGGAGCATGGGGCCTATATCCTGGCTTCCAAGAAAGACTGGAAAAGGGACCACAACTTCCCCGTCTGAATCCTCCCTCCTTGGAGTGGGAACACTGGGTCTTGTTTCTCCTTGCAGGGGTATGTCTGTCCCTCCTGTGACTTTGTGGAGGTCTGTCTCTATGATCCTCAGGCAGGTTGTCATTAAAGCTTAAACCATCCCTCCCTTCTTCTCAGTGCCCGCCACCCTCATAACTGAGCCTGTGGTCACAGGTGGAAGGGGGAAAGGACTGGACTCACATCCAAAAGCACCACTTCCCAAAGAGCGCACCCTGGGCTACCCCTCAGCTTTGTTGTGGACGGAGATAAGGGGAACTGCCATCAGACTAGTCTGGGAATGAACGGAAGAGACTCCAGCTCGGCTGCAAGGCTTTTGGAGCCTTGGCTAGTCTGCCTCTCTCCAGAGGGGCACGTTCAGGCCGACATTCTCTTTCCCCAGCTCTCTCTCCCATTTGTTCGCTGTGACACATCATGAGGAACTATTCCTGGGGACACATTTTGGGTGATTGTGCTGTCTCTTGCCTTGAATATCAAGGAGGGCAATTTTTAAACAACCCACTCCCAGGCATTAGCCGTGAAGTCTCTGTGGAGTCATGTCTCAAGATATCCCTCAGGGGCTATAGCACTCAGGTGGACAGACCTTGGAAAGACACCCAGGGCCTGTCCTTGAGTGGGGTCCTGAGTGTGGAAGGGGGAGCCATATCCGGTGTGGCCTGCGGCCCTGTGGCCTGTGGCGTGGAGAATCCCCAAGGCCCTGAGCCTTGAGCAGTCGTGGCCAGCCCCCAGGCTCGGGCTGAGGGCGGCTCCTTCCCAGCCTGGCCTGTGGGCTGATGCCGTCTAATGTTGTGGTCAGGGCGCCTGGGCTCCCCAGGCGGGCAGGGCCGCATAATGGACGGGTCAGACCCACCCGCTGACGGCTCCATTAAATGTGGTCGATGTTTTTTTTCTTTCTTTCTTTTCCCTCCCCTCTTTTCTGTTGTTTCCCGGTGTTTTAAGCTGAGTGTCTCTGGGCAGGCATTCAAAGCAGGGGCTAATCTCGGGAGGGGGGACGGGAGGGGGCAGGCTCAGCTGCATTAAATGGCTAAATCTGGCACTGGATGGGTGGGGCTCACTCGAGGAAAGAATAGCATCACTGTGGTCTTGGACATGAATCCCTGGGCCTGGCTGCTCTCCCTGTCCTTCAGGTTGCTGGAGGAAGTTGCCAGCCAGCAGTAGGAATGCTGGGGAGGAGTTCCAGGTAAAAATGGGAAACATGGGGGTTCTGTGCCTTTGCTGTGTGACCTTTAGGCAATTGTGGACCTTCTCTGTGCATTGAAGGTTTTCTTTTCTTTTTTTTCTCTTTATTAAATTTACATCCTCGTGTGGGAATAGAGTAGTTTAAGGAGCTGGTCAGTCTATATAGCTAAGGAAACTAAGATGTTTCAGTTTGGAGGTATGTGGCTGTTTCTGTGGCCTCAGGAGAAAATCTAGGCCAACCTACATGGTGTAGGAGCTGGAGTTTGGGGGAGCAGTTAACAAGGGGGGCATAGTAAAGGCAGGATGGACAGGGAGTGGGAGGGAGGTGGGAGGAAGTCAAGGATCCAGGCCAGGTTCCCTTGGGGGGAGTCACGGAACTACTTCTGGCCCATCAGACCCCTTTCTTTCTGCTATTAGACCCCAGGGAAAGGAGATTGGAGGGTCCACTGTGTGAGCAAGTGGGCAGAGCGGAGGCAGAAAAGTCAGAGCCATGAGCAAGCACCTGTGGCAGAACCTGGGGCAGCCATCTGGGTACTGTCACCTGCCCCAGAGCCTGCTGGGAAGGTCTGCTCAAAGTCAATATCTGGGGAAGGGGGACAAGGGTCAAAGTCAAGGCAGGCCCAAGACAGAGCAAGCAACTCCCCACCCCCTGCAGAGCAAGTTCAAGCCCTTGATGGGGACACTGGGGCTCAGAGAGTCCCACATCAGTGGAGTAGGCAGGACCCTCTCCCAGCAGGCTGTCATGAGCCCCTCTCCTCCCAGGATGGACCATGAGTCTTCTTGCTCCCTCCACTCGTCCAGCAAGCCTCTGCACGCCACACTGCCCACTGGGCTGCTGAAGGGGACACAGCCCCGTGTGATGGCACTCTCGTACTGTCCTCTGCTGGAGTGGTCCACTGCTGTCAGCTTGCTGGCTTTAAGCCACAGGCGTTTGCTGTCCTCACATCCAGTAAGTCACAAGTCTCCCTGGGCTAAAATAAAAATGTGGATTGAGCTGTGCTCTTCCTGGAGGCGTGTGTGTGTGTGTGTGTGTGTGTGTGTGTGTATGTGTGTAACTCTGTGTCCTTTCCTCCCTTCTCAAAGTAACTGCCCTCCTAGGCTTATGACCTGAGTCCTCCAAGCCTGAATCAGCCACCCTTGAGCCCCTCCTGCCTTATTTGTCCTGATGAGCCCTGTGTCACTAGGGAAAAAGGGCCATTCCTATCCCATTTCTATAGGCTTAACTGAAAGGTACCAGTTAAAGTCCTTTGTAAAGAGTAACATTGGTAAATATGCAAATATATGTAAAATACCAGAATATGCAAATCACTTTGCACACCCTTCTGGAGTTAAGAGATGATGGGCCTCTTTAGAGGTTGTTATTCTGTGTAGCAAGGTGTCAGACAGCAGGGACACAGAAGACCTGACCAGGCCTTATTCAGAGCCAGGCTCTAAAGATCCAGGTCTTCCAGCTGAGAGCGGACAGCAGCAGTTGGAGAATCTGCTTAGTTTCCTCCTTGGCCCATCAGAGGTGGTGGTTCCCGTAGTGAGCATTCAGGCTCCCTCGTGCGGACCACAGCACCAGACGTATGGGTCCTTCAGCAAATGTTACTTCTGCATGTGCTTTCCTTGGCCTGGAAGTATCTCCTTTTGCTCTTGTTCTAAACAGAGGCTGCTGTATCCAGCTGTCTTTGGAATAAAGATGGATAGGGGAGAGCCACAGTGGAGCAGCAACCAATAGAGAGAAATCTACATTTCTGTGAGTTACCAGCCTGACCTGATGAACACAGCACAGCTGCCCTCTGGCCAGGTAAGGGGAGGAGCATAATGATTTATTTTAAAAAGGCAAAGTGGGTACTGTTGAGGAATACTACAACAGTTTCAGATGTGTTACATTTGTTTATGCTGTGGAACATTTGTTTAATGATGCAATGATGTGTTGCATTTGTTTAACTCTGTGAAGATGTGTAATTTTGCCTGCTTTAAACACCACACCAACTCCTTCAATAGCAATCTCCAATTAATGTAATGTCTTGTAGACAAGGCCACGGGCCAATCTGATCAATACAGTTCTGCAGTTGATGTTCCCTCTTCCCGTGACTCAAGATTGTGTCAAGTTGGGGCTGGAGAGATGGCTCAGAGGTTAAGAGCACTGGTTGCTCTTCCAGAGGTCCTGAGTTCAGTTTCCAGAAACCACATGGTGGCTCACAACCATCTGTAATAAGATCTGGTGCCCTCTTCTGGCATGGAGGTGTATAGGCAGGAGGAACATTGTGTATATAATGAATAAATCTTTTTTTTTAAAAAAAAGATTGTGTCAAGTTGACCATAAAATCTCACCAAGACAGATATGCTTTCTTCAAAGTATACAGAACTATCTATATATTCTATTTCTTTATCAGCATAAAAGATAAGTTTAACTTTTATCCTCTTCATCTAAATAATCAAATTTTATTAATGTAAAATTTTATACTTTATTAACTTATTAATTTAAAAATATTTTGTATGTCTATGGTGTCTGTAGTGATGCCTCTCTCTTTTAGATTTTAAATTTTATTTTCAGTCCATCTCTTTTGCACTAAATCACCTTCAGGAAGCTCAATGAAGCCATCCATTCTCCTGCACACCACACACTTTCCAGCTACATGTCCCTTACACATCCATAACACACACACACACACACACACACACATACACACACATGCACACAAACAAATTAAAAATAAATCTTAAATTTTTTGGTTCATGAACTGAAATTTTTGACTCCTTTTTTGTTGTTGTTCTAAAACCAGGATAAGGATACTGGGCAGTGGTGGTGCACACTTTTAGCCTTTAATCCCAGCACTCTGGAGACAGAGACAAGTGGCTCTCTGTGAGTTCAAGGCCAGCCCGGTCTACAGAGGGAGTTCCAGGACAGGCTCCAAAGCTACAGAGAAACCCTGTCTCGGAAAAAAAAGAAAAGAAAAGAAAAGAAACAAGGAAAGAAAAACAGAAAGAAAGAAAAGAAAAGGAAACAAACTGAGCAAACCACGGGGAGCGAGTCAGGAAGTACCCTTCCTCAAGGCTTCTGCTTCAATTTCTGCCTCCAGGTTCCTGCCCTGCCTTCCCTCCATGATGTCAGCTGCAAACTGAAATAAACCTTTTCTTCCCTAAGCTGTTCTTGGTCATGGTCTTTATCATATCAACGGAAAGCAAACTAAGACAGTGGAGAACACTCAATTTTTTCTAAGAACTTTGCTACCCACTCAGAGGAATTTATAAACATACACGTACAATTTATTCAGCAATAATCATAGTAGTTATTTAGGGGCCTTGTTAATGCAGTAGGTAGCTTGCTGGTCTCATAATTATAGTGATTTGAGCACTATAATGATTTCCATTTGAGCATAAAATGTCCCTCATGTGTCTGAGCACTTGGTCCCTGGTTGGGGCTGCTGCCTTTGGATGTTGTGGACTGTTTGGGATGTCTTGGGACACAGCACTTAGCTGACAGCCACAGGCATCTGTCTGTCTGTCTGTCTGTCTATGCATCTTATAGAGATAGAGATTTCTTTGAGCCTCACTGGGCTGAAATCAAAGTGTGGGCGGGGCTATATTCCTGTTGGAAGTTATGAGGAAGAATGTTTCCTTGCTTTGTTGAACTTCTAGAAGTTTCATTCATCCATCGGCTCATGATCCCTCTTCCATCTTCAGAGTCAGCTGTGTTCTCTGTCTGTCGTCTGTCTGTCTGTCTGTCTCTCATATCTTCTGCTCCTACCAAGAAGACCTACAGTTACTCTGGATCCACTAAGATGATCTGGGATGCTCCCCATGTCTCAGGGTCACAGGATGACGGATCTTCGTCCCTCTCCCTGCCCTTCCCCGCACAGTTCGTCAGTTCTGAGGATTCAGTCATGAGCCTCTTTGGAGGTGGTGATGGCTTCATTCCGCTTATCACACTAGGAAACACAAAGCCACCGAGACTTCCTAATGATGTTTGAAATTTATTCCCCATGTCTTCTTCTTCTCGGCAGGGGGAGTTTTGAGACAGGGTTTCTCTGTGTAGTCCTGGCTGTGGTGGAACTTTTGTGTAGACCAGATTCCCAGAGCTCTGCCTGGGCTCTGCCTCCTGAGTGCGGGGACTAAAGGCGTGCGCCACTACTCACTACAACTGGCTTTTAAAAATATAATTGCAAAATAAAAAAAAATTTAAAAAAATAATAAAAAATATATATAATTGCACCCCTGCTTTCCACATTCTGCCGACAGGTGGGGAGGAGAGGCGAGGGGCCACCATTCACCATGGCTATCTACTCCTCACCTAGCGTGGCTTAGGCCCTAGCCTGAAAGGAGCACAAGTGTGCCATGCTGATCCATTGCCATATTTTCTATTACGAGATCTTCTTTCAGAATAGTTTGACATTCACAAGAAGCAGAAACAGTATAGAAACATAGAGTATAGAAACGCAGCTTCCACAAGCACTCCGGAGGATGGGTCCGGCACTATGACGTAACACACAGAGACTGACTGAGCATCTAGCATCATGACATAACTCACATAGACTGAGTGAGCACCACCACACAATAAAGACCCTTTAAGCCCTAACTTAGCGAGCAGAGCGGCAGCAGAAGGCTGGCCCTAGGAGGCTTCATGGTGGGGAGGATGGCTCAGAGCCAGGGAGTGTTCTAGGGTGAGGCCCCAGGGGACGCCAAGGGAGAGCCGAGGCATTGGGGGTTCTGACACTCTGGAGGTGGCCTCGTCCATGGGTGTCCCGGTGAAGGTCACCTTGGCAGAGTTCTTCCCAATGCACCTGAGCACGTAGACAACAGGGACCAGCAGGACCTTAACTCTCTTGGATTAATCCTGCTAAGTCGCAGCAATATTGATATGCTATTATTTTCCATCTTTATTCTTCCCCCGGCGAGGAGTGAACGACTCCCCCCAGGCCATTCATAATTGAAAAATGCTTTTAAGGCCTTTACGAGTTGAATACTAGATTTTTCGAGGTGCCTGTTTTATTGGGTCTCCAGTCACTGATGATACATTTGCTCCCTAATGTTCTTTAAGGAAAGGGGCTCCAGTGGGGTGATGGATGGGACGATCAGAGCCAATGCTCATTAGTCATCCAGTGGCTGCCCCACTGGGGATCAGCTCTTCTCGATGCAGAGCAAGGCCTGTGTGCTGCCATTTGCCTTAGATGGTGGCTTAGCAGCCATTCATAGTCTCAAGAGATTTCTTTATTTATGGCTTATGTATGTGCCCGTGAGATACATGGGTATGTATATGCATGGTTGCTTGAATGTGGGTGCACATGTGTGCAAACGCATGTGAAAGCCATGACATTATCAAGTCTTTATTGACTGCTCAGCACCATATATATATATATATATATATATATATATATATATATATATATATATCGAGGGAGGAATCTCTCTTTTGAACTCAGAGCTTGGCTCAGATCCCACGTCTCTGCCTTCACAGGTGGAACATGGCATTTACAAGGGTTCAGGGGGTCTAAACTCCTCACACTTGTATGGCAAATTTCCCCCACTGAGCCCTCTCCCTGGACTTTCGGCAGATTTTTACTCTGCCAATGTGTGCCAGGCCAGGCTGGACACAGAAATGGGTCAGACCCACGCACTGCCATTGAGTTCTCAGGCAGGACACACACACACACACACACACACACACACACACACACACACACACACACACACTGTGGAGTTGCTTCAGTCAATGCCGAGCCTGAGCCTGGTAGAGGAGGATGGAAGTCGGGGAGGTTACTTGTGCGTGAGTGCTGGCTGTCAGGAAGGCTTCCATTGAAAGATGACGTCTTGGAAGTGTGAGGTTAGTCCCTGGAGTGAAGAAAGACCCCTCCCAGTCCTCCTGTGAGAGAGAAATCAAGGGCAAAGGCTAGTAAGCGCAACCTGCCTGGAGAGAAGGGACTTCTCTCTTTGATTTCCTAGATGACTCCCCCTGGTGGCTTCTGAGGTGACCAGAGCTGCAAGCCCATGACCTCAGGAAGGACACAGGGCACAGGACAGGGAGGGCCCTCAATAAATAGCCCGCTCGGCCTGTGGGCTTCTGGTGGGCAACTGAGGCCCAGAAAGAGGAGGGGCCAGGCTTAAGGCTGTTGAGCCGGGGTGAATCACAGGCTGGGGTCCTGACAGAACAGCGTGGGCTCATCTTTGGTTTTGGCCTTGGGTCTTAGTCTATCACGATATGATAACTTGCATTCAATACATGAAATTCGAAGTCCTGCCAAGGCTATGCATGTTGGAGAGAGAAGTCCTACATTGGGTCACACGCAGGCAGCTAGCGACACAGGTGGACATCAGAAAGGTGAAGACCAGAAACCAAGCAGAGATGGAAGGCAGAGAGGACAGTTTTCAAGCATCGCTGGCTGCTGCTCTCTGTGCCCTCTCTGGTGGGGGTGAGGGAGTGGCACACCTTGTCACTCTGGTTTTGTGCCTCTGGAAGTAAGACTCAGAGAGAGTGACTTGCTTAAGGTCATAGCGAGGGACCCAGCATTTGAACCCACTTTTTGTTTGCTTGCTTGGTTTAAATGTCAAAGCTGATGTTCCTCTCACCCTCCTGGGCACCCTTATGTGAGCCTTATGTGACTTGGAGAGAAGTCAGTCCTTGGTTTAGGAGAGCTGTTCCCCCTGTATGATGTCCACGTGGTCTCAGGGCTGTGACTCTCTTCAGGGACCCTGGTCACCTCCTACAAGGTGCTAAAACCTGGGTCAAGTCATGATATGACTAGACAGCCTTGGTCCTTTGTGCTGTCCAGAGGAGACCATTGTTTCTGTCTCTGTTCAAAGATCTGGGGTCAGAGTGTGGCTAGGAAAAGACCACCAAAATGGGTGATCAATACCTCTACTCTATCCCTCCAAGGGCTCCCTTGGGTGGGCCTCTCCTCAGGACCTGCAGAGGACCAAGAGGCTTTAGAGTGATGGGCAAATGGGACAGCCGTGTCTGGCCCCTGCAGCTGGCTGCCAGCCTCACCCTTGAGCCAGGGATTTGGGACTCCGGAACCTTCTAAAGAGTGCTGCCGCCCCCAAGCTCCACACTATTGCTGTGTGTCAGCAGCCCCTTTCTCTTCCTTAGCCTGGTAGTCAGTGCTGAGTGGCACAGGTCCGGGTAGTGGCAGGGTCAGGCTCTGTCTTCTTAGCTACCTTTACTCGGTGAACCGCATGCTTAGGGTTTCATTGGGTCTTTCACATTGCTTGAATGCTGGACTGGAACAATCTCATTGATTATTTGTTGGTGCCCCTTCTGGAGTGGCAAGAATTTGTTCAAGCCTCCCTGGGCCAATGTTACACAGCACAGATGGGGACCAACAGAACCACAGATGAGCTGGGAAGGGGCAGTTGCGTGGCTGCCTTGATGAGACACACAACCCAGCTGTGCAGCATCCACGGAGGCAATTTCAACGTGGTTACTTTTTCCCGTGTGGTATGGGACAGTGGGTCTTGCTGTCATTCCATGCCTGGTTATAAGACATACAACTAAGGAGGAACTGTCCGAAGATGGCGGCCCATCTTTAGTGGGGATTCTAGGGTGGCGTGGGGTGATATGCCTCCCTCGTGAGCGGGGTCCTCCAAAGGACTATGAGGACATCCCCTCAATAGCAGAAGGACTAGAGAGTACATCGAAATATCTGAGAGTAGCACTTAAGGGCAGATGGCCAGGAGGCTGGGTGGAGTCCCACGGCCTCTGTCGTAGATGATAAGATTGTGCAAGCCGAGCCTGAGTACTCTGCCACGCGTGAGGGAGAAAGTGTGACAGGAGAGACACACGGATGCCCTGCCCTCTAGTCTCCGATTTAATGGGAACTGTGGAAAAACTGAAGGAGGAAATGGAGGAGCTGGCTGCCGTTTCTCATAGCTGATGCAAGGAAAAGAAGGCGCAAATTAGATCTGTGTGGAAGACCTTTCAACGAGGAAGCCATGAGAAGAATCAGATGTGAGGAGGAAGAGGGTGGAGGAGACGAAAGACAACCATCCTGTCTTTAATCCAGGGGAAGGCGAAGTTCATGATACAACGTGAAGATGGAGCCTTATCAACAGCTCAGAATGGGAAGCACGGCAGCCGGTGCTCACCCTCTGGAATACTTGGATGGGGGAAAACTTTTTTTCATTATTTTTTGGGAGAACATCTCACTATGTATGTAGGCTTGGCTGTCCTGGAACTCACTACTTCGGCCAGGCTGGGCTTGAACTCACAGAGATCCATCTGCCTCTGCCTTCCAAGTGCTTTGACTAAAGGCGTCTGCCACCACACCTAGCTGAATTCTTCCTTCTTCAAACATCACACTAACTGATGAATCCCCAAACCAACTGGCACTTTCTTAGAGCTGATGGCGACATGAGATCCTTCTCAAGCCCAGCATGCACGCCTCATTATATATAATGCTAATTCATCGATGCCTCGCCAGTTTGAAAAACACCTGAAAGAATAGTTTAAAAAAAAAAAAGCTACTAAGTTTAGCACAAGTACGCTGCATGGGTGAGAAAAGGCACACCCAGAAACCATAAGGTTATCAAAAGTAATATAATATTGCTTAGGAATGGAGTACTCTCTGCAAACTGTTGCCTAGGGAGGTCCTTGCTCACCAATCAGGAAGGATATTGCCACTTCTGCTCCTTATAAACCAGAATTAAATGGCTAAGTCTATGCGATGGAGACATTGCATGCTTTGGTTAAATAACAGGAAGAAATCAAGCTGGAACTGAGCCCGAAGTTCCCCCCCTTTCTACTGACTTTCATTGTTTCTAGGGGGTGCTATGCAACCTGCTGGGAAAAATGGCTACCAACATGTTACAGACCTTGCATATCATACTACCAGCACGCCAGGCAAGATGTCATGGGAGCATGACTGTTACAGGTGCAACCAACTGCCACATGGATTTGAGGCCCTCTTGACAGACAGAAACTCACATATGGTCCTGTAAGCCAGGATGAAAACCTGTTGCTAGGGAGGTCATGGGGCCCAGCGAGGAGGTCATCGCAGATGTGATGCGCCTGTCGAATGGCCCTATAATCACTTGTGGTTTTGCCTATAGATTGTTAGTGCTGTTAGTACATTTGGTTGGTCACTGAGGGTAACTTCTTTCTTCGTAGTGGGCAGTGGTTGCTATGGAGACTCATAACCAGTCAAACTGGTAAGAATAAACGATTGTCATGTGGCTCAGCCATAAATGGAAGAAAATAATTACACATCTATATCCCCTCCTCCCTCCCTCCAAGGTTCAGGAAACAGCACAGAAACAGGGAAAGGAAGCATTTAGGGGTCAGAGGAAGAGGCAGAGTGGTGGTGGTGGTAGTTGTGTGTGTGTGTGTGTGTGTGTGTGTGTGTGTGTGTGTGTGTCTGTCTGTCTGTCTGTCTGTCTGTCTGTCTGTTTTCCCCCTTCTCTCCTGGAGGAAGGAGGAGGAACTTTCATATGATTTAAGAAACTAATAAAACTTCAGGGCTTAGGAAACTCACAAACTATAGCGAGACCTGCAAAACCTCTCCCCAAGGCCAGATGTCAGTGACTCATGGGTGGAGCTACTTGTGCGCTGTACCAGGAGCTGTAGGGATGGAATTTTATCCGTCAGTCTTCACCTATGAAAAAGTGGGCTTTTTAGTGACACAGCCACCTTTGGTCACCTAGGTTTTTGTAAGGAACTGCTCATTTCTGCTTCTGTAGGTGACCCCAGAGAGCTCACTTGTTCACTGTATTAGTAGTCATGGTTCTCTGGAGGAACAGAACAGATAGAACGAACCTCCTTCTGTCTGTCTGTCTGTCTGTGGTTTATTAGAATGACTTAGAGGCGGTGGTTCAGCTAGTTCAACAATGGCTGTCTACCCACAGAATGTCCAAGAATCCACGAGTTGTTCGGTCCGCAAGACTGGACTCCTCAGCTGGTCTTCAGTATTTGCCAGAGTCCTGAAGAAGTAGCCTCTAATGTCAGTGAAGGAGTGGACTTGCTAGCAATAGCGAGAGCGGGCAGGCAGAGAGAGCAAGTGTCCTTCTTCCAGGCCCTTTAGCAGGCTGCCAGCACATGTGGTCTGGATTAAAAGTGTGTCTTCCCATCTAAAAGATCAGACTAGAGTGGGTCTTCATATTTCAAATGATTTAATTAAGAAAAATCCCCTCACAGGTGTGCCCAGACATTTGCATTTTGGTTAATTCCGGGCGTCGTAAAGTTGACAACCAAGAATAGCCAAGAATTCACCAAGGCAAGACTTGGGTGGAGCCATTTGTGTCTTTGGTCTGTTTTCAGTGTCCTATCTAGTGAGTTTGTTCGTGTCTCCTCAGAAAACCTCACACAGTGGGTAAGAACAGACGAAACAGACTGAAGTCCCTGCTTTGCCTCTTGACTGAGTGTGGACAATAAACCTGAGATCTCAGTCCTGGACTCCCCTTTTCTCATCTGTGAAGTGGGACCAATATGATCTTTCTCCCAGAGTTCAAGAGTTGAGAAGGCAGGCATGCAGGAAGGATCTTGGCGTGCAACCCCTGGCCCACAGCACATCTCCAGGGTGAGACTGGGGTCAGGCAGGTGGGTGAGGCAGCAGGTTGCAGGGTGTCCTGGAACTCTTCCCATAGGGGAACTCACACTGGCCAGGGCAATGTCACCCCTGGCCTCAGGCTCTTCCGCTCTTCCTCCACGTTCCCTCTGTGTGAGGCGGCGGCTTCAGGTCTCAGTTTCTCCATCTGAGATATGAACAGACTTGTTTCTCATGGATGTAGCGAGAGAGCAGGAAACACTGGTCCGTGGGGCACATGCTGGTGTGCCACGAGCTAAATTTGTGCCTCTGCTCGAGAAGTGACCCGTCTGCAGACTCAGCAGTGGAGAAACTTGGCCCATCTGGAAACTTAGTCACTTTTCTCCTTGCTATCACAACGTGCCTGACAGAAGCATTTTAAGAAAGGAAGGGTTTGATTGGGCTCACAGTCTGCAAGTATCATCTATTGTGCTGGCAAAGGTGTGGTAGCTAGAGTTTGTGGCAACCAGTCACATTGCACCCTCAGTCAAGAAGCAGGGGACTAGAAATGTAGGCACTCAGTTCACCTTGGTCCTTTTATCCAGTCCAGGATTTCAGCCCATGGAATGGTGCTATTCACAGTAACGGGGTATAGAGAAACCCTGTCTCAAAAAACAAACAAACAAATGAACATGGCTGTTCTTCTCGAGGACCTGGGTTCAATTCCCAGCAGCCACATGACAGCTCACAACCATCTGTAACTCTAGTTGCAGGGGACTGGATGCCCTCACACAGACATGCATGCAGGCAAAACACCAACGTACACAAAATAAAAACAAATAAATAAATCGTAAAAAAAAAAGACCCCCAGTCTTAATGATTTCAACACCATTTAAAAGTCTGAAGTGCACTGTGGCTTTCTGAAGGTGATGTCACACATGCCTTGTAGGTTTTGCTGGTCCGTGGGGAGGACATCTGTAATCACCAGGTTAGTGCCAGGCTTCTTTACAATCTGGCAGGAATTCACAAAAGCAGATTCCATCAGGCAAACTCATCTGGGAACTTCCTGCCACAGTGGCTGATGCCCTTTCGGTGAATCTCAAACTCCACTGCGAAGCACAGGCCCAACACACGGAAGAACTACACACAGGTGCCAAGGCGCCGAGCACACAGCTTAAGGAATCTATTTACAGAACAGAGCACAGCAAATACGCATAGGTGCCCTTGCATTTTCCCCCCATGAAAACAAGTTGAATTAGTTTTATCTTCTGGCTGTGTTCAAACAGCCTAGGAAGGGCAACTGTCTTAGTCACTGTTCAGTTCCCCGAAGGTGGCACTAGGACCAAAGCAACTTAAAGAAGAAAACATTTAATTGGGGGCTGGCTTACAGCTCCAGAGGGTTAGTCCAGCATCATCATGGCGGCCTGTGATGTACATGAGAGCTGTACATCCTGATCCACAGGCAGCAGACAGAGGGACACAGGACAAGAGTGGGCTTTGGAAACCTCAAAGCCCACCTTCAGTGAAGCACCTTCTCCTATAAGGCCACACCTACTCCAAAGAACCACACCTAATACTTCCCACAGTCTACCAACTGGGAACCGAGGATTTAAATATTGAGCATGGGGGGGTCATTCTCATTCAAACCGCCACAGAAGGGTTTACTGGGCTTACACTTCCAGGTCACAGACCATGCTAGAAGTCAGGGCAAAAACTCAACCAGGAACTGAAGCAGACAGCACTGAGGAGCATCTGCCTGCTGACTAGTTCTCTTGTGGGATCATGCTTAGCTAGTTGTCTCATAGAGCCCAGGACTACCCACAGTGGGCTGGGCCCTCCAACATCAATTAACAGCTAAGACAGTGCCCCACAGACATACCCACAGACCAAGAGTGTGGGAATTGCTACCCCGAGTTATATTTCCCTGCCCCCATTTGAGGTGCTTATCTGCAAAGAATCATAACTTCCCTCTGCTTCTGGAGTTGGATGAGAAAGTTTGAGTGCACGTGATTATTCCTTGATCCCTGCTGGGGTCAGGTGACAGTCCCTACTGGGGACAGGTGAAGGTTGAGTACACGTGAACAGTCCTTGACCCCACTGGGGTCAAGTGAAAGTCCCTCCTTGGGTCAGGTGACAGTCCCTTCGCAGCCCCCTCCCCATGTGGTGCCATGGTATAAAAGCTAGCCCCAGCAGAACAATAAATGAGCTGCTGTTTCACCTAAACCTCGTGCTCTGTGGATTTCATTCAACCTGGACACCCTCCGCCGAGACTCGTGGTTCCAGACCGTGCTGGCGCGGTAAAGAGAACCTAGGTAATCCCTCAACTGAGGCTTTCCCCTCAGATAACTCCAGACTATAGCAAGCTGACAATCAAGACTAGCCAGGACACAAGCAAAACAAAAACAAAAACAAACCAAAAACAAAGAACAGTCTCTAAACAGCAGCTCTCAACCTTTGGGTCATGACCCTTGGAGGGGGGCATCCAAACAACCCTTTCACAAGAATTGTATATCAGGTGTCCTGAATTTTGAGTGAAATTTATGCCCCAGCAATGCTGGAGAATGCGTGGTCAGTGAAGCTGCAGGGCGATTGGTAAAGAAAAGTCCCCAGACTATCTTGATACAAAATATACAGCTTTAATAAACAGAAGTAAGACTTTCAACAGCTTACACCAGAATCCAAACGATCTATCTGGACGCAGGAGCCAGGCGAAAAAAGAGCTAGTGGAGCGCGCTTGCTAGGTTTATAGGCAGGCTTTTGCCTGAGGGCGGCACGCCCCAAAAACAGAATGTGATTGGCTGAACTCCCCTATCAGGGCAGCCCATGTATGGCGGTTCTGTTGAACTTGTCCATATTGGGGTTCATGGTCTAAGTTGATGAGGATGACTGACCAGGTCTCTTCCACAAGAGGGCGCCAGATCTCATTACAGATGGTTGTGAGCCACCATGTGGTTGCTGGGATTTGAACTCAGGACCTTTGGAAGAGCAGGCAGTGCTCTCATCCTCTGAACCATCTCTCCAGCCCATGTCAGATATCCTGCATATCAGATACTTACATTACAGTTAATAACAGTAGCAAAACTGCAGTTAGGAAGTAGAAACAAAACAATTTTATGGTTGGGGTCACCACGACATGAGGAACTGTGTACTAAAGGGTCACAGCATTAGAAAGGTTGAGAACCTAAATCAAAAAAATAAAAAATAAAAAAAACCAAAAAAACAAATTGCCTACTCCCAACATCCAATGGTACAGAGTCAATGTTCTCATTATGAAAGGGTGGGATGGAGGCCTAATAAGGAATAATTTGACCAAAGCAAACAGAGCCTAGCAAACCCTGAAGCTCCATGTCCAGCATTTGGAGCTCGTAATGGAATCACCTGGGCTCCAAAGGACTTGCCTAGCCCCGCCTCCCAGCTTTGCTACCTGCAGCACATAGACCCTCCCTCACGAACTGGCTCCCTTCCATGTTTGCAGCTTTCCTTGGCAGATGCCCCATGGTCCTGACATCTCCAGCATCTTAGGGATTTCACGGATTTTAGGCTTTGCCTTTACACCAGGACTGTATAGAGGAAGTCAACACAGGATCCTCATGCAGAAAGGCCCAGGAGACAGTCACAGCCAGCTGATGACCCCTCAAGTGAACAACGGCTTATTCTCTACAGTCCCTCCCTCATTCTGACTGTAAGGACAGTCCTCCTGCACTGTGGCCTTCCAACCCTGCTCAGGAGAGCCCTGGCTTCTTACCATGCCAGCCTAACACTAAGGCTGAACTGGCTACCAGCTGTTACCTTGACCACAGGAGCCATAGACATGACCACGTATGTATCTGAAGGCTGAGAAATGCATGATCAGGGTGTCCAGCCAATTCGGTGCCAGGTGAGATCTTTGCTTCTGGCTCATGGCCAGCTGTCTTCTCAGTGTGGCCCCACGTGGTGGGACGGGCAGAACTTCTCTCTTTCCTTCTCTTACAAAGCCACCTGCATCATCAGGAGAACTGCTCTGCCCCTAATCACCTGAAAGACACCATCACCAGATGCTGTTGTGTTGGGAGCTAGGGCTTCATCCTAGGAGTTTGGGGGCATGACTGCTCGGCCTCAGAATCTGTCGGAGGGCTGAGGGGTTGAACAGGGATCCTGGGAACTGATCCCTCGGAGCTTTAGTTTGGAAGGTTAGTCCTTGAGGGCTGGTACTGGGGTCATCTGGGGCCCAGGCACTGCATGGGACATAGAGATACTTGGGGTGTAGTTGTCTAATAGAAGGAGGAAGAATCCGGCACATGGCTGCCCAGTGGAGCAGCAGCTTGGTCTAAACCAGGGCATGTCTGACCTCACAGAACTGCTCTGGTTGAGTGGTTCCTTCGCTCTGCCTTTGCTGTCTCCTTGGACAATTATTTATTAAGTTCCAACTGCGTGCCAAGGACCATTCCTATACAGGGGACAGCCGTGAACAAAGTGACATTGACCCATTCCAGGGACAGGCCGACAATAAACACAGTAAGCAATTAAAATACGATGTTGGGAGATGAAAGATGCCATTGAGAACAATAAGAGAACAGGAAGGGAAAGACAAGAAGCTTGGGTTTCCATGGACAGATGTTCCAGGAACCTCTGGGAAGGCGCCTCTTGAGCAGGGCCTGAAGGAAGACCAGGAGGCACTGCGGGGGCCCAGTACTCTGGCACACTCTTTCTTCAAGAGATGGAGCTTGACGTCGTTGAGTACTGGATTTGGTAACACAATTTAAAACCGAAACCTAAGCCTTCTAGGTAGGCTTCCTAGCTATACGATGAGGCCTGGCTCACAGCCTCTGATCCCTGATCCGGGAAGAGTCAGCTGCATGCCAGGAGGACCCTCCTGCACGTCCACAGACAGGTCCTTAGTGAGGAGAGGTCCTCATGCCTCCCTCCAAAAGCATGGGGGTGCTCTCACCAATGGCCTCGAGAAGGTACCCGGAAGGGGTGTCCTGAAGCCCAGGGCCAGAGATCGAGGTCCTGCCTACATCCGACAGTAAAGCAGATGGAGTCTGAGTTAGCATCAGTATGTCTGAGATCTCCACCTGCCAAGTGGAGTAAGAATAAGGGTTTCATTAATTATTGTTGATCCTCAGGAAGTGTGCCTGTTAAGGTATCACAGTGACATTTCCACCCAAGCATATGTTATGACTTGATTGCATGGAGTGTTCTAGCAAGCCACTAAAATGGCAGGATGATTTGTGAGGGAGCGGGACCTACATAGAAGGGGTGGGGCCAGCGACACAGATAGGGGCAGGGCGTGACCCAGCTGTGGTGCAGCAGGTGCTGCTGTGGCCCCTCCCTCACAGGGAGAGGGTGGTGTCTCACTAGGGATGAGGAATTCCATGACAGGCCCAAGAAAACTCAGTGACTCTGGACCTTGTATAACTATACCACCACTCAGACCAGCTTGACATGGGTATGGGGAGGGACATGGGGGGGGTGGAGGAATGCGGGAGCAGGGGAGTTGGGGGGTGCTTATTCCACAAAGCAGGCATGCAGGCTATATCCATGGACCCTGGTTTCTGACTCCTTCCAGGGAAGATTCTAGAATCTACATTTCACCTGCCTTCCTGTGCTTTGTAACCCAGCAGGCCTCCATTTCCCTGGGCACTCTGGCTCAGGTTCAGAACCATTTAGTCCTTCCAGTCCACTTCAGGTTCCCTCTTCTTTCTGTGGGCTCCCTCCCTTTCTCTTCCACAACTCCAGAGCTAGGTCCTCCAGTCACAGAGCCATCTCTCAGTCCTGACCTGGCTCCTGTCACCCAAAGTCCTCTCTTGTGACCCTCCACTCCCATACAAAGAAATCCCAGCTTCTACCCACCCACCCTAGCGCTGACCCAGTGTGTCCTGCTTTAGGTAGCTGCTTCTCATCTCACCTGCTTGGGCAGTGGGAACACAGGCATTTCCCTCACACACCCTTGCAGTCTGCAAAAGCCAAGGTCAGGAAGGGGATGAATCTCTGATGCCAAGGATGAGGAAGATCCGACCAGCTAAACCCATACCAGATCCAAGGAAAACCCGTTCAAGGACCTGGAGGTGAGCCGAGGGCTGTCACTCACACGCACGGTGTTGGCTTTTTACTTGTCTGTCTCTGATATGACACGCAGCACATCAACCTAGTGCCTGGCACATGCTCAGAAAAACGTTCTAGATGGAAAGATGGAAGGGTGGGGAAAATGAGAAAAGAAGAAAGGAAGAGAGAGGAGGAAGAGAGGAGGAGAGCTGGGAGACGCAGGAAGGGTTCAGGAGGAGGAACCAATAAGTGTGGCCGGAATACTTGCAGGGGTTGAGGAGTGGTTCAGGGAGTGAGAGGGCAGGTAGGAGCGGGGCTGGAGGGATGGCTGAGAGGCAGCGAAGGCGGTCCCTCCAGCCTTGTCTACCAGACAGGAGCTGCAACCTGCCCGAGTCCCGAAGGGCTTGGCGCAGTTAACTAGGCCCCTGGTTTACTGACGCCTGTTTTGCAGCAGAGGCAATTAGAGGTAACGGGGCTGTAAGCCTCTCCCTGGGCAGCCCCACCTGCCCTGTCCTGTCCCATTAACTTCCAATTCAACAGCCATCCCCGACCTGCAATGTATAATGAAAGACATTCGAAATCTGTCCAAATGGCATGGGTATTGATTTATTAATGCCGGGGAATGTTGCTCTAATTGAATTGAGATCCAGGAAGTAAGTTAATGTAGCTGACGATGCTACAGGAATTGAATTACCCCAGGGCCTGGAATTATTACCTTTCCACCCGCTTTGTTGTCAGTGGGATAAATAACAAATCAATTGACAATTCACTCTGGTGGCAGAAAAATAAAGTGAAGAATAAAAAAAAAAAAGAAAAAGAAAAAGAAAAAGAAAAAGAAGAAAATGTACTCAGAGCCTGGATGTAGGCTGAATTGGCAACTGATGGGTGGGTGGGCTTCCTGGAGGAGGAGCGGAAGGAGGGGAGGGGAGGGGTGTAACCCAGCTGAAGACCCACCTTGGCTCTTTCGTCTGGGCCAGAGTCCTTCTGTCACACAAGTCGCAGACAAGACTGGCCCAACAGCCCATGGAAAGCGTCCCCCATGGGCTGCAGACTCAGATTCAGAGACAGCCTTGGCTCAGGTCACACAGTGGGTTGCTCCCCGTCTCCCTGGCTTCTGCTCTATCGGGTGCAAAGCCCCCCCACCCATAGCTGCCTCTGGGGTCTCTTCTCCCTCGTGCTTCTCTTTCCCTCCACCCTGAGGGGCTGCAGTGCCCAGAAACTTCCACTGAAAGCAGGCCATGTCTGATGAAGGCCTAACGCTCTCTTTGCCTGGCCACGGAGGGATTTGTAAAATGATTCTGGAAATGTCTCAGAGAAAGAGTCACTGTAAGGAATAACTGCAGGCAAGGCGGATGCAGACTTCGCAGCACCTAGCACAGACTCCCCCCATCCTTCTTGCAGGCCCTGCCAGCCTCCAGCAGGCTCCCTGCCTCTTCTGTCCAAGGGGCACCTGTCAGGAAAACCAGCTCACCTACCAGGCCAGGACGCCAGCTCTGTTCCTTGCTGACTTTATGCCCTCAGGTAATTGGGCTCTCACGCCTGAGCCTCAGTTTCTCAATCTATCAAATGTAAGCTCTGCAGAACCTTAAGCATGGTGGCTCCAAAGTGCTTCAGAGGACACTCCAGCCTGAGGCTGGCAAGTGTCCCCTAGGATCCCAGGCACTGGCCACCTCCGCTATTGGCCGTCCAAGTGGGTATCTGTGAAGCGGCTGGGCTGGCCTTGTTCTGGTCAAGGAAGAGAAAGCCTGAGTTAATTAAATCAACAGCTCACACTGCAGGTTACCCACAAAAGTGAACTTTAGTGCCCCTCAAACCACTGACCAAAGGAGGGCTGGGAAGAAAGCGAAACCACAGTGGGCGTGAGATGGAAAAGCAAGCAGCCACTCTGCCTCACTTCAGCGGCCACAGGTATCAGAATATTAATTGGTCTTTGACTCGATTTGGCTGTGGGAGTCAGAGCAGGCTGTGGCTTCAGGGAGCCCTACAGCGCCATGGGGCTGGCGCAAAGCAAGTCAGGAGTGGAGAGGCCTGGGAGGAGGCGGCCTGGGAGGGTCCTGCTCTCAGCTGTGGCTGTGGGTCCTTGTGCATGAGGCAATAAGGAGTGGGTGTGAGGGAGTGTGGAATTAGGAGTGGGTACCCTTGTGGGGGTGAGAATGGATAGTGCCTGGGAGTGTGGGTGGGAGTCAGCCTGCTGTTGATAGTGCAGTGTGCTGCGTCTTGGGGACTCTCCCTGCCTGTATTAGCAGCACTTGAGAGTTTACAGACAATCTCACCAGGTTGCCAGGGACATTACCTGCCACAGCGGCAGCCACAGGACAAAGATAACATTGGTTCATATTAAGAAGTGGCCTGAGCCAGGTGGCGGTGGCACACGCCTTTAATTCCAGCACTCACCAGGCAGAGGCAGGTGGATCTCTGTGAGTTCAAGGCCAGCCTAGTCTACAAAGTGAGTTTCAGAACAGCCAGGACTACAAAGAGAAACCCTGTGTGTGTGTGTGTGTGTGTGTGTGTGTGTGTGTGTGTGTGTGTGTGTGTGTGTTGGGGGACCTGTAGATTCCCAGTGCCCAGCACAGGGGAGGGTCACAAAGCTTTGGGGTTGAATGTATGCTTTGGAAAGATACCACTTAGGCCGGCCCCTCCTGTCTCCTTTTACCCCATGACTTCTTGGGGACTGACCTGTAGGAGCTTGGCTGGGGGTCCTAGCCAGCACTGGATAATAATTTTCACCTTGACAAGGGGCTTCCTTTGTGCTGTGGCTACTGACTATTTCTTTCTTTCACTAGTGGGTGTGAAGAAGACTGTGCTCAGCCCTTCTATCTGCTCCTCAAATGCTGTGGGGGGTTAACAGGAGCTGACAGAGTCTAATAGGTACCTGAGTCCATCATGCCCTTTAGGAGAGGTTTCTGGCTGCATCCCACACCCCGGCAGAGGCTACACAAGGAAGGCCTACTGGGCTTACCGACCTCTTTCCTATGGAAAGACGGGCTCTTAAGTTAACTACCTGGTTTCCTATCTACAAAGGAAGCAACTGAGGCACAGAGAGGGAAAGTGACTTGCTTGAGGTAACACAGCAAGAAAGAGCTCAGGGTTTCAGGCTTCTGGTTCCAGGAATCTTCCTTGGAGACTCTATGCCTTTGGGGGTCACATGCAAGCTGCAGAGTCACCATGGGCATTGTCCTCAATATTAAGAAGAGGAGAAGGCACTACAGACAGGCCACCGGAGAGGCTGTGCCTGGCCCATGCTACAGTGGCAGCTCCATGGTTGTGGTGGTTTGAATAGGAACAGCCCACATTGGCTCATATGCTCAGCCACCAGGGAGCAGCGCTGCTTGAGAAGGATTAGGAGGGTGGCCGGGTTCTAGTAGGTGTGACCCTGTTGGAGGAAGTACGTCACTGGAGGCTGGCTTTAAGGATTCAAAAGCCTGTGCCAGGCCCAGTCTCTCTATCTGTGAATCAAGACGTAGCTTTTAGCTCTTTCTCCAACACCATGTCTGCCTGCATGCTGCCAGGCTCCCCACCGTGACAATGACAGGACTGAACCTCTGAAACTGTAAGCCAGCCCCAGTTAAATGCTTCATTGACAAGAGTTGCCATGGTCATGGTGTCTCTTCACAGCAATAGAAAAATGGCTAAGACAGCGCTCCTCAACGAGGCTGAGAGTCTGGGCATCTGTGTGATGTTTGGCTTTGTTGGATGGTAACAAAGTTTAAGGTGTTTAAAATCGTGGTGACATGCAGAGTGGACTGTGGGCTGTGCGTGGTGCTGCTGGGGCGTGGCGAGTAGAGCGTGGGACGAAGGGGACACACTATGGGCTGTGCGCGGTGCTGCTGGGCATGGCGGGTAGAGCGTGGGAGGAAGGGGGCAAACTGGGCTGTACATGGAGCTGCTGGGGCGTGGCAGGTAGAGCATGGGAGGAAGGAGAATCCTGAGTGCTGCTGGGAGGGTTTGGGCCTGGAGACAAGAAGCTGTTGACTAATGATTCTTCATTCATTCATTCATTCATTCATTCATCTGTTCATTCCTCTGCCCTCCTAGTCTAGGCTGTCACCTCTTCTCAGTCCAGAGCTGTCCAGTCTGTCCTTGATATTTCACCCCTGGGTGGCTTTCTCAACACCTCCACACCAACCTAGAGACATGAATGCGGATGCTAATGAATTAGAACCCCAGCCTCTTCCTAGACAAGGACCAAAATCTTGCCTGGTTTCAGGCAGACACAGCCCCTAGTCCTGGCTCCACTCCTACCCCACGAATTAAAATTGGGCCAGACTGCATGGTGTGTCTTGGACAATGGCTGCCTCCTCTGGGTCCTGGAGAAAGGCCCTGCAGACACGCTGCTGCCTGTGGTTCCTTTGCCTTTGCTCGTCATGCGGGGCTGCTCATTGCAAACCTGGGACTGTAATGAGGGCTCACAGCCTGAGTTGTAAACTCAGGAGCACCCACAAAGCAGCCTTTGGACACTGGCACAGGCTGTCTCTGGTCAGTGCCGCACTCCCTCACCTCTGCAGTGACATGATGCTGTGATTGCCAAAGAAAACCATCCCTGAGGGTCCATGGGACAGGGACAGCTCACTAAAGACTTGCCCTCTGGAGGCCCTTCCTTCCCCAGTCCAACTTCACACTTCCTCAGCAGCGTTTCCTGGGGTGGTTGTCTGAAGAAGAGTGAGCACTTGCCTCAGAGCTGCTTCTGAGGAAAACATCGAGACTCTTGACTTGCTCATTTGCCAAATGGGTGCAGAGAGCATGGCTTGGGTAGAACTGTGAGGTAAGCAGGTCCCATAGCAGCTTAGCACACGGCTGGTTGTCCTTGTTCAAACGGAGGCTGGGATGCCAGGCTACTCTCTCCACCCCCAGCACCCAGCCCCAAGGCTAGAGCCAACCAACAGTCTTAATGTAGAAGCTGTCCCAGGAGAACTTGGGGTTGCTGTGAGGGTTCAGAACCAGAGTGGGGAGACTTCATTCTCTGTGGTGATGGTGGTGGTGGAACCCTTGCTACAGAGGGGTAGGCCCCTGGGGAACCCATCAGCACCACCCCCGGGCCACATGGTTGTTTGTGGAAATGGTGCTGACAGCCCAGGCCAGCTGTCACTGGGTAGACATAGGAGTGGAGAGAGCAGAGGCAGGGGCCCAGTGGCCACCCAGCCTCCAGGACTGGCCTGAGAGTTCCGATGTATAGAGCAGTGTTGAACTCGGCACATAGGGTTCTGGGGTGCCGGTTGGAAAGCTGGGTTCCTCCGTCATCCCTAGACAGTAAAAACAAGTGTTCAGCCTGTGCAGCCTCTGGGGAGACTGTGGGAGGGGTGAGGTCCCCTGGGGTTCCTGAGCCAGGGCCTTGGGCAAATGGCTTCTGTCTGAAGCCCACACGCCCCTCCTCACAGTGGAGCTGAAGCAGCACCATGTTCCTAGGGTTTTACAGCGGCATTGGGTAAACCTGGCCAGAGAATAAATAAGCTGGGTCAATGCCTTTCATGCCAGGCCCCTGCTTGCTCCTCCCTCTCTGGTTCTGACCTCTTGTCCATCCCTGTCTGCTGCATGGAAGCTGAGGTGCAGATTGGAGCCTCACACGACTGTGGCTGAGGTCATCACTGCCAAGTGCTGCTGCTGTTTCCTGGGAACTCTGCAAAATGTGAGGGGCAAGGTACATACAGGGTTTCCCAAAGCCCTGGGGTAGCCTGGTATCTGCCCTGCTGCCAGGGAGCCTGCACAGCACACACCACAGACAGACAAGTAGGCAGACAGCAGACAGACAGATAGACAGACCGGCAGACAGACACACACACATATCCATGAGCGCACCACAGACACAGGTGCATATACACACTCACCATAGACATAGACAAATACACAACACAGACATAAGACACACAAACACTCACACACACCCCAGACACAGGTACACACACTCACCATAGACACAGACATACACACATGCACCACAGACACAGACACCCACACCCACACACCACAGATGCATACACAGACACACAAACACACACAGAGCAATAGACACACTCACAGGAATACACACATACTACATAGACACACATATTCCCCAAACAGGTATATATAGCATGCATGTATATATGTACACACACACATAGGCATGCACACACTACTAAATCATTGTGATCTCTATCCTACATAGATATACACCACAAACACAAACATACCACACAGAACACATCACAGACACACACATGACACCCTCTCACCCCACAGGCACACATGCACACACACAGACCCACAACAGGGCAGCATCTGCTCTTGTTGCCAACACATCTACACAGCAGACACACACACCACAGACAACCCCTCAAGGACACACATGTTCACACATACATACACAAACACACATGCACTTTCACACAGACATGGAGCAGGCACACAAATATGATCCCCCACATACACAACACACATAGACATGCTCCCTCACACATGGGGATATCCAGACACCCAGACAGACACAGGCATCTGTTTCAGGCACACATCCCTGAGACCCCTCTCAGATCCTGTCTGTATCTTCTGGGGCAGTTGTCCTAGATCAAGTTACTCAGAATCACCCCCTCCTCTGCCCCACTTACCCAGCTTGACATTCCTAAACCTGGCCTGAGAAGTCAGTCTTTCCTCTCCACTCTCCCCTTGAAGGAACCCCGAGGCTCCCAGAGCCATCTATACACAAGAAAGGCCAACAGGGCCAGGGCTCAGGTGGGGCAGATAAGGTACCCATCTACAGAGTTCCCAGAGATGCTTGCAGACACCTGACAGCAAGCTTCTGTGTTTGGCTTACCCTCATGCAGGCCCTAAAACCAAGGTGTGGGGAACAAGGGGAAGGTCCAAGAGTCAGACAGGGGGTGGTTGAACTACCACCGAGACCCACCTTCCCTGTCCCTTCTGCACTTGGTGAGGGAGCTGTGTTAGACAGTGAGGCCTGGGAAAAGGACCCAGGTAGAAGGCAGATGGGGCCTGTGGGGTTGTGTGGGGTTGGGAGCCTCAATAAACCACACCTGGAGATGCAGCAGCCTTCAGCTGATGATGGTTTGGCACAATTCCTCAATTACAGGCAGTTGTGAGCTATTGGCTACAGGTTCTGGGAACAGAACTCAGGTTCTCTGTCGTCACAGCGAGTGAGTAGTCACTGAGCCACCTCTCCATGGCCTTGATATGTTCACGTGACAGGTTTCTTGCTCCTGTGTCTGCCGAGGAACATCTACCAGCCAGAAATCTGTGCAGGGGCAGTTGGGAAGTCTAGGCCAATGCTACTTGATTTGCAATTCTAGTTGATTCTTATTAGGACAGCTCCGTGTTGGGGAAGGGAGCTTTGTTGTCCCAGGAGACATGGGAATGGGGCTGCTTGGTCAAATATGGTGAAGTTGCAAAGCACACCAAGGCTGAGGGCTGGCTGCCCTCAAGGGCCTGGGGCTCCAGGCACGCTGGTGAGAATGAAGTGTGCTCACTTCCTTCACACTCTCTGGGGGCCTGGAGGCCTCTGTCTTAGTTGGAAGGAGTGACCCTGGCAGGCCACTCTGCTGGTAAGGGCAGAGTTGTCCCTGTGTTGAGGCTTCCTCTGCTGTCTTCTGAAGCTTTAGGTGGCTGGCTCTGCTGGAGAAGTTTCCTGAAGAAGCTGATCCACTTCAGTGCCCACAGATCGGAGGAGTCACATATAGAAATAACGTGACCAACTCCCTCTGACCCTCCAGCAGGACGAGATCAAGTTACACCAATTACCGGATGTGCCACAGCCCCACAGTCTCTGGAGACGCCTTTGCTTATGGAAGGGGGCTGCATCACGTCCTGTAAGTCCATCAGCACCTCACAGCATCATGAAGCTGAAAATCCACAGAGCACCTGTAAGCTGGGAGTACCAAGGCTCGGCTGCAGAGGGGACTATGGGTCGTGCTGGCCTCTCTTCGGGATGGCAGGGTGACTGCCAGGGTTCTGTGCCTCCTGCCACCAACCCGAGAGAGAATCATGCTGCCTGTGGTCAGTGTGAGTGAGGGTCAGAGAGCAGAATTCAAAATATGGACTTGACCCGACATGCCTGGTTCATGCACCATTCAAGCTGAAAAATCTTTCAGTTCAAACATCACAAGTCAAGGCTAATTTATACTGTCTTTTGTTCCTGTGTGATGGGTCACTTTTTTTTTTCCTTTTAAGATGGAGTCTCACATAGCTCAGGCTAATGTTGAACTTATGTAGCCAAGGATGATCTTTTCTGGTCCTCTGACTCCACCTCCCACCTCCTGAGATCTGGGATTAATGGCTTCATCACACCTGCATTACGTGGTTCTGGTGACCTCACTGAATTCCAGACTTCATGCGTGCTAGGCAAACACTCTACACCTGAGCTACATTCCCCATCCCTGGGTCACAGCCAGCTTTTTACAAGGTGTGTGTGTGTGTGTGTGTATGTGTGTGTGTGTGTGTTATAGTAGGCATGCGTGTGTGAATGCTGTATATGTGTATGCAAGTATTGTGCAAGAGTGTGCACAGACAAGGGGAAGACCAGTATCCAGTTCTACTATTTTCTACTTTATTCCCTTGAGACAGGGTCCCTCGTTGAACCCAGAGCTTGCTGTTTTGTTTTTTTCTTTTTCTTTCAGTCGTTTTGGTGGTCAGCAAGCCCCATGCCTTTATTCGCCAACTCAGGGATTGTAGGTTTGCCCAGCTATGCCTGATTTTTTTACATGGGTTCTGGGGATTTGAACTCAGGCCCTCATATTTGCATGGTAGTTTAGTCTTATTCACTAGGACATCTTTCCAGACACCAGAGTCCCACTTAAAAACATTTATTTATGAGAGAGTGCGTGCGTGCGCGCATGCAAGCGTGTGCGAGAGAGAGCTACAATATGTGAACTCAGAGAACAATTTGAAGGAGTTTATTCTCCTACTTTGTGGGTTCCAGGTATCAAACCCAGGTCATCAGGCTAAGCAGCAAGTGTCCTTATCCATTGAGCCACCTGACTAGCCACCCTGGACACACTTTTATAAGAAAAAGTCAAATAACCAAGGACCTAGCCTATAAACCAGTACTTCTTACCTCTCTGGCTGCACCACCTGGCCGTGGATTGATGGCAAGTCCCTCCCGCCCCCTCCCACATCTTGTTTTTTCCCTCAGTGAAATGGACATAAAAGTAGATTATTTGCATAGTGCTGAATTCAGAATGTAAAACCTAGTTTAGAGAAACTTCCAACATGGCTCCTGGCATACAATAAGCACTCAATAAATGTTTGCCCAGAGGAGGAGGAAGGGCAAGGTGCTAACCCTGGGGGACCTGAGTCCTGAGTGGGTTCGTGGTGTGCCAGGGTGCTGGCCTAAGAGCCAAGCAAACACTGGGAACTCGGGTCTCCTTTCTGCCGTGACTTCAAGAAGGGGAAGCGGGGTTGGGGCTTGGCAGTGGGGAGAGCGGCTGACTGGTGAGTCCCACAGCCGGGCCTGGGGCTGCTCTCCCACCGCAGTACAGTAAGTGTCCTGGTCAGGAATGGGGAAGCCAGAACCACCTCCTGGGCAGGGCCAGACAGGCCAGGCTAAGGGTGGAAAGACCCTTTGTTCAGTGCGGCCGGAGAGATAGGAAGTGCTGGTTTCAGCCCACCGGCCTCCTGTTGCCTTTGCAGCTTCCGATCCGACACCCCTCGCCAAGGCCCCAGGCTTTCCTGTACTGAACCTCCCAGGCCCACCATGGCTTGGTTAACCTTCCTGAGGCCCAGCTGGGATCCGGCACTCTGCCGGGCAACCCTTTGCCTTGACTATCCAAGTCTGCCTTGGTGTGACCTTGGCCCTGGTGTGGTTGGAAGGGCAGGGCAGTTCCCAGGTACTGGGGTTCTCCTATACTGAGAGCCACTCCCTGGTCTTGGTTCAGATCCTCTCTGGAGACACAGTCAGCACACATTAGCACAGCACGGTCAGTTTACATGGTAGCACGTCCTCTATCCACAGCACAGCTGGGCACTGGGTAGAGCCCATTGAGCAGCTACATAGGGGGCCAACACCACACGCTTCCCCAGCAGCTCTGAGCCAAGCACCCCCTCTTGGCAGAGAGATCTCACCTCTTCTAGGCACCTCCTCTGTACCCCAACAAGACCAAAGACAGAGCTGCAGACTGCCAGCTCAGGGGCTTGAGACAGGGTTCGTGTAGCACAGGCTGCCTTCAAACTTGCTATGTAGCCTAGGATAGCTTGAATTCTTCTAACTGAGCTGGATTCCAGCTCCTCCAGAGGCGCTCCTGCATCCTGACCCCCACCCTACTTCTCCGCAGTTCCGAGAGTGGGGAACAGAAGCCTATTGCTGTGAGGGACTTATCCAAAGTCACATGGCAAGTCACAGCCAAGGCCGGGCAGGCAAAGCACTCAGATTTCCCGCTGATAAGATGGCTCAGTGGTTAGAGGAACTTGTCACCGAGACCGACGACCTAAATTTGATCTCTGGAACATACGTGGTAGGAGGAGAGAATGAACTCCTGCAGATTGTCCTCTGTCCTCCAGGTATGCATTGTGAGGCACACACACACACTGAAACATAATAAAAATATTTTTAAAAGAAAAGGAACCCAAACCTCTTTCTTCAGCCTGTACCTTTCTCCCACTCTTTCGGGCCTCCATCCAACACTGGGACCAAATGCGACCCTGTGTGTCTGCAGGAACAAGACCGAGCCTGGATGTTGCTAGCCTTGCATCTTGGCAGATCTGGCCTGTGTCGGGTGTAGGGGAGGCTTCTGTGCCTGCCCCCCCCGGAGTGGTAGAGGCTCCAGGTGTCACCAGTGTCCTGCTGTGGTCTCGCAGCAGTCTCTCCAGGGACCGAGTGGCATGGCCTGGTTTTTCAAGTGGCTTTATCTTGTCACATCTCTGATGCCGCCAAGGAGGGCTGTGTGCTGGGGCAGGGATACTTGGCCTAATGGCTTAGGCACGACTCTGTCACCATTACCCACTTTGTGGGTGGGACTGGGGGCTCTATCGGGGGTGTGGCTAGGCCTGAGGTATTCTGGGAAGAGTGGTCTTGGACTTGTGAGGGCAGCTCTGTTGACCAGCCACACTTCTCATCATCTGAGCATAAAACCTGTCTGACATTTCTGCAGATTCTAGAGAGAGGGAAACTGGACCTGCGACAAAGCAGTTTTACTCGAGGCCACAAAGCAGCCATTAGATTCTTCCTGGCTGCTTGACTCTCTCACGTTAGCCTCGCTTCTCCTCAGCATCTGACCCATGCTCCACCAAGGCACCCTCACCCTGGTCTGGAGGAGGCGCAGCAGGAGAACCCCCAGACTGGCTTCCACTGAGCAGCGCGCCTGAGCATGCTCTGTTCCAGCCGCACTTCTCACAGGCTGCCTTGTTAGTCCTAGTGGGGTGGGATTCACCTTGGTAGTGGTCACCTGCCCCTTAATGAGGCCCAACAACCATGTCATAGAGCCCTGCTGCTTCCTAGGCCTCCAGTCCTTTTGCCTCTTCCTCCCCTTGGCTTGTCAAGGCCCCTTCTTCAGGCCTCCATCTCTGGGCCCTGGGCTCACTGAGGCTTCTCCTCAGCCTTCAGCCCCAACCTTTTCTCCAACCCCTGACAGAATCTGGTGACACTCATGGGTTCCTATTCCCCCTTCCTGTTTCCCTCAATGATGGCTATGCAGACAGCCCTGGGGTGCTGGTCTGTGGGTTATGTGACCCCCTTCCCCTCTCTGGAGTTTTCAGGACCTCTAGAATTCACCTTGTTAGCATCTGACACTGCATAATGGGAGGGAGGGAGGGAGAGAGGGAGGGAGGGAGGGAGGGAGGGAGGGAGGGACGGAGGGACAGAGGGAGGGAGGGAGGGAGAGAGGATTCACCGGACTCTTGTAGGCAGTAGGCACACGTACTCCATGGGCTTTTGTACAGGACACTAATTCTATTGGAACAGGGCCCCCACTCTTGCAACCTCCTCTGACATTCCTTCCTTCCTTAGCGGCCTCATTTCCAAGTGTGGCCATTTTATGGCCTCTGAATCTGGGGACATAAATTTTCAGTCCATGGCAGCTATTGGGAAACAGCTGAGTGCTCTTCGCCCACAACCTGGTTCTGTAGCACACGTCGGGAGCGGCGGGCTGGATTTCAGAGGTTCCGCGAGAGGAGAGCCCAGAGGGGCATGGCTACAGCTGCCCTAGAGGCCTTATGGAGAAGAGCTTCCTGGGAAGGACCAGGGATCAATGGAGATGGGGGAACTAGGTGAGCCCAGGACTCATTAGTCGAAGGACCAGCTGGCCAGCTATGCTAGACCATGAACTTGGCAAAGGGCAGTTACCCAGGGCAGAGGGTGGCCTGTCTGTGTAGAAGGGACTCCCCAGGGGGCCCTAGGAGGATCAATGGGGGCAGCCAGGCCAATGAGAGGTCAGCAGGCCCTAGGGAGGTGACCCTGGGCAGGACAGGGAACTAACGACAGCTCCCCCTCACCCCCTGTCAGAACCAGGCCAAAGAGTTTGCAGCCAAGGGACTATTAAATAGATACTCAGTCAAGGCCGTCACCCTGTCCTCAGCGCTACCCACCAAGCTCTCTTCCTGTTCCATTTGAGAGAAGATACCTTAGGCTCAGAGAGCTGGAAGGACGTGGGTAGTTCTGATCAACGTAAGATCCAAGCAGCCTGACCCCAAATGGCAGACTCTGGGTTTTTGGTTTTGTTTCTGTTTTTGTGTACCGGGGACTGAATTTCGGGTCTTGGGCATGCAAGGTAAACACTCTGCCATTGAACTACATGGGTATAGAGGTGACCCATCACTCTACATGAATAGATGTGAGTAATCACACACATAACATACATGTGCACACGGCCACACACATGTGCATGCATGCATGCACACAGACACATGCACACACATGTGTGCACACACTGTTTTCTGGGAAGTTGCTTTGGTGGGACTGTGGCTAACGTGGGACACAGAAGTCATGTCAGTGGGAACATCAGTAGTGGAACTGATGTTTCCGCTCTAATTTCAGAGTAGTCCATGAAGTTAGACAGAAATGCAAACCAGCGGCTGTCTGGCCCTCTCTAGGCCTGTCTGGAAAGGCATCCACAAGTTTACCTCTCTTGGTGGGGGCCTCTGAGATTGATCAGGACTGTCTGAGGGCTGCTGTCCCACCCAGAGTAATGGTGAGATGGAGGAAATGTGGAGTGAGGGGGACCCTACTTCTGTCTCTGAAGCACCGGGATTGCAGGCGGGTCCCCACATCCACCTTGGTATTTTATGGGTGCTAGGGACCTAAACCACAGTCTGGACACTGTCGCAGCAAGTGCTGTATCCCCTGAGCCATTTTCCCAGCACAAGAAATGCTTTTGTCTCAAGTTCAGAGGTTTCTGACCAGGTTTGCTCTGCCACTTTGGGGCTGTGTTGGTTCATTGTGGAAGGAGCAAGAGAGGAGGGGGCCGAACCTCACATTCTCCTCCAGTAACCTAAAGTCTTCCCACAAGTTCCCATCTTATAAAGTTTTTACACCTCCCAATAGTGTGCCGAGCTTCCAGAGAGCCTGTTACATGCAAGACTTTGGGAGACCCTGACAGAAGAGAGGCAGTGGGTGTGATGTGTGTTTTAGTTACTTTTCTATTGCCATGACAAAACACCACGAGCAAGGCATCTTAGAACAGAAAACTTTTGCCAGGCAGTGGTGGCGCACACCTTTAATCCCAGCACTCGGGAGGCAGAGGCGGGTGGATCTCTGTGAGTCTGAGGCCAGCCTGGTCTACAAGAGCCAATTCCAGGACAGGCTCCAAAACTATAGAGAAACCCTGTCTCAAAAAAAAAAAAAACAAAACAAAACCAAAACCCCACTCGGGAGGCAGAGACAGGAGGATCTCCATGAATTCCAGGCCAGCCTGGTCTACAGAGTGAGTTAGTTGAGTACCAGGACAGCCAAAACTATATAATAGAGAGACTCAGTCTCAAAAAAAATTTTAACTAGGGGGCTCATAGTTCCCCCAAGGGTTAGAGACCATGACCGCCATGGCAGCAGGTAGGTAGGCATGGCCCTGGAGGAGCAGCTGAGAGATCACATCCAGGTCCTCAAACAGGAAGCAGAAAGAGACACCAAGAATAGTGTGGGTTTTTGAAACCTCAAGGTCCACTCCCAGTGACACACCTCCTCCAGCAAGGCCACACCTCCCAACCCTTCCCAAATAGTTCCACCAACTGGGGACCACACATTCAAGCATATAAATCTATGGGGGCCATTCTCATTCAAACCACCACAGTGTGTGGCTCCTTGGGTATCTGGTGGCCCCACGCCTGTGACTAGGGAAAGCAGCAAGAGCCCAGCTGGTGGGAATGCACCAAGAAGAGCAAACCCCAGGAAGGTGGTGGGGAGACCATATAGCACCTCTGCTGCTGGCCCCTGTGCACCCTCTGAGTTTGGAAATCACACCCCCCCCCTGTTTCCGCACCAGTTTCCCACAACCACCCAGGAAAGACATAGGACACATTACAGAGGAGGAGAATGAGACCAAGAGAGGTCCCCTAAGGGGGCATTTGTCAAATAAACTCATCAAGGAACAAGCAAACGGCTGGACCTCCCAGAAGCTGCCAATGAAGTGGTTCTGTAATTCCTGGAGCCCACAAGGCCCCAGTCCTCACTACAGCCTGTCTTCCCCTAGCTCACAACCTCGCTGAACCAGTGGAGACCCCTTTGGTGACAGATGGGCAGGGACACATCTAGGAAGCTGGGCAGGGACACATCTAGGAAGCTAGGCAGGTCCTGGGGCTCAGTCTCTGTCTGCTAAATAGTATGATGTTTATGTTGGAGGAGAGAGCTGCTTGTTGGTTCCCAGCCGCCCGGTTAGCTTAGCCCTGAAATTGTCACACAAGAAACTGTATTAATTAAATCACTACTTGGCCCATTAGCTCCAGCTTCTTATTGGCTAACTCTTACATATTAATTTAACCCATTTCTAGTAATCTGTGTATGGGCATTGGCTGTGGCGGCTCCATGGCTTCTATCTGACTTTGTCCTTTCTCCCAACATTTAGCTTAGTTTTCCCCACCTTGCTAAGTTCTTTCTTGCTATAGGTCCAAAGCAGTTTCTTTATTTATTAATGGCAATCAGCACACAGAGGGGACTCCCATATCATGTTTACTGTTAACTATCAGCCTGACTGAAATTAGTATCACCTGGGAAGGGTGTGCCAATGAGGGGCTGTCTAGATCAGGTGTACCTGCCCACTGTGGGTGGCACTATTCCTTGGCTGTGCAAGTGTGGAGGCAGACTGAGTGCTGGCACACACGCACCCATTCATCCAGATCTGCTCCTGATGGTGGATACAATGTGACTGGCTGCTTGCTTCAAGTACTTGCTGCCTGACTTCTCCACAGTGATGCTCTATAACCTGGGTTTCTGAGCAAACAAACCCTCTCTCCTTTAGGTTGCTTTTCTCAGAGTGCCTTAGCACAGCAACAGAAGGAAGCTAAAACACAGCGTTAGCTCAGCCAAGACCACGAGTCAAGGGGATTGTGGGACGGTCTGAGGTTGTGCTGCCCAGGCTGGCTGAGGTTGGCATGGTGGGAGCGAACCTGTCTGTTCCCTCTGTCCAGTCCCCAGGGTCAGGCCTGGGAACTCCAGGGTTAGAGTAACTGTGGATTTATCCCGGCCTGGCCCACATGCGGACCCTCCCCTCTGGCCACAGAGAGCCCTGAGCATGCCCAGTCTGCTTTCCGGTGGTGGATGAGTCCTTATTTGATCATAGTCTCCCAGCTGCCCTTGCCACAGATCCCTGAACCAAACCCCATGCTGACTTGACTCCAGGGTGATCCTTGGTCCAACTCCAAACCTCAGGCCCAGCTGGATGCTGACCTTGGCCACAGGTAACCCCTGCTTCCTTGCCTGGGCAGTGGTCATTCTGTCACCGACGTTTGGTGACCACTCTCCCCTGCCGGTTGGCAAGAGGCACGAACTCTCTAAGAGGGAGAGTCCCTCCACTTCAAAGAGGACACATGAGATACCACCTCTGCAGTCCCACTATGGCTGGATGCATCAGCATTATGAGGTGTGTGTGTGTGCTCACATGTGCATGTGTGAGTGCGCGTGTGTGCCAGTGGTGACAGACCACAGAAGCTTCAGAATTCTCGGCTGCTCTTGAAACAGCCTGACTCAGGAGGCCAAAGCCTGGGGTTTGAATTAAACCCCGGCACTGACTCACAGTGAGGCCTTTCTGAGCTTTTGTTTCTCGCCTACGCAAGTTGAAAGGTCATCCCAGAGATGGGAGTCTGGGTGGGGTGTGAGCCACGGTGTTCTGTTGCTCTGTCATTTACATGACCCCCCCACCCATGACAGGCTAAGGGTTTCCCCTCCATGAAATGCTCTCGGCATCACCCAGTCACGGCCCCTGTCTTTTTCACTGACTATCTGCTCAGGGAACCGCTGGGCACAGTTAACAATTCCACCAGTCTTTAAAAATGGACTCTATTTCATTTCCTTATTCACCCTCCCACCCCCCACCCTCCCGCCAAAAGTCTCACCAATTGGCACACTGTAAATTGTGGTCATTTTGCTCATCATCAGAGGGGATGCTCCTGGAAGGAAATGGATCTTGTTTCTGAGAAGGTACAGCCACGCCCCCTTCCAGGAGCCTTCCAAGACCACCCCCCAGTCCATTGAGTGACACCATGCTCCTCAGAGCAAGACCCAGGCCACAGCAAGGTTCAGATGTCAGTGCCGACAATAGCAGAGTCTACTGACACTGCCAGTCATTGCCACTAGGGGGAGACCTGGCTATGTGCAGGTGTGAGGTATTGCCCAGGGTTAGTAACTTTTGCCACTGATTAGTCCAATTCCCTAGTTTATCCTGCTCTACCTTCCTGCTTTCTGTCTGGGTAAAGGAAAAAGCTGAGAAGACTTGAACTGTCAACTTGACTCTGCCACTTCCTGGCTGTGTGGTCTTGGGCAGGGACTTTGCCATCTCTGGTCCTGTTACCTCAGCAGGAAGAGAGCGTATCCGCCGTTGTGTTCCATCAGAGTCTGTTTGGATTTGTTTTGAGTCAATAACCGCCTTCACGCCCGCCACAAAGTGTTACCTCCACTTCCTCTTGATTCCTTCCTCTGGCTCCCAGGGAAAGCGCTTCGCCAGGTTTACACGCCGCCCTCTGTTGGCTGGAAGTAGAGCTACAGCGGCAGCCCCTGGCCTGGGTGGCTCAGGGGAAGAAGGGGCAGGAGTAGGGGAGGGGCTCCAGTAGTCACAATAAACCCGCTTCTGTTTATTGAGCTCCTGCTCTGTCTTAGGTGAAGACAGCTGACAGCGATTTCTCTGGGTGGCCACCACTTGAAGGTTGGGGGGCTGAACCCTTAGGTCTCCAATCTGTCAGCGCAGGGCAGTGGTCAGGAACAGGGACGTTGGTGCGAGGTTCATGGGTTCAGCTCTTTTCCTCGTCATTTGACACCTGGGCCTTTGGTTCCCCAAGGGCAATTCATGTAAAGAGAATACTGTGTCTTACTGCAGTTCAGGCCCGCATGTGAGGACATGGCCTGTTTGTTTATTCTCCAGTCGTTACAATTAGACTCTTCTGCCCCCTTCCTCCAAAAGCACGTGTGTTCATCTTGCAGCCTGCATTTTCCTTGCTGCAGCCACGCCAGGGTACTGAGGTTGGCTTTCAACACACACTGGGGCGAGCCTGTAGGTTGGGTTGGGGAAGGTTGGGGGGAACGCTGGGTTGGGGAAGGGAGTTCTTGTCCTGCAGTGACAACAGAGGCCAGGTGGCTGCATCCCTGGGCAAGGGAGTGGTGGTGCTGGCGGTGCTGGCGGTGCTGGCGGTGCTGGCGGTGCTGGCGGTGCTGGCGGTGTGGTATTGAGAGGGTGGTGATAGCAGCCTTGGTGGTGGAGGTTAAGGATGGCAGTGGCGATAGCGATCGTAGCAGACTGTGAGGGTGATGGGGAGGTGGTCAGAGTGGTGTGGGATGGGGTGGTGATGGTGTCTACAGTGGTAAGTGGTGCTGATGATGGTGAAGGTGACACTGGTGATGGCGGTGGTGGTGTTAAGTCGTGGTGGTGACAACACAGGCAGACCCAGCCTGACTGTCTCCTCCTCTGAGTGGGGCTGGGCCTTCAGCTCCAGCTGTCACCGGGCTCCTTTGAGCTTTCCAGAAAAAAGAACCGTATTGGAATGCCAAATGATCCTTCTTCTTCCTGCTTGCCAGAACCCCTCCATGCCTCAGTGTCCTCCCAGCAGACAGCTCCTATTATACTTTTTAGTTTTGCCTGTGAGAATTTGATAAAACCTGAGGTGTGGGCTCCCAGCTGTCCTCAGGCTCGTGGGCTCTGGGCCCGATGCAGACAGGCTGGTCTGTTACTCTCCTGTTGGCCCTGCAGTCAGGACTGCCGAGCCCACCCCTCCCCAAGTGTGGCACCCCAGAGACTCGGTGGAACCAGGCACAGAGATTGTGTCTCCCCCAAGGGAGGCAGGGACGGCAGGAGAGCTCCTCTTTCTGATGGCCAGTCTGGGGTTGAGAACTCTCTCCCACACCGGGAGGCCTAGGGCATGGCAGTAGACCCCAAACTGGCAAGATGGAGGCACTGACTCCCACACTGGAAGGCCCAGGCAAAGTAGTAGACTCTGCACCTACAAGTTGGAGGTCCTGGTTCAGTTCCACTAAGAGAGGCTTGGCACACCACATAGAACATTCCAGAGTGTCTCTGCACATATTGTTTTTGCTGGGTCCTGTGACGGCCCTGGATCTGAAGACCTGTTCCCTCACCATAGTGAAAGACCCAGAAAGGCTGGGGAAATGACCCAGAGGGTAAAGTGCTTGACATTCAAGCTCGAGACCCGAGTTCAATCCCCAGAACCCATGGAAAACTGGGTGTGGTTGTACACACTTGTAATCCCAGCTCTGGGGCCCAGGCGCGTGGTATCGCTAAGGGGACACAGCCTGCAGCTCCCCGGGGCTCGCCGGCCAATTGGCCTAGCCTAGCCTATTCATTCAGCTCCAGGCCAAGGAGAGACCCTGACTGAAAACAAAAACGAAATAAACAACTCCTCAGGAAGAACACGTGAGGCTGCCTCTGACCTTCACTTGGGTGTGCACACTTGTCTGCACCTGCACACACGTGTGTGTCTGAGTATGTGCGTGAGTATACAGAAAGAAAGGCCCAGAGCTGGTAGATGTGGCTGAAGTCCCCAATAGGCAGGAGCTGCAAGGGGCAAATCCTGCCTCCAGGTGGCCTCGCACCTGCCGAGCTTACACTTGGGGCTACCTCCTTCCCGTCCAGGCTGTGTCCCCTCTGTGAAAAGTCATGGGGACTTTCCAGCCCTGATCTTTCAGGATATTCTGTCCCCCGCAAGGTGGCAAATGAGGCTTTGCACCCCCACCGAACGCACCAGCAACAGGTCCAGTTGGGGAAGCAGGGCGGCTTGCGCTTTAACACCACGAAATGACAGAGCTGGGATGAGAACCCAGTTCCTAGACCCCCCAGCCACAATATGGGGGGCCTGCCTGGTGTGGGTTTCTAAGAATAAAGTCTCTCCCAGAGCGGGCAGGAAAAAGAGAGAGCAGGGACTTTCAGGCCTGCTATCTCCAAGGGTAAGCTCCAGCAGGCCTGGCTGGCCAGGGGTGGGAAGGGCTGACCACTTCCTGCTCAGGGCTGGCGGTCCCCCGTGAGGCGGTCATCAGAAGCCGACCACTTCCCGGTCTGAGCCGCCTTCCCCTTTCTAGCCAGGAGGGAGGGTGGAGGATGAGGTGGCCCTTTGCGTGCTGTGGCCTGGGTGATGTCTGGCCTCTTTTCACCCCCCCCCCCCATCACTGCATCCCTCTCCACAGCCACCAACGGTCGGAAGCTGTTCAGAGCTGCCCATCTGGTCCTCTGTCCCCGGCTAAGCCCCTCCCTCCAGAGGGGGGCTCCTTTTCTCAGGGGCTTGAGAGTGGCACCCTTTTCATTCCTGCTGGGGGTCTGCCCAAGGGACCCGGACGGAGGCATTATCCTGCCCAGAGAGGCTTCAGGCGGTCTAGTGTCTGCCTGGGGTTACATGCTTGCCCATAAGCAAGAGAACCACAGCTGAAGTTGAGTTGCGTCTTACCCTAAAATCTGAATCCTACACAGATAACATCTCTGGTGCCCCTCAAAGGGCATGTGTCCCAGACGAAGGGGCACAGACTGACCTGCCAGACCTGGAAAACATCAACAACAGGGATAGCATCTCTCCTCCCCTGACTCACCCCAGAACCAGCCCACACCACACACGGAGCAGGTTCTTGGGATACTTGTGCAAACATAAAGAGCAAATTGATTGCACACACGCAACCTTGTAAATGCTTGGGAGCACCTGTGGAGCATCAGAATCCTGACCAGCGTCTGCCTGAGAGGTCGGCCCATCTTTCTTGCCCAGGGTTGGAACTCATGATGGTTATTTATTTATCGTGGTGCTGGGGGATTGAAGCCAGGGCCTTGTACGTGTTATGTGTTCTACTGTGGAGTTATACCCTCAGGCCTCCTTTAACAGGGTCTCACTAAGCTGCCCAGGCTGACCTTGAACTCACTCTGGAGCCTAGGAAGGCCTTGAACTCATGATCCTCCCCTTTCAACCTCCCAAGTCGAAAGGGTCACAGACCCGTGGCATCAGACCTGACCGACTGACGGCGTTTAAACGCCTCCCTGAATTTTTCGGTCCATTCGCTGGAAAGCTGGAGATCTGAGGGGCCTCTCCACAGGAGGATGTGGGGTGCTGGGTAAAGAATGTGTCAGCTCACAGCCTGGGCTCCCAGGGAGCCTCTGTTCCACTGGGGGTGGCTTCAGAAACTGAGTACCAGGTAATCAGAGACCCGGCAGATGGTAGCCAGTGCCCTCAGATGGACTGCACCTCCCTTTCCAGGGCAAGGCAAACCCGGGAGGCTCCGTGCTGGTTGGCATCTCCTGGAGCTTCCAGGCTTCACTGAGCAAGTGAGGTTTGTGCCCAGATCCGTGGCTTCCAGACCAAAATGAGGCCGAGGGAAGAGTGGTCATGCCATCGAAAACGAAGCAAGAGCTGTGGAAGACCACAAAGGTGACATGGCAAAGGGAAAGGCCATGGAATAGGTGACAGGAAGGCAGACAGATGGCCGTCTGGGGGTAGCCCGGTGGTCGTAGTTGGCTCGTTCCACTTTCTATGGTTTCAGGTACCACTGTTCAAAGGTATTCACTGGAAGAATCTAGAAATCAGCAGTTCTTATGCTTTAACCCATGCTGCTCTGAGGCAGCTTTTAAGATCTCACGCAGATCTACTCCACCCTGCCCGCCTGAGCTGTCCCTTTGTCTGGTGTACTGGGCTTTGCACACTGCTCACCAGCCACCAAACGCCTGTCTTGTTACCAGAAAGTCTGTCACGGCCAGGACTTGGGTTTGAGAGAGCCTTATCATGCCCATTGATGTCCCCAGAGAACAGTGATTCTCTACCTTCCTAATGCTGCAGCACTTAACACAGTTCCTCATGTCGTGGCGACCCCAACCATAAAGTTGTTTTCATTGCTACTTTATAACTGTGATTCTGCTATGGTTATGAATCATAATGTAAATATCTGTGTTTTCTAATGACGACCCCATGTGAAAGGGTCATTAGACCCCGCCATTAAGGGGTTGTGACCCACAGGTTGAGAATCCACTGCTGTAGACTAAGCATGGCACGGTAAAGGGCAGAAAGCACAGAAGGCTGTGAACTCTAGTGCTGGGTGACAAGGGAGAAGCCTGTAGGAAAAACCATGAGCCTTATAGAGTTCAGGACATTCCTCTCTCGAGCATCCATGGGGACCACTGCAGCTAAAATCTACCCCTGTGTATTTACAATATACCTGGGGATATGAAAAAAAAAAAAACAAAGAAAGAGAACAAACTCTGAACGAGGGCTGGGCCCATGGCTTAGTCAGTGAAATATTTGCCGTGTGTGCATGAGGACCTGATTCTGATCCCTGGTCCACATCAAAGCCTGGGTGTGGGGGTGCTTGCTCATTGTCTCAGCACTGGGGAGGCAGAGACAGGAGGATCCCCTGTCAGTCAGGCTAAACCAGTCAACTTCAGGCGTGGTAAGAAATAAATAAATAAAAATAAGGCGGGGCTGGAGAGACGGTTCAGCGGTTAAGAGCACACACTGCTCTTCCAGAGGACCCGAGTTCAATGTCTAGAATCCGTGTGGGGCAGCTCACTGGAGCTCCATGGGCGTTTACATTCGCAGGTACATCCCCATGCACAGACACAGACACATAAGAACACATGCGTGTGTGTCTGTGTGCTTGTACACATACACACACCAAACACCTGAAGGCACCTGAACCAGGTCACCTCATAGGCCTGATTATGGCCACCACACTAAAATAACTCGACAGTACCATCAGTGCTGTTATTCAGGTACCTTTGACAGGAGAGAGAGAGAGAGAGAAAGAGAGAGAGAGAGAGAGAGAGAGAGAGAGAGAGAGAGAGGCAGGCACTTCCAGCAGAGTCCTGTCGCTGCCGAGACATCACTGGCTTTGCCTCAACCCATCACATGGTGAAAACTCCCGGGCTATTTTCAATACTGTCCAGTACACTTTTTATTTTGGATCAAACACTGACGTAGCATTTCCTAAGATTCCTTACTGTAAACATATTTTCTTTTCACTATCCTACCATTGGCCTTACCCTCACTGGTTAAGCGTTTTCTTCTATTAATAGTGCCTGTCTCCCAGGCAGATGCAGGGTAGGGAATAGGGTAAAGCGGACAAAGTGTTCGGCGCTGTGTATATAGCGCACCAGCCAGTGTAATTGTCATCAGGTTGGGTCCCTGTTTGGTAGAGAACGTGGGGGCGTGGAGGGGAGACTCAAGTTCTGAAAACAGCCGGCTCCAGAGGAGGGCCTCGGTTTGAGCTGTCTGAATGCCCACGCCCAGGACATTTCTATAGTTTACACGCCCCTCCCCCATCTCGGATTTTAGAACGACTGGGGACTGCAAGAGCAGTTAGGGGACAGGATAAGCTGTTTCCCACACCCCCCAGGACCACACCCGGGCCTCCCCTGGCCAGCTCCACTCTGGAGAGTCACAGGTACTCCCCTGAATCACCACACAAAGCATTGCGTTCATTGTCTCCATGGCATTTCTGGGTTCACCAACCCTGTGTGTTTTTATGCCTAGACTTTTGCTCATACCTGTAATCATTTGTTACTGTGTCTGTCCCCCTCAGTGATGAGGAGTCTCTGGGGAGCAGGCCTGATTCCTCTCAGACCCCCGAGCCCCAGCTGACACCAGGCGTAAAGAGAGCTGCGCGTGTATTTGGATTGAGTCAACTGAGCAAAGGAGGCGTCTATCAGGGAGAGCCTTTCCGTCCTTCTGATTTCGAAACTGGCCCAAAGTGTCTCCAGGCCTCCTAGACACCCGAGGCTCTGCTCCGGAGCCCTGTTTGCTCCTTTTACTCCACTTCTCCCGAGGACACCGAGGGGCTGTAGGAGGGCAGCCAGTCCTGAGAAACCTGGTCTGGGCTAGGTGAGCTCTTTACACATTGTGAACAGGGTGTGGCTCTGGGCTTTGTCTCCTCTGAGTCACCTCACTGAGGCTGACTCAGATAGAGAGACAGAAGGAGAGGCCTGCGTCCCTCTGTTTCCAGGGGTCCCTCTGTTGTTTTCAGGGTCCTGAGCCTCATTAGATGAATGGGGTGCAGAGGGAGGCCCTGGCTCAGGAAGTATTAAACCTGTGGTTCTCAGCCTTTCTAAGCCTGTGACCCTTTAACGCAGTTCCTCATATCGTGGTGACCCCCAACCATAAAATTATTTTCGTCATGCAGGAGGAGGAGACGGCGGAGTCTGGGCCCTGGAAGCAGCACCCATCGCCAGACCCTGTCTCGACAGCCTCTCCTGTCTGAGCCTTCTGATCAGCACCCCCAGCAAGGAGCTCAGACTCCAACCCCACAGTCAACTTGCAACCCAAGGTCCAAACGTCAAAGGTCACCGGGAATTGAGCAAAAAGCGTGATGACGAAGAGCCAGCGTCATGTGGCGCTTAGCGTGAGCTAGCATGGTAGACAGCTGACTGAGAAGGTCATGGCGACCTTCCAGCAGAGAGAATGCCACTGGATGGGCAATGACTTCTCTCTGCCATCATTAAGGCCACTGGGGCTCTACCCAGCAGTCCCCAGAGACCCAGCTGCCTCCGTGGCAAGAGACAGAAGGCTCAGAGAAAAGGGCACAGGAAATGGGGTGAGAAAGGACCTGTGTGCCCCGTGTTCCTGGATGTGGCCTGCCCACCATGGGTCACGCGCTTTCAGAATGCCCTCCAATCCACAGCCCTGAATGCTGGTGGCACCAAGTGATTGGGCGTGGGGGAGGTGGCAGAGGCTGGCGGAGTGTGACAATGGCTGGGCTGTGGGGCTCTGTGCTGAGCTCCGAGTGCAGGGCTTGTCTCAAATGGCCTTTGTCTCACACTGATCTTTGCCCTCTGGCAGGCAACGAAGACCATGGAACCGAGAGTCAGGTTGTCGGGGTAGCCCCCTCCCTCATCTCCCACCAGGAGAAGGCCTGGGCAGTGTCTGAGAGCCATCAATTGGCACAAGGTCTAGCAGAAACTGAAGAGGGAAATCGTGATTATTGGTATTATTGATGCAGGCATGAAGGTTCAGAGAGGTCAAGCTAGTTGCCCAAGATCACTCAGCAAACAAGTGGTAAAGCTAGAACTGGATCTTTATATCTATCTCTTTCGAAGCCCCACCTCTTCAGTCCACATGGCTCCCCCACAGCCTCTCTGGCGCCTCTTCTGGCCCTTCGTTAAACAAAGTGATTACTATCAGAGACCCCAGAGCTGGACGTGAACTTTGGTGACATTCATTTCAGAGGATGAGATAGAGGGGAAGTCAATGTCCTGGTCAGGACTGGACCCTCGGCAGAAGTCACTTGTGTCGAGCCCCTCCCTCCCCCCACAGCAGGGCCAGTCCCTTTGAGGCCCCCAGTCCCATTCTCACCCCTCACAGGAAGTGATGGCTACAACCCATTCCTAACCACAGGGGAAATTTTAGGTTCTGGGCCGGACTCGGATCCAGCCGGGGCCCCAGGTCAGACGTTCTGTCATGGGCAAGAGACACTTGCTTTCCACAGCTGTCTGGCACTGGGATTCCCCTCGGCTGGCTTGGATCTTCTGACCCTGTCAGGGTCCCCCAGACTCACTCGTGGGGACCGTCCTCATGTCACGAGTGAGCTTGATTAGAGCCGGGAGCTGCTGAGGGAGGCAGACTCAGGAGCGACTTCCTGCTCAAGCACCGCGTATCTCGGACAGGTCTCTCGCCCTTTCAGATGCTGCCTCTCATGGCTCCAGCATCCCTAGGAAAACGTCCTCTGGTATCTCGGGGAGGCTCCCCACATGTATCCCCGACCCCCCACAGCACCACACATGTTGAAAAAGATGCAAACACATCTACGGTGGGGTTTTCCTCCATAGAGCAGGTCCCTTGATCTCACTTCGGGCTCCAGGGAGGACGCTAGGCCATCTCCAAGGAAACAGCTTGGCTCCATCAACTGTCAAGTCTCGGGGATGAACTTCGATGGCTTGTTCGTCCGCAGAAATGTCTGGAGGAAAGGCTTTCTGCTCTGGCCTAACTCGGCTCCTACCTGAAACCTCCCAGCATTTCCTGGAGGCTGTTGGACGGAGGTGGCAAGCTGACCCAGGGACTCGGTTGTCACAGCAGGAAGCCATGCGGCTGGCAGATCTGCCACAGGCAGCTTGAACCAGTTCAGTTCTGTGTGGTGGCACTTGAAGGACCACAAGCGCTGTAGGGGCAGAACACTCAAATCTGTTGGAACCCGCACACTGCCACTGTGTGCCCCAGATGCTACACAGACTTAGAGCTTGGCCTTGCTGGCTTGGGGACTTGTGTGGCTTCCCCTCCCATTCCTCCCTTTTGGAAGGGAGTGTGTACTCATTGTATACTAGAAGTACGTAATTTAATTTTTTTTGTATTTAACTATTCTGCTTAGTGTTATTGTTTGGGGAGGGATACATGTCACTATAATATGAATTCTAATTGGTCTTAATAATAAAAACTTGGAGTCAGATATAGGGGTTAACGCTGAAGGTCAGAGAAGCAGAGGCCTGTCACTAGAGAGTTCTTACCTCTACCAATGCTCACACCAAAGGGGCCATCGTATCCTCAGACTGTATCCTCAGGCTGCCCTGCTTCTCAGACTGCACTGAGCTCCTGTCTCCTCCTGCCTTATATTCCTCTCTCTGCCCAGCCATATCACTCCTGTCTCCACCTTCCTGGTGCTGGAATTAAAGGCATCTGATTCCAAGTGCTGGGATCACCTTTGTGTGAGCTGTTTCTCTTATTCTAGATCAATTTTGTGTGAGCCAGAGTGGCCTTAAACTATTAGTCCCCTGAGTCTGTCCCCGAGTCCTGGGATTAAAGGTGTGTGCCACCACTGCCTGGCCTCTACTGGATTAGCTCTGCACTCTGATCTTCAGGCAAGCTTTATTTGTTAAAACACAAACAAAAATATCACTACATATCGTAGTGTGTGGGTGGTGGTCAGGTGACTTTATGGAGTTGGTCCTCTCCTTCAAACTTTACATGGGTTTGGGGAATCAAACTTAGGTTTCCAGGCAAGGGCAGTAGGCATCTTTACCTGTTGAGTCACCTTGCTGGCATATAACTTTTTTTGAAAAATTAGATATATTTATTTAATGTTATGTGCATGGGTGTTTTGCCTATAGATATATATGTATACCACATGTGTGCCTGGTGTCCACAGAGTTCAGAAGAGGATATCAGATTCCCTGGATCTTAACTGGAGTTACAGATGGCTGTGACCCACCATGTGGATGCTGGGAACTAAGCCCAGATCCTTTGCAAGAGTAACAAGTACTCTTAACCACTGAGCCATTTCTCCAGCCCCTATTAGTTGCTTCTTGATTTTGCAGGGGCTCACGGAGAAGTGTGCTTCTCAGAAGTGGTTTTAGACCTCGGTGGCCTTTCTGCCTCAGCCTCTCAGATGCTGGAGCGTATTGATCTGTGTGCCTCCAGCCTGTGGTCTTTTGAATGGTGTCGGGACTGCGAGCGACAGCCCTGAGGTGGTAGATGTTGGGCTGGGCGCGTTTTGCATTCTGAGAGCACCACAAGCCTCTGGGGTCAAGGGTGGGTTGTTTGCCTGTGCATGTGGAACGTCCCTCATGGAACATGTGGTGTTCTGCATCCACAGCTGGTGGTCCAGCCGTGACTGTCTGAGCTGGCAGCAACATTCCAGACACCTGCTGGCAATCTCTAGACACGCTGGTCCTCCCACAGAGACAGGTCAATGTCACTCTCCATCCGTCACTCAAAAGCCCAAGCTTCAGGAGGCCACCTCCACCCTGGAACCTCTCTCTGACTCTCCTGCCTCGCTGGGATGAGCACTGTCCTGCTCTGGTCCTGGTGACCTCTTGACCTCTTGAGCTCAGTATACCTTTCTCAGGGGACTCTGGCCATTGTCAATGACTGGCTGAACATAGCAGAGCCCAGGGTTCCCTCCCCACAATGCTCCCTGATGCTCTGGAGCTATAACATTTAGGGTCCAGAGAGCTATAACATTTAGGTTACCTGCTGTCCGGGGGAGCGGGTTCTCTGGGACTTTGCTGCAACCTTAGATCCTAACCAGTGTGCAGACCCAAGGTCCTGATTCCCTTGAAGGTGACCACAGGGATTTCTGTTTTGTGCCAATGAAGTTTCTATAAAATGTTTCTGGAGACTACTCTCTGATAGCAACCTGTTCAGCCTTGGGTACTTACTGTGGGCCTGATATTGTGTTTGCCCAGGGACGGGGCGTTGGGGGCCAGACTGGTTTCTACCCTGAAGACATTTCTGTCAGGACAGGGACACAGGCAGAAATGTGTGGCCCGCTGCCACCATAGCGGTATGTGCGCAGACAAGGGCAGGAACCCCCAAGAAGTGATTTCTTGAGGTGTCAAGATTAGGAGCAGGCAGGTGAGGAGGGGCAGAGACTGGGTGGAAGGAGTTTGTACGAGGCTCTGAGCTCAGAGCCATTCTTTCTCGCTCTTGGGGACCAATGTCGGCCACCATCACCAAACACTGAGGACAACCTAACAGCTGTGGTTGGTGGCACGGGGCCTTTAGACCACAAGTCCTGGGTTCGAGTCTTACTTTGATTGTTTGTTCCCACACCACCCCCTTTGCCTCAGTCTCGAAGATTGCTCCATGGAACCGTCAGGGGGTTTCAGTGGAACTCTTCATGGGCAGGAAGTTTGGGGGTGTTTTGTTTTGTTTTTTTGTGGTGCTGTGGATGGAACCCAAGGCTTATATACACTAACTAGGCAACTGGTCTACCGCTGAGCTTCCCCACAGCCCGTTAGTGGGATTTGTTCACGTGAAGAGTTTCACACAGAGTAAACACTCATTAAATCTCGCTTGCCTCTCTCACCCTGAAAGCATTTACTGAGCATCCCAGGCACTGGCAGCTGACCCACACCGCTGGACCCAATGCCGTGTCACTGGTGAGAAGACAGGGGACCAAGGGTTTAAACCAGAAAAGCAGAGATTGACTGAAGTCCTGGAGGGGTTGAGGGTGGCTTCCTGGAGGTGCCAGTAGCTGAGGAAGGTGATATCTGAGGATGCCTCCTCCGTAAGAGCCCGTGGTCCCAGCTTGGGCAGAACATTCAAGCCCTTGAGTACCAGGGGCTTTGGCTCCCAAGGAACAAAAGAGAACTCCCCAAGCCTGCCAGGAGTCCCAGCAGGGGAAGGCCCCGGAAGACTGGGTTCTCAGGCAGCAGAGCCTCCAGCAGGCATCAAACAAAAAGGCTTTTCTCACCATGAGTGAGTCACCAGCCTCGAGAGCAGCCCTTGCACTAGCTCGAGAAGACGAAACCACACATCTGAAGAAGTTTCCCACGGGCCACCACTGGCTTTAAATAGCTGCATCAAGCCTTGGAGGAGGTAGTGGGGAGGGGTGGAGGGCCAGGGCTTGTTGCCAGTCTGCCAGGATCCCCACTCCAGACTGGATCCTGACACATAACCCCAACTGAAGCTGTATGGACTGGTGCTCAACCTCCTGGGGACCCCACAGACATGCAGAAGCCTGGAGACAGCAGCTGGACACACAGACAGCTGGACAGATCTCCAGCCAGCAGCAGGAGTGGGGTGACGCCGGAAAGGGGGAAGTTGACCTCTCGGTGCACCCTAAGCAGCCTTCAGGCCTTGCTGGGCCTCCTGGCTGTCACCTGACCCCCCTGGTGCTCCGCTGCCCCCCTCACCCAGCCCATTCGTGACTGCTCCCGGGGCGGTTTCCGGAGGCAGGCTCAGAGCTGGGCTGCTGACGCACTTGCCGCCCCCCAGAAGGGTGTGAATGGAGCCCCCATCTCCCTTTCCCGTAAATGAGCTCACCCCAGATGCACAGGGTTCTAAGAAGTGGGAGATGAGCTCCCAGGTCCCTCATCCACAGTGCTGGGTGGAGTTTTTCTCCAGCTCCTCCCTCAATTCTGGCGGAGTGGGGGGGCAGGGGCCACCTCAGGCTGGCAAAGCCCTTCCCTGTGGGTGTGGACCCCGGCAGCTGGGGTCATTGCATCTCTGAGACCTGGGTCCGTCTCTCAGAGGACAAACAGACAGGCCCTCACATACATGGGGGAACAGCCTTGCGCCCTCCTCGGTCAGGGAGGTCACCTCCCTAAGTCCACAAAACCCTTAAAGATTGTCATCAGCTCACCAGTTCTAGGCTTTGGTGACCAGCTGAGTCAAGGCCTACGGTGAGCCACGGCTTGGCCAGTCATACAGCATGCCACTGTGTGATTCCACGTCCTGACCAGTCCAGAGATGTCAAACATTCACTCAACAAACACACTGAATCCCTCAGCAGATGACAGACTCTAGATTAATAAGACACCATCATACCCAAGAGATTAGTGTGTATGTGTGTATAAAAATATATAGCATATCAATATATTACATACATTAATATAGAAATCACATATTTAACATAATGTATACACCCATATTATAGTAAATATTTATAAACTTAATATATGATCACGTTCTATTATAATATATATTTAATATTATACTATTATGTTATATTATAATATATCATACATTAATTACATATAATTAATTATATAGTAATTATACTATTATGTTACTATATTATATTTAATATATAAAATTTTACATAATAGTCTATATAACATATTTATATGTTTATATTATATTAACATATAAATTAACATATAAATTATATGTTAATATAGGAATATATGTATAATGTTATGTATATTTCTCAGCTGAAACTAGGCTGAGGCCCAGGTTCTTGTACGGTTTGCCCTTCTGGCCTTCTAGATTTGGAGGAACAGTCTAAGTAGGAAGGGCCCAGGATCCTTTATCTTACAAGGTTTCTCAGGTCATCTGACAGCTCAGAGACTCCAGAATAGGCTCTGAGGAGGTGAGGTGGTAGCTAGTCAGCAGCTCAGGGACACTTGCTCTCCTGCTGGCCTCTGTCCCTCTGCTGGGCCTCCAGAGGTGGCGCACGGATGGGACTGATGAGGGATGGTGGATGTCCCAGGGGATGGGAGAGCAGTGGCCATCTGCTAGGCCCCCACTGAGCACTTGCAACACTGTGGCAACTCTCTGGTGCTCAGTACATTGAGTGGCGCACTGTGTAGCATCCCTGTGGTTTAGGCTGGGGGATCGGGGTCTGCACAGGCTACAGGACGTAAATAGGAAGCCTGATGATTGCAGGGGGGAGAGGAGGCATTCAAGTACTACAGCCTCCCAGGCTCCTTCTCTCTCTCTCTCTCTCTCTCTCTCTCTCTCTCTCTCTCTCTCTCTCTCTCTGTCTGTCTCTCTCTCTCTCAGCAGCACGGAGCTCAGAGGCTGGGCTGCCTGTGCACAGTGCAGTACCCAACTGAAGCAGGCTTTGGGGTCTCGCTGACAGATTGCCTGGTGCTTCAGGGTGCCAAACCCCTGACCTGGGCCTGGGTTGCACCCTCGGGCTCTGACTGGTGGCTATGGGGACACTGTCTTCGGAGATTTTGTGCAGACTTTTTATAAAGGGGCAGTGGATGCAGAGGGAGTGGCTGGCAGGAGGAATAGGGTGGGGGCTGGGCAGGGTCACAGTCAGCCAGTGGGAACAGCCCAGATTCTGGCATCTCCAGGGGAAGCACTTCCCTGGCCTGCTTGGGGGCCAAGAGGACAGCGGTTATTGTATAGGAGCAGAGAACCTGCTCCAGCCCCTGCAAGTGAACTGCTGTGCTCTAGTTTTGGGACGGTGAGCAGCATGCTCTGGCCTTCAAAAACCCATTCCTCAGATGCACAGGGACACCCAGACTCATAGTGGGGATGCCTGTGTGAGAAGGCACCATAATTTCAACAAGCACACTGTGACCTTCTCTCTGGGTTGGGAGCTTCAGGCTGGGGCCTGACAGTAAGTGTGTGTAGATCAACTGACGGGCTCAGGGTAAGCTATGATCCTGAGCTTGGGCTGGGAGGCCTCTGCATGTGTTCAGCATGCATGTCTGCATGTGTACATGCGTGTAGACATACATGCATATGCATACGTGTGAGGCTGTGTGGGTAGGCGTACGGACGCAGGTATGCGTGTGCAGGCGTGCGTGTGCAGGCATGGGTATGTGCCTGCATTCTGCATTTCCATGCCTTGCACTCTTGCTGTGGTCTGGCTGCTGTAGCAGTGTCTTTGGAGGGAGGCTCTCTGAGCCTGTTCTTTGCACAAGGCACTTACATGCACATATCAGCCAAGTGCAGGGACCTCTGTGTGCATGGGCCTGTGGAGAGGGCTGGGGGGCTGTGTGTGTGTGTGTGTGTGTGTGTGTGTGTGTGTGTGTGTGTGTGTGTGGGGGAAAGACCTGGGGAGAACCTTAGAGAGTCCCTTACGGGGACATCCAAGCCCCCTCCTTCCCGGGTGTGCCCCTCCATTCACTAAAACAGCCTGCCCCTTCCAAAATCCCACGCCTTCCACACCGGAGCTCCCCGGGTGCCAAGGAGCCATGACCTACACCCAGACTTCCCTGTCTTCTACCCCACCTTCTCAGCTTCCTCTCTCACATCATGCCTGGTGCCCCTCTTCCTTTCTGGGGCCCCTCTGCTCTGCACAGGTGTCAACAGTTGCTTTTGAAGTCTGTACCATGTCCCAGCACCTGACGCCCCACCTATCTTGTCGGCAGCAGACTTTTTAAAATTATTTTTGTATTTCTAATTGTGTGTTCATATATACAGGTATGTGTGCATGAGTGCAAATTCCCACAGAGGGCCAAAGAGTCATATCCCTCAAGAACTGGAGTTACAGGTGGGTGTGGGCCATCTGAGGTGGATGCTGGGAACTGAACTTGGGTCCTCTGGAAGAGCAACATACGCTTTTGACCACTGAGCCGTCTCCCCAGCTCCATCAGCAGGACTGGGCTCCTGCTCCCCTAACAGAGGGTCTTTAACTCAGCCTCATCAGTTGGAGACCTCTAAGCCTATGCCAGTTTGGCCTCCAGAAGTCCTAAGTGTCTCCATGGCCAGACATCCTCTGCCTGGTGACCCCACAGAGAGTAGACACTACTCCACATGTTTGTTACATTTTCCCCAGAACTTACTTCTGATTGGTGAGGGTATGTGCCGTGGGGACCGTGTGCCGTGGGGACCGTGTGCCGTGGGGACCGTGTGCAGTGGGGACTGTGTGCCGTGGGGACCGTGTGCAGTGGGGACTGTGTGCCATGGGGACCGTGTGCAGTGGAGATCATGTGCTGTGGGGACCGTGTGGCTTTCATTCCAGTTTCACCCTGGAAAAACAATGGTTTGGATTAAGAAAAAAAAAACAACAGTTGGTACAATGTCATGAGATGAATGGCGGGCGGAGGGGGGGGACCTTGTAAAAGCGGGCACCAACTTTCCACTCATATTCCAAAGCATTCTGGATGTCTCTCACCTCCTGCCATGGCATGGCTGCCCTCACCTCCTGCCTGGCATGGCTGCCCTCACCTCTTGCACCTCCTGCCATGGCATGGCTGTCCTCACCTCCTGCCTTGGCATAGCTGCCCTCACCTCCTGCCGTTGTATGGCTGTCCTCACCTCCTGCCGTGGCCTGGCTGCCTGCTCCTGCAGTCAGGAGACTGAGTCTGAGAGAGCTGGGACCTGCCCAAAGTTACCAGAGGTTCTAGAAGATTCTGTGAAGCATGTAAAGGAAGGGCAGAGGCTCCACAGCCTTCATTCAGCTTTCAGGGAACCGTGACCCCAGTTTCCCTGCGGAGAGAGGGGTAACAGGAAACAGTATTTTCAGTCACCCTAGAGCAGAGCCCAGGAAGTCTGTGGATGGTCCCCGAGGTTCATGCGGGGCCCTGGGACAAGAGCACCAACACACCATGGTCCTCATACCACAGACTGACAGCCCAAGGCTTGGTGTGGGAAACCACAAAGACCCCCGGCCTGGGAGTGCCATCTGGGTTGTCAGGCTGCTCCCACGGTGGGGGAGTCACTCTGAGCAGTTGGGGCCAAGGCAGCGGGAGCAGGAGCAATCCGGAAGCACACAGGTGGTGTTGAAAGGTGGGACAGTCCTGCCCCAGTGGAGCAGTGAACAGTACTAAGGTTCCCAGACTGGTCCAGGTCTGTCCACAGCCATGTCTCCTGAGGGTAAGGAGGGCTAGGTGATTTAAGTCTGTGGGGTGAACACCCTCTGCCTGCCTGCCCTCAGACTTTTCCACCTACATCGGCCTCCGTGTAGCTGTCCGTATCCAGAGTCAGGGATCCATGCGGTCAAGAATAAGGCTTGGGTTGTGGTCAGGGTCAAGGGGAAGGATTGAATGTAATGACTCAACCATAGAAAATGAAGAGCTTTCAATCTTCCAGATCAGTGCTGTTCTGTTGGTGCAGCAGTCTGGGTGGAGTGGGGGCCGCCTCCAGAGACGGAGGGAGTCTGCCTGACTCATGAACTCTCTTCAACACCTCCAGGTGTGTGGAGATATGTCAGCACCTGCCACCCTAGGTCCTGCACATAGGTCAACTCAGCAGGGCCATCACCAGCCTGGCTGATGGGAGACTCGAAACAAGACCAGCCGGCATGTCCCTGCCGCCCCATGCCGGTCATGAACAGAGGACTGTGGAAATGCTGGTTGGCCTGTGCCAATAGATTCGCGCAGGCAGACAAGCACCATTCTTGACTGTGTCTGCCCTGACCCTGTGGTCCTAAAACCATCACCGAAAACAAACAAACAAGCAAAAACCCCACCAACAATTGGACTGAAAGGGACCCCAGAAGTGATCTTCATTTTACAGGGAGCACTGGGGCCAAGGGTCATACTGGGCAGCGTCTCCAATGGGGGGACTCTAACCTGTCAAGCATGGTGATACCTGCCTCTCACAAGAACACTCGGAAGTGGGTAGCAGAAGAATTGGGGTTCCAGGCCAGCCTCAGCTACACAGTGAGTTTTAGGTTAGCATGGGCTAACTCCGGCTTGTCTTCAAAGCAGACGAACAGAAAACGAGAGCATTACAGGGACCCCTGTAGACTGTGTCCCCACCTGATCTTCTCAGCTAACCCAGTCAGGATCATTGGCACCCAGTCTGATGGGGATGGGGAGTTGTTACTGGGTGGGATTCAGGCCAGCTCACCCAACTTCACAGGGAAGATAGGATGACCCGAGCCAGCCAGGGTCAAGCAGACGGCCCCACCATGCCTCTCTCAGTCCAGCTCCGGCCAGATAGCCTCTGCCCCGAGGTCACTGCAGAATATCGGGGTCTCCTCAGTCTACAAGGACTCCAGCCCCCGCAGCTCAGGAGATGTGAGAGGAAGGCAAATCCACAGGCCCAGGTGAGGAAGTGCTACACCTGCCGCTGTTCCCCCGGTGGATTTCCCCTCAACCACCAAATACTGAAAAGCCAGCTAGGAGGGACCACGCTGGCGCTGGGCAGTGGGGGTGCGGTGGGGTGGGGTGGTGGGGATGTGGAGTCAGGATGGCAACATTTTTCTGGGTCAAATATTATTGGCTCCTTCAGTATTTACCTTGAAATGGGTCAGAGGTCAGATGCATGCCTACTGTAGGACCTTAAACAGTTGTCTTCTCTGAGTCGCTGCCGACACCCCATCTATAAAATGAGACATTTGGCTTTAGTAGCAAGTCCATCTACGGCTACCCTGGTGATCTCTCCAAATAAGTACTTAATATGCTACTTCCCTCAAATGTGCTAATCCTAGTCTCTCTTGTATGGGGTTATAAGAAGATGGTGGCCCAGGTCTGTGGACTCCTGACTCTGGCTGAGGAAGGATTCTGATGAGGAGTCTGTGGGGTGACAGAGTTGGTAACTGGTTGACCTCGGGGATGGCAGCCTAGGGCATCAGCTGGGTGACAGAGCTGGTAACTGGTTGACTTCGGGGATGGCAGCCTAGGGCATCAACTGGTACCGGGAAGCTGCAATTGGAGTGGCTTCCCTGCCAGGCAGGGGACATTGCCACAGCACCATGTACCGTGACTCCAGGAGCCAGTAGTGCCCCAAGGCAGCAATCTCCTGGGTCTGGGTGGATATCAGAGGCTGGGCCCCTCAGCAGGTGACTCCAGCAGACCTGTGGAATGGGGGGCAGGTGGGCAGAGGAGTTCCACACCGGACCACTGCTGTGACTCCGAATTCTGCGTTCCCAGAATCCCTCTGACCGTGTCCCTGTGACGGCCACAAGGCTGCAGAGGGTCCCCAGCTGACTCAGCCTCACTCTAATGGGACCACAGAGCCAGCTGACCAGGGCTCCCAGCCTTGTTCATCAAATGCCTGGAAGAGGACACTGCCTCTTTGTCTCAGTTTCCTTCTCCCCAAGCCGTGGTTCACAAGGCAGCATAAGGACTGCTGAGCCTGTTGTTCAGGTTCAGATCCCAGCTTTGCCGTTCAGAAGCTGTGCTACCTTCAGCAAAGTGCCCAGCCTTTCTGTGTGTTTCCGTTTCCTCAGTTCTGAAACGTGAGTACAACTCAAATGGCTTCCTTTAGAAGACATTCCTGTGATGAGGGCTGCTATGTAAGATGGCCTGGCCCCACGTCAGTCCCATAGAGGTATCCTAGACTCATAGTCACGTGACTTGCGTGGCTGGTAACAAGGATGGCAGAAGGAGACAGCAGGACGTGACTTTTGCCCTTGCTGGGCCTCAGCAGTGTTTTCTAGTTGGTGCTGACAGAATCTAGAAGCTCCCAGGAGACTTCTCCTGCCATGCTTGTGGGGGATTATCTTAATTGTGTTAATTGCTGTGGGAAAAGCCATCTTCACTGTGGGTGGGGCCGTTCTCTGATCATGGGATCCTGAGCTGTATGGAATACAGAAACCGAGCTGGGCACGTGCGCTGGCGTTCATCTGTTTCCTGGTTGTGGATGGGATGTGACCTGGATTACAGGTGTGTGTGTGTGTCCCATGTCCTATCCATGTGGTGCTGGATTCCAGGTGTGTGTGTCCCATGTCCTATCCATGTGGTGCTGGATTACAGGTGTGTGTGTGTGTGTCCCGTGTCCTATCCATGTGGTGCTGGATTACAAATGTGTGTGTGTGTGTCCCATGTCCTATCCATGTGGTGCTGGATTACAGGTGTGTGTGTGTCCCATGTCCTATCCATGTGGAGCTGGATTACAGTGTGTGTGTCCCACGCCCTATACATGTGGTGCTGGATTACAGGTATGCGTATCCCATGTCTTCTTGGTATGGTGCTGGGATTACAGGTGTGTGTCATATTTGTGTGTTGCTGGGATTACAGGTTTGCCCCATGTCCTACTCATGTGGTGCTGGGACTGAACCCAGGGCTTCGTGCGTGTTAGGCAAGCACTCTACCAACTGAGCCTTCTCCAGCCCATGTTTGAGGGAGAAAGCTTGGACTGAGGTGGGTAAGGCTGGGTGTGTGGAAGCCTCCCTTGACTGCAAATTGCCTTGTTGAGAGGAAACAGCATTTGTTAGTCTTGCGCGTTACCCAGGTCACAGTTCAGGGCTGCATGTGGCCAGGGAAACACTTGGCCCTGTACTTGGAGTGGCCCAAGAGGCCCTGCTCCCTTGAGCCTGGCAGCTTAACTGTGGACCTGCCATTTTGTGCCTCTCAACGCAACATCGTTTAGTCACTCAGCAAACTCAGGGTGGCCCTGCATCGCAGGCTCTGTGTGCCTGTGCCTTCTCATGCCCAGCACGAGTCCTGCATCCCAGGCTCTGTGTGCCTGTGTCTTGCCATGCCCAGCACGAGTCCTGGAGACAGAATGCAGGACAAGGCAGATGTGGGCCGTCACCTGGTGTACAGCAGAGAAGGCCCACACTGTCTATCCCAGCATTATTTTGGCTCTATGTCCCAAAGGCTTCAGTCCCTTGGGGTAAGGGTGTGTGGTGGGCAGCTCACATCGCGGGAGGAAGCAGTGGGTGAGAAACCCGCGTGCAGACCTTCTCCTCTCTCTCCTTCTTCCATCAGGTCCCTGGCCTATGGGACACTGTCCCTCCCCCCATTCAGGGTGGACCTTCTTACAAATGTCCCAGGCACTTCTCAACCCAGCTCAAGTTGACCAGGAGGAACCACACACAGACTTTCTACTGCACAGAAATCCGCATCCAAGCACACAACTTCTAGAAGCCTTTTAATGGCACACAGAGTCAAAGGGACAATCCCCTGGGCCAGTGCAGAAAGCAGGAACAAACCCAAGAGAATGCATGCGTACATTCACTATATGAGGCTTAATCTAATTGTCATCTTGATGCAATCTGGAATCATCTGCATGATGAGCCTCAGGGCACACCTGTGAGGGAATATCTTATTAGGTTAGCTAAAATAGGAAGATGCCCACTGTGGGTGGCTTCATTCCCTAGGCTGGGGTCCTGGACTGCACACGAAGGAGAAAGTGAGCTGAACTTCTTTTCTCTCTGCTTGCTAAGGATGCCATGGGACCAGCTACCCCACACTGCTGTAGCCATGGTTTGGTTTTGTTTTCCTTTTAGGCTCTTCCAGAAGACCCTCAGTGGCTTAAAACAGTGAACAATTACTGTGTTGCCTCTTCTGGAGGCTGGGACTTGGGAGCAGCTGAGTCAGTCACAGCTTGGGCTCTCTGAGATGGTGTGGGCCTGCAGTCAGCATGGTGACCAATCATCTAACGGTTTGACCCCAGATGCCAGAGGCTGGCTCCCAGGGGGCTCATTGGCAGGACTGGGGAATCTGTGTGGACTCTCGGGAGCCTTAGTCAAAAGGTCCCTGTGTGGGCTGCTTGACTGTGTAGTCGTAACGGCATCTGTCAGAGCAAGTGATAGGGCCCAGAAAGGATGCGAAGCAAGAGTAGTCTTGTTCTTAAGGATCCGGTCTCAGAAGTTGGCTCCCTCTCTCATTTTCTTTCTGGCAGGGTCTTACTTTGCAGCCCAGGCTGGCCTAGAACCCATGACCCTCCTGCATCAGCCTCCCGAGTGCTGGGAATACTGATGTACAGTAGCTATACTATCCTTTTTGTATTACTCAGTTGGTTAAATCAGCCATTCCCCATGGTGGGCTGGCCTTTCACAAGAGATGAATACCTGGCGGGGTGGGGTGGGGGGCCTTCACAGAGACTGGCTCCCAAAACTGGGCGCATCTGCTCCTTCCAGCCAGAGGCTGAGGTTGCAGCATGCCGCACATGGGAATGCCTTCAGGTGCCCCTTGAAAGTCATTCCTAGTCACCTGCTTGCGTCAGTTTCACAGTCGGAGGCCTGAGCAGGTGACTTTGCTTCCAAGCCTCGCTGGAGCAGACGTCCCAGGGCCTCCCTGCACCAGAAGCTCAGCTCAGAACCACGCTGCTCTTTGAGACAGTGAGACTGGTTAGCGTCGTATGAATTGCTTCGGAGCATAATCTAGTGGAGAGAGGGGCCAAGGTTGTAGGGAGCATAGACAAAGGGGAGCGTCTGGTAGTGGTCCCCAGTCGGGGGCAGCTGGAGAGGATTCCCCAGGCACAGCAGTGGGGTGACTCCCAGGGAGTGGGAGGATCCTGGGCGGGGAGTGACGTAAGGAGGTTGTCCCTAGGGAGAGTCCTGGAGGTGGGGATGGACCATAAACTAGGTGAGAGGCTGCAGAGAGGTCAGGTAGGTGGCTTAGCCCTGTTGCAACAAGCTAACCCCAACATTTCTGGGCCCTCCAACCCAACGCTTCCAGAAGGAGCGGCTGACAGGAAGAGTCTGGGGTCCAGCTCAGTCCTGGCTCTGACTTCTGCTGTACTGTGCTGAGATGCCAAGCTCACCTGGCCCGTCTGACTCTCAGCCAGGAGGCCACGCTCAGAGCCGGCTCCAGGGACATCCCTGAGGTTTGCCCAGCCAGTTGGACTGAGGCTTCCTTTCTCTTGCCCTGAGCTTCCTAAAAATCCTAGGAGGGCCACCCAGCAAAAGGTGTTGACCCGGGGCCCCTGACAGTCTGATGGCCAGCATGGCATCTGGGTGGGCAGCTTGGAGACAGGGGCTCGTCCAGCCTGTGAAATGTCCCAGAGACATTCATTTGAACAGGGAAGGGAGGACGCCTGCCAGTTTGGGGGGTAATTATTTTGCAAAACTTTACGAAGTTTCGGAAAATCTTGTTTCCCCCTTCATTGAAACCATTGTTTTTCAAGGGAAATTGAATTAGAAGGTGGTGGCGGTTGGAGGGGGCAGGAGAGGGAAGAGTGAGCCACATGTTTTTCTAACTAACTGGGCGTCTGTCCTGTGCCAACAACTCCCAAAGCTTCTTGCGCTCTGCGTCTGGGACCACCAGGGCTGTGGCCAGGGGCGGCAGAGAAGCCCCCAGGAGTTTCAGGGATGGTGACAAGACTGGATGTGTCCCCACCTTCTTCACTGGACTGAAGGGCGCTGATATTCAACTGAGAAGGGGTGTTGGGCCCTGGGTGCTGGTGCAGAAGCCTGGGAGGGGCTGGGCCTCAGTTTCCCTCCTTGGGGGACTGCAGCCAGCAATGGATGCCTGGAATGGTGAGCAGAATCCAGGCAAGTGGGTTATGTGCTCTTCTGTGTAGGGAAGAGGGCCATTGCCTTGATCATCACTTCCAATTGGCACCCTCCTCTAAGCCTGCGATATTTGATTGGTAGAGTCTGGAATGGGCAAGGGCAAGGATCAGCTAGTGATGTCTGCTGTAGACACACCTTTGGCAGGAATGGAAGGTACCAGACCAAGGATTTGCCAACTCTAATCTGTTCTTCCACTCTCCTGGTCTGGCAGCTGAGCTCTCAAGAGGTCAAGGGGCATTACATTTACCAAAGGGGCGTTGGCTTCATACATTCACTCACTCATGTGTCTGCACTCAAATGCTGTCAGTGGCTCTGCTGCCTATAAAGACCCGAAGTCTTTAGCTGCCCGCTGAGGCCACAGCCACATCACCTGCTGGCTTTGAGATGTGGCTCTCAAGCGCTTAGCACAGTGCCTGGTATGCAGGAATTGTCTAATTTCGATCATTATAAGATCTGTAAAAGCTTCCCAGAGAGTGTGTCCTCGTAGGCTCCCTGCAAGCACTAGAAACCATATACCAAGCATCCTTCCCAGATGTCATTTCTCCCCAGGATACAGTCTGGTCAAGCTGGACCACTTGCCTGCTCCACGCTCCCCACCTCCAGTGCCCACATCCCCTCCTGCTTTCCCCACAGTCCCGTTCCCATTTTACTTTCTACTGTGTTCCTATTTGTCCTACACACTCCCCTGCAGGACAGTCCTGTCGGGTCCCAGGGGAAGGATGCTGCCTCATGCTGGACTCCTGGCCCCTGACTCCATTAACAATACTCATTCCAGCACCCAGCTGTCCACTCTCGCCTACATCAAACCTTCCAGAGCCATTCATGTTGCCCTTTCCCCATATTCCCATTTTTCGGTGCACTTACAGAAGCATCGGGGGGAACCCTATTTCAGTTTGGCTCAGTTTGATCACTTTCTTGCTTTTGAGACTCAAGATGGAGGAAGCCATAACTGACCAACAACCTTGAAATGGGGGCTGCCCAACTTCTGGTTCAGCACACTCATCTCTTTTTGTGCTATCATCCACGGAGCCCCCCAAAAGCCAGTCAGGAGTGGAATGCAGTCTGGAGATCTATGTCACCCCCCACATTGAGTGGCCTTAAGAAGACCTTTGCCCGTTTTAGGACTCACCCAGGAAGTAAGAGGGTCCAGCCCCAGCAGAGGAGACTCAGCTGAGTGCCCAGGAGGGCACGGCACAGGTTGGGACTGTGTCTGGGTGCAGAACAGGGTTCCGCCTATACCCTGTTCCAAGGGACTTGTGAACCTCATGCTTAAGCCTGGACCTTGTGTCTCAGACAACCCGCAGAGCTTAGGTTGTACAATTCTGCTGTCACCGAAGTCTACCCAGGCCACAGCAACCAAGCCAGTCCTCTGCAGTGTGTTGTGCCAGCTGAAATACCTTTAAAGGGGACAGCTTCCTCTAAAGATGGTACCTCCTCCTTCTCTTTCCTTGCCCCTTCTCTCCTCTTCCCTTCCTCGCTGCCCTTTCTTCTCTCCATATCCGCCTCCTCCCCTCCTCCCTCTAGTGCTCCTTCCTCTTTCTCGCCCTCCCCACCTTCTCCTCCTCACCTTGCCTATGTGATGCTCCAGCACGGGAGGCAATGTCCTGCCTCTGCTCCTGCCTCTGCTCCATCAGCAGCATCCTCGCTTCTTCTGGGTCGTGACATCCCAGGAAGTGGGAGAAGGTGGCGAGGAAGCCGCAGTTCCGGGCTCACACAGTTCAGATCCCAGCACTATTTCCTCTCTGTCCTGCAGCTGATTTTGCCCCTGAGATCACAGTCGCATCACCCCCTGGCTTTGAGATGCAGTTCTTAAGCGTTTAACAAGATGCCTGGTATGCAGTAAATGCATAATTTCAATCATTGTGAGGTCTGTAAAAGCTTCCCAGACAGTGTGCCCCTGTAGGGTCCCTGCACATACTGGAAACCATATGTCTGTCCTATTCCTGGGATATGGGACAAAAGAGCTTAACCCCAGAATTTTTGAACAAATGAGCACCCAGCACGATTGCCTTGGGGTCTAGTTCATTGCAGAAGCATGAATTGAGCACCAACTGTATACCCTGGTTGAAAATGGTTGACTTCATCCATGTCCCTTTCCTGCCTCTGTGATGTCTCTCTCAGCAAGGTTGTAGTTGCCTCTCAGGCAAGGCACACAGCAGGCAAGGCATACACACATCAGTGGGGCCACTAGTGAGGAAGGGGAGTAGGAGCAGACGCTCATGGAAACTCATGGGAGCCCAGTCTCCTCACAGACTTCCCCCACAGTGGGTGCCAAACCATCCTGGACATTTGCAGATTGGGAACCACATGGTTGTGTCATGAATTGTCCTGGCTGCTATTGCTGCTGCCCAAGGACCCTGCAGCACCACAGCTGAAAGCCGCCATTCCCTCAGCAGAGCCACTGTGGTTGAGAACTGGAGAAAGGCAGGGGCGTGGCACCATGCTTCTTTTGCTTGGGGTCTCTTGTGCCGTTGTGGTCAGAGCCGGCTGGGCTGTGTCCATCTGGAGACCTGGACGGGCTGCAAGGCCATGCTGGCGCCTTGTGCCGGCTGGAGGCTAGGAGCTCAGCTGGACCAGCTGCTGGAGGGCCTGCATGTGCCTCTCGGGTGGTGGCCTCATGCGACAGCTGGCTTTTCAAGTGTGAGTGTCCCACATGCACCAGCCTTCAGTCACCCAGTCCTCTGTGACCTGCTATAGAGGCCACATGTGTCCTCACACGACAAGGGCCTCCCAGTCCCACTGGGAGGAGGTAAGGAGGCCTGCCGCTTGGTGAGGTCAGAGAATTGAAACCATTTTTAAAAACATTTCACACTAGTTCTTTTATGAATTGAACTAGTTTGACTTAAAATTCCTAAGGAAACTGTGCCTTCTGGACACATTTATAATCCCAGCAACTTGAGAGACTGAGGCAGAAGAATCAAAAGTTCAAGGCCAGCCTGGGCTACAGAGTGAGTACAAAGCCAGTCTATATGAAAAAGCTCCTCCTCTTGTTCTTTTGAGATTTATCTCATGTAGCCCAGGCTGACCTCAAACCTCCTATGGTGCTGAGGATAGCCCTTGAACTCCTGATCCTACTGTTCCTACCTCCCTAATACTGGTATTTCAGACGCATAATCACCACACCTGACTCTGATCGTCTCTCCTGGTGCTAAGCAGTGGCAATAAACTCAGCTCCTGGCTGACCCCACAGTCACAAGGGGCACACACCAGCTGTTCTGCCTGCACTGAGGTGAGATCTGGGTGCACCAGTGGGAATACACACCTGTGGGGGGGGGGCTGAGAGAGGGGGTGGGAGCAGGTCCCCTCTGAGCAGCCCCTTGTACTCAGAGAACCATTTACAGAAGAGAAACAGACTCTCAGCCCCTCCTGCCTCAGAAGGAAAGCAACCATGCCATCCACACCAACAGATTTCACAGCATGGGTGGACTGGGAGCCATGCCCCCATGAATAGGTTTGGGTGTCTTCTGGCTACTCGCACTGTGTCGACTGAGCTAACCACTTACCCCACTCCCGGGTCCCTTCTAAATGAGGTCAGTATCTGGAGTTGGTAGGAGAAGGGTGACAGTCTCTAGCTCATCTAACTGTCAGCAGGCTCCTAAAGGCCACCCAGACCCCCACTGTGTGACCATACACAGGCCATTTGTATTCCCCAAGACAACAGAGCACAGCCCCTGACCCCTCGCCTCCTTTTCTTGGGGTGAGGTCAGGCTGTGTATTATTAGTCACTATTGCTATGATGAAAGGCTTTCAGAAAAGCAGCTTGAGGGAGAAAGGGGTTGTTCTGACCTACAGTCTCAGGGTACCATCCATTACAGGGAGGACGTGAAGGTGGCGTGACCTTGAAGAGGCCAGACGTGTTGTGTCCACAGTCAGGAAGTCATGAACCCTGGTGCTCAGGTGGTTTTCTTCCTTTCATAGGCACCAGAACCCAGGCCTGGGAACGGTGCTGCCTGCAGTAGGTAGGTCTGCCCATCTCACTCAATCTAAATAAGATACCCCCCTCTCCCCGCCGCAGCATTCTCAGAAACCCATCTCCCAGACAATCCTACTGGGATGAGCCATTCCAACTCCACTCCTGGTCAAGTTGACACCCAAACGCATCATCTTAATCCTGTGGGCCTTCCGTCGCCCCCAAATTCTCATGCTTATCTCAGAATGCAAAATAAGATCGAAAGGCGCCACCAACTCGAACACTTTTAAAAGTCTCTGTGTCTCGTCTGAGACCTGTGGCGATCTCTAAGTGCAAAACAAGAAACCATTAAGATGGTGCTGCAGCTAAAGAGAACCCTGCACAAAGCCTGTGCTCGATCCCAGGAGCCTGGGTAAAGGAGGAGAGCCCAAAGTCACAAGGCTGTCCTCTGATCGCCACACATGGATAGCAGTGTGCACTCCGCTGTGCATCACACACATACAATAATAATAATTAATAATTAGCAAGTTACATCTTTCTAGTATATTGATGACATAGTAAACATTCCTAATTTCAAAAGAGAAGTATTAGCATGGTGGTGCATGCCTTAATCCCATCACTTGGGAGGCAGAGGTAGGCAGATTTCTGAGTTCGAGGCCAGCCTGGTCTACAAAGCTAGTTCCAAGACAGTCAGCTACATAGTGAGACCCTGTCTCAAAAAAAGGGGACGTGGTTTATAATAAGGATTTTTCAGACCGAAGTAAGGCAAATCCTGTAGTTCCTTATCTAGCATCTGGGGAGCCAAAATAAATTTGGTGGGACTCCAGAGGGCTTGGGTAACCCCATTCCTCCAGTTCTGCTGCGTGCAGCACACAGAGCCTCCCTCTTAGGCTGGCTCCACTGTATGCCTCCTCCTTTTCCTGATGGGCATCTCACAGCCATGGCTTCCTCAGTACCCTGGGGTCTCCGTTCTTAGGACCCTCCTTCATGGCTTTACATTGGCCTCTCGGGATCTCCTTGCAGGACCTCTGGCCTGTCACATATGGCCTGGTCCCAGCTCCTCTCCCATGATCACCTCAGTCTTGAGTCTTGCGTGTCTGCAAAACCAGTACCACAAAGATGACATTGCCAGACTCTGATGCCAGACAGAGATGTAGCCAGGCTCTCCCTAGACCACAGTGGTATCAGCTTCTGTGTGCTGACCCCGCAGGAGCACTTCCCTGGTTGGGGGGAGCACTTCCCTAGAATGATGCCTTTGAGTGACAGGGAACCCCTTGCTTTAGGCTTTCTTGATTTGAATGAATTTGGATATAAATAAGATAGAACTTCCCTTGGGTGGTATTTTTCCCTGAGGATGCCTATCCTGTCCCAGCGTGGTGCCAGGGGACTTGCTCTTCAGAGCTCGTGACCCCTGTAACAGTAGCACCAGCGGGAAAAGTCCTCCTCTCTCAAGTTTTCTTCTGCCAAAAACAAACAAACAAACAAATAAGTCAGCTACTTTTAAATTCAGCTTCGCTCAAGTTCTCCGGACATAGGCAGAGCAAAAGTCAGATTGTTGGCCAAAATATGACGAGAACATTCCCTTAGCCCAGTTTCTTGTAGACCCTTTCCCTCTCAAATTTCATGAGTTCATGCCTCCAGCACACATTCCTGCCTTATAAGCACCCATCAGAATGCCCCACTAACATCTGTTTCTAGCATTTTGGTGCTTTTTTTCAGCCCTAGGTTTCAGACTCTTCCACATTGACCCCACAAAACAGTTCCAAAGGTCTAAGAACCGCATGGTCGCAGGAATGACCAAACTTCTCAGGAACACCTTTTCTCTTCCTCCCCGTTCTGTTGCTGCAATAAAATACTCTGACAAAGCCAACCTGAAGCAAAGAGGATTCTTTCTGACTCACATTTCCAGGGAACAGTCTGTCATCTCAGAGAAGCCTGGCAGCAGGGATGTAGGGTAACTGGTTACAACCCATCCAGAGTCAAGAAGATGAGAGGAGCAGATGCTTGTGCTCAGCCCCCTTTCTTTTCGAACACTCTAGAATCCCAGCCCAGGGAATAGAGCCTCCCACGGTGGGCACACACACCTCAGTTAACCTCACCACCTGGGCTCACCCCCCAGGAGAATCTAGATCTCACCAAAGTGGCAATAGAGATTCATTATTGCCAATCATCAAGATAAACTTCTTTTGTATCCAAGGTTGCCTTTCCCAAGTCCTGTCCATGCCAGGGGTCAGGGGCCACATTTTGACCTGTCACGACCATTCTGAAATACCAGCTGGACTCTGTCATCTTCCCAAACCTGCAAGTGCAAACCTCATCTGCAGAAACCAGCCAGTGCGCTGGAGAGGAAGACACTAGCACCAGGGACCTCAGCCCTGATGCCCGGGGGTGGGAAAGGGCACCTCACCCCCTCTCAATGCCAGTCCCCACTGAGGCTGCTTGAGTTACCTCAGAGCCCAGCCCCTGGGAAGCTTGAAGTCAGAGACTCTCTGGGTATCTCTAGCAGCATTCTGAGGCTCTGGGCATCACTCTCTGCTCCGCTCCTTGTACTTACACAGCCTCAGGCCCAGGCTTTAGCATAGATGTTGCAACCACAAAGGCCTGGGTGGTATGTGTGGTTGTTATTAGCCGTAACTTCTAACTCTGCCGCTGAGGAAGCTACTCTGGGCAAGCATCAATGAGGACCTCTGGGTCCTCATAAAAGCAAGACAGTCAGAGCCCGGATCCCCATTAACTCTGTTGATCCTGAAGGTTCTAGTAGCTAGGGTGGCTCAGACAGGAATGGACTTTGCCACCTCAGAGCGTGGAGAGGCAGGGGGTTTGTGCATTTCCATAGAGGTTAATTGTCTTCCTAGGACAACGTGATGGATGGTCCACCCATGGCTCCTGCCTTGTTCATGGTTAATATGTTTTTGAGGACGAAGTCACAGCCAGCTGGGGTGTGGCTCAGCAGCAGAGTTCTTGCCTAGCATGTGGAAGGCGCTGGTTTTGATCCCTGGTACTGACGTAGTAAGTCAAACTTGTGATTATGAGAAATAAGAAATCCTAAAGTCAATTAATTGAGAAAAGATATTTTTCTATGCACAGCCTTGGCTGTTCTGGAACTCGCTATATAGACCAGGCTGGCCTCAAACTCATAGAGATCCACCTGCCTCTGTCTCCCAAGTACTGGAATTAAAGGTGTGCACCACCATTCTGGGCTTCTTTTGTTGTTGTTGTTTTTGTTTTGCAAGACTGGAACTAGCTCTTGTAGACCAGGCTGGTATTGAACTCATAGATCCACCTGCCTCTGCCTCCTGAGTGCTGGGATTAAAGGGGTTCGCCACCACCACCTGGCAAATCTGGGCTTCTTAAGTAAACCTTAAGAAATTAAATTCATTAAGTTGCCTCTAAGCCTGAAGACCTGAGTTTGATTCTGGGATTCGTGTGGTGGAAGCAAAGAACCAACTCCTGGGGTGGAGGGTGGGGTGGGGGAGGCTGTTCTTACTTCCACATACCATCCCCCACACTCCCGCAAAATAATATGAAAGAAAGAAATGATTTTAAAAGAAAAAACAGAACTTATTTCAGTAAAAAGAATGAATGCATTTGAAAACCATATTAAGAAATACATTCAAGATGAATTTAGGGTTAGAGACTCATAGAAGCTATTACTGGAATGACCAAAAATTTGGAAAGAAAACATTTTTGGGAGGCAAGTCCACCACAGAGCAGCCCTGATGCCCAAGACCATGGGGTGGGGCTCAATTTCTTCCTGAGTCATCAAGCCAAAGGCAGGGAGTTTAAGACAGGTCACTGGCCAGCCCCCACATGCCAGCCACGCTTGGGGGTCTGTGCCCAACTGTGGGCAGAGCAGTGGACACAGAACACAGCTGTGTGAGGCCCCAGCTGCTGCACAGCCTGGAGCCGCTGACCAGTGTGTAGTCTGCGGCCTCCCAGCTGGCCCAGAGGACATCCTGGCCTGAGCCAGTGGCCCGTGGATGCCAGTTCCCTGCTGAGGAAGAACCTGGGGGGCCCTGGAGCGCCTGGTTTTCTTTTCTGTGGCTAGGAAGCCTATGTGGAGGGAGCTTGTGGCAAGGGTGGAGAGGCCCAGGTGGGGTGGTTGAAAAGCACATCAGCCCAACATCAGGTCAGGGCAAACTCATCCAGAAAATAGGAACATGTATCGGGTGTTCTCAATACCGAGGGTGGCATCAGTGAGGAAGACCAAAACTGTTGTCTGATGGCATGATGGGCAGGGATCTACAAGGGGCACAGACTATCTGCTTGGGGGAACAGGGCATATGTTATAGAGGTGACATGGCTTCTTCTAGGGACCCACAGAGCCCATCCTGCTCCACCAACTACAAGTGCTCAAGCGCAGACTGTGATGGGAGACTCTCTCTGTGTTAACAGAAAGCCTGGGGCAAGGGAGCTGGGGCTGGGAGCGGGGTGGGAAAGAAAAGGGAGAGAGCTCACTGCTCCCACAGCTTCTGGAAGTGTATTTAACAAGCCACATGGCAGGGCACCCACTGAGTGCAGACTGTGAGGGGACCTTCCTGGTGCCACTCCATCAGATTCCCGGATTCCCCACTACCCAGACACCGAGACAGGGACTCAGAGGGCCTTGAAGCAGGTTCGGTGTCAGACGGCAGGGAAGTGGCATGTACCAGCTCCTGCCAACCCCAGTCACCGCTACCCTCAAGAGCCACTGCTCATTTCAAGCCATCAAAGGTCATGCTTCCTACGAATGCAGCTTTCTGGGGCATGTTCCCACCCACCTGCTATTCTAGTCGATGTGTTCACTTGGGGTCCCACAGCCCTCCCAACAATCTTAGACCTGGGTTGTTCAAAGCTTTGAGGTCTGAGTCAAAAACCAGTGCCGTGTGAGGCGTTGACAGCAAAGACGCAGCCTCTAGGGTTGTAGAGGGCTGAGGAGCCGCCTGGGAGGGTTGGATGGTTACCCAAGTGGGTGACTGCTCTTTCCACCTATGTGCCAGGCCAAAGCTGGGCATTGAGACCCAGATGCACACCCACTACAGCGCTGTACCTCACGGTGTCTCAGGCTCCAGCTAGTTCCAGGAGACTGACTAGAACTATTAGGAAGATGGCTTGGCCTCAGGAAATTCAAGGAGGGAGATGTCAGGCAGTCTGAGTGCCCGAGTCCAGACAGCATCCTGGGGGCGGTGGGGCTGACAACTTAAAGAGGAGGGCCAGGGGTAAAGGAGAAAATGCAGAGCCCACCAAGAAGGTACCCACTGGAGGGAAGTCCCTGAGAAGTGAGAGCCACGCTTGCAGTGTTGGCCAGACCTCGCGCGTACCGACTCTTGTCTAAGCTTATGACAGGCTGGGGAAGGTCCATTTGTCCCGTTCTGCAGAGAGAGCTGCTGTGCCTAACCGTCCTGGTTGGCATGGATGCCTCATGTCCCAAGAAGGTCCTCGGTCCCAAGCAAACTGGGAAGACTGGTCACTAAGGACACTGTGTCAGCCTGCCGACATCTGGGACCTGAGAAGCCCTAGTCTGGGGGCTCTCTTCCTCCTGCACTGTAGGTGTTCCTCTGTTCCAGGTGGCACCCAGGGAAGATTATTGCACTCCTGGGATGGTGCCAAGTGTCCCTCCAGATGGCAAAACTGCCCGGAGAGCCGGTGCCTTTGAGGGAATTGAGGCTGGGCGATTAAGATGTGTGCCCAAGACCTCACACGTACACATGGCAAGCTTGGGACTGGTCATCAGCAGGACTTCCACTGAGCCACGTGGCTGCTCACGGTCTAACCGTCAGAACATCTGGACAGAGAGGGCCCTTGAGTTCACCTCCAGCCTGCTGTCTCCCAGGCAGGACCCTCCTGACCCCACCCCTTCCCCATCCCTAAATTGCTGGCTTTAGTCTGACAGGCAGTATCTGCCTTCCCAGAGCCAGGGAGGGTCAGCTCTACTGGCATGGTGGGGAGGTGACATGTGGCCAGGCCCAGAGAGGCAAGGGAGCTGAGGGGAAGGGGAGCTGGGCCTCAAGGGCCCGCCCTGCTGTCTGGGCTTGGCCACCGTTGTGTTGCTGACCACAGCCATACCTCTTCCGGGCACAGTGGGCTCAGAGCTCCCCACAGCAGGAGCCTTCAAAGGAATACTGAACAAGACCGAGACAACCAGGAGTGGCTGGGGCACACTGCCCCTAAGATGCCTGTCTTTGTGGCTCTGGCTACCTCTCCCTCGGGTCCTTGTCTGTAGTGAGAGATCAAGAATGGTTTTGGCATGAAAGGAGGACCAATGTGTGGCTGGTCTCCACTCCAGCTGCAAGAGACCAAGGTCCAGCCTGTGGTCTAACCACCCCCGGCTATGTACCTGACTCTTATGCCCCCCCCGTCTCTCGTCACCCCTCCAGGCCTGGCATTGTAACTGCGCCAGGAGAGTCACAGGCCCCAGAAAGCTCTCCTAGCCAGGGTCAGTCCCTCTTCCCAGGTACAGAGCACCTGGACCCTGGGTAGGAGTTGCTGGGGGACCCGCTGACTCCTACAGAGGAGCCTCTGAGCCCCCAGCTCCCCCACTCTCCCGCCCCCCATACTGTGGTTAGCTACAGAGGAAGCAGAAGCCGGGCTGCACACAAGGCCCAGAGTCGTGTTCACTGGGGCTCTATGGAAAGTTACAGCCGCCGCCACCAAGGGCTTTGAAGACCAAACTGTTTGTGTTCCCCACAGCTATTTGTGGCCAAGGCGCCCACCACCCCCCACGGCCCTGGCTTAGAGGTGAGGACAGAGCAGAAGTTAGCACTGTGGCCGTCCTCAAAACGACCAGACCAGACCAGCTCATAACCCATCCCCAAGTCTTACAACCAGCTTGCCTAAGCCATGAAAGCTAAAAACTCAAGTGACCAACTTGTCCCACTGGTAATGAGAACTAACCAACCAACTAACTAACTAACCCTGCTCAAAAGAGCCCAAAGCCATCATCCAGCCTACTGACCTAGTCTGGATAATGTGCTCAAACGATCTAACCAAGCCTAACTCAGTCAACCAGCCCGCTCATACAGCCTAGGCCACCAATGCAGCCCCAGCCAAGCCTGCCACCCAGCTCAGTCAGCAGCGGGGTGGACAGATCGTTCCTGAAAACCATAGACCAGGCAGCCTCATCTCCAAAGAATCATTTCAACCTAGCAGTTAAGTAATTCTATTCAGTGAGCCCCACAACTCAACTTAACCAGTTTAGGCCAACCAGATCCTCAATCTGGAAAATCCACATTTTTACCACATAAGCCATTGTACCCCACCCACACAAACACCCCACCCCAGCACACCACCACCTGACCCCAACATGACCACCCTACTTCACAACACGGCCAACCTGTCCCACCCTATCATACCACACAACCGCTCAACTCCACTACCACAAACACCCCACCCTACCCCATAACCATCCTACCCCATTGACATGAGCACCCACTCCACCACATAACAACCCAAACCCAACACCACCTTACCCCACTCCACAATCACTTCACCCTACTCCAAGACCACCGACCCACCTTAGTCTCACCCACTAGTGAGCCCAGTGACATCCTCTCGTCCAGACGACCAAGCCTAATCTAGCCAGAGGCTGAGCCCTTCTAAGCCAACCTCAACCCACGGGTGTAGGGTCACCCTTCCCAATCCAGCCTGTTTCTGACAAGCTAGCCATGCCCTCCCTCCAGTGTCCCACCACCTTCTTTAGTATTGACTGCACCCCTCAGAAAAGCCATGAGAAAGTCCCAGGCCCTGGGAGGTGACACCAGCCTCCACAGACTCTCTGTCATGGGGCCACCTTGAGTCTGACTCAGACCAGCAGGGTGGGAAAGATAAAGTCAGGGCTGAGGGGACTCTGAAGGGGGACCCATGTCGTGAAGAATGACAAAAGGAAGGGTGGGAGGCACCCAGCACCAAGGCCTAGGGTTGCTCCCCCCCCCCCGCCCCGGCAATGGTGGCAGCTCACCAGGCTGAGAGCTGGGAGCCCAGAGGGAGAGGAGGGGTGCCAGCCAGACTGTCACTACTGTGACAAGATGGCTGGGAACTGGACTTAAAGCATGATTTGTTCTGATATATCAGAGGTCGCAGTCGTTGACCGGTTGGCCCCATGGCTTTTAGGCCTGTGGTGAAGCCAGGGGTGACTTTAGGGTGGAGACCATGGTGAAGGAAAGCTGCTCCCCTGTTCCCATGATAGCAGCCAGGAAGCAGAGAGAAGAAAGGACAGCAGACAGGTGTGCCCTGTAAAACCTGCCAGTGGCCCACTTCCTCCCATCCTTTCCCATAATGCCACTCAGGCAGAGCCTCTCAGAGACTAGACCCACCCTCAGCTTCCATGATGGGACCAAACCTTCCTCGCAAATGCCTCTTGAGGAGGTTTCATATCCACACCACAGCAGGATGGATGAGCAAGGACCCTGGCTGCTGCTTGGGAATGGATCCGAGTCCCGGGAAAATGAGTGAGATGCTGAGCAGGGGAGGATCTAAGTCAGGTGGCCATGGCTGCACCGGATAGACTGCAAGGGTATAAGCTCCGCCTGGCTCGGTGGGTCTTGCAGAGGTGGATACCAAAGGCTGGATATCAGATACGTCCAAGGCTCAGGACCAAGCCTGGCTTTCAGCCCACCGTTTCCATACTAGGGCACCTGCTCCAGGGACCCGGCCCCACTGCCAAAGCCAGAGCTCCAGTACTTCTGCATCTGACTCCATGGCTGGCTAAAGCCTTCTGGGGAGACAGGGCCCTGAGGCTGGGGAATGAAGGGGTTGGGAGAACTTGTAGAAGTGAGGAGGAATATGTAGAAAGGAGTAGATTGATATTCGGAGATAGCAGGGCCCAGGTGGTGAACGTAGAAGGGGCCGAGGGCTATCAGATCAGCACCGTCAGGTCACTCCTGGAGTCCAGGTCCAGAATCCGGAAGGTTCCGACGGCCCACACCTTTTCCCAGCAAGCTCTGCAGCCCACCTTGACAGCTGATCCTTGACTGAGAGCGTGCTGTCTGCTCTTTCAGGAGCTGAACTTCCGAGAATCAAAGGGCATTGCTTCCTGGTTCCGTTTGTCCCACCCCAGTCTGCAAGACTCTGTTCCATCCATTTCAGATTGGGAGAAAAACAGCTGCTTCCCACACCTGACAGCCTGGATGGACAGAAGTCAGCCCTGCCCTCACCGGGTCAGGCAGGCTCTGGAGTGGTCACTCTGTCCCGATCGCAGACCATCTGATCCTGCTTGCTCTGCCATCTGCCTCCCTGGTTAGAGGATGGAGCCCAGGAGATGTACACATACTGGCTCTGAAAATGAGGTGGTCTTGTGGAGGGGAAGGGGGCCACCAGGAGGTCTCCCTGGATGGAAAGAGCTGGAGACAACAGAAAGCATCTATTTAGAACTAGAGAAACTGAGGCCGGAAGAGAAGAAGCCAAGACCCACCCAGGGACGCATAAGAGTGAGGCCAGAGCCGGCATGAGACAGGGTCCCCTTCCCTCTGCTTAAAACCAGAATCAACCAGGAAGTGGACAAGGCCAGCCAGGATTCACCACCTTGGGGTTCAGGAAAGTGCCCCTGCTCAGCAGGGCGGTAATATTAGTAACACAGAGGTTCTGACAACACACCACAGCAGAATTCGCTGTGTGAACATTTTACCTGTTTTCCAACCTGTAAGATGATTCTAGAAGCAATTCTCTCAGAGGGAATGAGTACAGTTCCTGGACACTGGGCATATGACAAGTGTCTGTTGTTAGATGGGAGGCTTCCCCAAGGCAATAGTGTGTGTGTGTGTGTGTGTGTGTGTGTGTGAATGTGTGTTTGTGTGTGTAAAAGGGAGGGGGAGAGAGAGAGAGATAGAGAGAGAGAGAGAGAGAGAAACAGAGAGAGACAGACAGAAAGAGAGAGAGAGACGAGGGTGGGAGTGGGGAGATTACCAGTCACAGAACCAGGGCCTGAAGGCACATTTCTTATTTTAGGTCTACAGTAGGTGGAAACCAAGCTGTGACGATCCTGTTCATGCTGGTGGGGGGCCACATTGGGCATACACCGCTCCTGAACATGGCAGTCAGTAGGGGCCAAAGTCCTACTTTTACTGGCTCAGCTTGGGTCACATATCCAGGTGCAAGAGCCAATCCCGTCAGTGTGGCCAGGGTTCAGGAAGCCCTGAGTGGCAAGCCTGGGTTAGGTGCTGTCCAAATGGAAGCCTGGCTAAGTCTACCAGAGCTGGGGCAGAGTGGATCTGTGGGTGTGGCAGCCATCCCTACTGAGCCCCTCGCGAGATACACCTCCATTTTCTCTGAGTGGTGGTGTTTCTATGGGTGGTGTTGACAGTACCATGCTGTGTGGGCGTCATGGATGCAGAGGTCAGCGACACTGGGGGCCTGGATGACGAAGCCTCCAGAAGAAGGTGCTGTGGACTGTCCTACCAGAGGCCTGCCTGAAGTTAGTAATAAAACCATGTGTTCTGGTAAATGACTGTCGAGTGCCATCAAATTAATGGTAGCAGCGCTAGCACCTGTTGATAGTGCCACGGGACAGGTGGGGTTCTGAGCACTCTACTGGTATTATTCCTAAGCCCATGTCTCTGCTTTACAGATTGGGAAACTGAGGCACAATTAGCTTAAGTAAGTTGCTGAAGGCCGCCTCAGCTTATATTAGAAAATTTCCCTCCAGGGAGGCTCAGTGAGTCACTGGCCATCACCTACCCGAATAGACATCAACTAGTATTCATACCAGACTGGCCACTGATGTCACCTCCCCACCTCCCACCTGCCGGACATCCTGTGGGGTGTTCCGCAGGCAAGACAAATTAGACCCGAAGTCTACTCTGTCATCCCCACTTCCGAGATAAGGAACCTGAGGCTCCCCAAGTCAGAGCCAGGGATTCTCAGGTCACACACTGTGGAAAGAGGCCAGGGCTGGGTAGGGTCAGGGTGGCCTGTGGCGAAGGTCTCAATAAATGGGGCGCAACTGCGGTGTGTGAGGGAACATTCTGTGCCCAGGCAGAAAACCTGTCCCCAGGGAGGGCAGGAGCTGCCTGAGGCTCCATTCCAGGTGACTGTGGCCTCAGTTCCTTCAGGACCACAGCCTGGCCCTTGTTTTGCTCAGAAAGCCCACACAACACCTCACACAGGAAGCTTCACCCTGGCCGGCTCACGTCCTGTTCTCTAGAAGAGCAAGGAGGGGGGGAAAAGCCGTGTAGAGTCAGTGTGAGTTGTTTTTCACCCAGCTGTCTTTGAAAAGCTCCCTAAGACGGAGGGAGTATTCTAGAGAAAGGCCTGCAGGGAGAAGCAGAAGGGGACACGAAACACAATCCTGGGGACACAGAGAAGACCAAGAGGATTGGCCCCACAGAGATGTGGATCCACAGCCCAGAGTCCAGCAACATTTGTCTGCCCCTCACTTCCCCCAGGCTGTGCTGGGAGGCAGACCCGCTTCCCCTGGAGCTCCGGGTCCCTGTGTTGTTGCTACCCACTGTGGTTGAGCATTCTAAAGTGCTGCAGGCCTATTTGTTGTAGTTTGTAGATAGTTTTGGTGGGGATATTCACACCACAGAAATCGGCAGACATCTGTGCGCGCTCTCTCTCTCCCGTTTCTCTTAGTAAGAGCTGTGTAATCTTGCTCTTTCTACTTCACCTCTCTGAGCCCATTTACTCAGCTCTGTGATTAGACAAATAGTTATCGAGCTTTTGGAAAAATAAACTCAGAGTATGTCTGAGGCACCTGTACACACAGGCACCCCACGAATGTTCGCTCCTCCCTGGAGAACCCCAAAGTCTGTCTACCTATGTCCAGTGTTGCCCCTCTAGAGAGGAGCAGATCTGAACCTTGTCCTGGCGGGGGGGGGGGGGGGCTACGGCTGTTTCAGGTGGGGAGGCCACAGGTGTGTTTCGGAGGCCTTTAACCCTTTCACTCACGGTTCCTAAGCCTCCGGGGATCTCAAGCCAGAGAAAGGATGGGGACCGGGGAGGCAGAGGGAGCCGGGTGTGTTTCCTGGAATCAGAGAAGCAGAGGGTGAGGCAGGTGTGAAAACACAAATCTCATCTGGCATCGACTTGAGACTTGGGAGAGGCTTCCGGGGTGGGTAGCACATGAACTGGGTAAAACTGGGGGAGCTGCATTGTCCTCTAGAGTCAGGACACACACTATGGAGAGACATGGCTAGAGGCTAGAAGTGGGCCCCAGGCGGGGGGGGGGGTGCACAGAGTGTGCGTCCTGATTTGCAGCGTCTGCCAATTTCCATGATATAAATGCCCTCTCCCTCCTCCTCCATGCCCTCTCCCTCCTCCTCCGTCTTTTGTGGTGTTTTCGTTCAACATTTATTCATTCTCTTGGATCTCCCACCACCGGTGTAGACCGAAGGATGAGAACCCAGGAAGGCAGCAGGTACCTCACCCTCTAGGAGCTCCCAGGCAGGAGGATATACCCACAGAAACCTGGTCCATGCAGCGTGGTCCCCTGGCCGCAGCATGGTAGAAGGGAGGGCTTCCAGGAAGAACTGGTTTAGAAGCAAAGGCCCTGGGGCTGGAGTGGGCAACGCTGCCAGAGGGATAGCAGACAGGCATGGGGGCTGGAGGTTAGGCTGCAAAGCAAAATCTCAAGTACTTGGACTGGAACTCCGGGTCCCTGTGCTGTTGCTACCCACTGTGGTAGAGCACATGTCTGCTGATTTCTGTGGTGTGAATATCCCCATCAAAACTATCTACAAACTACAGCAAATAGGACGGACCATGGCACCTCGACCTTGAGCAAGAAAAGCTGGCTGAGAAGATGGCGAAAGCAGCCGAGATCAGAACCGAAGGACAGGCAGGTGGATTTCTGACGTCACCGGAACCCCTAGCTCCGTCCGTACCCAAGGCAGACCCTACTTCTAGACTTTGTGTCTCTTCAAACTGATACAGCATTTGCTACCATCGGTTTGACTTCTTCTACTTAAGGCATTTTGAGAGAGGGGTCACCAGTCACCACGTACCTTGACGGGACAGCACCCCAATACTTCACCAATTATCCTGTGTTTTTCACTCAGACCTGAACTCGGAGAAGTCACCTGGCCTTTCTGAGACTCAGTTTCCCCATGGCTGTGCCAGCTTTATTCACACACCCCCGACGCAGAGCTGCTGTTGACAGCCCCCGCGTCCCTAACCTGGATGATGTCCGAATCCCTGGAGGATCTCCATTTCCACGTTTGCTACCTATTTGTCCTTGACAGCGTCCAGGGCTGGTCACGAGTCAGACCGTGACACTCGGCTGCTCAAAGTCCCCCAGTGACTCTCAGTGCCCAGGAAGAGGAGACAAAACTCATCATGGGCTTTGGGTCCCACACTGTCTGGCCTGTTTCTCGCCTCTGCCCTGCTACCTCCCATGCTGACACTGGGTGTGCCAGTCTTTCTGATTCCAGAGTGTGGCGAGGCTGCTCCTACCCCATGGCCTTTGCATATGTTCTTCCTATGACAAAAAAAAAAAATGCATTCGGCTCATGGGCACTCATTTTGTTCAGTAAACAAGTCCCCTGGTCAAAGAGGTCGATTCTCATGCTCCAAATGACTCTCAGTCTCCTTGAATAGTGCTTCTTTTAAAAAATATTCTTTTTTTGTTTGTGTCTGTTAGTCCTCTGATCTACCTGTGGGGGCATTGCTCTGTGAAGGGGTGAGGGGAGGGAGGAGGGTGAGACCAAGGTCTTAGTTGGTCTATTTGGCTGCATTCCCAGCACCTAGGACAGTGCATAGGGTATCTGTAACTCAGGGGCAGCTAAGCCGGAGGGAGGCAGGCATGGTTAGCTAGGAGCAATCCTGGTCTCAAATCCCAGCTCAGCTCAGCTTACTGAGGTGCTTGGGCACATCACATAAAGTTTCTGGATCTCAGTTTCTTCCTCAGTTAGTGGAGATGACGGAGAGGGACCCTGAGGTGTTGTGGTGTCCAGTGTGTGTCTGCCATGACCATCTCTGGCCGTCATTTGGAGTAGGGTGCCAGTCTCATTCCCCTAAGTAAGTGAAACCTGAGCTTTGCACAGCCTGACTGTGTGACCTTGGTGGGGCTTATCTTACTCCTCTGAGCTCATAAAGGGCTATTGTAACCTGAAGTTTCTTTCCCGCCTGCCAGTTTCCGAATAACCACTCAGAGGCCTAATATTACCTATAAATGTTTGTTCAATAACTCAGGCTTATTACTAGCTAGCTCTTACATTTATATTAGCACATTTCTATTAATCTATGTATTGTCGTGTGACCCATGGCTTACAGGTGGTACTCTGGCATCTTGCTCCTTGGGTGGCTGCTGGCATCTCTCAGACTCTGCCCTTCTCTTATATCTCTGCTTAGATATCCCACCTGGCTCTATTCTGCCTTGCCATAGGTCAAAACAGCTTTATTTATCAACCATTGAGAGCAACACATATTCACGGCATACAGAAAGACATCCCCCAGCAGGCTATGGAGGCGCTCTTGGAGGGTGGTGGAGGCTGGCCTGCAGCTGTGGAGTGTCCATCACCAGAGAAGCATCCGGTTCACAGTGTGGTAGATGGGTCTGGATAAGATGTGCCAGTACGCTGACCTTGGTCTCATTCATTCAACAAACATGCCTTCACTAACGTGTACTAGGCACTGTTTGAGGTGCTAGGGATCAAAATAGGCAAATCCCATCTTTGTGGAACTTAGCCTGGGTGTGACAAGTGCCTGGGACACACACACACACACACACACACACACACATACACTGGACTGAGGTACAAGATGCCGTGGGAGATGGCTGGGCTAAGCTGTAGTGGATGGAGAACATCAGGTAGATAGCACCAGGAGACCCTGGGATTCTTGGTTGCCTTAACGAAGGTAGGTTTTCCTAGGAGAGGGGGAAAGGAATTTTCAGCTGGTGAGTACAGCACGCGCCAGCCTTTTCTGTAAGCAGATGGACCCGGGACCGACCACGGTTCCTGTTGCGGAGGCAGCGTCCTGACGGCCGCCTGCACGCCCTCCACTCCTCCACTTCTAGTCCATGCACTTCGGGTGGTAATGACAAGCTTCCCGTTCCAAGCCCACGAACCAGCCCCGGCCAAGCCAAGAGCCAGATCTTGAATACAGTTGGTGGTTTAAGAGGAGCCCAGACCCCAAGTTAAGACAAAACAAAGTCAGCCCTGGGTGTGTGGGAATGGAATAAACACCCTTCCTCTGGTGTCGGTGAACTTCTGATAAGTCAGGTTTCAGTTGCTGAAGGTGAGGCAGGTGAGGCCTGGTCAGGGGCATTGTGGAGACACGGAGACGGGGAGGACTGGTCAGGAATCTGCTCCTGCTTCCGGTTCTAGCCATGAAACTTCTGGATGTTCTGGATGTTCTATTCTACGAGCCAGGGTGAGGGGCTTTCCACGGCATGGGGCAGGAGAGTCCCGGCTGTTGCCGTCTGTCCTTCATTCCACTCGACAAAGCTGTCACCTACTGGGTCATGAACAGAAGGATTCTGGGAGAGCATGGGGGCAGGAGTAACAGAGCCACATCTAAGAGACAGCTAAAGACAGCACAGCCTGAAGCCACGGGCACCGGCCTTGGAATCAGGGAGGCCTCCTGTGTCGCCCTGGGTGTGACTGACTTCCAGTCCCAAGGCCCCATCCCCTCCCTTGTGAAGTGGATGCCATGATATCACCACCTCAGAGAGGAAGCTGTGGGGTCCCCATGAGTCATGTGCCACCCCAGCACTAACCCAGAAGCCTGAGGATCACAGTATGGCCAGAGAGGAGAGGAAAGAGGATGGGGAGAGGGGGCAGACTCAGGACTGGGGGCTGGGGCTTGCTGAAGCAGGCACAGCTCCCTGGGAGGAGACTTTCTATCAGTGAGCAAGCTGAGAGCTGCACAGGCTGCCTGAACCGGCTTGAGCTCTCACTGCAGGAGGTGCGTGCCTCTCAGGGGGAGTTCGATGGAGAGCTACAGACACCAATCAGAGGTGGGAACCGATAGACCTCTGCAGGGTGGGGTTGACAGGCAGCTAGTTCCTGGGAGACTTTGGGTTCTACCACCTGCTCCCATCCCCCACTCCCATGAGTCCCCGGGTTCCACCCCCACTGAAATGCTCTCTCTCTCTTGAGACCCACCCTTCCCCTTTTTTAGCAGACTCTAGGACTCGAACCCCGGGAGCCACAGTGGCACAAGTACCCCAGTAGTATGGAGGGCACTTGCCCTTGGCTGGTCTCAGAACAGCAGGTTTCCAGTCACCCCACACACTAGGTGAGGTCAGGGAGGGTTGCCCCCCAAGCTTTCAGGGGAACTGTTTGAGCCCTGACCGTCACAAGGCATACTCAGCCAAAGCCATGAGTCAGACTCCTGGTGGCCTAATCCCCACACCATGAAGACCCCGCTCAGGAAGTGGACACACAGCTCAGTAGACCCACAGAGGAACTTCTGCAGAACCGGCTACCTCTCTTGCGGAGGCTGAACCTATATCTGCAACAGGCTTCAGGATGGAGAGCCTGGGAGGCGCTGACATTACTGCGCGTGTACCTGGGCTGTTGGTAAGCAGAAGTCACAGTTGTGTCCCCCCCCACACACACCTCTTGGGCCTTTAATTTGTTGAGGACCATCCACACAATGGAGGGCTCGCCCGTCTACTCAGCCTGTGTTGGTTTGGTGCTCCTCTCATCTGAGAATGCCTTCCCAGCAGCCTCCAGTCATGCATCCGACTGACACCCAGGCTTGGGCTCCCAGGCTTAGCTCTGATGACACTTTAGTCACCCATCAGAGTTGGGTGCTGTTACTTAGAATTGCCAGTAGGGTTCTAACTAATTAGGTCAGCTGCCTTGAGGCAGGGATGGGCAGGTCACCTTTCTGCCTTCCCCAGCTCGGGTTCTATCTGGGGCTGAAACAACAGGGAAAGCCTGCCGGATGTAAGAATCAAACCTGAGCTCAATTTCTTCTTCTTGTTGTCTTATAAGAGAAGACATAGGGGCTGGCAAGGGAGCTTAGTGGGTAGAGGCGCTTGCCACCAGACCACTGGAGAGTGACTCCCCGGACCCTTACAGTGGAAGGAGAGAACCGTCTCTCGTTAGTTGTTCTTTGACCTTGACATGTGTGCTGTGGCACATACACACCAAATAAATGTAATATATATATATATAACATTTATTTATATATATATAAATAAATATTTAATTATCATTTATTTAATTAAATATATTAATTAAATATTTAATTAAATTTATTTAATTAAATATATATACACACACACACACACTTTTTAAAGTAAGTAAAGAGAAGAAAGTTAACAGAAATCAAAACCAGCCTGAACCCGTTTGAAAGAAGAGTCCCAGAGCATCCATTGGGGAAGGACAACAGGGGTCAAGAAGACCCAAGTCTCAGCTCTGGAATGGTCCAATTGATTCTGACACTTCCTGTCTGTGTGACTAAGGGAAGTCCCTTGACCTCTCTGTGCTTGAGACACTAAATGTGGAGAATGGAAATGGAGCACCGTCATTAGCATAGCATTATGAAGTCTTAACAAGTTGAGTTTACCCAAGTTAAACACAAAGAGGGAAGAGCCTTAAAAACCAGAAAGGCCTTGAACGCAAGACTGAGGGCTGTGAAGGTGATGCTCTGGGTCCCGGGAGCCATTTGAGACTTAGATGGGGAGAAGACCCAGCATTTTGCAAACTCCTGGGGCTTCTGATTCCAGGACCAGTATTGCTGGGACTTGTGATTCCATTGAGTTCAGGCTCCATGAATGAGCGGGCTCTGCTCACACCTTCCCTGGCCTTCCCAGAGGAGGCCAGGCTGAGCAGTGAGAACTCTTGAGAGAGGCAGCCAGCAACCAGCCCGTCTGACACCTTAACCACATACAAGAGAGGAAGCTTATCTAGTCACCTTTGGGTGCAGGCTGCAGAGCAGGCAAGAAAGGTGTCTTGATTTTTTCTTGCTTTTGGCTGCTTTGCCTAGGAATGGCCTCTGTAGCCTTGGTGGGGCTAGGAGAGATGTCACCCAACTATATTTCCAGGCCACCAAGAATGACAAGGTCTCAGAGTCATATGGGGGAGGCTTTTAGCACCATTGCAGCCGCAGAATGAGCATGCAATGCTGGATGGACCTGTCTGCCCCCTCTGCTCCCACACATGACACCCCCCAGCACAGCTGCCTCCCTGGCCTTAGGCCTGCTGGGTCCACGTTCCTGCTATGGGTGGGACTGGCGGCTCTGCGGTCTATCTGCTTGATAAGAAAGCCACTGTTGTTGATCTGCAAACAGACTTGGGGGGTATGGGGGAGACAGGTGGGGCCCTGGGACAGCTGAAGCCTAGAGATTCTGGGGTGCTGGGGCTGGATGTTTGTGTCATATGCACAAAGCTCTGGTTCAATCCCTAGCACCGTGTAAACTGTTGTGGCGGGGCACACCTATAGTTCTAACACTGGGAAGGTCGGGGCTGTAAGATCAGGAGTTCAAGGTCATCCTTGACTATATAGCAAGTTTCCCCCATTATACTGTCAGTCCTGTTTGGGGAATGCTGTGCTGTTTGCTATTTCTGCACCCCACCAGAGAGCCTGAGCCCTCACACAGCCCTGCAGCAGCAAAGAAATGAACAGTGAGCCTCTTTGTTGGGGTTGCAGTAAAGCAAGATGCTCATTAGATCCCCTTCTTTGGTCATTCAATTATATATTCATTCAACAAACCTCTGCGCATGCCTACTTTGTACAAACTCTGTGCAGGGAGTTAGGGACACACTTTTGGTTCTCAGAAAACCCACAGATTGGTTAAGAAAGTGAGATACAGGAATTAGAGAAACTGGAAAATATGGAAGCCCAGAGAAAGAAATGTTTCTGAAGCCGGGAAGCGGTGGCGCACACCTTTAATTCCAGCACTGGGGAGGCAGAGGCAGGTGGATCTCTGTGAGTTCAAGGCCAGCCTGATCTACAGACAGAGTTCCAGGACAGGTTTCAAAGCTTCACAGAGAAACCCGTTCTCAAAAAAACCAAAAAAGAAAAAGAAAGTTTTCTGAGAGCCACTGACCTCTCCATAGACAGAGAGCAGATGTCAGGTAGTGGCAGGTCAATAGAGATGACCACAGGGGCGGGGCCATACTGTTGAACCAGTCTAGAGCATGGCATGCCGCATACTGTCTGGGCCTGGAGCAAGCTGTGCCAGGAAGGGAAGTCCAGGCTTTTCCACAGAAACCAGGGTTTTGTAAAAATGGAGGCTGGCTCTGACGGACTCTGCCTAGCTGACAGAGAGGCAAAGAATGAATTGCTCACATTGTGGGTAAGAGGTGGTGTGAGAATGGGGTGTGACCCCGTAATAGAGTGCGTGCTTAGCATGCTCCAGGCCCTGGGTGCCTGCCCCAGCACGGAAAACAAGTGATTTGGAAGGTGTCACCAGCAAGGAACAGGGAGTGGCAGGAGAGCTGGGACCTGACTTGGGGACCTGACAGGAGACAATGAGTAGAGGCATTTGGGGAGCTGAGGCTTCCTCTTGCATAAGAGACAGCTGAAGGATCTGGCATTTCCACAAATCCTGGCTATTCCTCATCCAGCCTCTCAAGACAGAAGAATCAGAATGTCTCCAGACTCACCACCACCACAGAGTGGTGAAGAAGACAGAGTGGGCAGTGGAGAAATGCCTCCAAGCACAAAGAAAGGAAAACCAACTTCAATCATTATTTCTATACCCAGCTAAACTAGGGAAGACTATGTAAATCTAGCTCCTTTGTACTGTTTCTAAGAAATACTCTAGAACACACACACACACACACACACACACACAGAGTGCCCTAGAGTCCACAATATCCAGGATCACTATTCGTAAGCCAGACTGTCTTGCAAATTGAACTGGAGAATCTCAGGCACTGTACCCAGCAGTTTTTGCTTGTTTGTTTGTTTTTTTAAAAAAACAGGGTCTCATCATGTAGCATTATGTAGCCATGGCTGGCCTGGGACTTACTATGTAAACCAGGCTGGCCTTAAACTCAGAGATTTGCTTGCTTTTACCTCCCAAGTGTTGAGATTAAAGGAGTGAGCCACCACACCCAGAACTGGACCCAGTAGTGAGGGAGGCTCTTCTCCCTGAAGTGCACCATTACATGGCTTCCCCGACAGTGTGGCAGTTGGAAGGGTGATGGAAGGACACCGACGAAGGCACATGTGATGTGAATTCCTGCTCACCCACATGGAGGCACCCTGGCTTGTCCTGAGGACGTTGTCAGACTGTGTACCTGATCCCCAGAGAATACAACAAGAGCGGCCTGAGAACAAACATTTCCAGAGCGATGCTTACTGATAACACCGGGAAACGGTGGGGACACGCACCACTCCCTTGCCACCAGGGAGTTGCTCTGTGTTGGGTTCCATAAGCTCCCCACCTGGCTGAGTTCCAGGTGGCAGAGTCACCTGCCTTCCCTGGTCTGTGTCCCTCCCCATTTCCTCCCTCCTCCCTCCGCTGCTACCTGAGTTACCTCCCAGACATATTCCTTATATCTTACTTCTGAGACTCAAGGTCTGCCTTTATAGGGATCCAAACTAAGGCAATGGCCCTGCTCCTGAGTGAGTGCATCAAGCAAGTCACATGTGGGTCATAGCTTTAGCCATGTGGGCCTAGGGAAAATTCTACTCTGTTCTGTGCTGGGCTTCCCTAAATGTCGGCCATACCTGTAGCCTCACTGGCCAGGCTCCCTGGTACCACAGAGCTGCCTTTTCCTCACAGAGGTTCCAAGCTTCCAAGTGAATGAGCATACATAAGAATAGGGAAGCCACAGGCCTGGCTGGGAGCGGATCCTCTCATGTAGTACCGCTGGGATTCCTGGGACGCTAGCTCAGTGGCATTCGTGATGCCCTGCCATTCCCCAACCACATAATGATAGCCCCTCTCCTTTTGCCTGGGTCAGCAAATTTGCTGGCCAGCGCACCCCCCTGCAAACCAGGCTATTACGAATGAAAGGAAACGAGGGGGAGGGCAAAAGAAAGCTTCTCCTTAGGCCCAGGCCCTCAAGTGGAAAGGCAGTTGGGGCTGGGAGCTGGGAATGGAGCTTCCTGAAAGTTGGGTGTGTGGGGAGGGGGTGGCCAAGGTTCCGATACTGACATCACCGCCTCCAGCTGTGTGATAGAACCCACCAGTTTCTTTGCGTCTCTGAGCTTTGCATCCTTCCTAGTAAAACGGGAGAGAGGGTAGTAACACCCACCACGTATGCATTTCATAGAATTAGCTGCAGTTAACAGCACCCTGAAGTACCCATAGTCACAGGGGTCCTAGGACACGCCCATGGATCTGAATGCCCACTCCTTATCCAACTATACAGAATTAATTTGCCAGCTTCCCTGGCCCTTTTTCCTCCACTGTCAAATAAGTCAGATAGCAGTCCTGAGGATTCTCTGGACTCAGATGCTGGACATGTGACTTAGTTGCTTGTGTGTGGCAGGGATGCTATGAGATCTAGGGAGTTGATTTCTGTGGGCCCTTAGAAGCCCAGCAGGCTCGTGGAAAATCTGATTCAAGTGCAAGGTCATGATTCATGTTTGTTCTTACTTTAGCTTCATGGTAAGAACATATCCCAGCTCCAAACCAAAGTTCAGGGAGAGAGCCTGGCCAGAAACTCCAGCCCGGAGCCTGTAGGATAGGCCCCTCATGAAGGCGGGCCCTTCCCTCTTGCCACTCCTGAGATTAGGGGTACCTTATTTGCCCCCTTCCAAACAAGTGTGACCTCCTTAAGAGGCATCCCTCAGCAGGTGAAGGCCTCCAGCACAATGCAATGATGCTAAAAATACATTGTTCTACCCAAATATTCAGAGGAAGGCCGGGTTACAAGCAAAGAGAACTGATGTTTGAGGTTTGTTTCTTCCTTCCAGAGTATTTAATGAGAAAGAGGGCTCTGCGCTGGCCTCTCAGGCCTTGGATGAGTGCAGGAGAAGGTTCTCGCTGACCAGAGTCTCAGGGATGAAGCCCTGAGCCCGAGCTGGCCCCCTCTAGCACCCAGATGTTCCTGGAGCAGCCTCTGGAGCCTAGAGGTGTTTAGGGATTGTGAGCACAGGGACTTAAGGAGCTGTGGGAAAGAGAAACCTGCCGAGGAGTCTGCCCTCCCACCTCCCCTTGCTTTACATCTGTGCACAGATGTACGCGCCCATAGCTCTCCGACCATTCCTGAGCAAGGGCCAGCCTGGCCCAGCACCCACAATGTTCTCTTATGAGAGTGCTTCACCTCCCCAGCCTTCAAGACCGAGCAGAGACATTTACTGTCTGCCTGGGGAAAGACACTAGCCTCACAGCCTTCCCTACAGCTGCCGCATGGGCAGAACGCTCTTCTGACACAGACCAGAGTCCTCGGTCTTTTTGTGGGGACTTTTGGGAAAGAAGACAAACCGAGTCTTCTTGGAGTCACTTGGGGACATGGCAGGGGGTAAAGGCCGTAGACTGTGGTTGAGCCCCTGTCCCTGGCTATTCACAGAGCTCTTACCTCTGTAAGCTTCCGTTTACTCCCTGTATGTGGGGTGGCAGCCTGGCACTGCCAGCCTGTGCTAGATGGAACAGGTGACTGAATGGTCATGTCAGGGACCTGGGTTGGGATGTGGGAGACAGCACTCAGCACCCACAATAGCAAGGGATATACCCTTGCCTGGCTATGGAGGACCAATGTGGCTCAGCCTATGCTGGTCCCTGGCTGTCTGTCTGTTCAGAGAACACTGTGCCTACCCCTGTTGGATCGGGGCTTTTTGCTGAGACCTGTGACAGGAAGGCCTTCAGGGTGAGAGAGGCCGTTGATTGAGAAATACGTCGAAGTTTGTCCTCGCTGCCATGCTCTGAGCTGTCACGGGCGACAACTGGCTCCCCTGGGATGCCAGTGAAGGGTCTCTCAAGGCAGGAAGGTGGGGGAGGGGAGGGCTTGGCTTTGAGGGGGCAGCACAGACAGCTTCTCAGAACAACAGGAAAGAGAGGTAAGGGTGGGGAGCGAAAACCCAGAATGCGGGTGGTGCTCTCCAGGGTGGGATCCTGCAACCTTCACCTGCAAGATGGATGACCTTTGACATTGCCCTTCACCTCTGGCTCTCCCTGGAAAGCAGCAGTAAAGACAAATGACAAAAAAAAAGCCTCTCGGTGTGGGAAGGTAAGTGTTCTCAGGATCCCTTTCAGAGATTCTACAAGAAAAGTCTGTAGCTGTACACTGCACACGGCATGGGGTCCTCGACTCCCTGTACCTCAGCCAGGCCTGTCTACTCCGGTCCCCAGGAGGGCTACACGCTGCAAGGGACCTCACCAGCCAGCTCGGGAGAAGGCACGGCTCTGCCCTGGACACTAACAGCTTCCTGTTCCCTGCAGGCCTCTTGGGGCAGAGCCCTCTGACCAGTCAGATATCAAACACCACTCAGCCCCTTCCTCCCTGGCACATGGCTTTCTGGTGGCAACAGAATCTGAACTCAGTTCCAGGGCTCAGCTCAGATCTGTGACTGTCTGGCTCCAGCGACTATACAAAGGACAGGAGGCCAAGACGTAGCGTCAGTTTCTCTGATTCCTCTTTTTCGGCCTGAAAGTGAGGCCAGATGCAGCTGTGGGGTGGGGGGATGGGGAGGAGGGAAGGGCTGTCTTTGAGAACTACTGTCAATACTCCTGAGTGACAGGACTACCTAGTGCCAGCAGCCCATGGTCAAGGTCGTGGTCCCAGCTCTGCTCGTGGTTAAGGACCAACTTCATTTCCAGCCTCTGGTACCTGGGAAGCACCTGCACTTTCTTGTTACCCTGTAGGGCACCACCCTCACTCCCACTCACCACTGCATGTGAGGCACGTGTATCTAACACCATGGTGACAGAACATCACCAGCTAAGGTGCAGGTCCCACTCCAGCTGGTCCTCTGGCCAAGCTTTCTGCCCTGTGTTCTTTGCCGCAAGAGACATCTCCAGAGTGGCCAAGTCACGCCATGGTGGGTGTCATTGTCCATGTGGCCCTCCCCATCCTGTCTTTCCCATCAGTCCTAAGTCCACCACAGTCCTGGTTCCCGCGGAATCACCTCCCATGAGCATCTTTCTGATCTCCATAGTGCCGCCGTCCTGCCTGGCTCTTCCCTGATGATCCAGGTGACGGCCCTCTCCCTTCCCAGTCTCTTCTTTCCCTGAACTGGACTCTAAGGGAATGCTATGAATCCCCATGGTTTGATGTCTAACACTAGACTCTGATTTTAGGAAAATTAGATGGAATATTTCAAAAGCTAGGTGAAGGTAAATTGCTAAGAAAACAATTGAAACTGGGCCTGGTGATCCAGGCGTGGACTCCCAGTTACTCAGGAGAACTGTTGAAGCAGGAGAGTTGTAGATTTAAGACCAACCTGACCCAACCAGTGAAACTTTTGTCTCAAAAACAAATCTAGACAATACAAAACAGAACAAAGATAAGTAAATAAACTGATGAAGTTAAAGGCTTTAAGATACTATTTTATAATTGCCTTTTATTTGTAGAAAACATTTTATGTTTCTCCTTACTTTTATTATTGAGTTTCTCCAGTCATTTTTAGCACACTGTAAGAGAAGACCAGGCTGTGCCACACGTGCCAGGAGAATGACCGTCAGAGATGGCTTGGTCGGTAGCGTTTGCCTCAAGAGAATGAGGGCCTGAATTCAATTCCTAGAACCCATGTTAAGAAAATTAAAACCTGGGTGTGGTGGCACTCATTTGCAATCCTAGGGCTGGGGAGGTGCAGACAGGAGAATCCCTGGGGTCCACTAGCCAGCCAGCCTAGATTACTTGATGAGCTCCAGGCCCACAGAAACAGCTCCTGGGGTAACCTCTGTCCTCTACGTGCGCATGAGCACACAGACATAACATACGTACGTGCACACAAACGTATGCACAGACCTACATACATACAAAGATGCACAATGGAAAAAAGGAAGGAAGGAAGAAAGGAAAGGAAAGAAGAAGGAAGGAAGGAAGGAAGGAAGGAAGGAAGGAAGGAAGGAAGGAAGGAAGGAAAGAAAGAAAGAGAAAGGGGGCTGAGAACTCAGCTCTAACAGTGAGTCAACTCCAGTCCTGGTTACTTTCTCAGTGACTCCTCTATGATCTGGGGTAAGTACAAGTGGCCTTGGAGTTCAATAAAATGGGCTCAGGAAAGCCGGGCGGTGGTGGCACACGCCTTTAAGCCCAGCACTTGGAAGGCAGAGGCAGGCAGATTTCTGAGTTTGAGGCCAACCTGGTCTACAAGAGCTAGTTCCAGACAGGCTCAAAGCTACAGAGAAACCCTGTCTTAAAAAACAAAACAAAAAAACCCAACAGACTCAGGAGAGGGAGGCCTGTACAATCTCACGGCAACTTAGAACTGAAGTCAGGCTTCAGGCATGGCTGGTTCCAGCCTCTGTATTTCCCCCATGCCCGAAGCAGCCTGCACATGGAAATGGTAAGTCTCTCAGGGGAAAGGAGGGTGAGGACCCTACCTGGCGTTCACTGGTAACTGTTGCCTTGCATGAGACCACCAGCTCAGGACCCGGGGTCAGGACGTGCCCCTAGGCCCCTCCATAAGCCTCTTGGGCTTCCCTCCAGTTCCTGGGCCTAGACTCAGTTTCTAGAAAGGGAGAGCCCTTCAGGGTGAGCAAGTGACAGGAGCTTAGGGGGGCACTCGTAGGTGTGGAAAAACCCGCGAGGTGCAGTGGGAAGTTAGAAAGTGGAGGGGGTGGTGTCGGCCCGGTGGAAAACAGCCTCTGGCTGGGAGCAGGGCAGTGGGTCCCACTGACTCACCGGGGGTGCTTGGATGAGTCCGCCCACCTGGGGGTGGGGGTGGGGCTCAGTTTCCATTTCTAGAAAAGAAGGAGTTCTTCCTACTGCATCATTTCTGCAGTATTTCTCATTGCAGCTCCAAAGGCTCCCCCCCGAAATCCCCGCCAGGTGGTCGTCAGCTCCATCACTGGTCCCCCCAGGTGGTCGCCGGCTCCGCCACTGCCCACCCCCCCCACCGCCCAGGTCAGGCCAGCTGATAAATTCGGAGCTAGTATGAGGGGTGTGTTCTCCCTACACAGTTGTGTGGCTTCCCTGCCCAGCTTACTCATAACGGAGCCCTGTTACGTCATGGAAACTGCCAAGGAAACCAGTGTGTGCCAGGCCCTCACCCAGCAAGATTCCTCCAACCAAGGTGTCATCCCCGTTTCACAGGAATACAAACTGAGGCCCAGGGAAGGGAAACAGAAGGCCCCAGTGTCTAGCAGTTTCGGGACCCAAATGTGTCTCCAGAGCCCTCCAGCCAGTCCTTTATCACCACCCGCTGGAGCCCCAGTCCCCTCCAACTTCGGCAGCACTCAGCTTCCCTGTGGGGCAGAGGATTGTAGCTGAGGTTCAGATGGGACACGTTTAGGGTTGTCACCCTGACTGAAGGTCCAGTCTAGCCAGGAGACAGGAAGGTCCACAGCCTTAGATAATCGCCTCCTCCCTAACGTTAGACCTTAGTCAAGGCTGGTACTGGGGCCTAGCCCCTGGCCTGGACTCTGGTGTGAGCTGGCATGGTGCCCTGTCTGAAGAGAGCTCAAAGGACAGCTGACACTCCTGTGTTGTCAACCGGGGCCTGGGTAGGAGAGCTGAAGGTGGAGGTTCTAATCCCGTTCTAAAAGGCTGTGAGATCTTAGGCATGATGCTATTGTGGTCCCGGGCCTCCATGATGGGGCGGTGAGCTGCAAGAGAAGAGCTCTTAAGATAAATAGAAAAAGCCACACTCCCTATAACCCATACCTGACAGACTCCTTAATAGAAGATAAATAGAGAATCTCTGTCTTTTGAGCCTTTTCAAGTCTTGGCATAGGAAAGGTTAAAAAAGGGTCGCCAGAGAGCCTGTCTGTGCTAAGGCCCTGAGGCAGGAAGCTCTCAGTCTCTCTGGCTGCAACACCCCAAGGGCATGGCAAAGGCCCCAGACCAGTGAGCTCAGGCTGCGGGCTCCAGCAGAGAGCAGGGGCGGTCCCGGCACAGCCATGCCACAGCTTTCCCAAGCAAGGCCTTTCTTGGTGGGCAGGCCACAGCAGCCGGCTCATGTGTTTCCCATTTGTACATAAATCCCAGCTCCCATAAAACCCCCTGAAGTGCCACCAGCCACATATGTGGACGCCTCTGCCTGGCAGTGTGGTGACGGACATGGCAGGGTGTCAGCCGCAGCCCAGGGCAGTGACAGCCATCGTGAGGGGTCCTTCGCCCTCTCCTGGGGAGGAGCAGCCAGGCCTCCAATGTTCTCCTAGGCCACTGTGAACCACAGCCAGCTGCCCACTCGGTGGCTCCCAGCTCGCTTTCCTGGGTTGTCTGATGAGACCAGACCCACAAACAGGAACCCTACCTTTTTTCTCTCTTTTTATTCTTTTCTTTCAGCCTCCAAAGAAGCGCTTGGGTGGGGGGGGGGGGGTAGCCACAAGATCTTCTAAGGGGCTGTGACATCACGGCCCAGGTGACAGTGCCCTAGCCAATGGGCCTAGGCCGCGAGCTGGCTTCTAGCATCCTGTGATGTGAGGTTGGTTGACACTGGGAAGGCCTGGTCCCTCAACCACAGAACCACAAGGCCAGGCCCTCACCGCCTCCAGGGCCCTGCGAGGAGCTGGTTGGCTCCTGGCGTCCCCACCCCCTGGCCATCCTGGCCCCCACCACAGCCTGGGCTCCGTGGAGGGTGAGCCTCGTTCATTCATTCATTCATTCCTGCTGCTGAGTCTTGCCTCACTGCTGCAGCCCCGGGCTCCTCCGCCCTGGCTGCCCAGAGCCCCTTCCCACTGTTTAATGATACTCTCTGCACATGGTGCTGTTGAAAATTTGTGGCTAGACATTCCTGTGGGACCGGGAAGCCAAATTCTTGGGTACAAACCGAAACTTTCTTTCCTTGGAGATTTTCTTCTCTCTCGCCCACAGATACTCTCGCGTTCTTTCCTTTTCCTTTTTTTTTTTCTTTTTTCTTTTTCGTAGCAGCAGGGGGAGAAAAAAGAAACAAAACCAAAAAAACCAACGAAAAGGCAACACCTCCCCCCTTTTATTTTCAAAAGCAACTTGAAAAAAAAATATAACAAAACAGCAGCCAACCAAGTGGGTCCGAACCCAACCCCCTGAGGCCGAGTCCTTGCCTCTGTCAGCGTGGGGTATGGCCTCCAACAGCATCTTCGACTCCTTCCCCAACTACACACCGACCTTCATACGGGGTGAGTACCAGTGATGGGGCTCTGCTTGGGTCTCCCGGATGGGGAGTTGTAACGGCCTCAGACCGTGACCCCCCCAGTCCACTGCTCTAGCCACCTCAATGGCTCGCCTCTGAGACGCTAAGTGGAGAGAGGGATCGGTGGCCTCCGTGGTCTCCTGGCATGAACATTGCTGTGTGACTTTGATTCTCTGCTGGTAGAGTGTGTAGCGGGGGCCATGGCTCACGATAGACTTCAGAGACTAAATCTCAGAGGGTCCTGGGATGGGGAGAACAAGGTAAGACTATGGTCCTTTGCTTTCTGCCTCTCCCACAGGGCACTGGGGCCTGTCTGCCCAGGCCAGGGCTCGAATGGACTGAGGTCAGGTGTGTCCAGGAGGGCCATGGGAGGCAAGCAGGGCCAGGGTTGTGCCTGGACTCACAGATCTTGAGGACCATCTTGGCATCCTCTGTGGACTCTGAACAGTGGGGTCCAAGGGAGGAGAAAGGAACAAGAGGCTTCTATGAGAATCTGTTCAACACTGGTGGATACTATGGGAGACCCTGTCCCCAGAGGGCTTAAAAGCTTGGTCACAGAAGAAGGTGTTTCAGGGGTGGCTTCCGTCTCTATTCGTGGTCCGGAAGGACTCACAGTTCTGGGGTGTATCCCTCAGCAAGGATAGGGGCCAGGATAGCTGACGGGGAGCCTCTGACTTAGGCTAAACCCCAGGAGGACGTGCCCTGCTTCTGGTCTTTGAGGTACCCTGACTTTACATACTTGGGCCACTTTCCTGCTCCTTTGCGGGAGCCCATGGGGCTGAAGCACCTGAGATCAGGAGACTGCAGTCCCCAGACTTCAGCCCCAGGCTGTGCCAACCTCGATGAGGGGCCTGATATGGGTCACTTAACCTCTCCGCTCCCGATGGTGTTCTTTCTCTCTAGCTGTGGCATTCTGTTATCTGAGCTGGGCATGAGGCAATACTTCTGGGCTGCTTCGAGAACTAGCTTCTCTGCAGAAAAGGGGGCAGAATGTTCTGGAATTCTAGGGTTGAAGGACATTGCCTCTTTCGAGTTAAGGTGGCCAAATGAGACACAGCGGTCTGCCTGCCTGGCTCTGGCTATCTGTGACCACAACCAGTGCCCAGCATTTGGCTCTAGAGGGCCTGGACACCTGTGGGTCTGTGTGATAAGAATTCGCCTTTCCTGGTGACCTGGGGAGGTCGAGGAAGGTTGTGTGCTCGGATGGCTATTGAGTCACTGGAGAAGGGACACTCCCTCCAAACCTGGCCGTGACTGGTAAAATGGTGGACCCAGGTCCTGTCCCTTGAGGCCCCTGCTGTTGTACTGTGCACCCGTTATAATCTCCAGTGTTAATTAAAGGCAGTTCCTGGTCAAGAAGATACGAATTTATAAAAACAAGTTGCTGGATCTTTGTAGTCCGTATTTCTCCCTCCCTGAGCAATATGGAAATGTTGGGCTTAAGACAAAGAAACTTTAGAAGACAGGGCTAGCACCGGCTGCCTTAGGTGGACTCCTGACACAAAGCCCTGGATGTGGCAGTTGGAGGCAAGGGGACAGAGAGGGGATTGCAGCAGCTCTAGCCTAACCCCATGGGGAGAAAGGAAAGAGGTAACTGAGCTGAGTGACTGGTCCCTGGTCAGCAGGGTGGAAGGTGTCGGAGTCACCGGGCAGCCTGGAGAAACCAAGAAGGTATCCTGCCCTTGTCTCATCTCCTTTAAACCTGCCCACTTGGGCTCAGCACCCCAATTCAGAGCCCCCACAGCTCCAGTCTCTGGGTCCCCTCGCATTCACACACCGTCCTAGACCCTCAGGAAGCCTGTGACTTCCCAAATCCCACTACTAAAGCCATACAACAAAATCAAAAGGATTTTTGGAGGGCTCCGGAGCAAGGGAAACAGTTTCCAATATATAAAGGCCCGTTTGTAGACTGTGACCTCGGGCCTCTGGAGACTCTTGAATGACAGTGGCCCTCCCTGCGGGTCCAAAACCCAGCGTCACTCTGAGGTGACGAGGGCTGATGGTAGATAGGAAAGGGTCATCTGCTATAACCTTCCTGAGATCGAAAACAATCTGTGGTTTCCGTTGGTGACACCATCATGGTGGAAAAAGATGCTAAATTTTGCCTCATGGTTGCTAATGGAGGGAAAACTCATTATTTCCAGCGTGGTTCATGGAGCCCCTGGATTTCTGCTGAGGTCAAGAACCCTAGCACCATTGCGTTCTCACACTTTGTCCCCCAGGATCCGCCTGTGGGGGTTTCGCAGAAGGGAGCCCCTATCTTTGTTCTCCGACAGCATCCATCCGTTTCCCCTGCCTTCCCCGACCGCTAACCCTCCTCACTGCCTTAGCAAGACCCTCCGTCACTCTCCTAGAGAGTCTGAAAATGCCGTGTTCCAGATTCCCGACTCAGACTGTGGAATCAGTGTGTGTCAAGTCTGGGTTTAGAAATGCTTGCAAGCTGACTTTGGCAGTGCTGGCAGAAGGCCCAGTCCGTCGCCGACCTCCAATGTCCATGTGCTGTGTGACTGCATGCAAGCTGCTTGACATCTCTGAGTGCCATTGGTAGAAGGGGACGTGTGAGTTAGACTCACCGCTCCTCAGGCTGTCTCCAACCCTTGCCTGTTCCTGCCCCAGCCCAGGGTGGGTCCTCTGCATTGTCGTGAAACTCTGCCGACTCAGAGTCCCCATAGACCAGAAGAGAATAGCTTCGTCTGTTTTCACTGGCCTCTGTTTCCGTGCCTTGCCTCTGGGCATCAGTCCTCAACACACATCTGGGGCCTCTGGAAGCAACAGGGGACAGACGATTGGGCCTCTTTAGTCAGGGCTTGAGTAGAACCTTCCAGAAGCTGCCTAGCCTGCCTGTCATGCTTCCTCAGTCCTGCCCTTAAACCCGGTCCTTCACTGGGCCCGGAATATCCTTAGCTTTTCCTGGAAGGAAAGGGAGCAGAGAAAGGACCCTACCCAGTAACAAAGGCCAAGGAGAGGATGGAGGAACCAATAGGGCATCTTTAGCTCTGTTGGGGGCTGGCCAACATCACCCCAAGTCTACCTGAAGCCCTTCTTGGCACCGAGGCACCTCCCACCAGCAGGTCCCCCACTCCCAGGAGCATCCAACATTGTTTCTTCAACTGCAGAATATCACTCCCAAAGACACAGAGCGGGAGAGGTCTTTGGGGGGGGGGCCATCTGAGGAAGTGGGTTGTACTACCTGCATGCAGATTTAGGGGTACCCTGTACGGAGATAGCTTTAACCTGCTAATTCAGCCATTCCACAAAAGCCCACCAGGCTCGGACTCCGGAGGTGGATGCTAATTCGTGCCTGAGTGCTGTCTGTTCCTAGCTAACGCAGGCAGGTCTCTTCGCCACTGTGTGCCTCAGCTTCCACTTCTGCAGGAGATGGTAGCAGCTCTAACCTTCTGGGGCTGTAGACAATTTCAGATGAACAGAGGACCCACCTCAGAGCAACTGTTCTACCCTCGTCACAGGCTGGCCTCCTGCCAGGAGCTGGTTCAAGAGAGTGGGGTGAGGGTCTCTATCCTGGGAACATGTGCTGGTAGAGTAAGACATGGGCAGGGGTGTGATGTGTGGTAAAGTTGGGGACTGTGGGAGCTGACAGTACCAAGTCTTACAGGGTAAGGAGGTGGCAAAGGGAAAAATAACAGAATAAGATCCGGAGACTTAAGTTCTCAAGGGCAAGGATGGCAGGATGATGCCTTGTGTGGTCCTGGGAATGGTCATACGCACAGGACCCTCTATGTAGGTTTCACTTCTGCTCTCTTAGCAGAAGCTGGGGGCGGCAGGCAGTGCAGACTCTACCCCTAGACTTCTGGGAGAAATGGGAACTGGGCTCTCAGGCACGGGCGTACCTGTTAATGACTGGGAGCTGACAACATGGCTCCGGGTATGTCTAGCCTACCTGACTCGGATGTCACTGGATAGGGAGGAGGCAGGAGAGACGTCTGTGTCCTTTCCTAAGCTTCAGGATGTGGCTAGCAGCAGGGAGCCCTCTCCACCCCAGTCACAGGCCGCCCTGGCGGTTGATCACCCTTAGTATATGACCCATGGCCTCCTCCTCCACTGACCCTGGCGGGAGATGAGTGACCGTCTGTCTTTCCCCACCCATTATGGCGCCTTGTCTACTAGGCCTCTTTGATGGTGGCTGCTGAGGCCACCCTGCAAACACCAACTCTTCAAACCGCCTGGTCTGTCTCCCCCCAGACTGGGAAGCAGCCCCCCACTGCCCACAGGGTCTGGGTGGGTGTGAGCCAGCCCCACACAGTGGTAATGTGTGTTCAGGCCTCATCCGTACCCACTACAGCCAACCGGCGGCCCCTGGTGGCCTTGCAGGTCAGATAGTGGGCCCATTGATGGCAGCGCCCTAAGGTGGCCACATCAAAGTTGAGGCTTGCTTGGTTACCTGAAGGGGAGGGGCCTGAAAATATGACCTTCCAGAAGACTCTGTGAGAGAAGAAGAAAGCCATGATGGAAAAGAAAGTCCAACGTCTAGCAGACGCGGGCTGGTGAGAGGTGGGGAGACTGCCCTGAAATTGGGGCTCAGTACAGCATCCAAAGCACTGTCTAATCCCATCTCCCAGGGACCTGCCATGTGCAGGCTCTCTCTTTTAACTTTCAAAAAATTTAAAAGTTTCTTAAATTAATTTTTTTTAAAGTTGATGAACGAACATATTATATGGGGAGCATACTCCTCTCGTCCCTCTACCCTCCCTTTGCTAGTCCCTCCCCCTCCATTTAGTCCTCTCTATCCCATTAGCAGTTCCATCTCTACTGTCTTGTCGCGTGTGCATACATGATTTTAGGTACCTATAGAAAATCTAGGACCCGCAAACGAGGGAAAACACGTCGTTTGAAGCTGACTTAATGTATTCAATGTGATTGCCTGTGGCTGCTCTATTTTCCTGCATGTGACATGGCTTCATTATTTATGAATGAAAAAAGTTCCACCATAGATAGATAGATAGATAGATAGACAGACAGACAGATAGATAGTAGATCCACCACACACACACACACACACACACACACACACACATCTTCCTTACAAAGTCCACTATTGTTGAGCTGGGAGCCCTTTGAGAGATTGCCCAGAAGTAATATAACTGGGTCATGTGGAAATTCTACTTTTAGGGTTGTTTGTTTGTTTGTTGTTTGAGACAAGGGTCTATTTGTGCAGCCATGGCTGACCTGGAATTCGTTAGGTAGACAGGGCTGGCCTCGAACTGAAGATATCTGCTGGCCTCTGCCTCCCAAGTGCTCGGAGTGAAGGTGCGAGCCACCACACCCAGCCGTTTCTAGTTTCTTAAGAAAGCTCTAGCTGACTTCCACTGAGGCAGGATCAGCTCCCACCCCCACTAGCAGCGCAGCAGGGCTGCTTCTGCCTCGCCAGCGTCTGCTCTTATTTTCTTGAGGACCCTAATCTGACTGGGATGAGAGGGACCCCCCAGTGTGGGTTTTGATTCTCTTGTGCTGGGAAAGCTGGCTTTTCAACGGTCTATTGTCCATTTGTATTTCATCTTTGGAGAACTGTCTGTTCATCTCTAGTCTGTTTATTGATTGGGTCATTTGAGTTCTCGCTGTTGGATTTTTTCCAAGTTCCTTGTGTATTCCAGACACTAGTCTGTCAGGTGCATAGAAAGAAAAGGATTTCTGCCACTCTGTAAGCTGTTGCTCCGACTGATCTAATTCCATGAGCTCCTATTTGTCAGTTGTTGGCCTGAACTGCATAAATGAGAATCCTACTTGGGAAGGCTTCCGTGTATCTGTTTATGGAAGGGTTTTCCTTGCTTTTTTTCCCAACATTGTCAGAGCCTCAGACCTGACATTAAGGTCTTTGGCCCAAAGCTGGAGAGATGGCTCAGAAGTTAACAGCACTGTCTGTTCTTCCCGAGGATACAGGTTCAATTCCCATCACTTACATGGTGGCTCAGAATCATCTAAAACTCCAATTCCAGAGCACTGCACACCTGTGGTACACATACATACATGCAGACAAACGTGCACACACATAAAATAAAAACAAATAAATGCTAAAAAATTTACCTTTGATCTTTCTGGAGTTCTTTTCCTGAAGGATGGGAGGAAAGCATCTTTCTTTGTCCTTCATCTTGTGGGTACCCAGCCTTCCTATTGTTGAAAATACTGTCTTTACTGCAATGTACATTTTTGGCATCTTCGTCAAAAATCAGGTGGCCATAGCTGTGTAGATTACATATGCTCCACTATTTTGATTGATCTACATGTCTGGTTCTGTACCATCTACATACCTGTAGCTACCATGGATGGGTGAGTCAAACCGTGTGTGTGTGTGTGTGTGTGTGTGTGTGTGTGTGTGTGTGTGTGTGTTACAGGGGATCAAGTCCAGAGCCCGCGGCATTCTAGGTAAGTGTGCTACTATTGAGCTACAAGCCCAGCCCAGCCTACATCTCCATCACCCAGACAGGCAGGAGTCACTCCAAGACCATCTACAGCAGACAGGGAACTTTGAGCTCTGAGCAACAGTTCCCAGAGCAGCTTCAGGACTTCCTAAGTCCTTTCCAGAGAAGGAGGGAGGAAAAAAGAAAAAAAAAAGAAGGAAGGACTTCAGTGCCTGGATGCTGTATTTGGGCCCCATAGCAGGCCTTGAAACAGCAGCTCTGGATGGAGAGGGGTCCTGGGCACTCCTCTTAGTGGAGGGAGGAGTTGAGGGCAGAACCGACTTGGTCTCACTTGCAGAAGTCAGGACAAGGACGCGGAACATCAATAACAAGTCATTCCAGAAAAAGGTGGAGTAGGCAAGAAGAGACTGCCCCTCTGATTCAGTTCCAGGGGAAAGAGTCTGGCTTTCTCGACAGTCAGGGAGTCACTGGCCACCCTGCCCTACAGGGCTCAGGTGTGAAGCTACTTAGCAGCTGGTGTCGGGCATGTTCATCTGTTGGCACCTTTGAACCGCAATTGTGTAAATGGGGCCGGGACTGGGGATGTGGCTCGATTGGAAGAGAGCTTTGTGTTAATGAGGCCTTGAGTCTGATCTCAGCACAGCAGAAAGCAGAGTGTACCTGTGATTCTTAGCGATGAGGAGATGGAGGCAGGAGCATGAGACACTGAAGGATGATGGGACGTCAAAGTCATCCTTCCTCTTTCTGCATCGTTTCAAAGTCAGCCTGGGATACTTAATAAAAATATAATACACACACACGGGGGAGGGGGGGAGACCAGCAAGAGGAATTCCAAAGAGGAAACACACAGGCTAGCCGTGTATGCCACACAGGTTGGCCTCCTGTCTGGAAGCCTCCAGCTTGCTCACACGCACCAGGATGTGGCTCCCTCTTTCCCAGTGCAGAGAGAACTATGCCAGGAGCTCGGGAAGACTAGAAAAACCTTTGTACATGGAGCCCTGTGGAGGGGAACACAGCACAAAGTTCCGCCATGTTTACCCAAGCTATAGCCAGGCCCTACCACTTCTCTGCTGTGCATCCTGGAAAGAAGCAGCTAGCCTCTCTGGTTCTCCCCTCTGTAAAATGGGAGCCATTAACAGTGTCCACCACCGGCTGTTTGGATGACCGAGGGATAGGATGAGGCCAATACAGGGCCTGACACAATCAAGCCCTCCGCCAACGTCAGAAAGAATTATGAATAGATACTCTTCCTCTTCCAGTAAATGGAAAAGGAAAAAAAAGACAAACAAACCATGACTCTGGGTTGATCGAAAGTAGGAGCCCTGCCTCTCGTCAAGACCGAGCTTCAAGGCCACCCCCTTTCAAGAGTCTCTTTTCCCAGGAATTGGGGTGCCTGCTGTTGTCACCCCTCACTCTTGAAGCATTCAAATAGATATTCAAGTAGTGGGTGTGGGCTCCCTAGTGACGTTCAGTGTCCCTTGCTACAAAGTTGGGGGTGGGGGAGAAACCCTGATGGGTGGTTATTGATGGGGGGGGTGAACGGCTCTGCTGTTATGTACAGGTTTCCGTGCCCCCCTCACTTCCCCTAGGCTGGCTGGTTTTTCTCTGAACGCCAAACCAAAGCTCTCCCAGCCTATGGTCGCTGGCAGCTCAGAGGTTTAGGTTCCTCTTTGGGGTTTTCTTTTAAGTCTGGGAAAGGCATTTTTGGCACAAGGCTCAGACTTACATGTGGGCGGAGAGGGTAGATTCGTATAAGTTACGATTTTCGAGATTGCCATGATCAGCCCCACCCACCCAGACACCTTCCAGTGGAAAATCAGAGAGACCCCGGGAATCTTGACCCCTGCTGGGGTGCCACCGCCATGGGACTGTAAGTGGGCTCCTTCTTGTCTCCCAACTACACATCTGTGGGTCATCTGGCCCCTTCGCTTCTGTTGAGAAGAGGGGAGTGGCTAGTGTTGGGTCAGCAGGTGTTGGGGGCCCTTGGAGACCCTGAAGAGGAAGAAGGAGGTGAAGGGAGGGGGCAGAGGAGAGGAGCGTATCCTTAGTGTCACGCATTTGCCCCAAACCCACATCACAAGGGGAAGAGGGTGTGTAGGTAGCTGCCCCAAAACTGCCCCTCTGAGGACCTCTTCCAGGGCTCCCTCAGGTGCTGGCCTTGCCCACCCAGCCCTGGAGGTCTTGCGACCTGCTGAGTTGCTACCAGTGCCCCAGATCCTGGGTGTCTTAGCGCTCCGGCCACTGGGAGTGAGTGGAGCCAGAGGGGCTCAGAGGCTTCATGGGAAATTCTCTTAGCGGTTGCACTTTTTAGGCCTCTCAGCATGGAGCCTGGGGTACTTATAGATGTAGGAAGAAAAAAACCTGTTTTGTCTTTTTAAAGAAAGAAAGCAGAAGAGGGGTTTTGCCCTCCCTCTCGGGAGCAAGGGTTGAAGGACACCCACCCTCTGGGCTTCTCATATCTCCTTGTCTGTCTTTACCACCTCGGCTCTGGCCTGTTGGGTAGTGGAGACAGGATCTCCCTTGGTTTTAGGTGGAGCTTTGCATACAGCAGACCCTCAGGCCATACTTGCGTCTGAGGCCCTGCTTGCGTCTGAGGCCCGGCTTGCCTCTCAGGCCATGCTTGCCTCTCAGGCCATGCTTGCCTCTGAGGCATGGGTCCTGTAGCTCCCTGGGAGAGGCAGCCTGGTTTCCCAGCATCTCTCTCTCCTCTACTGTGCGTACTACTGACCCCTCTGGTGCACATTAGTTGAACACCTACTGCAGCGGTTCTCAAGCTTCCCAGTGCTGCGACCCTTTAATACAGCTCCTCACATTGTGGTGACCCCAACCATAAAATTATTCATTGCTACATCATAACTAGTTTTGCTACTGTTATGAATTGTAACATAAATATACTCAGGATATCTGACATAAGACTCCTATAGGGGCTGTGACCCCCAGGTTGAGAACCACTGACCTACTGTATGTCATACAAGAGTGAACCCAGCAGGTGACTGTACTTGCCCTCCTGGACCTATTATTCAGCCCTCCCCATGCATATGCACCCAGTTTATAGACAGGAGAAGTGAGGCCCAGAATGGAGGCAGCTAAGGAGTTCTGGGGTCCTAAGAGCTGCTTCAGCCCCACTTGGGCCACCTACATCGCTGAATCCGCCTCCCGGGGCCTCTATAGATGTTTTTGAGCACACTGAGTCCACACTGCCATGGAGGGGGCATCACGAGCTCCTCTGCAGAAGTGAAAATGCATCCAGACTCAGGGAGTCTGAAGAAGAGAGTGAAGGTGATGGATGTTGCCTGTGTTGGCAGCTTGTCGCCTGCCAAGCAGTCGGCAACATTGTTGCGACTGTCGCCATTTTACAGTTGACAAACTGAGGCCCAGCAAGAGGTCTGTGCCTAGTGAAGGTCAAGGTTATGAGCTATCAGAGTCACCTCCTGTCTGGAGCGTGTCTCCTCTTCCTCAAGGCTCAAATGCACCACCTCCTCAGAATTCTCCCTGAATGTCGTGAGCCCTGTTCCAAGAATTCCCGAATGTTTCTGAGGAAGGTGGAGTCTGAACTGGAACCACCATAGGCAGCTCTGGGGGCTGGAAAATGCTGGTGGCTCCCATGGAGTTGGCCGAATGAAAAGGATCATGCAGAGGAATTCCTAAAGATGGGGGCTTGTGTGTCCTGTGGAGGGGACAGCCAGACACGAGAGCTGGGCATGACTTCTAGGTAGTGGAGTCCAGGCCGAGCACAGGCTGGGCAGTGATGGCTGCCCCACATCCCGTGACACACAGGCAGCTCTGCGAAATAGGCCAGCGCGGATGCTTGCGCGTATGTGCGTGTGTGCATGAGTGTGGTGAGACCACAGGCCTCCCGAGCCACTTGTAGCCCTATTTTTATCCCTCTCTAGGCACACAAACATATAACCAGAGCGTACTGCCTCTCTGACACAAAGACTGTGCCTGCCAGAGATGTCCGAGTCTGTTCCGTCCAGGACAAGGGCAGAGACTCAGATCAGTCAAAGTGAGACCTGTCCCAGGGACACCCCAGGGACCTGAGCAGGTGGTGGTATTTTCAGGGCGCAGTGCTGCAGGACATGTGTTCAGAGTTGTATGTATTTTGGGATAGCGATAGGGAGATAGCCCAGTAACAGAGTCCCTGCTACAGACGCTCACGTGAGGATCTGAGTTCGGATCCCCAGAATCCACAAAGCCAGGTGCACTTGTACACATCTGTAAGGCCAGAACCTCTACAGCACGAGGGGAGGTGGAGAGAAGAGGATACTAGAGCTCACAGCTAGCTAGCCTGGTCTGCACAGCAGAACAAGGACCTTGTCTCAAACTAAGCGGCTGAAGACCAACACCCTACCCACTCTATACACACACACAATGTGATACACACATACACTGTGACAAACACACACACATGCACATATGACACACACTGTGACACACAATGTAACATACACACACCCTCACACACACACACACACACACACACACACACACACACATCCTTCTCAAATGAATTTTAAATAAAAAGCAAACAACAAAGTTCGGAACAGACACCATCAGAGCATGAAGCCAGGCCCGGAGCCCTTCTTTTCAAGGGACCATGGGCCTGAAAACAAACCTGGCTACTTTCACTTCCCTGCTACAGATAGTCATCCGGCCGCACAGTCCCTGCTGTCCCCAACTGAAGAATGAATGGGGCTGGGAGGACACTTGGTTGGTAAAAGACCTGTTGCGCAAGCATGAGAACCTAAGTCTGGATTCCCAGGCCCCGCAGAAAAGCTGGGTGTGGCAGTGCACACCTGGCATCCTAGCAATGGGGAGGATGACACATGGGCACTTCCGGGACAGTCTAATCCAACTGACGAGCTCCAGATTCACTGGGAGACCCTGTCTCAGAAACAAGGTAGTTTACTGCCCCATACCGCCCTGGACTCACCCCATCTTATCTGATCCCAGAAGTTAAACAAGGTCAGGCCTGGTTAGTACTTGGATGGGAGAAACTAAGGTAATTGAAAACACACAGTGTTGGCTTTTGGCCTCCACACACAGGCACACACAAGCGTATACGTATACACATAAACGTGCCCCCTACACACACACAAGAACGAAGCTGTGGTGAGAATAAGCCCTGAAGATTTCAGAGTCTGTGAGAGCACCCCAGAAATATCCAGCTGACCCCTGACCCCGTACCAGTTAAGGTTACAAAACACCTTCAGAATCCACGGAATTTAAAAGCAAGCTGGAGGCCCCCACCCCTAGACAAAACCACCATTATTCGGTGTATTTCCTTCTAGAACGCTCCGTGGTGTGGTTTCCTGCTCTGTCTGAGGCCACACGGAGAGTATCCCAGAACCTCAGGACAATTGTCTGTAGTCAGCATGCCTACGCTGTGAGGAGAATCCCGTCTCAAGGGACTTGTCATGATGGAGGAAGCGTTCTGTGTCCAGGCATCCCATCCAGTGACCACTGTCACATGCAAACTCAGTAGATAGCCTTGTGTAATGAAGACACTGGATTGTCTAATCTTTAATTTATTCGTTTGTTGATGCGGAGCTGAGGATTGAACCCAGTGCCTCAGAGATGCTGGACCGGCGTGCTACCATTGAGCCACAGCCTCGTCCCCCTTTTTTACTTTTTCACTTTGAAACAGGGTCTTATTAAGTTGCCCAGGCTGGCCTTGGGAAGTCAGTCTGTATATATAGCCCAGGCTGTCCTTTGAAATTGTGATTCTTCTTCCCCGCTCTGCTGAGTATCCAGGATGCCTGGGCCACGAGGCCAGACTGTTAAGCTCTTTGTAAAGATATACTTTTACCATTTATTTTAGTTGTGTGTAGGTGTGTGAATCTGAGTGTGTGCACAGGTGTGTGACTGAGTCTGTGTGTGAAAGTGTGTACCCACGATTGCAGGTGTTCTTGGAAGCCAGAGGTCAGATCCCCTGGAGCTGGGTCCAGGCAGCTCTGAGGTGCCTGGTATAGGGCTGGGAACAGAGTTTGGCTCTCTGGAAGAGCAGCAAGTGCTTTTAACCACTGAGCCATCTCTCCAGGCTCCTATTAATTTCAATTATTCTTCTAAAAGCACGCCCAGCTGTTTCCCGCATTCTCTCTCAAACCACGGGAGGTCTCAGGCATGGCGCTTTTACAGTTTGGAAGACGACTCCTGATGACCTTGTTTTTAAAGCATCAGGCATTGCAGGAAGGAAAAACACCTAAGATGTTCAGCAGTGTCTCATGGGGTTGGGGCGCTGGCTGATGCAGAGATGAGTCAGACAGTAGAGGAGGGATGGGAGGACTCTGGATGATGTTTGTGAGTGGGGACCACTCTTCCCTCATCACGAGCTGCTGTAGCTCTAAGTACTAACTCCTCACCTGCTTCCTAAAGACCAAGAAATGGTGGGATGTCCCTGTGTGTGCTCAGCAGAGGCATCAGGTGATGTACAGAGCAACAGAAGGCGCAAGGTCAACAACTGGGGTGTCACACAAGGTTGTGCTGCAGGCTTTGAGGGCCTTTGCTGGGGAACACGGCCTTTAGAAGCCTCACCGGAGCCCACTTCAGACTAGGCTGTTGCAGGGAAAGCGGCCATGTCTCCACCTGCCACCAGCACCACCGGGTCAGGGAGCGATATAACCATAAGGAAATCTTACAGGAGCACGTTAGAGGGGAAAGCACAAAGGTTCAGAAATCCACGCTGTGGTCCTGGAGTTGTTAGGGTCAAAGCCTGGGCCCTGGCAGCTCTAACAAGCCAGGCTTGGCCCGTTAAAGAGAAGGGTAAAATAGGGGTGGGTGGCCCCAAAAGTCCATCTTCAGGTCCTGACATGAGGTTTAGGTTTAAATAGAGAACAAGAGGTGGACGGCTCAGCAGTCCTGGTCAAGTGTCTGTCCTGCCCATTGCCCACCCATCACAGTCTGGGTCCCGCCCATCACGGTCTGGGTCCCGCCCATCATCACCCACCCATCACGGTCTGGGTCCCAGCCAACACCCACCCGTCAAGGTCTGGCTTCCAGTCTCTCTCACAGGAAGATCTGACATTGGAAATCTGACTGATGTGGGACCTCTTCTCTCTGGCACCGGGCTTCGGCCTTTTACTCCTCTCAGCCCAAGACTCCTGGGGACGTTCCAGTTCCTTGGAAACCATTGGTCCTGAAAGAGGCACAGGTGTTTCTTTAGCACACCTTCATTCCTGCCAGGCGCAAACTGACTCTCTAGAAAACATGAATGACTTTTAAATAGTCACAGGATTCACGCACTGGGTGTTTCCACGCCTTTGCTCAGCGAGCCCTATAGATACTAGTAAGGAACCCATTTAATAAATGAAAATGCTATGGCCCAAAGAGGTTGGTCCACATGCCTGAGATCACCCCTCCTGGTTCAAACCAAGGCAGCCTGCATGAGAGCTACAACAGGGCAGCTACCCAGAAGTCTGGGTTTCCCTACATGGAGGAATGCTCTATGGCTCCACTGCCTCCCTTCCATCATGCAACTATGAGCCCAGGTCATGTGATCCCAAACAGTTCTAGAAAGGAGGGGGAATACAGGGTAGGAGGCAGAACGGACTCTGTGCTTTCCTGCAGAGATCCTTAGTAATGACTCTGGTTCAGTTTTGTCACCAGAGGAATGGGTCTGGGGGCCCAGAGGATGAGGCGGTGGAAGCTGACTGTGGACCCTCAGAAGGTACCGGGCCATCATCTTCACAAGGGCAGAAGCGAGAAACCGAGAGCCAAAGCTGAAGGGCCTGCAGAATCCTTCAGACCTTGGTTCAACCCCAGGTCCACACCATTCCTGCCTGGGGTGCCAGCAGGAAAGAGAGCGGAGTGTGCGCATATGGGAACTTGGGAGCCTGTGGTCAGTACCCTAAGCCGACCGTGCAGACCAGTCATAGACATCCCGAGCTCTGAGTGTGGCCCCCATAGCCTTCTCAGACTGGCCAGGCCCAAGGCCACCCGGAGCCCCAGAGACTTGGCCTAGAGTAGCAGACCTGGGGTAGCAGGAGCTGCCACATCCTTCTTGCCATGCCTGTGTGGACAGTGGGCTGGTGGTAAAGCCTTGCGCTCTTGATTTAGAGACAATTCTAAGAGACCCTGATGAACAAGAGTATTGGGACTGCAGCTCAGTCAGAGGCCAGAGCTAGGGCTGAGGACTGCAGCCCCTGGGCAAGGAACCCAGCTAAGATTATGGTTGGTGCCTGGTTTGTGACATCTGGGGTTTCATGTCCTGGACCTGAGTGTCTTGTTCACGGTACATACCACAAAGGGTGGGACCCGTGAGCAGTTCTGCCCGTGACCCAGCTGGGCTCCCCCTTAGGACCTCAGGTGGAATCGCTTTCAAGGTCACCAAGCCCAGTGTCCAGATTCCATCTCGGTTCTGCCACCTCCACCCAGGAGGGTGGCACCCAATCTTCTTTGACTCAGTTTTGATCTCTGCACCAGGGGAGAACAGCGGCCACCCCCAGGTTGTCAGTATCAAGAACCCTGAGTGCCACTGGGGACCCTGCAAAGGGCACAGAGTCTGGTGACTAGCGGTGCCACTGTCGAGCATAGCCTTGCCTTGTCCCTGGGACGCCCTCCTGCCCTGCCCCCACCACACACACACACCACACACACACATACACACACACCACACACACACATACACACACACCATACACACACACACCACACACATACCACACACACACCACACACACACCATACACACAGCACACAAACACACACACATACACACTGTCCCTGGAATGCCCCCTTACCCTGCCCCCACCACACACACACATACACACACACCACACACATACATACACACACACTGTCCCTGGAACGCCCCCTACCCTGCCCCATTACACACACACACCACACCACACACACACACACACACATACACACACACTGTCCCTGGAGTGCCCCCTTACCCTGCCCCCACCACACACACCACACCACACACACACACCACACATACACACACCACACACATACATACACACACACATACACACACACTGTCCCTGGAACGCCCCCTACCCTGCCCCATTACACACACCACACACACACACACACACACACACACACACACACTGTCCCTGGAATGCCCCCTTACCCTGCCCCCACCACACACACCACACCACACACACACACCACACATACACACACCACACACATACATACACACACACATACACACACACTGTCCCTGGAACGCCCCCTACCCTGCCCCATTACACACACACCACACACACACACACACACACACACACACTGTTCTCTCCAATGACAAGGTCTCCAGCTTTGACATTTTTTGCTTATTTTTCTCTGCTTCCCAGTTTCTCACTGTACTCTTGCAATTTGTGTCCCAGGGTGGGTAGGATGGCTGCTCGATTAACGCTCTGTATTAGCCCCATTGTTTAAAGAGACAATGAATAAGAGAGGCCAAGCAAGGCAATTCCCCCAGCAGGCATCCCCCAGCTCCAGCTGCCCCAGACCCTGACAGCACAAAACCCAGCCATTCCCATCCTCCATACAGCCCCCAAGGTGTGCCCCCCTCCTTTGTGGAAGTGGTCCTCCCCAAACCCTCCCACCTGTGCCCTCCTTTGTACTAGACCAACATAACAGTCAAACTGGACCCCATAGCTTCCTCATGCCCTACGTGCTGAGCCCTGGGCCTTGCGCTTTGGGCCGTCCACCTGCCCACAGTGTGGTGTATAGGCACACAGCCTTATACAGGCACACCACCTCAGCAGTCAGGTGCACCATCATAGGAACCCCCACCTGGGGTTTCCACAGACGCTGTGGGGGCAGGGCAGCACTGGACCTGCTTTTCTAACCGGGAAATATCTCACACTCTTGGAGGCCCCAGCTTGTGCTTGATGTGACTGCAGGGGGCCACTCAGAAAGGCAAGGGGGCTACAAAGAAGCTGGTGACACCCTTCTGGGCTTTGAGCTCTTCAGCCCTCACACAGGGGGCCGTCAGGGACCTTCCCATTGCCACGGTCCCCTGTGCCAGAGCTGGGAAGCCTCTCAGGATGGTGAATCCACAGGGCTGTCAGGGTGGTGGGGAAAGACATGCAAATAGGAAGTGTCCCCAGGGCCCTGGGCAACCCCAGAGCTCATTTCTGGCCCCTTCTTCCTGTGAGGCAGCCTAAAAAAGAACCCATCTATCACCAGGCTTGGTGAGCGCTCCATCTGGGGGTGTTAGGCCCTCCTAACACAGCAGGAATGAGGCCTGGTGCAGGCAAGCTGACTCCAGGAAGGTGGCCCTTTGAAAGGTTTCCGTGTTAGCAGCTACTCTGCAATGGAGACAGGGCAGTGGAAGAATCTTCCAGGGCACACGAGAAGGGGATTCCAGGCAGGATCTGGCTACCTCATTGTCAGGCCAAAGTTTCACCTCGCAAGGATAGGACTGTGGCCACAGACCACAAGGCCTGGGTCCCTCAGCTCCCTGTGGCCGCACAGGCAGCCTGGAGTGAAGAATCAGCTAATTTACTGTGGGTGAGGCTCAGCCACAGGCTTTCTCGGGCCTTCTGTCTGTCTTCTCTTCAGTGGGGCAGTAGACAACACACTCACCTCCAAGAATAGAGAGCTCCAGAATCTGCTGCCTGAACAGCTTGCGGGTTAATAAAAGTATGGGGTGTGCCGAGGCTGAGGCCATGGCACCCCAAGACTGAGGTGACCTATGATGGTCCACTTAGAATCAAGCAACTCAGAGACCGATGACAGGGCATGGCTTGGATGGAGCTCCGGATAGTGGGTGTTCTTACCCTTGGCTGTAACCTGGAGGCCTTGGATGTGGACGGCTTTCCTTGGGAAGAGAAGGGACTGTCTTCAGAGCTTTCTGCCTAGCGGGGACTTTGAGGTTCTGCAGGGGACGCCGGAGAAACAGCTGGAGGGCCAGTGTGCAGGGCTCAGCCACCCCTGCCCCACAATTTGTCCTAAGGGTGGTGGGATCAGGGATGTGACAGGCTCCATTGAAGGGGTGTCCCTCACAATGACACCCTAGGCCGCTGGGCTGTTGGCCTGAGGGAACGTGATGGTGGTCCAGCCTGGGGTCCCCAGCTCAGCAGCTTCCGGTTGTTGTCATCATGGTGGGGACTCAGTGACACCAGGGACACCCATAATATGTCGGGTTGTTTCAACAGTGTGTGCTGTGTGTTCTCAGCGTTCTACGAAGATGCAAAGAAGGGGAGGGGAAGAAAGGCTGCCCAGGAGGAAGAGTAGCCACCAATGGGCAGACGCCAGCAACAGTTCTGGGTGGCAGGCGAGGGGTGGTTTTAATTTTCTTCTTCATAATTCTATTATTTTCCAATTTTTCCTTAATGAATAGGTATTATTTTCATGCCCAGAAAAATATGTGTTTTGTTTTAGAGAAGAGAGAATGAAGGGTTCTCTTCCCCCCTCTTGTGGACTCTGGACTCTAAAACCAAGGGCCAGAGTGGGACAGGCAGACTTCACTTATTTGCCCATTCCACACAGCTCCAGGACCCCTCTGTTCCCTGGCCAGAGAGCTGGAAGTGACCCGTGTCTGTCCTCAGGACCTCACAGTCCTGGGAAGGAAAGGGCCACCAGAAAGTCCTTATAGTACATCAGGACAGGAAGCCAGGGGAGATGGGTCCTTGGTGTATGAGTAGGAGTTTGACAGCGAGAAAATGAAGACACCCCTGGGCTAATAGACAAAGATCCAGTGTGAGAAGAGGGTGAGGAAGGAGACAAAACTGGACAGCCTGCTCCTCCGAGCACTTGGCATTGCCTGGCTCCAGCACTCTGGCTAAGTCACCTCCTGGACCTTGGTTTTGTCCTCTAAAAAATGGGTTAATGACATCACCATGTTAGTGGAGCATTAGAGAGAGCTCAGAACTGCTCCTGGCATAGGGGGAAGGGTGGTTTTTCTTTTGTTTCCCGATACAGGGTCTTTCTATGTAGCCCTGACTGGTCTAGAATTCACCTTGTAGAGTAGGTTGCCCTCAAACTTGCAACAATCCTCCTTCCTCGGTCTCCCCAGTACCGGGCTACTTGCTTCCAACACACTTTATCTCGCCAGTGGTCTGGAAGTCAGCGCGATCTCAACCCATCTGGTGGGCACGTGCTGAGCTCCGGGTGTGTAACGAGGACTTGCCTCAGCTAAGGGGATGGAACGGAGGGGCACCCAGGATACCTGGCTTTCGGGTAAACAAGGAAAACATAGCTGTACTGGGTCCAGGTTTATAGATTTTTCCATCTGTTCTGTCTGGGAGACTCCAGGACACAAGGGCCACCACAGCTGAGGCCCTGGTGTCTGCAGGGGAGCCAGGACCCAGGGAGGTCCTTCCCGCTATCCACAAGCCCCGTGAGACCTCTGGAATCCCAAGTGAGAATCAGGGCAGGGCAGAGCTGCACTCTGATGCCCTGGAACATCATCACTGGGTCCTGGTCTGCTACTGGCCCCTGGTACCCATGTCTCTGGCTCCTGGTCTTCATCCATCTTGCCATTCAGTGCTGATGGGCCAGCTTCTCTGATGTCCCCACAGTTCTCTAGCCTATTCCCTACATCTCTCTGATTCTCTCATGGCCCCTCCGTACCCACCTTGCAGCCCAGGAAAGTCTCCATGCCTTTACCTTCATGGAATCCAGCCAAGTCCCCATTGCCCTATAAGATGGGTTATCTCTAGATCTTGGGATAAGGACATGGATGTCCCGGGACTATGATTCTGCCTACATCAGGGGCTCAGAGAAGGAGGAAGTACCAGGCGGAGTTGAGCTGACTAGTACAGACAGACAGAAGGACAGGCAGAGGCGCTGCGGCAGGGGGCAGAAGAGACTTCTGTGGATGAACTGGGGCCATGGAGGGACAGACAGGAGACAAAGACAGAGCTACAGAAGGGTGCAAGCCACACAGGATCCCATCGATGCCAGTCAGAAGGGAGCAGACAGTAAATGATGCTCCCACCCCTCCTTGTCCTCCACTGCCTCAATCCTGTCCCCAGGAGCACCCCATTCCGCTCAGTCACAATGCACTCTGAGAGCATTTACTTCACAGGTTAAAGCAAGCTGCAGCATCCACCTCAGTGGCAGACAGGGCACAGAGCATTTAGAAAAGGCCGCATTCTCCCCAGCCACAGCACCAGGGAGCCAGCAGTGCTTACTGTCACCAAGGGCCAGACTTATTAAAGCTAGTCCCAGATAAGAGAGAATTCCCTGAAGCATGAGAAACCTGAGTTAGAAGTTAAACAAACAGACAAACAAACACTGGGGTGGGCAAAATGGCTCAGTGAGCAAAGGCGCTTGCTGCCAAGTTTGATGACCTTAGTTTGATTCCCCATGACCCACATAGTAGAAGACGAGAACCAACTCCCACAAGTTGTCCTCTGACCTATACACGCATGCCAAAGCATGTGCACAAATAAGTAAATGCAATAAGTTTTGTTTCAAGTAGAAGACCTTTCCATGCGCCAGAAGGGAACTGCCCATGAAGATTAGTAGCATCCCATAGCCCTCCGTGGTCTCCTAGGTGGCCACTCAACATCCTGTCACTTCAGCACACCCTGTACAAACCCCTCCTGCTTTGTGAATCAACTGAGAGTCTCACATCTAAAACCTGACCCTGGAAATATTGGGTTCTTTTGTGTTTGAGGGAATGTCTCTGATAGCTAAGAATGGCATTGAGCAGCTGATCCTACGGCTCCACCTCCCTGTGCTGAGACTATAGGTCTGTGTCATCTCCAATTTATTGGGTGCTGCGGAGAGTTGAGACCAGGGCTTCCTGGTGCTAAGCGTTGTCTTCACCAGCTGAGCTACAATCTCAGTCCAGATCCAGGACAAAGAACCTCTGACTTGGTCAGATCCCTTAACTTTGAAGGGCGGCAGTGTCCCCATGTGTAAGTGTGGGGAGGGGTCCCAAACCTATGTGCCACACAGAGGGAATAGAAAGACAGCAAGAGGACACAATGTCCCACAGCCTCCCATTCCTGGAATCCCCTCGGTCCCTGTCTCCTGACCTTCTCCAGGGTGTGGCACTGGCTGGCTGTGGGTCTCCAGCCTCCAGACCCCTCTCCCCACTGCCAGCGTAACCCCCGACTCTCCGGGCTCCTCCACGTGCTGGGTGGCAAGGCTTTGCCACAACCACATGAAAAGCCATTTCCCCGGGGTGTCCCCACACCTGGGAAAGCCGGCAGGGCGCCCAGCGCGGGCCCCGCCCCGCGGCTGGAACACCGGGCGAGATCAATGCGGCCGGCGGGGCGTCGCCACCTTGTTCCAATCAGGGCCGGGCGCCTTCCGCTGGGGACCGTGCCCAGCGCCAGCCCTGGTCCTTTCAGGCGCAGCCTGTGACCCGCAGGAGAGCCGCAGTCACAGTGCTAGGGCCACAAGTCGTACCCTGGCAGCGCCACCTGAATCCCTCCACCTCTCCAGCCTCAGTTTCCTCAGCTTTCAGGAGCCTGAATCTGCCTCCATTTCTCAGGGCTAGTGTGGGAAAGCAGAAGGGATGAAAGACAGCGGACACCCAGAGAGAGGATGGCAGGGGCAGGAGCCTGTGAGGAAGGAAGGCGGTGTCCTGGGTGAGCCTTGCTATCCGCAGTTGGCTCTTTAATCCTCCCCAACCCTCAGGGCGTAGCCCACAGTCACCTCCCCTGGGAGGCCCTTCCTGGCTGCCCTAAGGCATCGGTGGCCGGTCCACAGCACCGATCTCTCTTCCCATCTGTTTCAGCAATGTCTCCGGTCTTCCCTACCTCATCCATGTCCCCAACACTCGTGGCATATTGCGTGTCCTGGATGTAACAAGAAATAGAATTTGGTACCTCCCACCTCATCTCTTTATCTCCACCTTCCCTTAGAAGTACACAACTCCTGAGCCCAGGAGTTGTGGCTCTGGGAACCAGGTTGAGGTGAGGACAGAGCATGTTTCTAAGCTAAAGGCTTTGTCTGATTGTGGTACTGAGATTGGCTGGGAGAGAAACGCTGGGCCCGAGGACGTTTGCGAGCCTGTGAAAGCCAACTCTGGGCATGCCACACTCATCAGTGAGAAACTCTCACAAATGACAAAGAGAACCCCTGTCTGAGCCTGTTGCCAAGATGGTGGGGCAGGGTTTTATGAACCCACTCCAGCCCAGGGTCAGCTGCCCACATCCTCAACGTCTCCCTCCCCAAGGGCCACAGACACGCTGAGAAGGAAGGGACAGCCAGCTGCTCAGTGCACAGGGCTGCTCAGCTGATAAACAGTCTTCCCAAGCAGTCCTTGCCATTCCCACTGCTGGCCCTTGATCCCTAGCGCCCACTGTAGAGTCAGGGCCACAGGTCTGTCCTGCTTCCTGGAGTCTGCTTCGCTCTGACCCTATAAGGTTTGTTGTGAACTTGGACCAGCTGCCAGTTTTCCCTCAGTTTCCTCCTATGAGAAGGGGGTGATGATTGGAGGGGGCCCAATGTCTAAGGCAGCTAAGCCAAGTACATGAATTCATCTGCAAAACATATCTGGTTTATATTGTTAAGAACGAGGGTCCGTGGGTAGACGTGGGGTGCGGCTGCTGCACAAAACAGCACAGTGCCAACACCCAGAGTCCCGCCCGCCCAAGCTGAATCCCCAGGCCGAACCCACTCTCACCTGTGAAGTGAACCATGCAGGGACCTAGAGGGTTGTTAGTATTAGAGGAGGCCACAGAGAGCATGCTCAGTGGGCACTGGGTGCCTGCTGGGTACCAGGAGATGCCAATGAGTGAGCCCGCTGCCATGAGATGGCGCCAAGAACAACCAGGCAATTGGGTCGAGAGCTGGGTGGTAGAATGGTGATGTATTTGAAACAGTGATTTGGAAAACATAAATCTAAAACGAACAAAACTGGGGCTGGGGTCAGTGAAACAGCGCTTGTCTGGAATACGGGAAGCCCTGTGTTCAATTCCCAGTACCAGAATAAATTCAGAAGCGAAAACTGAAAGGATCAGCAGTCCCAGGTCAGAAGCACTGTAGACAGTCACACAGCAACGCAAATGCAAGCTTTGCTGGCTTTGGGTTTTGTTGCTGTTCTTCTTGTTCTTGTTTTTGAGACAGGTTCTAACTAGGTAGACCCAGCTGGTCTGGACCTCACTCTGGACACCAACTTACAGAGTTCTGTAAGTTCTGGCCTCGAACTTACAGAGATTTGCTTGCCTCTGCCTCCCAAATACTGAGATTAAAGGTGTGTACCTACCTAAATGTAAGGTTTTTTAAAATCTGTATTTTCTCCCTCCCCCAGAGGTTTGAAAGACAGAGAACCTTTTAAGACTTTTTCTATATATTTATTTATTGACATAACCCAGACTGGCCTCAAACTCCCTGTGTAGCAGAGAATAGCCTTAAACTCCCGATCTTCCTGCCACACCTTTCAAGTGCTAGAATTTCAGCCACACATCACTATACTTTGACTTTAAAATAATTTTTTGAGACAAGATCTATTATGTAGCTCTGGCCATCCTGAACTTTACTATGTAGATCAGCTGTTCTGGAACTCACTTTATAGACCAGGCTGGCCTCGAACTCACAGTGGTTCTCCTGCCTCTGTCTCCAGAGTGCTGGGATTAAAGGCAGACTCCACTCAACCCAGTTGGCTTAATTTTTTGTATATATTTTGCATACCTTTAAAATATTTTACTGTAAACTGGGCAGTGGTGACACGTGCCTAGGGCTACACAGAGAAACCCTGTCTCAAAAAATTTAAAAAAAAGGAAAAGAAAAGAAAGAAAAAGAACAGTGACAAAGCAGTCTCTGCGTCCATCTTGGACTTAGATGGCCAAAGTGAGACTAGGCCCCTCCCCACCACCACACCCCTCCTTGCATCTTCCATTATGAAGGTAGGGATCACCCTCTGGCCCCTGTGCGTCCTTTCTAAATTAATTTTTACTGTACTTATTTACTTATGGGGGAAGGTACACTTGTGCCACAGCACACATTTGGGGATCAGAGGACAACTTGCAGGAATTGGCTCTCTCTTTCTACCATGTGGCTCCCCAGAGATGAAACTCAGACCACGAAGGCTTAGCAGCCTCTTTGCCGGCTGAGCCATTTCACCAGCCTGGCTGTGTGTGTAGGCTTGTGAGAATAGATCTTGGTAAACGTGTAGACCCACCCTAGGGCTCCTGAGTTGTGAGGCTGAGGGGGTCCTGAGGGTGGTTTTGTCTCCCCATAAAATGGGGCATCAATTAGTCCCAGGGAACTCCTGTCTCACAATCTGAGGCAGAGATGGGGTTGCAAGGTCTGAACTCAATGTAGCCCAGGAGCTTCTCTCCATTTGTTTAATAATCCTTTTCTATTAGCTGACCCTGTCCTGGCTTAGCCCCCTGCCGTATCTGACAACTGAGCTCACTGTCTAATGTTCTGCTCTCAACTTGGATACCTCCCCAGGCAGGGCAGCCCTGAAGCTCTCTTTGGAGAACATTCCCAGAACTTCCTTTGTTTGTGTGGAGCCCAGCACTCACTGTCCCTGGTTCCTCCTCAGCATCATGTGGCCACTGCCACAGGGGGTTCTTCATAGATCCAAAGTGAGCCAGGCATGGTGGTACATACATGTGATCCCATGATTTAGGAGGCAGAGGCAGGAAGATAAGGTGTCCAAGGTTGTCCTCAGCTACACAGTGAGCTTGAGGCCAGATTGGGATATTTGAGACCTTGTCTCAGTATTACTGCTAATGATGATGATGATGATGGTGATGATGATGATGATGATGATGATGATGGTGATGATGGTGATGATGGTGGTGGTGATGATGGTGATGGTGATGATGATGATGGTGATGATGACAAACAGCGGTCAAGGCTGAGGAGACAACTTAGTGAAGTGTTTTCTGTGCAAGCATGAGGATTTGAGTTCGATCCCTCAGAACCATGTTTTAAAAAGCAAGTGTGATAGCATGTGTGCCTGCAATCTCAGTGTTGGGGGAGTAGAGACAGGAGGATGCCTAAGACTTCCTGGCCAACCAGATTTAGCACCATCAGTGATCTCCAGGCCAACGAGAGATCCTACCTCACAAAATCAAGTGGAAAGAAACTGAGGAAGGCATTAATCTCTGACCTCCATTACTGAACAGGAGTTCTGACTCAGGGTGCCCCCCTGCCCAAACAAAGTCCCCAGTGGCCACAACAGGGTGTCATGTGACATGGCTTCTGTATCTTCCCCACACCAGGTCCCTGGGGTGTCACAGGGCCTTGACCAAAGGGTCCAGTGATTACTTTTCAAGGGAGCACCAGCTATAGCCACTGTGTGAGCCCCCGTGTGCCAGAACCTCACACTCCACTTTGGGCACTGGAATGTTCCCCACTTCCAGGTGAGGTTGATGAAGCAGAGTGGGGAATGTGTTGATCTAAGCAGGAACCCAGGGTCCAGCCCCGGCTAATGCTCTGCTCTCCAGGTCTGGAGGTGTGGGGTGGGGTGGGGTGGGGGTTCTGCTACCGGCCAAAGTCATCCTTCTTTGAACCAGGTGGATGGTATCCTGTCCACCCTGGGACAGTGGGGGAGGAGTGAAGCTCAGAGGCAGGGCAAGGATGGCTTCCCACACCACCTGCCCAGCCGGTCCACCATCTGCTCTTCCCTCCAGCTACCCAGTGGCAGTCCAGCCCTGAGAAGGAGCTCTTCCTCTGGAAGCACATGCTGCTGGATGTTGGTGGGGAAGGAGGTGTAGAATGCCGCCTGAGCCCGGGTCATAGTTCTCCGACTCCATAAAGAGCAACTCCAAGACCCTGCAGAGCTGGTGCAGCGAGCATTGCCCTGCTTCCAAGATGGCACCTGTCCCTGTGTTCTCCAGAACAGCCTCAGCTGCTTCCCACCCCTTTATAAGATGCCAGTCTGCCGGCCACTGATGCACACAGCTCTCTTGGTGTAAACCCTTCCCAGAGACCTTACCTCAATCCTAAGGCAGTGCGAGGAAGTCTCTGCAGTGAGCTGGGGCCATGCTGACCACAGTGGGGGATCATTAACACCTGTCAGGAAGTGTGGCTGTGACTTCTGTGCTTGGCACTTAAGGTCCCTGACAGGCCAGTGTGGCTAGGGATATGGGATGAAAGCAAATGGAGCCGCTACTGGCAGTCAGTGCCCAGAGCCAGAGGCAGGGTCCTGCCAGCACCCTGAGCAACCTGGGCAATTGAGTGCCCTTTCCTGGCTTTCAGTTTCTCCAGCCACGGGATGGAAAATAGGCAGACCTACTGTAGGTGAGTAAATTCTAGGTCTCTTAAGGGTGAGGCCGGAGCCAAGCCACTGTGTCCCTGAAAGAGAGTGCGAGGCCCAGGGAAGAAAGGGACTGCCCTGACTCACCTTCTGACACCAGGGCTATGAGTCTCAGACTCAAGTCAGGCCATAGGACCTGATGGCTGTTGGCTCTGTTCTACATCCCAGGCTCAGGCCAATGACCCACGCAGGGGTTAATAAATGACACAAAGGGCATAGAACCTACTCCTCAGCCCAGCTCTGTGGACACAGGCCAGGGCCACCCGAACCAGACTCCCCTCATTGTTTATGCTGTGCTTTCTATTGCTCGGTAGTAACAGCGAAGAAGCCTGACCGTGCATGCCCATCTTGCCCGGCAAATAAGGAAGACTGCAGAATAATGCAGAGCGGTCGGGAACACTTGCTTTGGGGCTGAGGACCTGAGTTCAGATCCCGAGCATTCATGGAAATGCTGGGTGAGTGTGACAGTCAGAGGCAGGGGGTCCCCAGAGCAAACTGGCCAGCCAGACAAGTTGTATCATCCCATGAGCTCTGGCTTCAGTTGAGAGACACTGCCTCAGTGAATAAGGTAGCAAGTAACCAAGGAAGATTCCTGATGGCAATCTTGGGTCTCTGCGTGTGCACATGTGTGTTCTAACACACAAAGAAACACACACACACACACACACACACACACACACACACACACATACACACACACCTTGTCTTGAAGTCTGGGAGAACTGAATTCAAATCTTGATTTCCTTGGCATGCGATCCCTCTGTTCATGCCACAAGTTGTTTTGAAATTCACCTAAGTTACTCTAAGCAAAAGAAGCAATGCGTACCCAGTACACCCTTCCACCCTACACGCCAAGCCGTTGGCATGGGGTGGGTACCTAGCCTATGGGAGATCTACGACCAGGAATGGCCACACGATTTGGGGGACCCCATGGAAAATAAAAACACAGATCCTTATTCAGCAGGTACTAAAAGTTTCAGAGGTCCTGTGGCAGAGCATGTGCCCAACATAGTGCATGCCCTTCCTAGAGCAGGGCCCTGTGACACCACACAGGTCACACCCTAGGGAGCTGGCACCACCTCAGAGACAGTCAGGGAGAGCTTAGACCCAGCCCAGGTGGAGAAGCTGAGGCCTTTTCTAGCAGCTAAAGGCCTTACACTGGGGCCAACCCTGTTCCCTGTGCTGCCTGCGGCCGAGAGGGTGACCGCCGGCCCCTGCCACTGTCGGTGGTCATGGAGGAGGCATAAAAGCCTGACTGTTCTCCACCTCGGAACGCCTGTTTTTATCTCACACCATGCATACAGTACATAGCTGCTTTCTTTCCGCAGAGGGCTGCACTTTTTTTTTTCTTTTCCAAGGGCGATGCTGGAAAGCCATGTGGCTTTTATTGCTGGCAGGAATGTCGGCAGCGTTCCTCCCCACCACATAAATGGAGCCGTCATCTTCAGCCTTGTAAGGCCAAGGCTGCTCCCCTTCAAGCCATCAGCCTCTGAGATTAATTAAAGTTTCACAAGGACTGACAGGCATTAAGACCTTTTTAGAGAGGTGGAAAATCCCTAATAGGACCCTGTGGCCTGGGTACTGCTGGGTGGGCTTCAGGGACAAGGGGGCCTACAACTGACAGAAGATCGGGGACCCAGCCAGCAAGAGGTGGCAGCAGGAGATGCCCAGGCTTTACCTTAGTCTAGGCTGTGATCTTAGCACAGCCCCTTCCCTCCCTAGGTCTTGGTTCTTGCATTTGACAAAGTAGGGGTCTTGAATTTGATGTCTTAGTGTTGGGGACTGTGGACCCTCAGACCCTGAATTTTCTATGACCCCTTGCCTGCCGGAGTAAACAACTTGTTTCCCTGTGCTTGCAGCTGCTCTGAGCACGAGACCCTCATGAGTTCATGATGGTGGGAGGGGGGTTCTGGTGGGCTTGCAGCTGGAAAATCCCGAGAGCTAGGGCGAGGCCATTAGTCAAGAAAAGCCCTATATAAGCTGCCCTGGAACGCAATAAAATGGGCATTCTTGTTTCAAGGATGACCCATGTCTCTCTCTCTGTGTTTCAATCTCCAGCCCTTTGCCTGACTCACCAACCGTCCCATGGTACAGTCGTTACACTACATCTTTAGGGGCTTCATTTTTGACACTCGTATTCTGAAGCCAACCCAGGACACCTCTGCCAGGATTCTAATTCTGTCCCGTGGCTGTCACTTCTCCAAACCGATTCTTCCCCATGAAACAAGAAAAGTGGTCAGGAACATGAGCTCTGGGGTCATGCAGCCTAGATGGAATCCCAGTTCTGTGGTTTCCCAGCTGTGTAACCTTGTGTAAGTTTCTTTCTTTTTTAAAAAAAAAATTTTATTCATTTATTATGCATACAATATCTGCCTACATGTGTGCCTGCAGGCCAGAGAGGGCACCAGATCTCATTACAGATGGTTGTGAGCCACGATATGGTTGCTGGGAATTGAACTCAGGACCTTTGGAAAAGCAGGCAATGCTCTTAACCGCTGAGCCATCTCTCCAGCCCCTTGTGTAAGTTTCTTAACCATTCTGTGCTTCTGATTTTCTCACTTGTAAAATAGACATGATGACAGGGGTCCCCCAAAATGCTTTAAGGAAGCATAAGTGAGCAGGAAGTGTAGAGGTGACCGCCACTTATAGGGAGGAGCTCTTCCTGTCCCTGCCTACTGCAGCAGTCGCCCCCCCCCCTGCTGTGTGGACATGATAGGCTCGAGCTGGCGGGTAAATGACAGATTTTTTTGTCAGAATCCCCTTGGGCTCCAGGTGCAAAGTGGGGGGTCCCTGCTGTGGTGCTGGCGGGGAGTCAGTGAGACTGTTGATCTGGTGCCAGGGAAGAGCCTTCTTCTGGAAGCCCAAGTCGTCCTGGAAACCCAGAGAATGAAACCTCTGCCCTGCAGGGGCACGGGGAGACTGAGCGAGGGAGTGAGCGAGCATGCGCAACAGAGGGCCTGAGAACCCGGGCTACCAAGCTGGACCAACTCCCTCCAGATGTGGAGACTAAAGTGGGCTTCCTCCGCACCCCCGAAACCCAATGACCTCCCTCGGGATTGATCTGCATCCAGATAGTACAGATAGGAGGGAGGAAGTCCCCATCCTATAAAAGGCAATTGTGTTCTGGGAGTGCGGGGATGGCTCACGAGTTCTGGTCACCGATAAAACCTGTCTGGTGTCCCCGGGGTTGGAGAGTCAGCTGGAACCAAGGACTACTTAGGAAGCGCACTCTCCTTGTTCAGATGGGAACCTGAAGGCAAAGGGCAATGGACCAACTCTGGTCCTCCCGCTTTCTGCTGGGGGCTGGGATCGCATCCTCCCTCCCTCCAGCTTAAGGCAGCCTGGCCCCTGCTTTGCACACGGAAGCACTGCGCTCCCTTTCGGTCTGCAGTCTGCGCTCAGCCCTGGCTGCACCTCCCCGCTTCCTCCGCCTTTCTGAGGTATTTTCTAGGTCTTCTGGGTTTGAAGGGGCTGCTGGAGCCACATTCCCGTTACAATGAATGGCACTGAGCGCTGCTTTAGAGGCTGGAATCATCTCAAAGCCAGCACCCGGCCTGGTTCTTGGTCAGGCCTCAGCCAAGGGAGGACTGGTTTTCCAGCCTGGTTTTCCAGCCTGGTTCCATTTGAGGACCAGACTCCCCCAGAGCTAGGAATGGTGTCCCTCGCTCCCCTGCCTTCCTCTAAGTCTGACTATCCCTTCTGCAATTGAAAGTCACACCCGTCCTCCCACCCATTCCGGATCCTTCCCTCAAGTCACCCAAGTCACCCAAGAGAGGTGAGGCAGAGTTGAAACCTCTGAGGTAGGGGTCCCCGCCTTTCAGGAATTTAGCTGTATTACCATGTTCCATGCGCACAGCCAGGTTACATGACATCTTTTTTATTTCGATATTTTATACCGTGTACCTGAAAATGGGACGCAGCTCTCCCTTTATTAACAGCTCTTTCTGGCTTTTTCTTTCTCTGCCTTTAGGGGAGGTTCACCGCTCCCCCCCTCCCAGCAGGAACCGCTTAGCCTCCTCCCAATCAAATCGTGTCCGGTGTCCAATAGAAGTGAAGTTCCTTCTGGGACAGGAAAGTCCCCTGAGAGTTCCAGGGACTAGGCAGGAGGCAGGATCCACACTGGGTCCCTCGCACGTGGGTGCCAGGACCAGAATGGAGAAATTCAGTTTCTAAAGGGAACAGACACCTGCGGGGGCGGTGGGAGCTAAGGTGTGCTGTTGGTGGTGATGTTCACTTGCTGTTTAGGTCGGGGCTGCTTGCGGAAGGGAGATAGTGAGAGTCTGGGAGCCTGGAAAGCAAGAAAGCCCTTGAAGGTCGCCTCCTCCAGGGCTAGCTCTGTTTAAAGGCAGGCACCAGACAGTCTTTAGGTCCCAGGTAGCCCCTCTGGCCAGCCTAGGAGGAAGGAGGGGCAAGATGGCCATGGCCTTAGCCTGGACTCTGAGTCCTGGCAAGCTGTGTGGAAACTACAACCTGATGGGTGTTTCACCGCTGAGGGTGTGGCACTTGCCAGAGACAGACGGCATGACAGAGCATCCCTCTGTGCTAGGCCCGTGTCAAACATTTTACACATTACTGCCAGCGCAGCTGTTACCCCTTGTACAGATGAAAGGAAGGCTCAAGGATATTTAATGCAGGGTTCTTGGACCAGAGTGATGAAGGAAGACAGACTTAGTAATAAACCAGAGCATAGCTCAGAAACAGGTTCTCCAAAGCCCGCCCTCCCCAGGCTCCAGACTCCCAAGGAATCAGACCTACTCAGTCCTTCTGGAGACAGGGGCAGCACCGCACTGCCAAGAACCCTCTCTTAGGTGGAGGTCCCTCTCAGGAGAGGGGCTGCTGTAGATGACCCAGGCTGGTCCAGTTTACCCAGCAACGTATAGGCAGGTGAGAGGGGAGCTCCGACCGCCGGCTTCCTGGCCCTGCAGAGGACACTCCGAGGTGCTCTTTAGTGGGGGCATTTTAGAGACAGCAGAATAGTGTCTTTCAGTAGGACAGAAAAGGAGATGGAGCATATGGGAGGGGGGAGGGCGTGATGGGTCCTAGTTGGTGGCAGGAGCTCTCTGAAAACTGACAATACCGAAATAGGTCTCGGCTTGTCAGTACAGAGCAGCAGAAAGAAGCTGACGGATCTAAGGATGAAAGTTTGAGCCTTCTGTCCTAGCCTCAGAATGGGTCTCAGAAGTAGAAACGGTGCTTTTCTGTTGGAGAGAGTTCTGCTGGTCACAGGCCCTTCGGGTGTCCGAAACTCCGGATGAGGGCACCTATCCATTAGAGCCAGGACAAGCCCTAGAACTAACACCACGCCTTTCGTTGTCCGAAACGTGGCCGCAGACACAGTGAGGCGAACGAGCACTCTGTCCAGAAAGCTGTTCTTTCCCGGCTCCCGGGAAAACCTAGGCACTGCAGCTGGCGCACATCTGTGCGCTGAGTCTGGCGGGGCGACTCAGCAGCCAGCAAGGCGCCAGCGCCAACTAGTGGAAGGTTCCGGTCACTGCTTCAGCCCTAATGTCCCTGCGCCCGAGAAGTCCGGCTGCTTACAGTTCCCCAATCCTTGGTTCTGGTGCCCGCAGGTGCCTTCCAAGGGTTGAGTACGGATTTGGGGTCAGACACAGGGTTACCCCAGAACCTCATTTTCTGGAAACCCGTTTGTTAACTCGCTGTAGGGACAGAAAGAGAAATCCTGCGGAGGAGCTAATAAACGGGGCAGATGCAAACGGGAAACGACTGGAGAAATCGAATTTACACGCCATTGAGTCTCACAAGTCATAGTCATGGCCCACAGTCATTCGAGGGCAAAGTAGGTGGCTCGTCGTGGGTATGAACCCTACCTGGTGGCAAGCAGTGGTCCCTTTCCAGGGGAGGCCCCTGAGGGCACATGTACCATAGCCAGGCTCCCACGATTTCCTCTGGAACTGAGGTCGTTGCTGGAGCTTCTGACTGTGCAAGGACTTCGGTCTAGTGATGGGCGACTCGAAGTCACTAGTTCACTAAAATGTCCAGCAAGGGACCCTCACTATCCCTTGCTTTCTTGATGGCTCGGGGCGCTAGCTTGAGGCCCATAGAGCAGTGCAGGACAATTCTCCTGGTGTTCCTCAGATTAGGGGACAGAACTCATCCGCACTGTCATGCACCTAGGGCCTCATTTCGTTTTTAACAAAATGGATTGTGCTAGGCTGAGCTCCAGGATGAAGTCTTGATGCCGCCGTTGAATCCTAGGTAGTGTTGCTCTTGGGGCTCGGAATTGGTCGTTAGAGACAGGTCCAGTCCACCGCCACTGGCAACGAAAATGCAGTCGAATTTCCAAAGAACCGAGAGAAACTCAGGCGTTCGTTCCGCAGTCCCTGGGGTGCACCTGAAGAGAGGGCAGCACCCAGTGACTGTAGGCTTCGTTAGGCTCTCCTCCCCTCTGTAGCCCTATAGTTGTGGGTCTGTGCACCCATGCCAGGCCTAGGAGCTGAGGAGAAGGAAACGTTGCTGGTACTGTACCCCAGGAATGGCTGGGCCACCAGGCATGAGCAACAGTGCAGACTTTGAGACCAATTTCCTACAGGGTCCCTGACAGTACTGTAGAACACAGCACACCCGGGCCAAGAAGACGATGGCTTTGCCCTAGGAAGACCCCTTTCCACCCACAGGGAGAAATCAGTCCGGCCCCTCTCCAAGTCACTGACAGCCTTCTTCCTGCCACAGACTCGTGTCCCTTTCCACGACACGGGAAGGTGCATGCATAAGGGGGGTGACACCAAAAAGCACACGTGATGCGGGCCCTGCTGTATTTTTCAAAGAGCCACGGGCCGCCACGACGGAAAGGCCTATGAGATCCTGAAACTAGTTTTGCTTAGACAGAAGCAAAGTGGTTGACCCCAACCCACTGTTGTTCAGTGTGGGAGCCCCCATTCTGTGTTCTCCGAAGGTTGACACAGAGGCTATAGAGGGCCAAGGCCGCGCGGAGCTGGGGAACGTGCAATCCCGCGTGGGGTGGAAGCTCTCAGGTCAAAATCGTTGTGGGGTAGAGGGAGTGAGGAACCAGCCTTGGGTGTCACCGCAGCGACCAGCTGAGGGTGCAGGTTCCGGGCTGCGGTGGCCAGAGCTGGAGCAGCCAGGCTGCGACCCGGGGGGGGGGGGGGACCGAGACGCAGCCAGGACGCTGGAAACCGATTTCTGCCCAGGTTGCAGCGACTGCTCCCGACTCCGGGGAACCGCGGCTCCCGCGCGGCTGCAGGGACGCCGGTGTCTAGACCTTTCGGGGCGGGGCCTGGCCCCTGCAAGGCCCGCGCGGGCCCCAGACGCCCGGTCCTGCCTGGCGAACCCCGAGCCTGGGGGCTGCGATTGGCTGCGCCCCGCGTCGCTCGCGCGGCCCCGCCCCGCGGCCCCGGGTACTAACCCCGCGCGGGCGGCCGCGGCGCCGCCACTTGATTCTCTAGAATCCGGGCTGGGGCCGCGGCCGCAAAGTCCGTGGGGCGGCCGCGCGCGCGGGATGCGGGACTAGCGGGCGCGCGGCCGACCGTCGGGGCGTCCCCCCCTCCGGCGCCGCCCCCCGCGCTGGCCGGGCCCCGCGCCGCCGCCTTCCCGCCTCCTGCTTCCCGCGGCTGCGGCCGCCCGCGCCCTGACGGCTGCGGTATGCGTATTCCCGTAGACCCGAGCACCAGCCGCCGCTTCACTCCCCCCTCCACGGCCTTCCCCTGCGGCGGCGGAAAGATGGGCGAGAACAGCGGCGCGCTGAGCGCGCAGGCTGCCGCGGGCCCCGGCGGCCGCACCCGGCCCGAGGTGCGCTCGATGGTGGACGTGCTGGCCGACCACGCGGGAGAGCTCGTGCGCACCGACAGCCCTAACTTCCTCTGCTCCGTTCTGCCTTCGCACTGGCGCTGCAACAAGACCCTGCCGGTCGCCTTCAAGGTGAGTGCGGGGGGCCGGACCGGGAGGACATGGAGGAACCTGGGCGCCCCGATTGTAGGAACCCAGGTTGGAGAGGGCATGGGGAGCATTGGGCTGGGAGGACACGGAGGGAGATGACAGCTGGCAGGACACGGGGGTGCCCGGGCGCCCCTGCTGCAGGGCCCCAGGTCCGGAAGGGTTCCGCTGGACCCCAGATGCTCCCGCTATAAGAGTCCAGACCCCAGAGAACTTGGGGACACCAGGTTGGGAGGAAAGGGGAGCATCCAGACAGTAGGACGCAGGAGTGCCTGGTCACCCACGCTGCAGGAACCCAGGCCAGGAAGGACGTGGAGGGAACCTGGGTGTCCCTCTGCAAGAGCCCGGGTCCAGAAAAATATGGTTTACCTAAGTCAGGGACGATACAGGAGGGCGGCCAGGAGAACTGGGCGGGGGAGTCCTCCCGCCGCTCCTGCTGCAGTAGCCAGTTGCCGTTACCGGGTACCCCGCGTTGAGATCGGTGCACCGCGGCCTCACGGCCACAGAACGCGAGGATTTGGGGAGCTCCCTCACGGATGCACCGACAGCTTGGAGGGGCAATACCTTTCCACCTGGCCTTTGCAGGGCCCTGCGTAGTATGGCGACGTGGAAACGAGATGATTGGGGCTTCCAGATTCCTCCGGGCACAGCCTAACCCGTAACCGGGAAGAGGATCACCAGAGCTGGGCAAGGACCAGGGAGGAGTGGGGTGCAGAGGGCGAGGAGGGCCTGGCCTACCCCGAGGCGCCGCGCCTCCTGCGCTGCCGCAGAAACACTTCCTTCCCACACTCTCCACCTCGGGCGGCTGAAATATTGCACGGGGCGACCATAGGCCGATCCTGGAGCGCGGTTCCCTAAAGGGCTGCCTCCCTCAGAAGTCTGCATCCCGAATGACAGGCTTGGGACTCCATCCTAGTAGCCCTGAGTCGTTCAGAGAGGTTTTTTTTTTTTTTTTTTCCAACTATGCCAGGGATAGGCAAGTGTTTCATTTTCTTCTCTTCTCTTTCTTTCTCTTTCTTTCGTTGTATTTTTTTAAAGGGGGGCAGCCAGATGAAACGAAAACGCCTTGGTTTTCCCCTAAACCTTTCACAGCTGCCGCGAGAAAGGGCAGGGCAGGAAGGGCCAGCGGCTGGGGAGGTAGTGGTGCCCGAGGTGGCTGGAAAGCCGGCTGCTGGCAGCTGAGGCCCTCCTTGCTCCCATTAAGACTTCAAATTGGAGAGAGAGGGAGGGAGGAAGGAAGGGAGAGAGAGAGAGAGAGAGAGAGAGAGAGAGAGAGAGAGAGAGAGAGAGAGAGAGAGAGAGAGAGAGAGAGAAAGAAGACTAGAGACTCTTTGAGGTCTCCCGGGTGACATCTTAAAATACCAGTGGGGGAAATCTCCCGGGGAGGAGGGGGAGGAGGCCCGTGTGACTGTAATCGTCAGATCGTCAGATCGGAGGTTTTACTGTCACTTGGAGCTTAAAAGGAATCTTTGAAATTAAAAGAAGACAGGATGTTGACAGGAAATCTGGCCTTTTTAATCAGACCCCAAACATTTTCTCCTTGAAATCTTTACCATCTGGATCCCCAGTCGCTGCACACGGCAGCCACGTTTAAATGGCTGTGACTCTGTTTAAAGTCTGGTTCAAAAGGCATCTGCCTCTTGGTGTGCCTTGGGTGGGGAGGAGGGGCAGCTCCACCCACCCATCCAGCAGTTCCCAGCAGGTACGCGCGCGCGCGCGCGCGCGCGCCGTAGCCATCAAAACGGGGGTTTTCTGGATAAGCTTGCAAAGCAGCAGTTTTGTTTTACATTTTGCCTTTTCTCTACATAACGAATCCAGACTCCGCTGAGGCTATTTAACTGGGCCTTGGCCGCATGGCCGGGCCAAATTTTGTACCCCAAAGGGCGATGCATGAACTGAGAGCAAGGAGTATCCCCGTTGTTACCATTGCTGATTCTTTTGCTAGGAGCTATAGTCTTCTTTAGCGCCCCGCCCTTAGCAGTGACCTTGCTGATTGACAGCTCTAGCTTAGACTAAATTTAATAAAAAGGGATGGTTTCCTGGGGCTCACATTAGCCATTGGACCCAGGATTTAGGTACGGAGGGTAGAGAGTTCATCCATCCATACTGGAGGAGCTACACCATTTGGCCTGTTCTACCTCTTGGCCTTTCTCAGCTGTCCTCTTTCCTGCCGGTTTCCTCAGGTGGTGGCGCTGGGGGATGTGCCTGATGGGACGGTGGTGACAGTGATGGCGGGCAATGACGAGAATTACTCCGCGGAGCTGCGCAACGCTTCCGCCGTCATGAAAAACCAAGTGGCCAGGTTCAACGACCTTCGCTTCGTGGGCCGGAGCGGGCGAGGTGAGTTGGAGGGACCCTGGGATGACAAAGGTGGGGACAGGAATTGAGGGAGAATTCTGGGTCTCAGCAGGACCCCCGGGCGTAGATCTGCAAGCCCAGTGCTGTCAGGATAGCGCTTCTTCTCCGTTTCACTGCCCTTTTATGTGGATATATTTATGGTCTCTTATTAGTAGAGTTTTCTCCCAGGTTCCAGGGTTTAGCAACTCCTAAAAGCCTCTAGTGCTGCTGCCTTGTCCCATTAGCATCCCTGATCTCACAAAAGATGCTGGAAGAAGGTCCTGTGAGCACAAGTCCAAACAGGGTGTGGATGTCTTTTGGTTGGGGCCTAGGCACCCCAGCCACACGCCCCAGGGGCAGGAGTCCCCGTGGTCTCCGGAGAAGAAGGGGAGAATTCAGAGTGGACCGGTGAATGTTGGAAAGAGAAGTTTGGAGGCTACCATTCCAGCTCGGGGATCACGCTAGTGGCTACCCTGTCAGTCTCACCCCCCCCCCCCCCCCCCCGTAGTGGCAAGAAGGCAGGACCAGACGCCACAGTGGCTGTCGCCAGGGGCTGTTGAGTGGGAGGCGCTGGGACCCGAAACCCGTCATCAAGTAACTCTGGGGTGGAGGAGCCCTTCTGGTTCCCATGCCCTGAGGATAGGAGGATCTGCGGCTTTAAGGCCAGCCTGCTGAGAAGTGGCTGAGCCTTGAAGTGGCTAGGCAGTCACCTTCCTCCGAAGCTCTGCAAGCCCTCCAGGGTTAGGAAGTGAGTTGGCTCCTGGCTGCCAAGGCTGGGGCAAAATGGTACTTTTCAACACCAATAAACAAGACCTTCTCAAGGCTGGAGTTCCCTGGGAGCCGGCAGCCTGCTCCCACTGGGCATCTGGGCACCATTTTGCCCTCTGCCGCCGTGCGGTATATACATACAAATGTCAAACATATTTTTTGACTTTTCGGCATTAATTAAAACCAGAGCGTTATTTGCATGTAATAACTGTTTACTTGTTACTTTTTATGAAACTGAAATAGTTTACATTCTTTCGAACATTTCCTGTTCCTGTTGGCTCCCTTCCCCGTGCACAGATTTCTTTCAAACGTAGCCCTTAACTGGCTGCAGGTTGATGGATGGAAAATGTTTGCTTTTATGAATTAAGCTCTCATTGCTGCTCCTAATTAGTCTCCAAGCCCCTTTTGTCATCCCCAGTCCCTGAACCCTTTGCAACTTAATCGAAGCCCTGTCCCTGAGTGGACCATCCCTGGTACAGGGCCCAGGTGAGGGGCACTTAGAGCGCCTGTGCCTAGACAAGTTGGTAGAAAGTGAAGCATTCTGGGAGCCCCACAAGGCACTAAGCACTCTGGGCTCCCTCTCCTGGGAAGTGACAGGAAAATTAAAGGGTGATGTTTCTCTGATGTACTGTGGCCTCTCTACCTATTAAGAAGTATTTTTTGCCTTATTTTGAGACAGTCTCACGGCACAGTATAGGCTGCCCTGGAACCTGTTACGTAGTTCACATTAACGGCAGGTTTTCAGCACTGCCTCAGCCTCCTGAGTGCTAGGATCGCGAGTGTATGCTGCCACACCTAGTCCACGGAAGATTTCTTAGTGAATTGTACCACCCCCAGACCCCCAAAGGTCCCTCGGGGAGAGAGATGTTTCTAGGGTGCCACTGATTTGCATGATCTGGGATCTTTTGAGGCTGGGTCTGGGGTAGAAGTTCATTGTCTTCTTGCCGGCCTCAGAGGTTCCGGAAGGAAGGAGGAAGCCCCATAGACATCCCAATGCCAGTAGAACTCTGGACCGAGTGCTCTTGGCTCCTGCTCTTCCAGCCTGCGTTCCAAACCAGCTAAGGACTTCCTGGATAGCATTAGGGAATTGACTTAACCTCTCTGTGCCTCCGTTTCCTTATCTGTGAAATGGGTGGGTGATAATGGCACATTTTAATGAGCTATGGGGTGGATGAAGGAGTTCTCGGGTCCCGAGAGTTGGGTACATGGTAGAGATTTTGCTCTTTAGATGGTTGGCACTGGGAGAGCCTTTGAGGTCCCTTTGAGCACTGCCACACTCTCTGATTCTCTGATTGCAGTGTGGTTTGGCCGGGGGTGGGGGAAACCCAGAAGGTGAGCACTGCGGAGTGGGAGAAATGGAGGCACTGATGTGAGGAAGGGCTGTGTGGAGGTCCAGGGTGCAGGTGGCCACGCCTCTGTCATGCCTGTCCCAACAACTGGGAAATTCCCTCTTGAGAACATTCCTCTGACACGGAGAGCCTGGGCCACTTTAGGTCAGGAGAGAGAACCCAAGAGTCTTCCCTCGCCCTTTGATGTCTGCCAGAACTAAGAATCCTAGATAAAAAGTTCTGTGCATTTTGGCTTTTTTTTTAATTCCTGATTTTGTCTGAATCCCAGAAAGGTCACTTTCCATAAAAGCCAGGCATGCACTAGCACCCTGCATGCATCGGCACCCTGGCACCCTCACCATGCTGCAGGTGTGGACCGTGGACCGAATGGGGAGCAAGCCAGACAGGACCCCCACAAGCTGCAGCCCCCCTCCCTGCCCTAAATGCTTTGTAATCTGCACTTTAGCTTCCTTCAGGGGCCGTTCAGACAGTCTCTGCCACTCCACAGCTGCGAGAAAAGAAAATAAAAATCATTCGCGGCAGATACAGATTTGAATATGTAAATGCCCAGTGAGACCACTTAAACTTGGGTAGTTCATCCTTCAAAGAAGCCCCTGACATGGGGGTGACAGGACTCAAAGTGTGACCGTGGCCTAGCTGTCAGCCTGTGCCAGGACTTGCTGAAGATGGGAAGATTCTCTGTACAGTGTTTTGTTTTGTTTTGCTTTTGCGGGGAGGGGGGGTGTTGTTTTGTGTTTGCTAGGTATCAAAGCCTGACTCTAACTTGTGCCAGCTAAATGATCTTACACTGAGCCCCATCCACAGTCCCCAGATAAAAACAAAACAAGACCCCATCCTCTGAAAAATTCAGTAGTTATTAAAAGAATCCCCAAATTTGCTTTAATTTAGGTAAAACTGACGTAGGTTCATGGCTCAGGGAGTAGGTTTTTTTTTAACACATTTTTTTTCCTTCCTAGGAAAAATTAATTCTTTGTGGTCCTATACAGTACTGGGCTTGTGTGTGCTCACACACGCACACACGCACACACACACACACACACACACACACACACACACACACACACACTTACTCACTCACCAGTCCACATGTACACGAACTCTAGTGTACAGGCGTCCACCTCTAGGACTGGTGCCCTCTTAGCCCATCGCCATGGCCAGTCCCCAGCTTGTCTTCTAGGAGGCAAAGTAACCACTGGCCTAGGGACCTGTCATTGACTGGCTAAGAAGCAGCCTAGGAATGATGAGTAGGTGCAGGCTGATGGGACCAGTAGACGAGGTGGTGTCTCGCGGAAGCTGAGAGGCTGCAGAGCTGAGGCGCGGTCCCCAGAGTCCAGGCAGCTCCTGTGGGCGGAGTTTGTCCCACTCGTGCTTCCTGACCCACTTGCAATGGTTGATTGTGAGGGCTGCAGAAAGCGACGCGTGTTTCATGCACCCGGAACAGTCCAGCCGTCGTCTGCTCTCCAGCTAGGGCCAGCTCTCCAGTTCCTGGACTGCAAATCCTGGCCTTGTGGCCTGGCCCCATTGCGTGGTTACTGGGCTCCTGCACAGCCACCCACCTCCTCCATCTTCCTCTCAGCTTCCTGTTCCGAAAGAGAGATGCTCGCACCGCACCGAGCACCACCAGGGGGAGAATTGGGTTCTGGGGGCAGCTGGCCCCACCCATGCTTCTCGAGGTTTCTCAGGCTCCTAGACCCCAACCCGATGTCCTGATTCCCTTTCCTCTCTGTGGGTAGCTGAGAAGGCAAGGAACTAACTGTTGAGGTCTGTTGGTGACCTCAGGGGTGGCCTGTGGTTTGCTCCCTGCGGGCAGGACGGGAGGGGAGTGGCGGGTGTTTGCGGGGCAAGGAGTGGGAGGTGGGGGAGTGGGGGTGGAGCAGCTGCAGCAGATTCTGGGTCCCGCTTGGATACTGTGCGAGCTGACTGACCATGGCCCCTCTGTGAGCCTTCAGTCTTTGCATCTGGGAAACTGCTGCATTTAAAATAGTTAATGCAGTCTCTACCACACACCTGGTGGTGTGCTGGGGACTGGGGGCAATAGTGTAACACTTCTGGTTACCGTGAGCTTAGCACTTAGGAGAGGGAGAAGCAGTAGGCTCGAACATGGATCCTGAAGGGAACTTTGCAAGGGTTACCTCAGTCGGGGTTTCAGGGCAGGAGGTGCATGGGGCTACAGAGGGGAATAGCTGTTAGGGAGGGGGTCGCGGTGCGTTGCCACTCTGTGGAACAGATTCCATAGTAAGTTCTAGGCACGGGTCTGATGATGACCATAATACTGACTTTATGATGAGCGGGGGGGGGGGGGTGTTCGGAAAAATCTGTAAGGACTGTCGCGTGATCTCTGAATGTCTGTGTAGCTTGTTGGTGGCAAGGTCAAGGTACCGCTCATTAAACTTGTGTGGCTTGTGGCTTGCACTCTGGCTTGAGAGAGGCTCTTCCAGTTAGGGGTTGGGGACAATACTATTGCAAATTTTCTATCCCAGATCCCTGGCCCGATCTATGCTAAGAAGGGTCAACCACAAAGGCCAAACTGAAAATGTCCACTTTGTTTGTTTGGGGTTTTGGGCCCTGGGGATGGAACTCAGGGCCTGAAGCATTCTAGACAAACCTTCTACCACCGAGTCACACCCCCTGGCCTCTGAAATGTCACCTTTAAATAAAGTGGCCAGGGAAAGCCCTCGTTGAGAAGGTGACTCTCCAATACAGATTTAATCCTCTGAGTCAGGAGTCCTGGCAACTAGGGCTCCAGGTATCAGCCCACCCCACCTTCACTGTGACCCCAGAAGCAATGAGGTCAAAGAGCCAGACAGACCTGCTTCCCCTTAGTACCCCCTTGGTTGGGAAGAGGAGTTTAGGAGAGAAATGGCAGAGAGAGGAGTGTCCCCCAGGCAAGTGGAAAGGAATCTGTGGCCACCTGCCCCGGGTTTCCCTAGACTGCAGTTTCTCTTTCCAGAAAAGAAGCAAATGGCTTCTGACCTGAGGGTGAGAGCCAAGCTGGCTTTCCTAATCAAACATCCAAGGATGGATGCTTTGGCGTTTGCTTCCTGACCTCTGCTGCTGGCCTGGGGACCCTCTTCCAGTGAGGGAGCCATTTCTCAGGGTGCTCCGGCTGTATTCTCCCGAATCCCAGAAGCACTTGGGTTCGGAGGCTCAGCTGGCTGGCCTGCCTGCCTTAGCCGTGCTCAGGCGTCTCCTGTTTCCAGGGCTAGAATTTTCCCTTGAGCAAAGAGAGCATTAAGATGGCTTCTGTCCTCTTGCACAGCAGGGCTGTGGAAACTAACCCACTCCTTAGGGCACCATTAGCGAGACCTGTCTCCAGCAGGCCGCTGGGGGCCACTGGGGGGCCACTCCGAAGAAGCACAAATGCCTGGACTTGGGCTGCCCACGGGGAGTTCCCGAGCTTCTAACTCGGGTTGACAGTTAGATCCAGAGAAGCAAAGCAGGTCAAGGGGAAGTCGGGCTTGGGTATCTGTGGAGTTCCCCCCACTTCACCCCAGTCTCATCTTAAACAGTAACGGTGCTGGCCTAGACCTTGGAGAGACACGCAAAGGCACAAAGCTCTGGACACAGCCCAGTATACGAAGTGGCAGAATGACTAAGTTGCTTTAAAAAAAAAATAGGCTTGCCCTTTGACACCCCCTCACCTTAGACCTTGCGGTGGGCCGGACAGAGCCTTCATGGCAGAATACCTTGCAAATACACCTTCATCTGTTTCCTGCCTGGGAAGACCTGTCTAACACCGAGAAAGAGAACGCAGGGTGAGAACGGGCTGAATCTAGAAATCGGAGTGTGGTGGCCATCACCCAGACAGTCCATAGCTATGGACAACCGTCAGATGGAGGGGCTGTCAAAGGTCCTCAGGCCCCAGTGGGAAAGTCTCAAGAGTAGGAGGCGGTGATGTGTGCCAGATTCTGGTGATGGATAGTGGCCAGAGACAAAGTTTCAGTCTCAGTAATAAAGGAAAGGCCAACAAAATCGAGAGCAATTCGAGATCTTCCATCACGATAGACACGAGCCAGTGGCACTTGGGTGACGTATGGCCTCACATCACTCATGATGAGGTATGTGTCCCCAGAGAGCCAAGATTGGTCCCCACAGCTCACCCCCTGAAGTGGTGTACTCGCTCAACACTTCTTGCGACTCTCTGGGAAGAAGGCAGAGATGCTGACAGAGATTTTGACACATGGAAGGTCACTTCCATTTTATTTTAAATGGTAAAGATTAAAAAAAAACAGAAAAGTATTATTTTAAAAGATTTTTCCCCTCTCAGGAATTTTGAATGGAGACGTTGGAGCCAAATGTCTATCTAAAAATAGAACAGGGTTCTGGAAATAACAGTTATGTCTACAGCTCTCAGGTCGGTCCTCCTGGAGCTCTGGCTGCACACAGCAGCGAGAAATGAACAACGACATCAGGAGGTGAACCAATCAGAGCAGAGACTTCCACCAGGGGAATAGTTAGCAGCCATTAAAAATTGAAGTTTATGGGGAACTTGTAATGCTGTCGCAGGGGAAGAAAACAAGACAGGGCTGGAGAGATTGCTCAGCAGTTAGAGCACTGGCTGGTCTTGCAGAGGACCTGGGTTCAATTCCCAGCACCTACGTGATGGTTCACGACAGTCCATAAATATGGTTCCCAGAGATCTGATACCCTGTTCTGGCCTCTGTGAGTGCATATACATACATACATGCAGGCAGGCAAAACACTCAGACAAATAAAATAAACAATTTTTAATTAAAAAAAAAACAAGATAGGTCCCAGTACAGTGCTTAGGAGGCAGATACAGGAGGATCTTTGTGAGTTAGAGGCCAGCCTGCTCTACACATCGAGCTCCAAGACAGCCAGAGTTACATAAAGAAACCCTGCCTCAAAAACAAACAAACAAAAGATAAAAAGGAAAAAAAAAAAGCTATCGATTTTAGTGCCACAGCAACTGTGTAAATATGCGTGCCCACACCCAGGGGGTGGAAGAGAAAACCCCAAATGATGCTGGCGGTTATCTCCGCTAGTGGAACTGGGGGCGGGGTTTCTTCTTCTCTTTCAAATATGTTTTGTGTTCTCATCTTTTTCTATAAAGATCACTAATTCTTTTCAGGGAAACACACACACCCGTTTGTGATTTTTACCTCAAAATGATATGAGTCCCTAAACAGAAAGATTATCAAAAAATATAGTCACACAGAAGGGAGAGAAGCCAGGAGGGCGGTGTATGGTAGGACACGGGGGCCACACCTCCTGAGGCCTGAAATGACAGGCCCACAGCTTGAACTGTGCTCTCCCTTCCCTCTCTTCGTGCCAAGTCAGGGACTGTGGCAGCAGAATGCAGGTGGGAGTCTGGGGGGCAGCGAACGTGTCTGGCCTCAAACTCCTACCTTGATTTTTCCAGGGAAAAGTTTCACGCTCACAATCACCGTGTTCACCAACCCTACCCAAGTGGCCACCTACCACCGAGCCATCAAGGTCACCGTGGATGGACCCCGGGAGCCCCGACGTAAGTGCCACCAAGCCCTGGCCAGGGCAAAGGGTCCAGGGGAGAAGGGCAGCAGGGGTTGGATTGGAACTTTGTGTCCCACTCAGAGCTGTCTTTAACTGGCTCAGCCCAGGCTCTGGAGGGTCAGCAAGGAGGCCAAGAGAGCAGAGCTCTCTAAGGACAGCCTGGAAGAGGGATGGAACAATGGGGGTGCATTTGGGATGGGGATTAGTTGACTCTGCACTGATGAGGGATATAGGGGAACAGCCACCAAGATTGAAGCTGGTCCCCTGTGACACCGTGAAGCCACCCCGCTTCTGAAACCGCTGGATCTTCAGGGCCCAGTCACACTGACTCTGGGATCCACTGAGACAAGAATAGGAGTGCTCTTGGAGTTTGCAGTATATACTGAGCCCCGACTGCATCCAGGGAGTCTCGGTCCATCAGAGTCGTGTCTGCAGCGGGAGGTGGAATTTGCAGTTTAGGGAGGTGGAATTTGCAGTTTCTTTAGGGGCTCCTCATGACACCAGAGACAAAGGGTGTCCCTGTGCCAGGGAGGTGGTGGCCCAGACCTGATGCTGGGTGTTCGTGGGGACCTTGACCTATGCCAGTGGGGTTCTGCTTCTGCCTCAGGCTTCCCCTCAGGCTGGTAGGGCTTGTAATAGAAGGGCAGGTCCTGGGACCTCTGCTTGGTGCCCAGGAGACTCAAACGAGTGTGGCTTGCATTCACATTGGTGAGTGCCATTCAAGCCTTGGAGGCAAGCTTGACTTCCCTCAGGTAGCTCTTGGGAGGGGCCCAGAAATGGACCAGTGACCTTCGGGAAGTCTCTTTGCCTCAGGGTCACCTCCTCCCATGCCCTTAACTGTAGGTCTTAGACAGGCCACTCCCAGCCTCGTTTTTCTTGTCTGAAGAATGGGTTTGCACAAATAGACTGTGTGGCCAGGAGGCAGGCACTGAGCACCTTCTCTGTTAAGGGAGCTAATCTACACTCCCCCTCCCAGCAAGCCTGCAGCTCAGTGGCGGTGTGTACATAGCAGAGGGCTTTGGAGCATAGAAAGGCTTCATGCTCCCCCGCCCCCATGTCTGGTCCTTCCCCTTGCACTCCTACCACCACCATTGGGAGCAGCAGGGTAGCAGGGTAGCTGCTGGAGCCTCGTTAAAGGGGCCATCGCTCTGTATACTCTCCCCAGAGTGGGCTCAGCATGAAGATGCAGCACTTAGGGCCACCAGTGGGTCTGGGAGTTAGGGGCAGGATGGAGAGGTCCCAAGTGTCCCCAGAGCCCCCCCTGTTCATCTGCTAGCCTAGTGCTTTCAGAGGCCTGTGGATGAGGATGTGGCTCAGCCTGCCCAGGGGTCCTGTGAGTCCTCTGCCTACCTTCTCCTGGTTCCCCAACTCCACACCTTAGCTGGCCCTTTCTGTAATAAAGTGGCTGGGAGGGGGACAAAATAGGAAGAGGTAGTTGGAGTCAGAGGCTGGGATTGCTGTGTGGCCTCGATTGCTGTGTGTACTATCCCTCTCTGGGCCTTCTTAATAGCTCCTTTTGCCACAGAGCAGAGGGGAGTGGCCATTCACCAGGATACCCCATCTTCGAGACATGCTTACTCCTGCCCATGGTCTACCTGACCCAGAAATCAGGTCTGCAATACCCAGCCTCTAGTCTCAATATGTTCATCCTTCCTCTATGCTGGACTCAGTTTCCCTATGTAGGAGAGGGAAGACCCCCACACAGACACACACACACAGCTGCTGGCCACCAAGTGATCCTCTTTCATAGCCCCCCTGCAGTCTTTGCATGAGCCAACCCTCTGCAACATTCCTCACCCTGGGGAGGTAGCACCACTGCCTAAGGTGACCACAGCATCTCCAGACTCTGAGTGGGCCCCCCCACCCCGAGGCCCAGGAGGCCCAGGTTGAGTGGGATTTACAGGGATTATGCAGTTCCTGACTTTTCAGTGTTGACCCACGGGAAATGTCACAACTCTCTGAGACCTGACCAGCCTCCTAACTCTCAGATTTCTGTACTTTCCCCCTGCTCAGCTGGCTCCGGGACCCCCGTGAGGTCAAAGCCTCTGTGGGTAGGTGGGGCTGGCCCCGAGTCCAGGAGTCTGCATCCCTGAGGCCCAGCTGTGGTTTCTGTGGCCAGGCCGTTCCCCTCTGGTGCCTTGCAGAGCGTGCCCAGCCTGCAGCCGGGTGGCCAGCTGGGGCTGAGGCTGGCTCAGTGGCTTCCTGCCTGTGTGGCCTCGGTTTGTGATGCATCCCTCTCAGTCACTGGGGACTGGTTCAAATGCAGGTTGCTGAACTGGATTCAGCATCGGGAATGGGAGGTGATGCAGGGCCTGACCATACTGGCGGTGACCACAGTTTGGGAACATCTAGCCTCATCTGCCAGGCTCAGCAGGTGCTGGTACCTACAGTGTGGGACCCAGCTTCCTCACCTTTCCAGAAGCTGCGGGCATGGCCTGGAAGTGTCTCTTCCCCTAAATGCACACAAAGCAACTCCCACAAATAGTTTCCCGGGCACCTGACATCCCTCCAGCACTGTTCCATGTGCAGGGGACACCACCCTGAACCCCACCTGCTCGTTCCCACCCTCCTGGGTCTCACATTCCAGAGAGAAGGGGAAACAGGTTTTACAGTGACCGTGGCCATGGCCAAATCTGTGGAGACTCTGCCTTCCTCTCCTGCACCCTCTTCCCCAACTCACGCCACTCCAGCTGCTGGTCTCTGCCAGGCGCACTCCTGCCTCAGGGCCTTTGCACAGCTGTTTCCATGCCAGAGTTGTGCCTGCACACCGGTCTGCACGGTCCACCGTGCCAGGGCTCTTTTCTTGTGCTTGTCAATCACTTGCCCCTGGCCCTGAGGATACCCACACAAACATTTAGTCAGTCAGGAATAAGCTAAGCAAATGGGGTGTTCATTTCAGCAAAGCTGAGAGGAGGCTGGAGTGGGCAGAGGGTGGGCAGTTGCAGGAGGCAGTAGGGGTGGGGGGAGTCTCCTGGTGAGGTCCAGTCCTGAAGGAAATGGACCAATAGTAGTGTGGCCTCTTAGGACCTGGTTTGGGCAGGGAGAATGACCCAGTGTCACACGTGGGCCTTGGAGAAGACTGAAGTGTGGTGTCACCCTGGGCTCCAGGTGTGGGGAAGCTGAGAGACAGCCACACCTGGTCATTCAGTACCCCCGGTCCCCCAGAGCCTGGGAGCACTCACTAAAGTCTGGCAGATCCTTGAGAACCCGCCCAGTGGAAGAGAAAGGGTTAACCTCAGACCTCCCAGCTCCCCTAATCAGGCCCAGGCCTGGAAGCCCCAGTTGCAGCCCTGGGCGGGAGCTACCTCCCTGCCACTGGCCCTCAGCCAGGCGGCTTCCCTGCCCCGCCACCGCTGGTTTTCATCTGCTCACAGGGGGCCAATTCACAGCAGACCACCCAGGTCCGGCACCCGCCTGCCATCCCAGCGGCTGATCCGAGTCCGGTGTAAATCTCCCCACAGGCCGCAGAGCAAGCTCGGCAGCAGGCGCACAGTGGCTGCTGTGTGTGGGGTTGCGGAGTAGCAGGCTGCAGGGCGGCTGTTGGGAAGCGCTGAGCCAGCGCAGGGCCTGGCGGCTGGGGCTCACCTTGTTCCCGGGCCCTGCCCGACTATGCCTCTCTCTGCATCCTACCTCCTGCCTCACTGAGGCCAGACATGGAGCTGGCCTCCTGCCAGCCGGAGCCCCCGCTCGCTCTCCTCTGTCAGAGGAGCTCTGTGGGCTAGGCAGCTCATTCCAGGTTTTCTATCACCTTGTGACCTTGGCCTGGTGCCTTCTCCTTTTCCACTGTGAAGCTGGGGGTGGGGTGGGGGCAAGGGAGCCTCCCAGAATGCTGTGGCCTTGAAGTTGTATGTGTGGTCCACCAGGCCTAGGAACCCCAGCCTCCTGCCCCACTGGCTGGAGGCTGGGGCTAACCCTGGCAGATCCACCAGGAATCTGGCAGGTGGAGGAACCCATGCTGGCCTGGTTGGGGACAGTAAGGGAGTCCCAGCTGGACTACACAGTGTGTCCCTGGGGAGTCTCCCAGTCCAGGGGCTTTGATCTGGGTCACCTGCCTGTGAGGTTGGCTAATGGCTTGGCTCTGTTGCATGGGAGTTGGTGACCTAGGAGTGGGAGTCAGGTCAAAGCAGGGCTGATGCCTCCCCTGAAGATCAGAGCCTTTGGGTGTGTTCTCAGACCCGACTTCCACCAAGGGTATAGGGAGGTTCTAAGCTTTCGTCCCCATTTTACAGAAGAAACCATGGAGGCCCAACATCAGCCAACTTCCCAGAGTCACCATTGGATGATGGCTGCCTACAGTGGGCCTGGGGCTACTGGCCCTGGGTTGGGCTAGCTGAGATCTGTCCTCCCACAGACAGGGTCCTGGGCTCTCACTGTGATTCAAAGACCCCAGCAGCAGGCTGACAGGCAGTGAAAGCCAGACCCACAAGTCAGGGGGCCCTTCCCCCAGTACCCTCCTCCCCATGAGGACTCTACTTTCACCACGCCTGTCTACCTACCCCTAGGGTAGGATGACAACCACTTTACAGATGTGGAAACTGAGGCCCCGAGGAAAGCAACTTGGGGCTGCGGTAGCTGAGACTGGCAGTCAACCCTGAGTTTCAAAACAAGGCAGAACCCATCAGGGCTCCACTGAGACCTAGTTAGGATTTTTGTTGCTGTAATGTAACATCCCAGCCACAAGCAAGGGGTTACAGGTGATGTCATCTTCCAGCTCCCAGGTCACACTTCCTCACTGAGGGAAGTCAGGGCAGGAATTCAGCACAGGAACCTGAAAGCAGGAGCTGACTCAGAGGGCGGCGGAGGAGCGCTGCTTCCTGGCTTGTTCCTCGGTGATGGAAGATGACGGAAACCCGTTCCTCCCCAAGCTGCTTTTGGTCTTAGTGTTTTATCTCAGAAACAGAAAAGTAACCAAGACACCTGTCACGTCCCTCTGCTCATGTCCCTCCCCACAGAGTGCAGTCTGGGCTGGGTCCTAACACCATGTCACACCCTGAGTGTCACAGCCTTGCCCCTTCCTGAGATGGGCTCCGGGGATAAGAGGTGACCAGTTGTCTCCTGTGAGCTGTCTGCCTGTCAGTGACTCTTCCCAGCCTTCCGTTCCCCACCTGCACAGTGGGGGCATGCCTCCTAAGCCTGCTGTGGAGAAAGCTCCCTGGGCCCAACAGGCTCCAATTTCTTCTGCTCTTAACTGTTACGGGGCTGTTCACAGGGCTCTTAGGTTGAACCCAAAGGGTAGGGAGCCTTTCCAGTAGAGGCTGTCATGCACTCAGGATAGAGGGTATGAGAGAGGACAAGCTAGTAGCAGCAGGAGGCCAGAGCTGTTCAGGGGCTGCCTCTCTTTCTACTGGCAGCTTGAAGCCAGTATGACCAATGCTAACTTCTTGCTTTTTTAAGTTAGTAACTCTGCAAAGGAAGGGACTTAGGTGAACAGGCTGTGCCGTGGGTGTCGGGGGAGACAGTGACTGAGGCACCGAAGGGCAAGACCCAGGTGACTGAGGGAACCAGACAGCTCCATGCTCCCACTGTGGGAAAAGGAATGAAAGGGTTTTTCTGTGGTCCTCCTCTCCGGGCACAGGCCAGGCACTTCCGTTCAGTTCTGTTCCCAGCATGAGGGCCTCAGCCTCACGGCTCTGAGACTTTCTGGCGCCCTAGCCACGTGGGGTCACCAGGCTCCCCTCTGCCTCTTCCCTGGCAGTGGCTTTAGTACTGCGCAGCCCCAGGAAGCAGTCCTGTACCATCCTGTCTTCCAGGGAGCTTTCCCTGGGCAAGCCACTGGGTCCCAGCCGGCTGTGAAGCCTCAGTGTCCCCACTGACCCGTGGGAGCTCCAAGGGGAAATAGTAGAGAAGGAACAAGGGGTCTTGAGTTAGGGAACTGGGCTGTCTTCTGGTTACCACCCTGGCCTCAGTGTCCTGCTGTGCCACCGGCCTTCCCGTGGTCACTGTGATAGCGACACTGTAGCCCACGGGGAGGGAGGTGTGATGGGTGAGGCACCTGTTTAGGTCCATCCTTGAACCCAGACTGTCCCCAAGCCCCCTCTCCTTCCGCTGGTCACAGGAACAACTGCAGACACACAGTACACTGTGACTCAGAACCAGGGACCTCTGCTCACCAATGACGACAATGGCAGGCCTGAGGTTTTGCACTAGCATTTGTGTGGCCCCATTGGCTGCCTTGGAGCTTGTGGTTGACTGACACTCCCATTTTATCGCACCCAAGCTGCCATCTGGCCAACCCACAACCTCCCATCTATCCGGTGGGCTTCCTGCCTGTTGAGATGTCTTGGAATTCAGTGTCCCCAACTCATCCTCACATCCCTGCCATCTCCAATAGCCTCAGAGCTGGGTTTGGGCACTTCTACTGAGCAAGAAACCACATCGTGGCACCATGATGCCAGTCGGTCGTCCTCAGTGAGTCAGGAGCCTTCTGTCCAGTCTGCAGCCACCCACCTGTCTCATCACAGGCTTGCCCAGGCCCCCAAGTCCCCAGGCCCTCAGGGCACGCTCTCCTCTTCATTTCCTAGAGCCTTGGGATTGCGACACCTGCTGCCAAGTGTCCCGCTGGCCTCGGCTGGCGGCTGGCGCTTTATGAGAGGACAGCAGGGTTCCCTGGCTATGGCGGCCTGGACCCCCTGCTCAGGTCCTGAGGCTCTCCCGAGTCCAGTTGGACCTGTGGCAGGCATGTGTGGGAGCGCTGAGATCCATGAGACCCAGCACCTTTATGCTTCACTTTCAAAGTCAGGAATCAGGTTCTTTTCACAGCTTCCTCAGGTCCCTCATCCCAGCAGGGGTCATCAGTCATTGCCAAAGCCCTGGACTCACTTGTCCAGCCTCAGGTAGAACATTGAAAGGCCCTATCGCACCACTCAGCTTTATGTCAATCAAGAAAAGTCCTTGTCAGTCCAGACACAAAGATTCAGGTAAACTTCTCATGATAAACACCCTTCTTCTTACAATTTCATAGCTTAGGAAACCCCGCCATGTCACCGTGTGACCTCAGACAAGCCTCCACACCTCTGAGCCATAGTCCCCATTTGTACAGAGAAAGCCTGGGAGACAGAATGAGCTAGTGAGTGGACAGTAGGCAGAGATGCCTGACAGGAGAAGAGCATCCAGTGATGTGGCTTCTTCTTGTCATATTCACGAGCTCTCTAGAGTGGCAGGGAGGACATTCGGAGAGGCTGGTCACGGTCCTCTCTTCATAGATGAGGAAAGTGAGCTCCCAGGGCTATCACTCTAAGAGAAAGCGATAGAATAACACACCCAGGCTGAGAACATTCTAGAAAGTTCCAAGGGAGTCTTTCTCCTCCATTTTCCCAAGCACATAACCCCCAAAAAAGGCTGAGAAGAGAAATTTGAGAGTTGGTGAGAACAGACGCTTGCTATCAAGGGGCCTCGGGGGCCGGGGCTCACCTGACATTTTTATTTTAGGAACTCAGTGTGTTGTTTGAGAAAGGAAAGATGGGTGACTGACAAGTGTGTGGCACTAGGTGTCACCCCCAGATGTCCCTCAGCCATCGACGGGTGCACAGCCAGCCAGTGGCTCTGCAGAGGTGGCAGGGAGGACTGGCCGTTTCCTAAACATGACACTCCACCAGATGCATCGGTCCCTTGGCCTTGTGTCTGGGCAGGGGCTGGAAGCCTGTGTACCCTCAATGACCATGCCCCGCCCTCCTTCCTGAGGCCCCAAGGGGAAGCAGGTTTGAGGGTGGTTAGGTCAGCCAGAACTAAGTGATCAGCACTCACTTCCATGACCTCATGGCCTCACAGGGGTGTGTAGTGTATGGGGATCTGCATGGTCGGGGTGAGGGGCGTATCGCACCTCCTCCTGACTCCTTGGCAATGCCTGCCCAAGCCATTCTTCTAGGCCTGTTGCTGCCTGGGTATTCTTTTCTGTCAGACCATGCTGGGGAGGATTAGGTAGTTCAGAGCTTACCACCACAGCATGCTGGCCCAGTCAGAGCTCCTGGGAGTGATGTAAAAATAACCATTCTGAGGTGAGATCAGACAGCCTGAGGAGGCACGTAGCCCCAGTCTCTGTTTTGTTCAGAAAATCAGAGAGTTCCATAGAGGCCCAAATTAGACTCCAGGGAGAACTTCCCAACAGGGCACGGTGTTGCAGTGTCTAATGGGCTCGCCATGCTCCACAGGGCACCGGCAGAAGATAGAAGATCAGACCAAGGCCTTCCCCGACCGCTTCGGAGACCTGCGCATGCGTGTGACGCCCGGCACCCCCAGCCCCCGGAGCTCTCTCAACACCACGAGCCACTTCAGCAGTCAAGCCCAGACCCCAATCCAAGGTATGGTGCTCTGTGGGGATCAGGCCGAGCTGTGGAAAGGGAGCCAGGATGTGGTCCACTTACCCCTCGCGAAGTCCCTGGGGAAGATAGCTCCCCACTGTTTCTTGGTGGACAGCTGGGGCAGTTTGCAGTTTGTACCACCAGGTCGACTCGTGCACAGTGCCTGGCCCTGGGATGAGCATGAGATGAGGTGACCATTCCTCCCTCTGAAACTCTCTATTCCCTGGAGACATGAGGGTAATCCCATGGTGGGCATAGAGCCATAGCCACCGGGTCCCCACTTTGCACACACTCCCACTAACTCAATCTTCTCGTGGTGAGGGGAAATACCGTGGGGATATCTCATTTCCTTCTTCCCTTGAGACAGGGCTTCTTTGTATAGCCCTGGCTATCCAGAACTACCTCTGTAGACCAGACTGGCTTCGAACTCACAGAGATCCGTCTGCCTCTGCCTCCCGAGTGCTGGGATTAAAGGTGTGCACCACCATCACCCAGCAGGTTGGGGATATCACTTCCTGGCCCTGGGTGCTATTCACACCTGAAACTGTGGCATGAGGTGCCAGCACCGCCTCACCCGGTCTCTCCACCCCTAGACACGCGAATAGAGAACAGTAGGGCTGGGCTCTGTCCCCACGACCTAGCTGAGGCGGCTAGGCTGCAAGCAGATCTCCCTGAGATCTGTCAGCTCAAGGCAGGTGTTCGGCCAGCCCCGCGGCAGGCATTGGACTTCTGTTAGAAGTCAGAGAGAGGAGGTTAAATGTAGCTGGCTGGGGCAGACAGTAACAGATGTCAAGCCACCGAGGTCTGAGAGCTGGCTGCTGCCCTGTGCGGTACCTGTCCCTTCATCTTAACCAGCGTTGGCTCAGGGTCAATGTGGCAGATGGGTGAATTGAAACTAAAGAGGATTGGTGCCACCCTTGGGCCATGTAGCCTTCTGGTGACTTAAGTTCAATGTCTCCTGTGGCCTGTCCCTAGGTTAGGACTTCTGAGGCCTGAGAAGGGATTGGACATGATGGCCAGAGTAGGCTGCATGCTGGCTCCTCTCTGCCCTACCTTATGCCCTTCTCCACGTTGGTCTTTCCATGAGGACATTAACCCCGTGTCCTAGGCATGAGATAGTATCAGGGGCATGGCACCATCCCTCGGTGTGCCAGGAAGCTGACTCAAGGTAAGGAAAGGCCTTACCCCCAGCTTGCCGAAGCCCATGGACTTGTGACTTTGAGATTCAGCTCTTGAGCCCTGGGCCTTTGAGGTTCATTTCTGACCTCAGTAAGTGCCCTGCATCTACCCCATGCCCAGCCCTGTCCAGGCGCTTGTCCTTGCCCCAACTCCACAGGCCAGCACCTACAGAATCTGGCCTGAAAGAGATGGATGGAGTCCAGCCAGGAACACCCCGAGTCCAATAGTGCTGGACAGTGCCTCCTGTCCACCAGTTCCTGTGAGGGACGAGCACATGGTTGCCCTGCCACAGGGAGAGGGTATGGTCTTTGGACTCTGCTCCCTGGAGCCAGACTCAGCCTCTCAACAGCCCTGGGCCTCACCTAGCCAGTGTGGCAGGGATGGCCAGTCCTTCTCTTGCTGCATCCTGATATAGGACTCCTCAGCCCCATGTTAGCGCCAACTGGCCTGTTGGGGTTCAGGAGAGGGTCCCGGATACCCACCGCAGGAAAGAAGCATGGACTTCATTATCAGGTCCACCTGAGCAGCTCCAGCTCCGCGTTGCCTTGGCTGTGTGATCTTAGGCCAGTCACCTGACTTCTCTGAGCCTCAGTCTGCCCATCCATAAAGTGAAAAGTGGTCTCCATCAGAGCTGCTTTGGCAGGCTCAGGTATGAAGAGTCACAGTTTCTGGGCCTCCGTCCTGGTGGGACCAAGTCCCAGAAATCCTCCAGAATACCTCACCACTTTCCTTGGTGCTGGTTAATCGCTTTGACCCTAGCTTTGGTTACTGCAGGCAATGCCAAGATGGGGGGGTGGGGGTGGGGAGGGCTTGCCGCAGACGCCCACAATGGGGGCTTCTCACGGCTCAAAGGGCTCATTCAGCTGCACGCAGCAGCTGGGGCAATTTGGAGAAAAATGAACCTTTCCTCCCGCTGCTGGGTTGGCTGTCTGACAGTGGTCCCGGCAGCTCAGATTTCCGGGGGCTGTGAGGCTGAGGCTGAGGATCTGAGGGGGGACCTAGGGCAGGTACTTCCCCACCACTCTGGAGGAGAAGCGGGAGCAACAAGGAGAGAGGAAGGAGGGGTCAGTGGCCTCTCCGCGCATCCCAGTCCCTCTGCTGCAGGGCCGCGTCCCACTGCCCCATCACGAGTCTTGTTCGGTCTGCTTGGAGAAGTGAGGTCCCTGAGAGCAGGCGTCAGTGTGTGGAGTCCTGTCGTCTTAGAATGTCCCCTCCACGAGACTCCTGCGTGTAGACGGGCATCAGGCACCTCGACCTCCCAGACCTCAAGGCAGACTAAGCAGCCAGAGAGCCCTCGGTTTTCACGTCAGAAAGCCTCAGCTGCCTGACCCTTGTCCAGTCTCCCCACCTGGAGCCAGGGGCAGCCCTCTGTGGTGCTCCACAGCCAGAGACGCTGATGCACGGAGACCCAAGGGGTAGCAGATACCTGAGGTCACCTAACGCCTTTGGCAGAACCCAGGAAGCAGGAGCCCTTGAGCCTGCATCCCCAGACACAGCTGCTCATGGCCAGGGGGTCCACCCAGAGTGGGCACAAATCCTGCTGGCCCGGAGATAGGCCTCCCCTGGTCTTCCATCCATGATGGAGGAGACAACAGGCTGAGGCTTGGCAGGCCAAGGTTCTGGGGACTGTTCCCTGTCAGGGTATGAGGAGGGTCCCAGGTCAGGGTTTCACTTTATAGGGGACCTAAGCCAGCCACTCTGGGTACCCACAGCAAGAGGTGTGATGGCGGCTGCCTCAGTCAGAAAGAGCAGCACGGGCTGCCGGACCTGGCTCAGTTCTCAGCGTTTTAAGTGGATTAACAAATTTGATCCAGGTCCTAAGGAAATTGATGCGCGAAGAGGTTAAGTGATTTGACAGAGGACACACAGGGAATGAGAATCAAAGCCAGGAAGAGTGAATGGCTCCAGAGGCCCTATGGAAAGACCTGCTGCCTCCACAAAGAGGCAGTGCCCAGCAGGCAATGTTGGGGCTCAGGACAGTGCGCTGTGTGATCCGCATGCCTCTCCCTTGCTGGGTCCCTGTTTTCCCACCAATGGCATTAGGTTTGTTCCCAAAACCCACGGGAATGCTGGGATCGGGGACCCGTGATTATAGATGTAGGTAGACAGTTGCCACATCCCCTCTGAGAACCCACTGAGAAATCCAGACCCCTGGCATTGCTGTGCGGGCTCATACCACATACTAACTAGACTGGGGTCAGGACCTGCAAGTGTTTCTCTTTGCAATGGAGGTGGTGAGGGTTTCATGCTTGTAGTTGTGTGACTAACAGGTAGCTTCAGCCCGCAGGGCAGCCTTAGAAGACATAGGCTCAGGAAGTGGGGGTGAGGACCAGCAGAGCCCGCCCCTCCAGCCAGGACCCCAGTCTACAGGTGTGCCCATTCAGAAGGCACGGGGAAGCCTGTGTGCTGCCGCCCAGTCTCTGTTACTTAGCCCATGGTTTCTCCCAAGATCAGAAGTGACATGGCTGTCTCACTGTCCTGCTGAGAGCTGTCCTGACCTTTATCTGATGCCTTGACCCTCTTGACTGTGTAGTTTACAGGCAGGAGCTGTTGTTTATCATGCATACATGCATACACGCATGCATGCGCGTGCACACACACACACATACACATACCGTAGCCCCAACGGAGAAGAGACCTTCTGGAGCATTCCAGTACTTTCTGTGCATGAGGGGGACAATCAGCCTTCCTCTGTCTCTGCCTTAGTTTCCTCCTCTTCCAGCTTCCTGTCTGCTGGGTCCCTGAAGACCCTATTCACATTCTTGGTCTTGCCAGCTCTCCAGATTGAGCTTGTGGGGAGCCCTATCTAGTGCGCGTCCTAGCAGGCTGGTAAGGACACATAGGACGAAGAAGGGCTGTCCCCTTTGTCCCCTCTGCTTTGGCCTTGAATTCCCAGAGCAGGGCCCTGTACAACCCAGGCCAGGCAAAGGAAAGGGTCCCCAGGAGGGTCACCCCACAGTGGCAGAGGACCCACGGTGATCCTGGCCTGCACTCTTGACCGTCCCCCCCCCCCCTTTGCTGTTCCCAGGCTCCTCAGACCTGAACCCCTTCTCGGACCCACGCCAGTTTGACCGCTCATTCTCTACGCTGCAAAGCCTCACAGAGAGCCGCTTCCCGGACCCTAGGATGCACTACCCCGGCGCCATGTCTGCTGCCTTCCCCTACAGCGCCACGCCGTCGGGCACCAGCCTGGGAAGCCTGAGCGTGGCGGGCATGCCGGCCAGCAGCCGCTTCCACCACACCTACCTCCCACCGCCCTACCCCGGGGCCCCGCAGAGCCAGAGCGGGCCCTTCCAGGCCAACCCCGCGCCCTACCACCTCTTTTACGGCGCCTCCTCCGGCTCCTACCAGTTTTCCATGGCGGCTGCGGGCGGTGGCGAGCGCTCTCCCACCCGCATGCTGACCTCCTGCCCCAGCGGCGCCTCGGTGTCCGCGGGCAACCTCATGAACCCCAGCCTGGGCCAGGCTGATGGCGTGGAGGCCGACGGCAGCCACAGCAACTCGCCCACGGCCCTGAGCACGCCGGGCCGTATGGACGAGGCCGTGTGGCGGCCCTACTGAGCACCCTGGGGACTCGCGGGCCACCCGGACCTGCCCTCCAGCTCCAAGCTACAGGAAGAAACAGACTTTGGCCTGGTCCCTGGGGCCAGAGCTAGCAATGGCTCCCAGAGCTCTGTCCAGCAACAAGTTTGAACAGAGAATGTGGGGACCTCCCCCAGGACACTGCCCCAGCCCAGACCCACCTCTGTTGTCTCCAGCCATGCCTAGGATTATCTCCTGAGCCAGAGGCTACCCCTGCCCTTGAGGAAGGAGGCCTTTGCTGGCAAGAGAAGCCCAGGCTCAGAGATATCCAAACTTCCTCTCTCTCACCCTGCACCCGGGGACCAGCCCTCACTCTGCATCCGTACCCATCAAGTCAACTGGAAACCCCAACCCCTGAGATGAAGGACCCAGGACACACCCACACCAATCTCAGACTTGACTTCCCCATTACCCTAGGCAAGCGATCCTTGGCCAGTTCTAGCTTCCCCAAAGAGATCAGTCTCCAGAGTAGACTCATCGCTGATGGCAGGTCCCTAAAGTGAGGATGGGCTCAACACCTCCAAGCACATTCCAACCTGAAGGGACAGCTTGGTTCTCAGGGGCAGAGAGGTCCTGGCAGAAAGGCTTACCGTGGGAAGCAATGGGATGGCCAACATCCCTGCTCAGTAGGCTCCCTCGGTCCAGCCGAGCTGTGTCCCAGGCCTTGATTCCCAACCCTACATGTTTATACCTAGAAGAAAACAACCTAGAAGCCAAAGAAAAAGTGACTTGTCACACATTTTAAAACAAGGTCTGTGAGAGCTGAGGCTCTATGTATCTGAAAGCCCCGCCTCTACTGGTGTGATGGCAGCAGGATCCTGCCACTCTCGGACCCCACATTCCTCATAGGAGGGGACCAGGGGCTCCAGGAGACCTTTTGGGGTCTCTGCTGAGGTGTGCGGTGGCAGATCAGTGTCTGAGCAGAGGTCAGACGGGAAGGGAGGGCTTGGCCTAGGGCTTGGATCATAGGGACTGTGAGAGACTGTCAGTGGGCTAGGTTAGAAAGCTTTACCAGAGCTGGTCCACAAACTGAGTGAGCCACTTCCTGTGTGGCCTTGGAGCTCTCCTCTAAAAGGCTCCTTCGTGATGGTCTCTGTGGTAGGGCTTGGCCTTCCCCATGGCCCACACCTGTAAACACTCCTGCAGGTCAGAGGATCCTGATAATCCCCTGCAGACACCTCTTGTTTGTTACAGTTTCTTTTGTCCCACCCTGCTGGGGGGCGGGACCAAAACATTTTCTATCTCTTGGAAGTAGCAGAGTTAGCCTTCCAGCTCCTGCACCCAGAGGGGCCTCCTCACCTCTTCTCAGGAAGCAGCTATAGCCCATTGCCCTCCTACCCGCCTCACTACTGCTCCATGGTGTAGGCTGGCCCAGGCTACCAAGGAAGACACCTCCAGGGTCCTAGCACCCAACATTGTGCGAAACACCCCAGACAACGGCCCTTCCTGATATCCAGACGCAGGTGGAGATGGGAAAGCACAGACACACACACACACACACACACACACACACACACACACACACCATTACTTCTCTTTCCCATCTCCGACTAACAGTGACAGTGAGGGCTGGGTCTGTTGTTGGTCCTAGGTCAGTACAGGCAGTGGGGGCTGGTAAAGATGGGTCCTTACTCTCAAGGCTGCTTTAAAGTGCTACCTGAAAGCACTGGCTAGAAGCACAAGGAGGCTGAAGGGGTTGATACAATGTCACTGTGTGGGGGTAGGTGCTGATCCTTGGTGACATTGTTCCCCTGAAATACCCTACCTGCTGTGAGCAGGTCTTCCTGGAGGGGGCTCAAAGTCCAGGGGGAGGGGAGGGCCTGCTTTGCACTATAGGCTGCTTTGTGTGTCTTTTTTTCTTTTTTTTTTTTTTTAATGCACAATCTGCTTGTACAGTCAACTGCCCATCTTGGGTACTATTTAACTGTAAAATGAAAGTTGTATTTGTTACAATAATATAACAGATGCCTTGAAGGACCTGTGTGGGTCTTCTAGAGTTGCCATGGTGGGTGGGACTTCCTGCTCCTGGGCAAGAGACAGGGAATTATAGGACATGGCTGAGCTGGCTGTGTGGGAGATACCCCCGTGCTGGGAAGTCGTCCATCCAGCTCTATCGGGTTAGCTCCAGAGACCTGGCCCAAGGACCTCTGAAAGGCCACCTTCCTGGTTGGGCTAGCACCCCCAAACATCAGATAGGCCCTCAAGATTACACTAGCCCGTTTTCCCTCTGCTGGCCATATCAATCACAGAGACAGATGCTCCTCCACAGTCCTGTCTGACACAGATCAGATTTGAGGAGGGACAGGTTGAAGGAGCAGCCAGACACCCCGATGTGGAACCTTCCGGGTGGGTACCCTGGGACGGGTGTGGCAGAGGCCCCTCAGGAGTGATAAACTGTCTTAGGTGAAGACCTTTCCAGAGTGAGGGACTCTAGGAAATAGGGATCCCTTTGGGGAGCCCCTCTGAAGTAGAAGTGTCCCTCACCCCCGCCAGGGTAGGCTTGCTGAGACACAGGGCTGCAAAGCGGTCATTTGGAGATGAGGTAGCTGAGTAACCAAGAGCTGTCATGAGTTCCATGGCTCCCTGTAGCTGGTAGTTGCCAAGCTGAGACCACACCCTGAAAACGGGGGCTGTGGATGACAGTGGGAGCCGAGCCTGATAATCCCTTTTTACCCTTCCATTGGGGAGGTTCAGAACCCTGTCCCAGCCTGTGCCTGACCAGGTGGGACAGACAGACAGAGATTTTCGTAGGACAGACAAAGTTCTGTGGTTCCCACCTCAAACATCTAAGGTCCTGCCCTGTTGTGTTAGCCTGCCTAAGATCAGCCCCCAACAGGAAGTTCCTGTTTTCCTACCGAGCAGCACCTCTGCCCACAGAATCCTGGCCACCACTACCATAGAACCTGCTCCCCCCCCCCCCCGGGTACACCCTGAGTGGGACCCCAGCAGGACCTCTCCTTGGGTTAGAAGCAACATCTTCACAGTTCCACATTCTTTTAATTGGTTTATCTGAGGGTGGACCTGTAAGGCTGCCCCTATAACTTAAGAACAAAAGCCCTGACTTTATCTCCTGTCAACTGCACCCTGCATGTCAAAAGGTAGCAGACCAAGAGAGGAGAAGTCCTGGCCTAACCAGAGACAGGGCCCCCAGGAAGCCACGCAGTTACCTCTGTGGCCTGTGGGTGGCGGCAGGAGTGGCTCCCAGATAGCAGGGAGTCCCTCTCTACCCACCCCCAAACCCCTGCTTTGGAGGGAAATGTGGACCTACGTTTAGGAAGAACTCCTCAGCATCAGGAGAGTTGCTCTGGCCCTGCCCGGGTTTCCTCACCCGGCAGTGGTCGTGACAGTAGCAGCTTCCTGTCTCTGCCCTTCAGAGCCACTCTCCTGGTCACATGTCCATATGTTAGCACAGTTGCGGACCCTGAGCTCCCAGGTCCCACCGGGGAAGACAGGGACTGGAGGAGAATGGAATTCTGAGTAGGAAGGCTCCTCTGCTCAGCGGCCCCAGGCTGGAGAGCTTTCCAGAATCAAAGGATCTGGCACCGCCAGCCTGAAAGCCCCGAGGTCCTCCTGTCTCATCTGAAGAGTCAAGGAATCCGCTGACTTAATGATCTGTGACTGGCTTAGTGGCTGACTAAGAGGCAGTTCCCAGAAAGGACCCAAGCCTGTGACATCAGGCCTGAGATAGCCTAGACTCTTGTCCTGAGAAGTGCCCATCTTGTCTGGGCCACAGGAAAATAAGTCTGGGCTGCTGTGTGACATGGGGACAGGACCTGACACAGACCCTATCTGCCTCCCTTCTTAACCAGTACCCTTCCCTGCCCCAGACTGCCCGGCCACAAGCCACCAGACCCCCAGCACGGCCCCGGGAAAGGGCCGTTCTCCACCGCACCCCACATCCCAGCTAAGAGCACTTCAGTGGCTCCGTTCATCTCAGGGTCATAAATGAAACGAGCTGTCAGAAGAGCCGAGTGTAAGAACAAGCCTCTCTGGCAGGAACCCAGACCTCCCCTAACTCCTCCCCATGGGGGCTGTACAGAGTGAGGGCCCATGTCCCCCCAATATCCGCCGCTACACCTGTGTGGTCCTGGCCAGGGAGTCTGGGAAGCCGGATTCCAAGTTTCCTATTTTTAGTTTGCGACCAAGAGTGGGCTGTTTGTTTTATATATTTATATCCAGCACAGAGGGCCTGCAGAGCCGGTCAGAATGCAGAGGGGTGGGTGGCCCTGCTGTCGATGCCACTTCCCCACTGTGCCCCAATGCTGGAAACGGCCAAGACTCCTTAGTGTTAATGGGTGGCTGCCTTTGGTCACATAACCCTGCTCTACTCCTGGGGACAGTATCTTCAAGGCTTTGGTCACCGCTCGCTCACTCAGTCACTCCCCAAGTGCCATCTGCAGATGAGCAAGTCACAGCAAGGTGCTCCTCTTGGGACAGATGGGGGACTGCAGGTCAGAACAAGCACACGGCTCCTCGGAGGAGGCATCTCTTCCCCTCAGACAAGATAGAAAGACAGTAGAACATAGGGCAGACAGGACAGCGTTCTCCATCCACAGAGTCTTGTGTGTAAAGTCTGGGGAGAGGAGGCTGAGGAAGAGGGGCTGGCCTTGGTCATCCAAGACCAGAGATGGGGGGGAAGTGGGATAAACAATGTTCTGAGCACAGGAAGCAGAAGCTGTGGGCATCGGAGGAGGAAGAGCTAGACAATGTCGTGGGTACCTCTAGCTCTGAGGTCACAAGAAGGGCTCCATGTCCGAACCATTGTCGAGTTTTGGACAAGCTAGCGTTGTGCAGTCCTGGATGTCCTGGAACTTGCTACGTAGATCAGGCTGACCTCGAACTCACAGAGATCCGCCTGCCTCTGTCTCTGCCTCCAGAATGCTTGGATCAAAGGTGTGCACCGCCATGCCTGGCCAGGGTGAATGGTGATTAAGAGAATTGTTGGGACAAAGTCTTAGGAGCAGTCATTGCGGCCACTCAGCTCTCTTGGGATCTTCCCATCACCGTCCTGGTTTCCTCATCACAGGCCTCTGACCACGCCAAGGTCCTGTAGAGGTCAGTCTGGTTCAGCCATCCACTCCCTTCTGGAGTGTGAGGATGTGGAGATTATGAGAGGAAAGCCCCAGGTTCCTGTGTTTGTGTATTACATCTTAAATATATATTTTTTAAGAGATAGGGTCTCTTGTAGCCCAGACTGACTTCGAACTTCTGATCCTCTTGCCTCTGCCTCCCAAATTTTGAGATTACAGGTATGAACCACACCTGGCTAAATAATGCTTCTTAAAGTGACATTAGATAATCCTTGATCATGGAAGGAAAAAAAGTTCTAAAAGGAACTCTAGAAAATTTACTGACAATTTCAGTGTCTCCAAAAGTGACTAGTGTGAGCATTTTGAGTTTTCCCACATTCAGACCTTTGTCTTGTATTAACTATATTAATGCTTTTTAGAAAGAAACATCTTTCTAGTCATTTTCACTGTGCATAGTTTATCAACTTTGTTTGCTTGCTTTTTTTTTTTTTTTTTTTTGACTTTTCAAGACAGAGTTTCTCTGTGTAACCACCCTGGCTGTCTTAGAACTATCAAAGTAGTTTTAAAAGTAGATAAAGAGCCAGGCATAGTGGCTCATGCATCCAGCACTCAGAAGGCAGGGACAGGTAGATAGATCTCTGTGGGTTTGTAGCCAGTCTGATCTACATAGAGAGTTCCAGTTTCCCATATGGTGAGGCCTCCAAGTCAGAAGGAAGTCCCTCAAGGGTCTAACGCCAGCCCTGAGGGGAAACAAGATCATTCTCATTCTCCTGCGTTGTGCCTTTCATGACATAATTTTGCTATAAAAACCATCATGGGGGTGGGGGAGGGAGAAGTAGGAGTGAAAAAACATCCTTGCTTAAAAGCAGAAGCGAGAGGAACTTGAGTCTGGGGATGAGGCTTCACAGAGAACTTCTCCAGCATGCTTGGGGCCTGGGCTCCATCCCCAGCCCTGTGCAAACCAGGCATGGGTACTTAGGCTTGTAATTTCAATACCTGGGGTGGGGAGCAGAAGCAGGAGGCTCAGGAGTTCAAGGTCAGCCTCAGCTACATAGTGGGTTTGAAACCAGCCTGGGCTACATGAGACCCTATCTCTAAAAAGAAAGTAAAGAAGAAAGAGAAAAGATAAAGAGATAGAAGATGGATGGATGGATGGATGGATGCATGAATGCATGGATGGATATGCAGAAAGACTGTCTACAGTCCCTTCTCCACTTTAGAAAACAAGTTGTCTTTCTCTGTTGCACAAAGCATGAAGTTGGAAGTGAATTCACTCTCCCCCATCTCCCTGGTAACCCCCAGCTGTTCTTTCTAACACTTTGGCCTGAGTCTAGACCTCTTCCCACGGGGAGTCTCTGCCAAGATGGCTGCCTTTTTCAGCCTCAGATAAGTTTTCTTTCTTTCTCCATGAGAACAACTCAGTCCTAAATCACCTATACCCAACATTTAAAAACAACAGCAACAACACAGCAACAGCAGAACAAGGCCCATCTCATCATCCAACTGCCTGGTGGGAACTGAACTCAAGTCCCCGTGGTTGGCCAGCAAATGCTGTGAACTACAGAGCAATCTGGGGTTAGGGTGAGGGGTTAGGACTAGGGGTTAGGGTTAGAGGTTACGGTCAGGGCTAGGGATTAGGGGATAGGTATTGGGATTAGGGGTTAGTGTTTGGGATTAAGATTAGGGGTTAGGGTTAGGAGTCAGCGATTAGGATTAGAAGTTAAGGTAAAGGCTAGGGATTAGTTATTTGGATTAGGGATTAGGACTAAGGGTCAGGTTTAGGGTTAGGACTATGGGTTAAGGTTAGGGGTTAGGATTAGTTTTTAGGATTAGTAGTTAGTATTAGTGGTTAGGGTTAGGTCTAGGGGTTAGGGTTAGGGTTTATGGTTAGTATTAGAGGTTATATTTGGGGTTAGGTGTTAGGGTTAGGGCCAGGGTTAGGGTTTGGAGTAGGGGTTTGGTTTAAGGTTTTGGAGTTAGGGTTATAGTTAGAGTTGGGGTTCTATTTTTCAGCCTCACCGTTCCCCTTTTGTCCTGTTTTGTTAGGAATAAATATTTGTGCATAACTGTCATCCCATGTGGTATTTGAATCCTCTGTGAACAACATTCTTAACAGTTCAAGCACGTGGCACTGCTGAGCAGCCATAGATCCACCAGTGGGATAAGATTCATGAACCGATTCAGACAGTTTGTAGTGTAAGTTATACTTCGGGGTTCATTGCCTCCCTAGTGCTGGTGAGCTTGTTCCACAGCACTGCGGACAAATCATTGGTACAATGCATGCTAGGATGGTCCCAGATGTCACAATAATCCAGGTACTTCTAGTTGTGTATGTGTGTGTGCATGTGTTGTAAGGGATGCATGAGCATGCATGCATGTGCTTGTGTGTATGCACCAAAGTATGTGTGCCTCTATTTAAATATGCCTATATGTGTTGTATATATGTGTATGCCCATTTGTATACATGTGTGTATTCATGTACATGTGTGTGCCTGTGTATCTGAGGTGTCAGCTGAACCCTCCACCTGGCTACGCATTTGGCGCTGTCTTGTGTACTCCATCATACCTCTCAAAATCTGTGTTGTGGGAACCTCAGAAAGTGTCCTGTCTTGGACACAGGGTCATGGCTGATGCCTTTAGCCAAGGTGAGGTACACTGAGCTAGATCAGGAGTTGTCCAGATGAAAGAGTCTGCATCAGTACTGTCATTTGCAGTGCTGGGAACCAAAGCCATCAGACATGTCATGACACATCAGCCATCCATGCACACCAGACAAGCACACTACAGACACACATGAAGCCAACGCTCAGATACAGCAGATGTATGCCTTTTAAAATGACTGAAGTTCTTTTTTTTTTTTTGCTTTTTATTTTGCTTGCCTGTTTTATAAGTGAAGAGGAAGCTGGAGATGGTACAGTGGTTAAGAGCATTCCAGAAGACCCATCTTTGGCTCACAGCACTCAAGTCAGGTGGCTCATAGCTGCCTGTAACTCCAGGTCTGGGGGATCTAACGTCCTCTTCTGGCCTCCATGGGCACTGCACACAAATCATGCACATACATTCAGGCAGGCAAACACATAAAATTAAAATAGCCAATTTTTTATAAGATGATGTCAATTTTTTCTAACTATAGATTCAATGCAATCTCAGTCAAAATGCTGTAAAAATAGTATATTATTGTGGGTGTCATAAACTGATTCTGATGTTTACATAGCATCGCAAAAGGCCTAAAATAATCAGTACAGTATCCACAGGGAAGAGCAAAGTTGGAGCGCACAGAGATTGTTTAAAGTAATTTTATCCACTCTTCTAAAATAAATGTTAATTCAGTGATTTTTAAAGAACAGTTTTAGGTTGATAGGAAAACTGAAAGGAATAAACAAAACACACACATGCACGCATGTACATACACACACAAAGACGCATGTGCACGCACACACACACAGACACACACACACACGGCTATGCCCCTTAGCAGCATTCACACACAGACACACACATGCTCACACAGAGAGAGAGACACACACACAGATACACACACACACGTGTACACACACAGAGACAGACACACACACATGGCGATGGCCCTAGCAGCACCTCCCACAGAGACATGACACTGTCTCTGCTGAGAACCCCAGGAGGACACAGTCATTCCACTCCTAGTCCATGGCTGTCCTTGGAGTTTGTTCTTGTTTGGCCCTTCTGTGGGTTTGCACGGTGCACAATGACATGTTGCATCTCTGCCTTCGGGACTCACCTCTTGCCCCAACCCTGACCCCTGACCTCACTCACTTTGAGAATAATTTTCCTCTCCTAGAATGTCGGATGGTCATATTTCTTAGCCTTCCTAGTAATATGGATTTAAGTGTTCCCATTTTAAATTGTCCCCACCCTTCTCTCTCTCTTTCTCTCTCTCTCTCTCTCTCTCTCTCTCTCTCTCTCTCTCTCTCTCTCTCTCTTTGTGTGTGTGTGTGTGTGTGTGTGTGTGTGTGTGTGTGAGAGAGAGAGAGAGAGAGAGAGAGAGAGAGAGACAGGCTTGTGAAGGTTCAAATTCCAATGGGGGGCAATGAAGATGTTCTGCAACTACTGGTGATGGTTGGATAACCTTTTAGTTAATAAATAAATACTGTCAATTAGCGCACATATCAAACCCAGGACCGTGGGCATGACAGTGAGCGCTGTACCACTGAGACGCATTTCTAGCCACTAATTACTGCATAGGTTAATTGGGGGCTGGAGATGTAGCCAGCCCTCACTGGTAGAGTGTTTGCCTGGTCTGCATGAAGGCCTGGGTCTGATGCCCAACAGTGCATATGGTAGGCATGGTTGTCTGCATCTGCAGTCCTAGTCCTTGGGAGGCAGAGGCAGGAGAATGAGGAGTTTGAAGCCAACCTGGTCTACATAGATGGTCAGTCTGAGCTACATGAGACCCTGTCCTCCCACCAAATACTACTACTACTACTACTACTACTACTACTACTACTACTACTAATAATAATAATAATAATAATAATTAATGGTCTGGAGAGATGACTCGGTGATTAAGAGTGCTTAATGCTGAGTTTGGTTTCCAGCACTTATTCCAGATGGCTCACAACTACCGGATATGATGCCTCTAAAGACACCAATACATACATTCTCATGCATGCCACACACACACACACACACACACACACTCACACATACACACACATACACACACACGCACACCACACACACATGCACACACACACATACACACTCACTCACACACATGCACACCACACACACACTCACACACACACATGCACACCACACACACACTCACACATACACAGACTCATACACACACACACGCACAACACACACACACACACACACACACACACACACACACACACACACACCAAAAGATAAAATCACATTATCTTGAAATCAGAAGCTGAGGTCCCGTGGGGATGGCAGACACGTTTTCTCCATGTGATGACTGTCCTTGCATCACAGGGCTGTCAACAGAGTCGTGAGCTAACCGCCCACTCTCAGGTCACAGGCTTCCTTAGATGCTCCAAGAGTGTGTGCTAAAACATGAGCCATCTCTGGGATGCTCCTGACTCAGCCAGTGCAGTCTGGGAATTTGCATTCTGGTGATTTCCCCAGTGCTGACATTTGCGTATATCCACTTGCAGACAACACTCTAAGTCTGACTCGGGGAGGCCTCAGCGTCCTGTGAATGCACTGCCCTGAGCCCGACAGCCAAACACTCCTGTGTGCTTTCGTCTTAGTGTTCTAGTTAGGGAAACTGAGGCTCAGAGAAGACATTGGCTACTGGTAGTTGGGAGGAGGGCAGGATGTGGCAGAGCTGAGGCACAAGTCCATATCTCCTGACTCTGGCTTGAAGACATGCCCCAGGATTGGGGGAGGGAGAGTACCAACCCTCTGGCCTCATTCCACCCTCCATCTCCCCACCCCTTCAACTCAGTCTGGCTCAGGCTATGTTTTCCTCTTCTCTGCCACTCCCCGCTCCCTGCACTCTCTCTGGAGCAGAGATACCCCCACTCGTTCCCACAGGTATCCCCCAACTCTATGATCCTTAGCTTTGTCGGCTTGCCACATCATAGAATCACCTGCCAAGAGCCTCAGCGAGGGACTGCCTACATTGTCCTGTCTGTCTTGTCTTGCCTTGGGGGATTGTGGGCATGTCTGTGGGGAATTGTCTTAATTAAAATGATTGACTTAGAGAAAGACCCAGCTCACTGTGGGTGGCACCATTCTCTAGTCAGGAGGTCCGAACTGTAAGAGTGAGGAATTCAGAGGGAGCACCGGGCAGCAAGTGACCTTGCCTGCATTCATTACTCTGGGCTCCTGACTAGATGTGTCCAGCTGTTTAACATTCATCATGGGCAGAGCCTGGGATTGTAAACAGAAATAGACCTGTTCTTCCCGAAGCTGCTTTTTGTCAGGACATCTTGTTACAGCCACAGAAGTGGAACAAGGGTACCACTCAACCTGGGAGTCTGGCCTGCATCCTGGCAGAGGGACTCAAGATAGGACAGTCTGAACCAAGTCACAGAAGAGCTGGTTGTGAGGTCTCCCAAAGGGTCATTTAGAAACAGTCGGAGCTGGGTATGATGGCCTACACCCATAACTGAAGTCCTAGGAAGGTTCAGGATCACGAATTTAAGACTTACCTGGGTAACATGAACAGACCCTGTCTCAAATATTAAAAGCAACGAAAGATTCTCATAGTGAGTTCCGTGGAACTTGTTCGAGGTCATATTACATCAATGGCTTCTAGTTGCTGTCATGAGTACAGAAAGTGGCCTCCCAAGCCAGCCTTGCACAGCAAACGCGTGTGTTCCTGGCTTCAAATATTGCCTGGCTCTTGGCCTGTTTGGGACATACTTGACTTTGGGAATACAATTTGGAGTTGAAACCCAGTTGTATGGGCTCCCAGGTGATGAAGGTACCTCTGGACTGCAACCATCATTGCAAACGGTGTCGAGGCCATATTCCAAGACCCCTGTGCACAGAAGGCACAGCACAGACCACACTGCCTGCAGCAGCCTGATGCAGCGGGGCGGGGGGAGGAATCTGAATTGTCCCTGTCTTCTCGCTGTGAACCAAGATGGTAGCAAAGACAGGTCCAGCTCAGCTGGTGGAAGGGAGGAGAGCAGGGAAGGCGCTAGCCAGGAGGGCCTGGGCCTGGCCACTTCGTAAGGCTCAACCTTCAAAATGTATTGCTTCTCAAAGGCCCCATTCCCTGTATGATAAACACAATGTTCAATGGTGAGACACTGTGTTTGGGTATCTCTGAGAGACTGGGTTTGTCCTGTTTTAGTATTTCTGGAATTGGGGTGTGCCCCACCGCAGCTCTGGCGGGGCTCTCTCGTTGCCTGCCGATACTGAACATCACAACTTGTAGGGGACTCTGTGGCTTGGGGGAACACTCAGAGACAATGGGGGAGTGTTCTTTCAAGTCCTAGGAACCAAACCATTGTGGACGCAGGGTGGAGGAGGTGGCGAAACAGGCGGGCTCAGCGGCATTCCTCACCGGGGAGTCGCAGACACTGGCCACACAATGGCTCAGCTTGTGCCAGCGGCTCTCTGCCATCTGAGGACTCGGTGAAAAACACCACGTCCAAAACACCACGTCCAAGTTTAGTTTGGTGATCTATCCCCGCAATCCCGGCACTCTGAGCAGGAGAATCAGGTGTTCAAGCCCGGCCTCAGTTACATATGGAGTTTGAGGTCAACCTGAGCTACATAAGACTACCTCTCAAAAAACAGGACAAACCAAAGCTTCCTAAGTAGAGATGGGCTGTGGAGCAGCGTCTGTCAGCTGTGAGCCGACAACTCTCTCCTGACATGATCAGAGTTACACTCCTTGGTGAACTGATTAACTGGTAAGCTGGACAACAAAGCCCCTCAATTGTGATGTTTGCTAATTCCCATGGTGCAAACACCACACACACACACACACACACACACACACACACACACACACACTGCTTATAAACCTCAAAGAACTCTTACGAGTAGGATAAAAAGTTCTAAGTTATAAAGAATTATCATTTTATTGACAGCATTTTTACTTCCTAGGGCGTGTAACGTAGAAGTCTATCTACTTTGGTGGGAGGACGTTGAGACAGGGTTTCTCTCTGTAACTTAGAGCTTGTCCTGGAACTAGCTCTGGTAGACCAGGCTGGCCTCAAACTTACAGAGATCCTCCTGCCTCTTCCTCCCAAGTGCTGGGATTAAAGGCGTGCGCCACCACTGCCCACCTGAGGTCTGTCTACTTTGAATGTCATAGACCTATTCAAATAGAACGATAAACCCCTTTAAAGTGCTTTTTGTTTTGTTTTTGTTTTATTTTTACTCTCAAGATCTGGGTAGAACACTGGGCCAAGAGGTAAAACTATGAGATGGATTCCAGGTGTGTAGTGCTGTGTGACACTAAGCAAGTCAGTTACCCTCTCTGAACATCAGTTTCTCTACTTCCAAAATAGGGGCAGCACTATCCTCTGCCCTACAGGGCTTTGGTAAAGGTTCTGTGAGACCCCAACGGTTGGTCGTATGTCGTTGTCATGGCCCCTGCCCCCCTTCCAAGCACCACACAAATGAAAAAGTGCTCCACCAGTATAGAAAGATCACGAGACACAGACGCAGAAGGGACAACCAGACAGCGACTGGACATGTCACCCGCAGCCGAGGTAGGAGACACCCTGAGAACAGTGTGGCAGGCTCGAGCCCACTTCCACATGTGGGAACATCTGCCCTGTGGTCAGACCCTGCCATCCTGCCCTGGCGTCTTGCTCACTCAGAATGGAGAAGTGGCTGTGGAAATGATTTCTGTCTGCAGTGGGCTGACGTAGACCCTGGGACCTGGGAACCAGGCTCCAGCAGCCGAACTGGAAAGGGCTTCTGGGGGCTCACCCTGCTGCGCAGCTGGGTGGGAGGAAGAGCCTGTGGTTGAGCCTGTGATTAAGCAAACATGACTTTCCAGGCAAACCCCGACCTGAGCTCTGCACGCTGCCTCGCCACGCTGACTAGCCACGCTGACTCGCCACACTGCCTCGGCAAGCTCGCCTTCAGCCATTGGGCTCCGGAGAATTCCAGCAGACGTGGCTTACGCAGTACTCAGCAGCCCCCACACTGTGGGTGCCTGCACTGATGCAAATGTGTGGCGGCAGAGTCGAGTTCCCTAAACGCCACACCCGACACGATGGACCCGGAAACTCACACGAATGCGGCACAGGTGCTCAGTAAAGACGGAAGCCTGGTGCTGGGAAAGAGTGTCGGACACTGTGGCTCAGCACGGGGTGCTTCCTGGGAGCACCCATCTCCTTTGTTGGGGTGAAGATTAGCAGAGTGTAGGAGAATGGGGCTATTGCTGACTCCAAAAGCATGCTCGGCTTTAGGTTGGGGACTGCATAGAGGTTCACGCATGCCCACCACGGTAGCCAAATCCTCCTGCTCTGCTGACCTAGTCTGTATTAGATGAACCCTGGCTGCTGCCTTTAGAGTCAGGAGAGTGAGCTTCCCTGTGCCCAAAGCTTAACTGCCAATTACCGTGACAGCCCTGGACTCACTGGCGCTCCTCCAGTGCCACAGGGGACTGACTGCAAGTTGCCTTTCCTGGGCTTGCTTTCAGCTGCATGAAGAGAAAATCTGGAGTGCCCTGCCTCAGCAGGTCCCCAGAAGCAGCTGTGCCTCCTCTGTGTCCCAAGTCCCACCAAACAAGCTTCCAATGACCCCAGTAGTCAGGACTCTGGCTCTGCTAACCCCATCACCTCTCCTGGCCCTTCCATCCTCAGGATGGTGGCCATTCCCCTCTGGGTTCTGTCTCAAGGTCCACTCATCCTCTCCTGGTTTCATTGGCTTACGTTCCCCTAAAGCCTGTGTAACTAGCTCTCTGCATTAAGTCCCTTTGTCTATTCAGAGACAAGAGTGCTTCTGACTATGTAGTGGTGGCACACACCTTTAATCTCAGCACTCAGGAGGCAGAGGCAGGTGGATCTCTAAGTTTAAGGCCAGCTTGGTCTACAGAGTAAGTTCCAGGACAACAAGGACTGTTAGGCTAGGGAAACCCTGTCTCAGAAAGAAAGATAAACAAGCAAAAGGAGAGCTTCTATTTCCTTGCTCGGATTCAGAAGAACACCAGCCCCTCCTGATGCTGTGGACAGACAGCTGATCTGAAATATCCTTTGCAAGCCTGAGTCTCTGGGCTTAACCTTAGGTAAGGGCATCGGTATGCCCGCCTATGTAAATGCCAACTTCCGGGAGATGGCCATCAGATACACCAGCTCTGCCCAGACTGGCAAAGGTCAGCAGCAGAAACTGCCTCCTCCAAAAGAGGGAAGAGCCTCAGAGGAGCCCCGGCAAGAAGAACTAACTCTCCAGAGTGCTGGGGACAGTCCCTTGTCCTACAGTTTTGCAGACTGATTTCCACATGCAAGCCCGGCAAGGCCTCCAGAAGCCCTGGGGGCAGACGACTGCCATCACCACCCCCATTTAAGAGCGAGGAAATTGAAGGAAGGAACGTCCCCACAGACAGTCAACCGGAGAGGGGCACAGATGGTCTGGGGCTTCCAGTCTTCCAGCTCCCCACTGGGACTCTGTCCCCCGGGGACACTCAGAAATGGGGCACTCAGTGCTTAGTGAGGCTGGTCAAGATGGGCCTCTACAGGATGTCTTGGCAAAGGCCAGCAAACCTACACTCAGGCAGTGAAGGCCTAGTGAGCCCACACTGGGGGAGTCACCATTTAACAATGTTCCCATAGAGTCAAGGTTACTAATACGCACAGTGGCCTCCTTGAAAGGGAAGCCCGAAAGAAATCTATGCCTCTCAACAGGCTGTTGTGTGGGAAGCAGGGAGCATCCAGCCTAGTGCTCATGGGCAGCTGGTGGGCCAGTCTGCCATGGCCACAGCAGGTGCATGCAGAAAACTTCCACAGTTGTGGTGGTTTGGACGAGCGTGCTCCCATAGGCTCAGATGCTTGAACACTGGATTTCCAGTTAGTGGCATTGTTTAGGGGGAAGTTCAGATGGTGTGGTCTTGTTGGAGGGTGTAGGTCACTGAAGGCGGATTTTGAGGTTTAGAAGCCCTAAGCCAGCCCCAGTGCATGCTCTCTGCTTCCTGCTGCAGATGGCATCGGCAGCTTTGAAGGGTAGGGGATGCGGTGCCCACTAGGGCAGATCAAGCAGGGGAAGGACACTGCCCAGCAGGGATGAGGTGGACATGGGGTGGATCAGAGGACATGCAGGTGGATTCTTTGATCTCTAAGGGTCCCTTTCACCTGAGTTTATAACCCATTCCCAAAGGACTCAGGACAAGGACTTTTCTATTGCTATGATAAAACATGATGACCAAAGCAATTCATAAATTGGGTCTTGCATGTCCAGTTCATGCAGCATACCATAAAGCAGTCCAGACAAGAGCAATTTCTTACCCAAATGGCTAGCCTTGTCATATTGAAGGCAAATTCCATAATGAGTTTCTTCAATGCCCTGCAACCTCTCTGAAGTAATTGGTGCTGCCAGGAACAGACATGCCTCATTATTGAGAGAAGTCTAAGTTCTTAAAATCTTCTAAATGCCATATTCTGTTGATCTTTGAAGCACTGAAGAATACCTATCCATCTGAAATATATCTCTATGTATCTAGAAAACCTAACTATTATGACTAAAGCTTGGATTATTACAAATGACTATCTATTTACCTTTATTTCTTAATTATATATTACATTTTAAAATGAGCTTTACAAACATAATACCTTAAACAAGAGTAGAAATATATACACAGTGTAACATAGTCAACATTAAATTTATATCAATAAACCAAGATCCATATCCATGCAAAGTATTCATTTCTATATCATATTTCCCTTTAAATGAAAACAAACATTTATAAACAATCATTTTGGGAATTTGAACATAGTTTTCTCCAAACTGCTTCCTGCTGCTTGTTGGGTGAAGTATTTTTAGGGTTAATGGAGACTTTTTGGGGGGTCTTGTTTCATTAAACCACACTAGCCTGGAAGGAATCCATAGGTTCTCATCTTCTGTGGAAACAAAAGTAGAACCTCTTTTCCATAGCAACATATCCTTAGACCCAAATTTTGAAGTCAAGATACCTTTATGTTGGTTTAGCTTAGCAGCCTCCAGAATCAAATATCTCTCTGCAGTAAAAAAAAATTTAAAGAAAACACAATAATATACGTAATTCAGACTCTCTGTGTATTTTCCATCTTTACATGGCTTATATTTTACTCTGTTACTTTTTAGTATTTATTTTATTATCTTTACTCCTTTAATCTGACTGACTAATGTACTAATGTACTAAGCCCATGTACATTTATCCAGCACTGTGACCCATTCAGAGGTCTTTTTTTTTTTTTGGTCTGAATTTGTCTTTATTGCATATCTGTAATTATTTTCTGACCAGGAGTGTTTTTAAAATGGTAAGCATCTTGGTCGAGCAGCCCTGGATGCTGGCTCTGCCTCTCTTGGCCTTTCAGTATAGCGAAGGTATGTCTACCACCAGCTCTGGGACTCCTGGGTGGGAGCTGTGCTCACATCTTAATGCTGGGAAGCACCATGCAGCACACAAACCCTTTTTGTCTGAGCATAAGCTAAATCTGTGATTCAGCGTGCTGCACAACCTAGAAATGTCTCCATGTATGGCACCAGGAATCCACCATGCTTTCCTGCCTGTGCACGCCAAGCAGACCCGATCAGCTGCTTGCCCAGGTGGGAGTGCTGAGCAGCAGGCATGCTCTCAGATACTTTCCTCCTAACCCTGAGTGGGCATACAAGCACCTGGACCTGAAGTGCTGCGGGAGTACCTTCCGCTGCTTCAGCCAATAGCCGCTGAAATACCAGCCCACTGGGGCGTAGTATATTTCTCTTTAAAAGAAGAGCGGCAAGCTCGGCTCGGCCTCTTGGTTCCCGCACTTGGTTCCGGCTCCTGCTCCCGGCTCCTGCTCCAGCAACTAGGCTCTCTTCCTGACGGTTTATGGTGTATGTAAGTTTTACCCCCCAAAATAAATACCCCTTGAAAACCTAACTGGTGTGGGATTGATTCGCCATTACTGAAGTGTGTGACTGGCCATGCAGGTTAACCCCAAACATATGGACATCATTTTGTAAAACAGAGACTGCGCATCCCTTTCTTGGCCCCCCAGACCCGAATAATCACAGAGAAACTATATTAACTACAACACTGCTTGGCCAATAGCTTACATATATTCCTGGCTAACTCTTATATCTTAAATTAATCCATTTCTATTAATCTGTGTATTGTCATGAGGTTGTGGCCTATAGGTAAAGGTTCTGGGCATCTTCCTCCTTCAGCAGCTACATGGTGTCTTTCTGACTCTGCCTACTCTCTCTCTACCTCTTCCATCCTGGATATATTCTGCCCTGTCATAGGCCAAAGCAGCTTCTTTATTAACCAATGGTAATAAAACATATTCACAGCATACAGAGAGGAATCCCACATCAGTCCCTGGCACCTCGCAACCTCAGCTACAAGGTCTCAGTCACACTGTAGTGTGGGCCGTTGGTCCTCACAGCCTCCAGGATCATCAGCCTAAGACACCTTCTGTGTAAGCTACCCAGCCTGTAACCCTCAGTCACAGTCAGGACAGTCACCCCATCAGGTCTTTCAATGCCTCTGCTACACGTTTTAGCATTCTGTTCTGTTCTGGTCAAAGAAAATTAAGTCCTGCCTCACTCGGGTGGCACACACCTTTAATCCCAGCACTTTGGGAGGCAGAGGTAGGTGGATCTCTAAGTTTGAGGCCAGGCTAGTCTACACAGAGAGTTTCTGGACAGCTGGAGCTATGTAGAGAGACCCTGTCTCCAAAACAAACAATAGTAATAACTAAACCTCGAGAGCAGTATGTCAAGGAAAGCAGTTGAGCCCAGGCTCCTTGCCCTGGCTTCTCCATCAGTTAGCACGCAGCCCCTGGCTCTCCCTACACATCCGCATGATGCTCGCTGCGCCCCAGGAGGAGTGTCAACCTGATGGACTGTGCTGGCTCTTGAGTCCCTGTCAGCGTAGCCTCATGAGACAAGGACCTTGTCCCATACATTCTGGAGCCACAGTCACCATGCGAAGATTGAACATGGGCAAGAGACTGCTCCCACCCCACCAACAGCCCAACACTGTCTCCACATCCCTTCTGCTTTCATTGATGGCTTTGCACTGAGTCCTCAAACACCTGCCTTCTTCTTCTACCCACCTGTGTTTCCTGGTCCCCGCTCTGCCCGGCGGTGAGTGAGCGACCTGAACACTGCATATCACGTGTTTTCTGCCACACTGGAGGCTGGGACAGACCCCACACCGTGTGTCCAGGCCAGGAAACAGGCCCACTTGACATGTGACATGTCGGCACTGCTGGCCCAGAGCAGCTCCTGTGTGGGGGACGGGGGCGCGCGGGGAGGGCAGTGCAGAGAATGGAGTCATTGCCTGTTAGAAAGCTGAGGGTGGACTCAGAAACACACTGACTATTTTACAGTTTAGAGTAGCGTGCAGAGCAATGGGTGAGAACGCTTCACACGTGTATGTTGCTATCCTTGTTCTCATTCCGTCCCCTTCCGCGCATCCCTCTCCCTGCCTCTGAACCTCCAGCTAGTTCCCTTCCTTTCCCGATGGTCCTCTCTTCTTCACCATTCCTGCTGCTCCAGTCCTCTCTTTCCCTCCCTGAAGACCTCTTTCTCCTCCTACCAGGGTCCCCTTTTTAACTCCATGGCCTACACACACACACACACACACACACACCTATATGTGCACACACATGTAACTTGAAGCCTAGGCTGCACACGTGAGAGAATCATATGACATTTATCTGTGTGTGTCTTATTTCACTTGTGACACACAATTCCAGTTCCAAGCAGCTCCCTGCAAAGGCTTCGTTTCCATTCCGGATTTCACTTCCTTCACAGCTGCACAGATGTCCGTGGTGTGTCTGGACAGACGGCTCAGTTGATGAAGTGCTCGCTGCATAAGCATGAGGAGGCCCAGTGACCCCATAAAAAGCTGGGCATGGTGGTGCGTGTCTGTAACTTTGGCCCTGGGGATCCCCAAAGCTCACCAGTGTTGCCTATCAGTGAGCTCCAGAATCAGTGAGAAACTCTGTCTCAAAGCCCAGTGTGGCATGCCAGTGGGGTGGCACAGAGGGAAGATGCTAGCTGCCAATCCTGATGACCCAAGTGCAGTCCTGGGACCCACAGAGTGGGTTGTCTTCTGACCTCCTGTGGCACATGTCATCTGCAAGCTGTACCCACCCACATCCACAAACATAAGATAAATAATAGATTTGAGGGGGGCTGGAGAGATGGCTCAGTGGTTAAGAGCATTGCCTGCTCTTCCAAAGAGGTCCTGAGTTCAATTCCCGGCAACCACATGGTGGCTCACAACCATCTGTAATGAGATCTGGTGCCCTCTTCTGTCCTGTACGCATACATGGAGGTTGAATACTGTGCACATAATAAATAATAAATAAATCTTTTAAAAAATAATAATAATAATAGATGTAAGGACTAAAAACAAACACAATTTAATGTGAAAGATGTCCCGTGTCAACCTCTGACTTCCACATGCACACTCACCAAGTGCACACCCGTACACACCCACACGCACACAACAATACGCACACGCACACAACACATACATAGAGTACACCACAGCATCATCCCTCCTTCCTTCTGCTCAGACCTGCACAGACGTGGATGCTTGCTGGACACATGAGAAGTCCATTTCTCAGATGGAAAACTGGGAACTTCCCCAAAACAAATGACATCTGCCCAGAGGAAAGAGGCCACTCTCGAAATCTGCACTTCCCATCTCTGGGGTGTCCGAGGATACCTTTGGGAACTGAGGAATCAACGTCCCCCCCCCCCCCCGGGGAAGGCTGCTCAATGCAGCTTCGCTGTCCTTCCCACTTGGCACCTTAGCAGATGGAAGACTGACATGATGTGCACCCAGACAGAGAAAAACAGCTAAGCTGGCCTCTGCAGCGTGCAGGGGACGAGGTTAGCTGAGGGCTTGACAGGAAGGGCTTGCCTTCTCTCTCTCTCTCTCTCTCTCTCTCTCTCTCTCTTTCTCTCTTTCTCTCTCTCCGCCCTCGTCTCTCTCTCAGATTTATTGATCTTTATTTATGCTTAGATGTGTTTGCCTGATTGAGTCAATATGTGTGCAGGGGCCAGAAGAGGGTGCCAGATCCCCTAGAAGTAGAATTATAGATAATTGTGAGGTGCCTAGTGTGGGTGCCGGGAACTGAACCCCGGTTCTCTGCTGGAACAGCAAATGTTCTTTACCGCTGGGCTATCCCTCCAGCCCTGAGGAAGGGCCTTATTGCTACACAGTCGGTAGCTTGGAAAACAAACATACATTTATTTTTTTTAACTCCAAAAAGGAATAAAATAAAACAAAACAAAGCAAAGCAAAGAAACAAGTCCAGAGGAGTCTATGGAAGTTAAAAAAGGGGGGGCGGGCTGTGGATAGGAGAAGCAGGTGGCGTCAGATTCCGTCCCAGGGCCCCAGATACCAGGTCCTAGGTGAAGCAACACAATAAACAGAGGAAGCTTGGATCCCTCGCTGGCACTCAGAGTTCTACCGCCAAGCCAGAGGCCGCTTCCTTCCCCTGTGGCGAGTGTGTTCTACATCTGGCCACACACAAGGAACACACCCACGGTATGGAGCGGAGGATCTGGGAGGGGCCAGGGAAGACAGAAAATGAGGTAAAGAGGGCAGTTTACAGCCGGCAACACTGAACCGCACCACGCACTGAGCCCCACGAGGTTCCTGACGAGGACGACACAGGAGTGGCTGGGATTCAAGAAGATGGAGAAGTGGGATTGGCCAGATGCACACACCTGCACAGAGAGGCCCTCTTCAGCCTTGGGGACAGGGGCATGCCCAGCAGTGGTGCTCAGAGCCATGCCCCAGAGTCCCGTGTCCTGTTCACCTGCAAGGAGTTCCCGCTGCACCCTCCCTTGGGTCCTGAGCGTTCACCTGGCACAAGACACATTTCCTCTCACACTTAACACACTCACACGCGCGGACTCGTACAGCTCCTGCACACATATTCACACATGCACACCACCTTAATTTCTTCTTTCTCCGCTGGGACATCTTGAGCAACCATACCAAGGTTGCCTGTGACCTTGTCTTCTCTGGTGGCTAGAGTCACCCTGGCTGAGTGACAGCTGTATAAGCCAAGAGCAGTGCCCCTGGCCCACCCCCTCCAGACTGCATTCTCTCTGCCCTGCACCTGACTGTTAGCTGCCACACCAGCCAGGCTCCCAGCAGCGCTTCCGTGATTTGCTGCTGATCTATGTGTAGCATGAATTCTAATTGCTCTTAATAAGAACTCGGAGTCGGCTCTCAGGGGGTGAAAGCTGAGGTATCAGAGGAGCAAGCAGCCAACCACTAGAGAGTTCTCACTTCTACCAGTGCTCAGACAAAAAGGGCGCTCCTGTCCCTACGAGTCCTCAGACTCCATCCTCAGACAGCATCTGTTCTCTATGAATTCTCAGACTGCCCTGAGCTCCTGTCTCCTCCCACCTTGTATTCCTCTCTGTACCCAGTCATAATGCTCCTGTCTCGACCTCCCTAGTGCTGGGATTTAAGGTGTGTCATCTCAAGTACTGGGATCAAAAGTGTGATCTCTGTTTCTTTTTTAGACAGATTCAATCTCGTGTAGCCCAGGGTGGCCTTGAACCCACAGAGATCCCTCTACCTCTGTCTCCCGAGTGTGGGATTAAAGGTGTGTGCCACCACCGCCCGGCTCTGTGACTGACTAGTGGTTCAGCTCCGCACTCTGATCTTCAGACAGGCTTTATTTGTTAGATGACAGACAAAATGTCACTACCCCTATGCTCAGCTACTGCTTTGGAGAAGGCCAGCTGCCAACTCCGGGTGCCCTGTGATGGGCCACCAGCACTACAGTGCCCCCCCAGCAGGACTCTGCATGGGGTCACTGCACTTGAGGGAAGGCTGGAAGATTCCTGGCGCTCTACTCAAAGGAGATTACTGCTGGGCTGGGCTGGGCTGGAGCAGGAGAAACCTTCCGTTTTCACGCCAGACACCTACCTACATTCTTTCTGGAATCTGTTCAGAGTACCCTATTGTGACTCCCTGAGCATGGCACAGTGTGCTGCTAGTAAGAAACCTACTGTGCACACAGCACCTACTGTGCACCAGGGGCTTCTCTATGGGCTCCATTCTTGTGGACTCACTTCATAGAATATTCTCCAAAGGTCCTTGTTCTAGAGAACACAGCACAGAGGAAGGGAGAGGGACTAGAAAATGTAAGGGTGGGGTCTGGAGGAAGGTTTTGAAGGGGACTGTGGGACCCCAACATCTTCCTCTTTGTTGTCATCCCAGCCCTGAGGTAAATAGTTGTACCCTGTGCTGCGGCTGCCACCATTGCGTGCCGTCATGATGAATAGGTCCCAGAGCATCATGGTTAGTGGGTCACAGGCTCAACCCTGCAAATGCACAGGAGGAAGCCATGTGTTTAGAAGGCCCTTGTCCCAGGCAACTGTTGCAGTGGGGACGCTGACTCAGAGATGAGGAGCTGCGTGAGAGGCTCCCCGCCCCAGCAGGCCCATGTTCACTCAGCTGGTACCAAAGAGATGGCAGGAGGCTTGTTTTCCCATCTTCTCAGAGGAAGGAACACAGATGTATGCTCACACAGACCCAGCAAGTCCCCAAGCTTTCCCCCTGCCACGATTACTCCACACCACACATTAGCCCTGGTCATGGAAGCCCAGAGGCAGTCAGGGCCACGAGTCTGTTTCAGCTTGGGCAGCGACTTGTAGAGCTGGGGAGGATGAAGGACAGTTCCGTCCCCTCCAGCCTGTGACTCGCTTCTGCAGCGAAGTTGAGTCTTGAAATCCTATCTGCTTCTACATCTGCCACAGAAAGCACGCTCTCCCCCGCCCCATCCTTCCTAGCGTTGGGCCCCAGAATCGTCAGCCTGCCCTGGAGTCACATCTTAGAATTCTCAAAATAAGACCTGGCCCAACACCCTGGAGGGGACACACCCACATGTGAACAGTGGCAGATCTGGGGCGTGAAATCGCGGGTAATTTTGATTTCCTTCTCCGTACTTTCCCACAGCTTCCAGATTTTTCTACAGTGAATATGCATTGCTGTTATAATTAGAGAAAGAGAGGGGAAAAAAAAAAGACACCGTGATGGGTTTTCTCTTTCCCTCCCAGGAGACACAGCGTCGGAAGCCTTCCAGCCATTGAGTGTCAGAGGCGCCAAGCTTGTTAACCCAGAAAGGAAATGGGCAAACGAGAGGGGACCACCCTCACTGGTGCCTGCCATAGGGCAGATGTGGTGGCACAGACACCGCATCCATTGTCTCAACTACTCAAGAGTGCTGTTCTGGTCCCTGATTCACCAGTGGGGATATTGAGGCATGCAGGTGGGGCACCTTTCTCACGTTCACTTAGCTGGTACTTGGTGGAGCGAAAATTGAACCCAAAACTGTCTTGTTCTCTCTACCTCTGATAGGACATTCGATTTCAGAACATGCAGTGGACCAGTCATGCAGGCACTCTGGAGAAGAAGGTCCAGTTCCTCATGACAGGGACACCCTGCCCCATCCATCAGCCAACAAGAGACCATAATCCAGAATGGTTGTATGTCACTTGTCTTTCTCATTTCGTTTTTAAAGATTTATTTGATGTGTATGTGAGAGAGAGAGAGAGACAGAGACAGAGAGAGATGGAGAGACAGAGACAGAGACAGAGAAACCAGATTCCTTCAGAAACCAGAAGAGGTCACTGGATCCCCTGGAGCTGGAGTTACAGGCAGTTGTGAGCCACTAGTGTGGGTGCTGGGAACCAAACTCAGGTCTCTGGCAAAAGCAGTGCACCTGTTTACTGAGCCACCTGTCTTGCCGTCATTTGCATTTTTCTTTAGGACCGAGGCTTGACTTGTGTTCTGGACACATGGGCTAGACTGGCAACATTGGTGTCGAATACAAAGCCGCAGTAGATATGGCCACTATTGGCTTTCCTCTCTTGGAAATAATAACCATAAATATGGCAAGATTCGTTGACGCAGGGAGTCCATTGGCAAAGAATGGGTTGTTTAGAAGAATCCAGAAAGCAGAAGCCATGTGCATAAATATATCTGTGTCAGGGTCAACCAGTGCAGCAAGGAATTGTCATTTCAAATAGCCCAATGGGGAAGGCTATAAAAGTATTGACAATGGATCAATAATGGTACCAACTTCTGCAAGGCTGCTGGTGGTGCCATCTCCTGATGAAGCCCTTCTCATCCCGAATGGGGCTAATCCAGTGGTCCAGAGGATGTGGAAGTGCCCTCATGTAACTTTCAAGGTGAGGTCATGCAAGGTGTCGCAACTTCTGTCTTGGTCTCCATAGCTCCCTCTGCGGAAGTCAGCTGCTAGATCACCAAAATTCTTGAGGTACACTGTGAAGAGGCCCAAGTGCAGGGGAGCAGAGGTTCCTGCCCCGGCAAACTCAGCAGTGGGATGGAACAGACATAAAGTGAGGCAAGAGATGCAGATGCCAGAGAGGACATGGTTTATGATTTCATGGATGCAAAGATCAAAAACTGTCAAAATTCTGAAGTCACAGAGATGGCTCAGTGAGTGAAGTGCTTGTCACACAAACGTAGGATGTGAACTTGGAGTCCCAGCACCCACACAGAGGGCAGAGCACGGACGGGGTGCACCCTGTAATTCCGTGCTAGAGAAGGGGATTCCCAGCACCCACAAAGAAGGCAGAGCATGGGGTGCATCTGTAATCCAGCGCTAGGGAAGCAGAGACAGGAGGAACCCGGCCAGTCTAGCTGAGTCAGTGAGAGACCATGTCTCAAAAATCCGGCCAAAAAAAAAAAAAAAATCCGGCCAAGTGTGTGGCGGCACAAGCCTTTAACTCCAGCACCCTGGAGGCAGAGGCAGGTGGATCTCTGTGAGCTCAAGTGTTCCAGGCCTGTCAGAGCTACGTACTGAGACCTTGTCTCAAAATAAAATAGAATAAAATAAGAACGAGAAGAACGTGGAAAGTGGTTGAGCAAGTCATGTGACACTGACCTCTGGCCTCCAGCACACACATGTATGCAGGGGGTGTGACACCACCCCCCCAAACATGTACACACACATATAAACACAAAATAGCCAAAGTTCACTTGTGCTTTATAAACGCGGGATATCGGCTACCTTTGCTTAGCGGCAGGGTAAGTCTGGAGGGCCCCTCCCCACAAGAGCTGCTGGCACCCTTTTTCTCCCATGTGTGCGTGTTTTGCATGTTTCTATGTTTGTGCACCACACGCATGCAGTGCCCTCAGAAGCCAGAGAGAGACTGGAGTTACAGATGGTTGTGAGGCACTGGGTAGGTGATGGGAATTGAACCAGGTCCTCTGGAAGAACAACCAATGCTCCCAACTGCAGCACCACATCCTTTAGCTTTCCAAACCCCACCAGCACACTGTGACCATGCAAGCTGCCCTGCGGACAACGGTGGAGCTCAATAGAAATGTTTAAAATGATTAAAGATTGTCTATTTCACTAAAAATGTGAGGGTCCATTTTTTAAAATGTTTTAAAGTTATTATTCTCCACCCACTGTGTAAAATGTAGATACATAAGACCAGGCTATGGCCAGGGAAGAGGGAAGCTGCTTAAGAGAACATGTCCTCGTGACTTGCAGCCCTGTAAACACACACACACACACACACACACACACACATACACACGAGAGAGAGAGAGAGAGAGAGAGAGAGAGAGAAACAGAGACAGAGACAGAGAGAAAGACAGAGAGAGAGGATTAAAATGAGCAAAACTAAAAACAAAAACAAGCTGAGAATGTGTTCACAGCAGGGATCACAAAGAGAACATGAGGCCATTAGAATTGGGGCTGGTGATGTCAGGCCACTTGTGACACGGTCCTGAAGACCTAAGTTTGCACGCATGCACACACACACTACTGACAATAAATACAAATCTTTCATGTCATTAACCTGTAAAGATCACATATAAATTAGTTGAAAAGACCAAGGTGCCAGTGGAGAAGATACAAGTCCTTAAGCAATGGACAGTAAATAAAAATGGCTGGGACTGTAATATCGCTCAGCCGCTAGGGGGCGTGGGTTGCACTGAAGCGGAGAGCAAGTGGCACCACCCCCACCCCACCCCCATAACACCACGCCAAAGTTTTCCAACAGTTCCTTTTCGTTCACATTTTCAAATCCGTTTCCGAAGGCCCTGTCTGGGAGCTACACTGGTGGGAGACCTCCCCACCCTTCCCTGCCCTCCCCTCTCCCTCCCCACTCCTTCAAATGTTCACGCTTTCATTTCCCATTTCTGATTCTTTCTTCTGAACCCCATACTCCGGGTACAGCCCCAGATGTGTGCTCGAGGCTGTCTGCTGTGACTAAATGTGTCACCGTGAGAGCTGAAAACAACCGAATTCTGCTCATCGTGGGATAGACGGCCGTGAGGGGACCTGACCAAAATCTAGAGTCGCAGATGATGTGGAGATGTTTGCGACATAGTCTGTTGGTGACAGAACCCTAAAACTCTCAAAGGAAAAAGAAATCCCTAGTCAACAGGCCGTCCCTGAGTGTCACCCTGAGTGACAGCTCCGTGGGGGAAGTGGGAGAGGAGTTGCTTCCAAGTTCTCCTTCCTTTCTTCTCTCAGGGAGCAGAATAGGCTTTGGTCATCACCTAAACGATTTGAAGGGGAAAAAAAAAAGCAGTACCCGCCGCCATCCCTTGTCATTTTCTTAGAGAAAGTTTCTTCCTAAGTCCGCTATTCGCTGGGTAAAGGCTCGGGAGGGGCCGTGCCCGGTGCTTTCATGATCAGTCCTGCTCTTGGCTTGTGTTGCCCAGCCATTTCTAGTAGACCATCTCTCCTTTGTCATTCCGGAAGCTTCTAAAAGGCAGAAGCCCAGTTTCTCTGCTTTATTCATATCTAGCCACACCACCAACACTGGAAGATCATAGGGCTGCCCCACGCACGTGTGTTTTAACCCGAGATGGACACGGTGTCGAAGATTGCCTGTGGGCTGGAGTGGAGCCGTGGCACCAGAGTAGGGGAGGGAGCCCCTGAAAACCAAAAGGAGAGGCTGGAGACACAGGTGTGGTGGCATCTCTCTCCTGCTGACCCTTGAGGATTTGTGTCCCGTCCGCACTGACCCACTCCAGCCCCAGCTCGGCAAGGAGCTTGGCCCTCCACTCCTCGCCACTCGGCCTTGGCGTTCCTTGGTCACACAGAAGCTGGAGGGAATCCAGCTTCCTGCCGTAACAACTTATTTCTACAAGGCATCAGACAAGGAAAGCAGGTGTAGAATGTCAAGTTGAGAAGGAACTCCAGAGCCCTGCAGGATTTTTCCCTTCAAAAAACAAGGCTGCCAGTAAACGAACCAACGTCATTTATGTTCGTTTACATTTTTCTGATCAGAAATGCAAAGCAGGCAGCCTCCATGTTCCTGCAGAGCCCTTGAGTTCCAGAAGGAGCTGTAGAAATTGGGAGCAATTTCTGAAACTGTTAGAGAGGAGGCAAAATATTTTTCTTGTAGCATATGTATGTGGTGTGTGTGCGTGCATATGTGCGCATTCACATATGTATGGGTGGACATGTGTGGGCATGTCTGTGAAGCCCCAACGTTGATAGATCTGTCTCCATTGCCTTGTTCAGGAAGGTAGGCAGGGTCTGTCAATTAAACCCTGGGCTTGATGATTTGGGGCTAGTCTCATCTAACCAGCATGCCCAGAGCCCCCTCCTGCTGGGATCACAGGTAGATGCCATGTCCACACGGCATATGTGGGCTCTGGGCATCAGAACTTAGATTCTCTTGTTTGTGAAGCAAGAGCTTTATCCGCTGTGCCATCTCCCCAGCCTGCGGTGGAACTGTGTGGAGGCTTTGACAAAAGTGTTTCCAAAGAAAGAAAGGTGAGAGGGAGCCCTGGCCTTCCACCTGCCCCACCTCTGATGAGCCAACAGAGGCTGACTCCAGTTCTTGATCCTCTTGTCCCCACATCTCAAGCCCTGGGATTCCAGAAGCTATCCGCCAAACCTTCACTGACCACCCCCACCTCCCATCGGACCAAACAGGACCTGTCTCTTCCACAATGAAGGCTGGGCCCATGCACCTGGCTAGGTGGCACCATAGCCACTGGGCTCTCTTAGCATGCCCTGGTGAGCCTGTTCAACATCCCACAGAAAAACCCTCTTGGTAAGCTCTGGGCTGCCCCATTACCGGGCCAAGAAGTCAAACCGGGCTAGACCCCCTGCTAGCCTTCAACCCAGTGCTAAGGGAGGAAGGGAGGGAGAAAAAGAGAAAAGAGAAAAGAGAGGGAGGGAAAGAGGGAGGGAGAGAATGAGGGAGAGAAGGAGGGAGGGAGGGAGCTTAGCATTACAGCTGGTTGAATGAAAATAGTTCGCTCTTATTTGGGGAGAGGATCAGAGAGCAAGAGGACTCTTGAGGAAACGGGGGCTTGTCGTTTTCTTATTTTACGACATGGGATCAGAATGAAGCAGCAGTTTTTCCTTTTGTCCTAGGTACACCAAGTCACGCCCCTCCCACTCCCCTCTGAGGGCAGACTTAGGGACTTGTTCCTTTGGCGCCTAAGATGCATCTTGTGGAGAAAGTGTCACCAATCTTTGGAGATCTTTCATGCACCGTCACCTCTACCATAGACCAAGTGGCCTGGCTTTCATTTAGGTGGCACCCACTGCTCCGTGTAGCTCAGACCACAGCCAAGCAAATGCACGTGCTGGGGGTTCGAGGCCCCTGGAGAGATGGCAGAGCGGCCTCGCGCCGCCTCGACCCAACTACCACCCAGACCTGGCAGTCTGCCGGGCACAGGCCGAGAAGAGGGTGCAGAGGCGCGAAAGGCCCATTCGTGAACAGACTTCGGGGCAGGTGTCACCCCTCCTCCTGCCCCGCCCGGCCCCGGGGTGCGAAGTGTCGCTCACTAGCTGGTTGCGTCCGTTCGCCACAGGAAGGAGGGAAGGAGGCCGGAGGTGCCTTCACGACACGTCGCGGCCCTGACAGATCTGATAAAGAGGAAGGAAGCCGGAGACGCTGCGTATCTGAGCTGACAACTCCCCAAACTGCCGGCGTCCTGCAGCTGGCCTCACGCAGAGGTTTGCAGAAGTGGCGCCCGAGAGAAGGTCGCCTGCGCCCCCTGCCGGCCATTTGTAGAAAGCCCAGGTGACCGCTAGGGCTTTAGGATCAGGATCCACCACCACCTAGGTGGGTGTGCACAACTTGTCTCAGCCTGGGGCTTCTTAAATTCTGCTTGTTGCAAGAGATGTGCCCCCAGAGAATAAACCCAGTACTGGGTGCGCCCCAACTGGCTCCCTGTTTATCTGATAATCTAATTCGTTTGGTTGGCAACCTTAATAAGAACAGCAGGCACGCCTTCTGAAGATTACAGAGCATAGCTTCACACGGCTACAGTCCGTCAAAGGGACAGTCATTTCCTAGCCACGTGACTTTAAACAAGTGTCTTACCCCCCTGTGCCTCAGTTTCCTCATTCACTAAAAGATAGTGTCCTATATTAGGATCGGGAAAGAGCTCTAACATGGTCAGTCATTTAGTTCCTAGCATGATGAGACATACGCGTTTGTTGAATGAAAACCTTTAAGACGGCAGCATGGCTCCCCAGTCGGCAATGGCATCCCTGTCGGCAATGGCAGGGAGAGGGGATTTTTCCTGAGGCCTGAGTTACAGATCAGAGTCTATGCTCTCTTTTGCTAGAATTTCCACGTGCACTTGAACCTGCACCCTGAAGTTACTGAATGCAGAACTCTGCATACATTAATTAGGCTTATTTGGTTGCTGCTTAAATCCACCCCCACCACACACACACACCTCTTTTCTTTGAAAAAAATATTTTTTTTGAGACAGGATAGTATATGTCCCAGGCTGGCTTTGAATTTACTATCCAGCCAAGGATGACCTTGTGTTTCATATCCTCTGTCTTCACCACCTCAGAGCACGGTACTAGGGACTGAACCCAGGGCTTCATGCTTGCTGAGCAACCGCACTAGCAACCAGCATTCCTCCTTAGGCTGGGTTAGAGCCCATTCTGTCTCTTCGTCCTCTTGGGGAGGCTTCTTCACTGAGTAGGGAACTTTTTTTTGGCAGACATCCCCCAGCAGCAAAGCCACCCTGGTCCCCCTGTGGTACCCCCACTGTGCCATTTGTCTGGCTGTTTTAAATGGCCGGCAGTTTCACCATGATGTGCTTAGGTATGTTGTTTTTATTTCGCATGGACTTTACAGACATGGATGTATGACTCTTTTAATTAACTTTCAGAAGATTCTCAGTCATTCTTCAGCAAATGCAGCTCCTGCCCCATTGCCCTTCCCCGCCCTTCTCTCCCCGCCCTTTCTTCCCCCTCCCTCCCTTCCCCTCCCCTTCCAGGGTTTCAGTACACACAGGCTGTGGTCCATGCCTCTCATGTGGGTCTCGCTTTCTTGGTTTTAAATTGCTTTGTACCTTACCCTTTCTTTGCTTTAATTTGAGTATGTTTCTCTCTCTTCTTTCTCCCCCCACCCCCACCTCTGGTACATGTATGCACTTGTGTTTATGTGTAAGCGTGTACACACGTAGAGGCCAGATTGCTCCCACAATCAACCTACAGCTTGATGTGTTAACTAGACTGGCTGGCCAGCAAACTCCTGGGAACCGCCTCCCGGTCTCCACCTCCCCAGTACCAAGGACACTTGGAATAAGCATCACCCTACAGTATGTGACCTTTCGGTGTCTGGCTTGTAACGCAGAGCCATCTTCCTGGTTCATCCCTGCATATATTACTCACTGCACACAGATCTACATGCCAGCCTGCTGGTTAGATGGACATGGGAGCTGTCTCGGTTGGGTACCACACAGACAGTACCGCGATAGAAGCTTAAAGACACTGTGAATGGATGCCGCCCCTCCCACCAAACAGCCCCCTTCTGCCTTCATAGCCAAATTCTTTCCTTCTCCTGCCCGCTCTCCTGTCCCCAGCTCTCTCTCTGGAGCCCTCCCTCCCTTGGTTCACTTTAGTAAACCCAGTCACCTAAGGCCATCTTCAAAGACATCTATAATGGACTCTGAGCACACACATACACACCCCATCCCATCCCCCTCCCCCTCACACGAGTCCTTTTGGTTCCCCTGGAGTTTCACTTCTACTTCCATGTCATCGGTACACATATGACTGTATGTATCTGTGTAAGATCTAAGACTCACAAGTGAGAAAAATCAGGCGGTTTAGTTCTGAGAATCTGAGTTAAGGCGCACACGGGAGGATTGGTCACAGTTGTATCCATTTTCCTGGAGAGGACGCAACTTATTCTCTTCCTCCTCCTCCTCTTTCCAGTTTCAGTGGAAGTTTACTTAACAAGGCTAAGCAATATAAACACTTCAGAGAGAGACTGGAGCAGGCTGCCCCAAGGCAGGCAACAGCTTCATTCTTTATGGCTGAAAACCCTCCCATTGTGTAGAAACCGCCTGTTCTTAGTGCATTCCTCTCTTGCTGGGACATCTGGGCTGGGTTGAAGCTTAGTGTTAGGAACAGTGCTCCAAACACACAAGTGTGGAAGCACCTCTGGGATACATTGGCTTGGAGGCTTTTAGGTAAATACCCAGGAGTGGTATAGCTGGGGGATGTAGTTCGATTTTACAATTCTTGAGGAACCTCCATTTTGATTCGCCTAGTAGCTGCACCAGCTTGCATTCCCTCCTTAAGAAGGGCTGTCCTTCCTCACAGCCTTGCTCGCACTGGTCACGTTTTTTCTTTTTTTTTTTCCCCCTTTTTTTATTATACAATGTGTCTGTGTGTACACAAGTGCAGGTGCCTCAGAGGCCAGAGAGACCAGAACTCTGGAATTAGAGTCCCAGGCGGTGTGAGCCACCCAATCTGGAGACCAGGAAGCAAACACAGGTCGTTTGCAAGAGGAGTGAGTGCCCTTAACTGCTCAGCAGTTTTTCCAGCCCTGTGAGGCATTTGCTTTCTTGGTAATAGCCATTCTGGCTAAGATATAATGAATTCTCAATATAGTTCCAATTTGCATTTCCCTGTTAGGGATGTTGAGTGGTCTTTCAAATATGTATTGGTCATTTGGTTTCTCTTAGGACTATATTCAGCTCATGGGCCCACTTACTAAGGAGTGGCTCATTTTTTTCGTCCCCAGCCAGATGCACAGTTGGTATATTTTCCTTCATGGTGTAGGCATCTCTCCACTCTGGTGTCTGCTCTTGCTGGGCAGCAGCTTTTGCATACCATGCAATCCCACATCTGCTTTTGCTGCTCTGCCCTGGCCTCTGGTGGTTAGTTTTAAATTCAATTTCCCACAACCTAGAGTCATCTAGAAAAAGAGCCCCAGTGAGAAATTGTCTAGACAGGGTTAGCTTGTGGGTATGTCTGTGGGAGATTGTTGATTAACTGACCCAGCCTACCATGGGTGGCACCATTCCTTAGGCTGAGCCCTGGACTGTGTAAGACTGAAGGAGACAGCTGGGGGGGGGGGCGGCAAGCTGGTGGCCTGACAGCCTCCATTCCTTCCTCTCTGCCCCTGACTTTGTCTTCCCTGCAAGGTTAACTGTAACAAGGAATTGTAAGCCAAATAAACCCCTCCTCCTCAAAGACACTTTCGGGCAGGGTGCTTTGCCACAGCAACGGAAATGAAACTAGGACACTGTTTACATTTTATGTTCTCCCCTAGCTGTGTGTTCCATGCCTCACATACGGCTTTGACCCAATTTGACTCAACTTCTGCACAGGGTGTGAGCGGGGCATCTAGTTTTGCTCTTCATGTGGTTAATTTTCCCCGCACCACTGTCTTTTCTCCAATCTATGTTTTTAGCACCTTTATCAAATATTAGGTAGCGGTAGCATTTCTTGGGTTTGTGCCAGTACCATGTTTTTCTATGACTCGGTAGCATGATTTGATACCTCTATCATTGCTCTGTTTGTGATTACTTTGGCTGAGTATTTTGCTCTCCCATATAAACTTCAGGATCTATAGATATATTTTTGTGAAGAATATTACTGGAGTTTTGGTGGGAAATGAATCTTTTCTTAAAAAAGAAATCGGGAAAGTTTTTCAATAGCTTTGGATGTCTAGCTATAAGCCTGACCAAAGATAAAATATTTCTGGTTCAGTGGACATAGTAAGAAAATCCTCCCTAGACTTATCCCCAGGCCATTCTGGTTTAGACAATCCCTCTAGCCCCTCCCAAATGACTCTACACTGTCTGACAACCAACCCCACCACACCTGAGGCTAGATGAGAGGATCTGATCTCCCGTCTGAGTTAGTTTGCATCTTTCAATAGAAGTACGAAGACTTATGTGCACTTGGGACTATTGGGAGAGGTTTGCGAGTTGCTGTAATCACATTTTTATTCTCGTTTGGATTGTTGCTGCTTTCTCTTCTCTCTGTGGAAGGGGTTTCTGGCTGTGTTGGACATGCTGGATCCTTTCCTAGTCTGCTTTTGTTCAAGCAGTTATATGAAATCCATTCTTCTCCAGTCTCCCTCCTACTCTGTGTTTAGGGCTCCTTTAAGTATTTCCCGCAGTGCTGGCTTGGTGGTCATGAGCAGTTTTAGTTGGTGCTTGAGATGTCCTCATTGGTCTCTCAATTCTAAGAGAACTTTAGTGAATATAGGAATCTCAGTTGGCAGTTACTTTTCTTCAGGACCTGAAATAATGCCGTGTTTCCTGGCTTTGGGGGTTTCTACTGGGAGGTGTCTGATGCTACTCACTTTTCTCTTGCAATCTTTCCTGAGCCCTGTGCAGCCCTGGCTGTCCTCGAACTCAGGAATTCACCTGCCTCTGTCTCCCAAGTGCTGGAATTAAAGACAGAAACCCTGTCTCAAAAAAAAAAAAAAAAAAAAAAAAAAAAAAAAAAAAAAAAAAAAAAAAAAAACCAAAGTAAAATAATTTCTTTCAAAACAGGTACTTTACATAAGCTTAAGTTTTCCCTACTGATTTTTCCTCCAAGATCCAGTTTCCTTCGCTTAGTGTATGAATTATACTGACTTTCAAAATCTTTAAATTCATTTTATATATCTAGGTCTGTGCATCACATGCGTGTCTGGTACCCGAGGAGGCCAGAAGAGGTTGACAGATCTAGTATCAGCGTTACAGTTGGTTATGAAACACCATGTGGGCACTGGGTTCAAACCCAGGTCCTCTGGACCAGCGCTCTTAACTGCTAAGCCACTCCCCCAGCCTGACTTTCAGTATTTGGTGCCGCATGTTGAAATTCACTAGGAATCTGTGTGTTATTTTAGATTACGCATTCACACGTGTGCAAAAGTCATCTCTCTCCCTTTCAGTGCCATCCATTCCTACAACTTCCGGTCTCGCTGCACGGCTGAGATGACTCCACAGCAGCCGTGACAGGACACAGCTTCCTCTTCACGGTCCTGTCCCACATCTTGTGGGGTTACTGGTCCTGGGGCTGGAGAGTCAGCTTGGCAGTTAAAACTGTATATTGCTCTTGTTCAAGACCAGGCCAATCCAGCTCCATAGGATCCAATATCCTCTTCTGCTCTCTGCAGCCCCGCCCCTATACATGAGCATACACGTGTGTGCACACATAAAAGCCAACTATTTTCAAATTTTCCCTATTTTGCTAAGAGCATTGGTTTTCGCTGCACCAGGTGTGGGTTGATAAGCACTTCATTTTCCTTCCTAGTAAATGTGCTAAATCATCAGAAAAGCGGTCTCAAACACTTTACACCAAGTTATTTCCATGAAGGAGAAAAGAGAATCCTTTGGTAGTGAAAATATATTTATTTACTTTTTCTTAATACAATAGCTGCCAGCAATGTACTGGTGTTGATGTTCCAGAGAGAAGAAAAGGCAAGCATTCTGAAATGAGCTTTCATTCCTACCCCCAGGAGCTCTACAAAGAAATACCCCAATCCTGTTCAGCATTATGGTTTGGGACTTAATTTTTTTCCAAAATAAAATAATTTTAGTTGCCCCCCCCGATAATTGTAAAGATGAACCTTTAGAGGTCCACTGTGAGTTTCTAACAAATGCTCTCGCTCTCTCTCTCTCGCTCTCTGAACCAAATGGTGATTACTGTAGCCAAAGAAACTGGTGAGTCCTTTACAGCTTGAGAAGGTGTAAACCAAAACCTTCACTAAAAAATACTTTCTACTTCCCCTCACTTTTACTTTGTAGATGAAGACATAAAATCTACCTACATGTGCCTCTGGCGAGGTCCCAGAAGACTCAGTTGAAGGACAAAAGCCTAAGTCCTAGCGCTGACCCACCGAGTGTACAAACCCCTCAATCTCTTAATGGTATGCAAATTGCCCAATACTTCAGAGCTATGAAAGCTAATATTAAGAGAAAAATCTTATTTGCATTGTACTCAAGATCCGTAGCTAGAGAACAAAGGAAGTTATAGTAATTACAACAGTTCCTCAGTATCCACTGAGGAGCAGGGAGACTCCACTCAGAATCCCAGCTTGGAGGTGAAAGCTTGTAAGCAAAGTCACCACGTGAGATTAGGTGGCTCCTGGATTCAGCCCCCACACTGCACCGACTGCATGGAAACGGTCACATTTCAGCATCTCAAACCTCAAAGGCTTTAGCCATGATCTTTGCACAGATGGCGCAGTGGGTGCTTGCTGTGGGCCTTCCTCCTTACAGCTTCTGTTCATTTGTCAAACTCAAATTTGTTTAACTTTCTTCATATAAAACTGGCTCTACAAAGAAAAACAACTCTGCCTTTGTCAAAACCAAGGCAGGCTTCCCTTCCTTGGATGGACAACTAGAGACAGCAAGAGCAACCAGGAGGCAAATTAGGAAGCCATGGAGAAGAAACACCCAAGGGTGCGCACGTCAGCCACAGCCTCTGGTGTGAGCCCTCCCTCACTCCGTCCACTTACAGAAAGAAGAGGCATTCGTTCTCTAGAATCTTCCTCATGAAAGATGCAACCCCACCCAAAAACAAGCTGTCACTCCGTAAAGTTGGGACACTTCTGCCCATGGAGACACTGCAGGACCATTTCTCAAAGGAGAAAAGATAGTGTCGCCCCCCCCCCCCCGCCCCGAACCAGACATCACCACCCTGTGTCTGCAGTGATGGGTGCTCACACCCTGATCAGCAATAAGGGTGAAGCCATGGCCAAGGCCTCTCCCTGAGCCACAGGGGTGCGCTGTAAAGCTTGTCCCTGTGCTAAGCGAATTCCTGATCAGTTTGAAAAGGGGCTGCTTATGAGTCAGAACGCTTCCGCAGAGCCGACTTTTATTTATTTACTGTCTGCACACCAACAGGGAAAGCAGGCCACCTTAAAGCGGTGCACTGTGGGACGGAACACCTGTGAGAAACAGCACTTCTTCAACAAGTTACATTTAAAAAAAAAATCACCAAAAATATAACAGAGTCACAACCAGGCTCTGGGGTACTTTGTTTGGGTGGGATGGGGAGAGTAAATACACAGCAAATCTCTCCTTTTCCAAACTCATTCTCCCTTGTTAGACTACAAATAACTTTCATCTTAGACTTTGTTTAAAAAATGAGAAAACAAGCCAGATGTAATGGTGCAGGTTCATAATCCCAGCATTCGGGAGGAAAATGCAGGAAGATTGCCACAACTTGGAGGGCCAACTCGGCTCACCTCTCAAGTCCCAGGCCAACCAGGGCTTCAGAGTAACATCTCATCTCAGAACAAAGGCAAGAAAGAGCAGAGTACTAGTCCTTGGTGTGGCAAGGCAAAACTGTGGGAAATCCACACTAACTATGACAACCACAATGTATCTATCCCAAGATACGTGAAGGACCTCCCACTTGGTTTAATGCAAATGGAGGTGGGATGGGAGCATGTGACCTGTGCTTCATGGGAGTTTAAGATGGGCCAGATGATGTATTCTTCACCCCGTTCCCCAGAGACCCTGCTTTAGGAGTTAAGTGTACTTGACACTTCAATAAACTCACCCTGAACCCCATTAACTTCTGAGTGGTTCACATGCTAGTCCCAAGCTGCGGCAGCTAAGCATCAGACTAAGCAGTATTGGTCAAAGACAGGAAGATACACGGTCACCCAAAAAAGGAGCTTTTTACAAGAGGGAGGTGGGGCTTGGTGGGGCTCAGGGACAGAGCCCTGTCAGGCCTGCACAAAGCCCTGGGTTCCATCCCCAAGCACAATGAGAGAGAGAGAGAGAGAGAAAGAGAGAGAGAGAGACAGAGAGACAGACAGAGAGAGAGAGAGAGAGAGAGAGAGAACCTGTTACAATGAAGGCAGCAATACTGTTGCAAATGTAAGCATGGTCCTGGGTGAAACCCACAGGGCAGATAACAGAAGAGAGAACCACCCATCTTATCACTGAGAAAGCCTTCCCAGCGCTCAGTCTCTCAGTCTCTACATAGTATCAGATGGTACAATTTATATAAATGACACATTTTAGGTAAAATTAAGTATCTACCAAGAAACCAGCAATCTCTCTATGGAAGGTGGTCTTCCCAGACAGCAAGGCCCTTCAGCACACTCCAGCACAGTCTACACTGAGACAGGATGTCCAACACAGTAGCAATCCTTCCATATTCGCTATTCAATATTACAACTCTCCCCCATACATAAATATTCTTTGTACCATGCATTGTACACCAGCGAGAAGGGCCACTGATGTCATGGCTACTATTCTAATGGTTGAACATTGCACCTCAAATTCTGTCATCTACACGCAGTGAATGGACATGAAGGTCGGTGCTCCAGACTGATGGCAAACTGCCTCTCATGTGACGAGCTTGTGGCGGAGTACCTCCGACGGGCAGGGCAGGTGGGCAGGGCTGGGCAGAGAACTTTAGAATAATACTGCTTAGGAGTGTGTACTGGAGATAGCTACTACACTTTGTCTAGCTTTAATCCTAGTCTTGAGTAACTGCATGTTCATGCAAAATACACTTCTACTTTAGAGGAGGCAGAGCAGTCTGTTAGGAAAGCGTATTTTGGGGGAATCTGAAGGCATCTCTCTCAAAAGTGCTGTCTACTTGGCAAGTCTCTTGGCGACATCACTGTAAGCGATTTCCACCTCCTTGTCGCTGGGACAGGTGTTGGTGAACTCATCCCTGCTGTAGGCATTTGTCAGGTACCTCCAGATGCCCGTCATTTCTTTGGGAATATCGAAGTTGCGGTATTTTTTGGCCACCACCTGAAATACAAGAGATCAAGAGTTACACCCACCTTCCAAGTGGCCACACTAGACTAGTAATTCTGTGAACCTCTGTCCACACGTTCTGGGGGCAGGAGCTCTTCCAGGACTGCAGATCTGTTCCCAGCTCCCATGAAGGGGAAGCTCACGACTCCTGTAACTCCAACAAGAGGGGAAAGGTACCCTCTTCTGGCCTCCAAGGTTACCCAGGTGAACACGCACACACGGAGAGCAGCTAAGCTCACGTGGACTAGGACCGCGTGCTACTCCGTGCACTTGGCAACGCGCAGCGGCTTCAGTAGCTTGCCCTGCACATGGGGGATGGCTGAGTATAATCACTGGGTAATTAGTTTTTAAACATATACTATTTTAAATTTGTTTTCTTTTCTTCCTTTTTTAGTTTGGGCTGTTTTTTTGGGTATAATCTCATGTTAGTTACGCTGGCCTTGAACTCTTGATTTTCCTGCCTCCATCTCCCAAATGCTGGGGTTGCATGCCAGCTTCTAAAACTGTTTTTCTTATCTTAGATCTTTACTGCACATATAATGCTTATTTAATAACTCAGGGTGCTTGACATTTCAGGTTTGGAATGAAAAGGGCCAGGTGGGTGATGATGACAGGATTTGACGGTGTCAGTTCAGTGCAGAGTTACCTATTAGATCTTTGACTTTTTATTCAATCACAAGAAAAAAAAATTCTTTCTTCTCCCTGAGACAGGGTCTCATCAAGTCTAGTCTGGCCTTGAGGGGGCGCTCTGATCCTCCTCCATTTCCTACCTAACTGGCTCTAGGCTGTGTTGACTGTGTGTTCTCTGGCCAGGTGGGGGATGGCTTCTGTGAGGGGGCGCTGCTCCAGGCAGCTCCCCACTTCCAGCAGGCCTACCTTGACAATGTGTAGCTTGGGCAGCAGGTTGCAGTCGGCTAGTGTCATCTCGTCACCATCCAGGAATCTCCTGGTGCTGAACTTGATGTCCTCCATGCTGTTCTCGTCAATCTCATCAGGAAGGGGAGAGTTCAGGTACTCGTCCAGTTTCTGCAGTGTCTTCAGGAGCCCCCTCTCCAGTGCTGAAAGACATGTGAACACTGTCAAAGAGGAAGCCCAGCCCTGGGCAGGGGCTGGTGTTGATGCAGACCCTCAGCTTGAGAGCAGGACAGAGGCTCCTGCCCCTGGAGCCTGGCTACACGATCGTTCCGGCAACCAACAAACTGTCGTGTCCCCCGCCTCCTCCCGCCACATACAAACATGCTACAGCCCAGCCCTGTTGATACTAAAACTGCAAAGGCAGGCAGGGAAAGCAAGTCTACTGACTCACAGCTAGGAGAAATTCCTGCTGAAATGTTGAACGTGATCCTGCTCACTGGAAACTGTGGGATTCACCATGAAGAAATGTGTCAAGAGGCACCAATGCCTGAGCAAACAACGTAAACAGGAAACCTGGGACCTCACCCTGCCTTGTCACACAAGAGGCCAAGGCACACAGTTACAGTACTGAACTGGCAGTCTCCTTGGGAGCCAAGTGGACTATCATGCCTCAAAGAATTGGACTAAGTCACTTGCAAGCACCCGGGAAAACAGAGAGGAAGGCAGATCTCTGTGAGTTCGAGGCCAGCCTGGTCTACAGAGCCAGTTCCAGGACAGCTAGAACTACACAGAGAAACCCTGCCTCAAAAAAACAAAACAAAAACAGTGAAAATGGAGAGAGGAAAATTAGTAATTCATGTTAATCATTATTAGTAATAATTTATTGTTAATCATAAAGGATGGCCATGGAAAAAAGATACAAACAGGCACTAGGAGGTTCCAAAAAACAGTGTTAGCCAATGAACCTAACAAAGTTCTAAAACTTAGCACAGGCAAAGGCATTTGTCATGAGGATAAGAAAACACCAAGACTAACCACTGGGAGGCAGTAGCGTGTCACCCAGCAGGCGCACTCGGTCTGTGACTTTCCTATCTCTAAGAAGCTATTCCAAAAAAGAAAGTGCAATGCAGTAAATGCAGAATACACCGCTTCATATTAATTATAAAAATAAAAACCATTTTTGCTATGGAAATACAGCAAAATTTAAAAATGCAGACACGTATGAGTCAGAAGTCCATGGACATGAACATTTTGAAGTCAGTGAAAATACGAACTGGTACAGGTTTTGAAACTGTGGCAAATTAAAATGCATAGAATTGCTGGACATGGTGGCACAAGTCTGTCACCTGCATCCAGGAGAGCTGGGCCACAGAGTAAGGTGCCACCTCAGAGGAGGAGGGAAGGCTCAAGAATCCAGCTCAAGGACAGTCACTGGCAGCACAGTCCTAGCCAAAACCCCTGGAGGCCATCTACAAGGCCCAACAACTGGGAAACTGCATACAATCCTACTGTGCATTTCTAAAGCCCGAGGCAGACTTATTTGGACTGGAAGGACTGGGGTGGAGGCAGTGCAATTTGTGGTCTCCTGCCTCAGCCTCCAGTGACAGGAAGCTTTCTAATATATAGTGATGTGAGCACGCACAACACAGTTTTATATAAAATGACTTCCCAGTCACCTAGGATCTGTCACTGAATTACATACTGAAATCAGATTGAATTTACTATCCAGCTGTGAGTCAGAGGGGATTGGAGGAAGGGTCTTCTGGATAGGACGGGACCCCTGCACTCATGAAATCGCAGCAGCTGTGGTCGCTGCACAGGACAAAACAGTCAGCATTCTACCACGGGAATGGGGGCGCCTGAGCCCCATCCCTAGCTGAGGAACTACTGACCGTTGATGGCTTCTAGGGGAGGGAGGGTCAGTTTTCTTTAAAGCTGTGGCTCCTGGTAGGTCACCCAGGCTCCAGTGGATGGCCCCACACCCAGAAATATATGAATAGTACAGATTTTGTATCAGTGGGTTATTTAAAAAACAAAAAGTTTCTTAAATGAAGTTGAAAGAGTGGGAGATGGTGCTGAATCTGGGTGGCGCTAGTGGGAGAAGAGTGGACGGATCAAAATACAATGTGTGTGCGCAGGATAGTCTCAGAGAATAAATGCCATATTATAAAAAAATCCCTGTACCACCTTGGCTTTTCCAATGAACAAATCTTGCTCTATTACTTACATGATCTGTATGCACAGATTCAAGGCAGAAGTGTTAGGTGTGACATAAGCATTTCTGCTGTTTAATAAATACAGCAGTCTAAGCGCTGGCCCCTGCCCACTTTCACTAGACTAATGCCATAGCACCTAGACATCTAATTAGGTCCTAGGGGTCTTTAAACTCTTCATACACATTGGATTTTACAAGTATTTACTAGGCTGATAAGGCAGGGACTCATCAATGAAAAGCGACAGCACACGTCTGTGAACTGCTGCCCCGTGAGAGTTGGGAGACGGACGCCCCACTCCCTAGGCTTATTAAAGCATGCAACTGCTCTCGACAGACAGAGAAGAGCAACACACACACACACACACACAAGCATTCAACTCAAATTTGATTTGGAAGTGTTTTCTAAAGCCTCAGGCAATGACAGATCCCTGTGGAGAAATGTAGCTGGCAACTCAAATCCTCATTTACCAATAGGCATTGACTATACACAAAGCTCCGACATTAAGAGCTTGCTGAGTCCTTTGCTTACTGGTTGCAGCGCTCTAAAGACAACAGCGTAGGTGGCCACTTAGGGCACTAACAAGTTGACAGATAAAAAATAGAATACAAACTTATACTTAAGTGAGTCACTTTCTTTCCCCACCCTCACCACCCAAGGCAAAGGAAAACTCATTTTATTCTCCTGTCCTCCCCAATATGCAGTAAAGAAACCCAACCAATTCTCCAGCCCTCAAAAACTGCACACAGAATAAAAACATCACAACTGTGGAAAGCACAGGGGGCTGGTCAGCTAGCAGGCCTGGGATAAAAGCCAGCTCTAGGGACACAGCAGCCTGCACAAGCAGGGAGCAAAGGACACTCTGGGAAGAAGGGGCTCCAGCTTAACCTTCTGCTTAGGGAGAAGATTTTCAGCCACTACACTCCAGACACCAAGAGTAAAGACATGCAAATCCCACACTGAATTATGAAATGCTGCCATCTTAAACCAGATAGAAAGGAGCCGGAACCGCTGGGAGCGGAAACAACAGGGAACTCAGGAAGTGCTTCACTCTTAGGTGTTGGCTGCTATTAACAGCCCTGTTCACCATCCCCAGGCCCCACTCCTTGCCACTCCATCCCATAGGGTGCCAGGAGCCTTGACCCCAGCCCAAGCTACCACGCTGCCTACAACTAGAACAGACTCAACATATTTTTTGGGTTTGGGTTTTTGATTTGGTTTTTTTGACAGTTTCATGTAGCTCAGGCTGGTTTCATACTCCGTATCTTTTAATTAAAACAAATTGTATCTATACTACTAAACTATCCCTCACCATAATAATGCCCTGAAACAAAACCTCTAGTTTTATGATGCAAAGAGATCTGAGGGCTGATGAGTCTAACCACCTTCTAAAGGCCACTCCCAAAACTGCTTAGGAAGAGTAATTAATTAGCACACATATACACAACAAAGCACAGGACCACAGGCTGCCAGTACCCACAATAAACAAGGGATTTAGTAAGCAGTCAATCAAAGCTAAATCTATTTCGTTACTGCAGCCACTCGGCCCACTGCCCTGCCTGTGCCCTCAGTTCCCTGGAGGGCCACCCATGGCAACTACCGGACTCCAGACACTGGAGCAGGTCCTAGAAGGACAGCAACTCCTCCGCATGCTCCTCACGCTCACTGGCTTCCCAACAGCTCACAGTGTCTTTGGGGTTTGGCTTCACTCAGCTTCCTCCTGTGACACCCAGTTTAAAACTTTTTACCTTCGTTAGCCTCTGGCCTCGAGTTCTTGATGTAAGCAGAGAATTTGGCAAAGATGTCCATTCCAGCAGTGTTTGACTCCGGGTGTTTTGGTGACAGCTTTAAGTACCTACACAGAAAAGGTGACACTGGGTTACAGATCCTTCCAGAAGAATTACCCAAAGTTTGATCCGTCACCAAGCTACTGTGCAGGTGACACCAGCCATCTTTCAACAGTTACTGTTTCCTATGGTTGATTTTGAATGTTAGGAAACAAAGCTGTGCACGGTGTTTTTGTTCACATATTAATATTCTTGGCAACCAAAGGGCACCCACTCCCCACCTCCATTTAATGATAAGAATGCTAAGGAAATGGCTTGTTAAGGGGCCTGGGCCAGGAGAACACACATGCCCTAGAATTAGACTTCTCACGCAGGCCATCCAAGGGAGCTTTCCATGGTAAACAAAGGGAATGTACTCAACTCCATCCTCACATCCAACATGGCACCCATTAGTGCCAAGACGCTATCAGAACACAGTTTTAAAAGAGCCACAAAGAAATAAAGCAAGTCACACTCCAACTCTCAGTAGTCGGGAGACACAGCTCCCACAGCTGGGTGTTTAGTATGCCAGGCACTGGCCTGGCCCTGTGCAGCAGCGTGAGGGAACCAGACAACAGACAGCAGGAGGAGCCCAGGCCGGTCAAGCATCTTGATCATCCACAGCCAGCTGAGGACAAAACAGTAAGAGGACCATTCACTTCCAAACAGCCCCCAGTTTCTCTCTCCACTCCCTGTGCTAAATGTGCTGTGGTATATTTAGGACTGTGCTACTGCACAGTAAATAAACAGGATGCCAGGCATTGTACCAAACCCGCTTTTGTGCTGTGACCAAGTTTCATCTTTAAGAAAGTCAGGACACCAGTTTTAAACAGGCGCGCGCACACACACACACACACTTTACATGTTTGCATTTTAAACGTACACATTCAGTGTGTTTCTTCCTTAGAATGAGGGGGGGGGGCTGGGCAACTCCTCCTTCCTTCAGCAGGGCTTGCTTCCCCTCAGAGAGGCCCTGAGTCCTGCTTCAAGAATATTCATCAGCTGGAAGGCCCTAGAGAATTGGGGAAAATCCCACAGCTAAACTACTTATTTTAACTTACTCTAGAGGATGCTGTCTGGTCTTAGTCCCCTTAAATTAAAATGGTGGAAACAAGATTTGAAAGAAACTGTATTACAGGGCAATGTTTTCTTCTATTTCATGTCTCTCTCACATACATGCACATTTACATACATACATACATACATACATACATACATACATACATACATACATACATACATACATTCCAGGCTGGCCTTAGTGCTGAAATCAGCATGGTTTATTTACCTTTCTTCTGCTTGCTTTTGTGGATTCAGTAAAGGTCTATCCTCTAAAAACTCAAGCTGGTTTTCTTTTTAATAAGTCTACCCAGTCTCCAAATTTCTCAATTTTTAACCCTAGAAACTTCTCCCAAAAACATTACACCAAGTGTTTTAGTGAACAAATCTAATGAGTTTATCTGAATCACACGTGTGCACCAATGTTCTTCCCCACTACAGAACTCTCTCAAGGCCAACAGGCCTGGATTTCCTGGCTCCGAAGACAACCAGCTTGCGGTGCCAGAGCTATCAACAGCTCTCACAGTGAAGACCACACCGAGCATGCCAGCAGAGCCAGTGCGGAGAGCACAGTGCCTTTTCAGAGTACCCATGTCTTCCTCTAGCCCAGTGTGCAAAACTACTCCCGTGCACACCTGTGATCCCCGCTCTGGTGAAGCTGAGGCAGAAGGATCATGAATTTGAAGTCACAAAAACAAAATAAAGTGGCCTATCTTATATACAGCCTGCCTCTGAGTTACACACTGACACCTGTCATCTTCTGCCCTAACAAGATTTGAAAGAAACTTTCCATCTCTAGCAGCAAAGCACAGTTCAGGAAACCAGAGACGGATCAGTGCAGAAGAGGACACGGATTCAGTTCCTAGCACCCATGCAGAGGCTCACAGCACCTGTAACTCAGTTCCAGGGGACCCAGCCCCTTCTGAAGACCTCCCCGGGCTCCTGCACACACAGGTGTACATATAACGCTCAGGAACACACACATACACATTAAATATAACTTTTAAAACCTCAAATTTCAAAGCTTTTTGGATAAGTAGTTCCTTTATTAAAACAAAAATAGGACTAAAATCTAAATCATAACTATGACTAAATAACTAATAACAATTCTTTCCCCAGGGGACAGGAGAAAGCCGTTAGAGCCTGTGGAGTCTCACAGAAAGGTTCTCCGTGTTCAGCTTTGCGCTACTGGCCACATCTCAGGAAATGCCAGGGAGCTTGCACCTGTCCTGCAGGGGTGGCATCTTAGTGCTCACAGTTCCAACTGCTGCCTTCGGACAGGCTGGTCTACCTGCTAGGGCAGTTCTGCTGCCGCCCCCCCCCCAACACACACACACCAGGGCAGCGCACAAACAGAGCAGGAAGAACCCTCCTTAGGCCTGGAGTGAGCTGCAGCTCCACAAATGAGTTTGAGACCAGCCTAGGCTACATCAGACCTTGGTTTTCTTTTTAAAGGAGGAGTAAGGAGGAAGAACAACAAGAATAAAAAGCCTATCTATATAAAACTTTACTCAGAAACTCTTCAGGCTGTCTATAAATAAATAAAAAAAAACGCTCTAGAAAGAACTTAGCACACTACAAACACTAAAACAGAAAGACTTTTGTGTTTGGATCGAAGAAAACTCCATCTCCAGTTACAGCAGCTTTGCAATCTGTGCAAATAAAACGGAGATGAAAGAACAAGCTGGTGCTGCAGAGATGGCTCTGCTGCTCTTCCAGGTCCTGAGTTCAATTCCCAGCAACCACATGGTGGCTCCCAACCATCTGTAATGAGATATGGTGCCCTCTTCTGGTGTGCAGGTACATATGCAGACAGAACACTATATATAATAAGTAAATAAATCTTTTTTAAAAAAAAAAACTTAAAATATTCTTGAAAAAATGTACAGAATGAGAAACTCAGAAATGGTTTACAACAAAATACAATTTCCTTCATTGAGACTGAATATATTTTCCAACTGCCTCTCCACTTAGAATCTAAGGTCACCACAGTGACCCTGGCTCCATGAGAACTTTCAATCAGCGGTCTGAGACCAATCTGTCAATTCGGGACCTTCCTCAGAGCTGACAGACTTAAGAACAGAGATCTAGAGGCTTCTATGGTGCAGCAATCCAGAGACGTTTCCAGGAGGTCAGACGTCTGTTCCTAGCTGAGTGTCCAGAGCCCCCTATCTGCTGTGGGAGAACTTGGCTGTGGTTTATGGACATCCAAACTAGATGCATGGGCTGAGAGAGGGGTTAGGATCCATTTCAGTGTTTGCAGAAACTGTTCAGGAAATGGAAGGCCACCGGGACTACTGGAGGGAGAGATAAAAGAAGCAAGGACAGAGAAGAGCTAGCCGACTTTTAGAGCAGGACCAAGAGAATGTAGTTTTAGGTTTAACACAAAATTGGCAACCCAGGGGCAGTTCTCACAACACACAATGGGCTAATCACAGACAGAAGGATGGCTTCCCACATCTTTCCTTTCTACGGTCTTCAAAGGAAACACCTTCTGCCCCAAAATGCCGGTCACTCCTCTGTTCACCTGCTGCATACTAGCTTAAAAGTAAGTAAAGCTTAGTTAAGAGTCATCTCTTCTCCATACAAACCTTTCCTCCACCCATTCCTGTATCACCACCTGTATTTCACTGTGCTTCTTATGTGGTTGGTTTTTTGAGACAGCATCTCCTTCTGTGGCCCTGGCTGGCCTGGAACACACTGTAGACCAGGTGGGTATTAAACTCAGAGAGATCTGCCTGCCTCTGCCTTTCAAGCACTGGAACTGAAGGTGTGCACCACTCTGCTTGGCTACTGCTGTGCTTTTTTAAGAACAGGAGCTAAGCTTCCATTCCTGCTGATCCACGCTGTTCTGCTGTCTTAATAGCTGCACAGAAGATGGATGGATTGAAGAACTGATGAGTGGATGGACTGATGAGTGGATGGATGGATGGGTGGATGGATGGGTGGATGGATGGATGGATGGATGGATGGATGGATGGATGGATGGAGATGAGTTGGTGGGGAGATGGGCGGATGCTGAGCAACTAATTTTGGAACCATCTGACCCAGTAATCCCCATCAGTGGGAAAATTATCTGGACATGAAGAGTAAAGGCAAAAGCAACTGGCAAGAAAGGTTGGATCAGGAAAAAAGAAACACATTTTCTGGGCTGAAGAGATGGCTCAGTGGTTAAGAGCACTGGCTGCTCTTCCAGAGATCCTCAGTTCAATACCCAGCACTCACATGGTGTCCCACAATGTCTATAATGGAATCCAATGTCATCTTCTGATATGTAGACATACATGTAGACAAAACACTCAAATACATAAAATACACAAATAAATACATCTTTTAAAAAGAAAAGAAACGTATTTTCAGGTTAATTAAGCTGGTAAAGCCAAAAAGAAAACTAGTAACGCTTTGAAAATAGAAGCAGGATACAAAACCTTCTGTCTGCAGTTTAAATTTCCACTACGATGCCAGAGAGTCCTGGTTGTTCCAAACTCAACGCTGTAGGAATCTAAAGTCTTTGGGAAAGAGTGCCTGGGAACAAAGCTGTATTCAGCAGTGGCGCTGTATCCACAATTCTCATACTCACTTGGGGGGGCACAAGACTTCTTCAAGAAATTCCTCAATCTTATTTACATCCGTCTTGACCTCGCTGTTGAAGGTTATAAATGGTGGGTGGGTCCCGGGAGCCAAGTTCTGCAGATCTGCAGGCTTCCTGTTAGGCAAAACAGTGGTCAAGATGAGATCACTTTCCACTTTATAAAGGCAGAGCAAGTTCTCAGGCGGTTCTAACTCTTAAGCGTCTGGAAGAATGAGCAAGCCCCAGTGTTTGCTCACTCAGTGTAAGAGTGCACAGTGCTCTAATAAGCACCAACTCCACACACAGCACATCATGTATATGGTAAGAGCAGTAAGAGTCACTGATTTATCAACCAAAAGATAAATTTTTCATCCTTGGGCCTGGAAAGAAAGCTCACGATTAAGAATATGTTTGCTCTTACAGAGGACCCATGTTTAGCTCCCAGCATCCACACAGGGCAACTCACAACCACCTGTAACTCCAGATCCAGAAGATCTGATACCCTCTCTTCTAGCCTCCGCCAGTACCAGCACGCACGTGCACAGGCACGCACAGGTACACAAACACATGGTTTAAAAGAAGTAAGTAAATTTGTAAAAGATATAAAAAACAAAAAACCAGAGTCCTTCATTCTCATTCCAAATTCAGTTAGGCAGCTTAAAGATGGTGGTAAAATGAGGGGCAAAGACTTAAGTCAGTCTGCGACTTCAACCCTAACACTACCCAACTCTGACCAGGACAGAGGAGCAAAACTACTCCAGGCCTGAATTCTTTCGCAAAACTACTCCAGGCCTGAATTCTTTCCCAATTTTCTTTGTTTTGCTTTGCTGGGGAAGGGGGGGGGGGCATAAAACAAAGAGCAAGCTCCTGCAGTCCTGAGCTTTAAGAAGAAATCCCGATCCCTTTACCATCTGTACACGAGTCAGACTAAGGCAGAGAAAGAGGACCAGGAGAGTATCTAGTCTCCCAATATGTAAAAGATGGTATGAGCAAGGTAGAAAATAGTAGAAAATAGAGGTTGGAGAGATGGCTCAGAGGTTAAGAGCACTGGCTGCTCTTCCAGAGGTCCTGAGTTCCAAGGGTCCCAGCAACCATATGGTGGTTCACAACTATCTGAAATGAGATCTGATGCCCTCTTCTGGTCTGCAAGCATGCGTGCGGTCAGAACACTATACATAATAAATAAAACTTAAAAAAAAAAGAAAATAGCACAAAGTAGATAAAATAGTCAACATGTAAAAAATACAAGAAAGAACTTGTCCAAATCGATTTTAAGCCATCAAAAGATTAAGTAAAGCCAGGAATGGTAGCATACCCTTTAGTCTCAGCAGATCTTGGTGAGTCTGAGGCCAGCCTAGTCTACATAGCTAGCTGAAAGCCAGCCAAGGGTACAGACCTTGTCTACAAAAGGAGACAGACTCTGTCTCCAAAAAAAAAAAAAAAGAAAGAGGCTCAGCAGTTAGGCGTACTGGCTGGCTACTTTTCTAGAGAACCTGGGTTCAAATTCTAGTACCTACATGGTAGCCAAGAATTAACTGTGACTCAAGTCCAAGGGGATCCAATGCCCCTCCACAGGCTGTAATGATTTCAGAGGGAAAGGGACATGGTAGGTGAGAGCCAGAGGCTTCATATGCCATGCAGGCAGAGCGTGAGGGCAGAGTTTATTGAGAAGGGTAAAGGGGAGAGAAGAGAGACAAAGAGAGAGAGAGAGAGAGACAGAGAGAGACAGAGAGAGACAGAGAGAGACAGAGAGAGAGACAGAGAGAGAAAGCTTGAGACCTGCTTGCCTCTTCAGAAGAACAACAGGAAGAGAGCTGCAATGGGCAGGGCTTCTCTCTAAGGGACTTTTTGCACCTGCATACAGAGGACCCTGGGCTGGCTAGGCTACACTGCCTGAGTGCATTCTGCCAGTGACAGGGGTCTGCATAATGCCTGACTCCTAACACAGGCACTGCACAAATATACACAGAGGCAAAACACCCACACGCATAAAATGAAAATAAAATCTAAGAAATAGAATTGGCAAGATGCAACCTAGGAGTGGTGGCACACTATAATCTGAGAATTCAGGAAGCTAAAACAGGAGGATTAACCCTGGCTAGACTGGGTACCACTCAAAGAAGGAAGACAGTAGAATCTCTAAAAGCAAGGCTATCTCAAAGACAATAAAGAGTTAGGCGAGAAGTCAGTGAGCACATGGCCGTATCTACAATTACTAAAGAAATCCAATGTGCAACAAGGAAGACTACTAGGAAAAATGAAAGTATTGTAAAACACTGATAAAGATGGCTAAACTTTATAATTATAACCACCAACAGTAAGGAATGTTGCTCCTACTTGACTAAATAAAGCTCACCCTGCCCTCCAGGGAATATTAGCATCAGTGTGTGATTGGTGTATTATTTGGTCAGTGACAAGACAAAGAAATCATAAAGCATCATGACATTCACTCTGAAACTAATCTCGCCTCTGGGACATGTATTTCCCAAAGCTAGGCCTAAACTGGGCATAGTGGCTCTCACCTTTAATCCCAGCTCTCAGGAGGCAGAGGTATGCTGTGGGATAATGGTCTTTTATCCTGTCACTTGTATTATTTTTAATAAAACGCTGATTGGCCAACAGCCAGGGAGGAAGTGAAGGTGGGACAACGAGAATTCTGGGAAGAATGAAGTCTCAGTCTGCAGTCAGTCACAACCCAGCTGCAGAGGAAACAAGATGTGACTGCCTCACCGAAGAAGGTACCAAGCCACGTGGCTAACATAGACAAGAATTATGAGCTATAAGTTATAAGAGTTAATAAGAAGCCTGAGCTATTAGGCCAATCAGTTTATAATTAATATAGACCTCTGTGTGTTTATATGGCTGTGGGACCTGGTGGGACAGAAACCTTTGCCAAAAGAGGTAGGCAGATCTCTGTGAATTCCAGGACAACTAGGACCCTACAGAGATCAATATGGAGGCCCTGTCTTTGGGAGGGTGGCAGGGGAGGTCAATAAACAAAGCAAGGTCTAGGACCCTTTTGTTTTGCAGCCCACATTTAAAAACTCATCTAAGCTAGAGAGATGGTTCAGAGGTTAAGAGTGTACGCTGCTCTTCTAGGACTGAGTTCGGTTCCCAGCACCCACACGGGGTGGCTCACAACCACCTGTAACTCCAGCTCAAAGGATCTGATGTCTCTGGCTTCCTAGGACACCACACTCATGTGCACATATTCACACACAGACAGACACACTCTCATAGCCCAGTGTAGTGACCAGACGTGTGTAGCCCAGCACTCAGGAGACTGAAGAGGAATCCCTTCGCTCCAGAGCAGCCTGGGCTGCACAGAGTTCCAGGCCAGCATGAACCACAGATGACACACAGACAGAAAGCAAACGCTCACAGCACCTGGAGACATACACTGAGAGAACCAGAACAGGAATGGCCAGGAATTACACGGAAATATTTCAGAAAAGATTCACTGTGTTCAAATTCACTTGAACCCACATCCAAGCTGGCATTGAACTTCTAATGCTCTTGTCTTGGCCTCCAGAGTACTGGGATTATGGGTGTGGGCTACCTATCATACCTAGCTAATTCTATCCTGATATGTTTGAAATTTTTCATAATTAAAAAAGAAGCTAACAGCATATCCCTTCAGAGAGCTTCCCACGCCACACAACCCACAGAGCTATTTATCTTATTTTTAAATTAGCCAGCCCCGCCTGCTCTTTTCCTTCCTTCCTGACCACAAATGCAAAGAATCTGAATTTAAAAAAAATTAAATATATCACAAAGGAGAATTACTTTGACATTAAAAAGGATTTGCAAAGGAATGGACTTTACATGCTACAATTAATCCTGCTACAGCCATTTCCCCAGGTCCCACTCATTCATGCCTGCTCTCTGGGTCCATCTTTTAATTTAGGTTAGGAAAAAGTGTCCCTTTCTTTGGCTATACTCCAATCAAAGATAAAAAGATTAGCTTATGCTGATGTTTTCAAGCCCAGCACTGGGAGGCACAGTAAAAGCATAAAGGTGAAAACATAAAGTCTGTATTTTTATGAATGTTATTTTATGAACAGGTTGGAGCTGGATAAAAGGAACAATAAAGGTTCAATGTTTTAAAAACAGCCGACGGAGTGGATCAACGTAATTAGTTCCTGCTTCCAAAACTAGGCGTGGCAACTTTTCTTAGAGGAAGGGGCAAAACTGAATGAAGCCAGAATGAAAGGATTTGGTAAAGCCTCCGACTGCTGGCTCTACCAATGACCAAGCAAACAGCAGCTAAACAAAGGTATACAAATGAGGTCATTAGGGCGTCCAGGGTTCCATTAACAAAGCATTCTGTAAGGGGGTAGGTTATGTTAGTTTTAACTTTAATGGCGTTAAGGGTTCTGAATTGGTTATTCAAAATCAAATGATTTGTAATAATAAAATCTGATTAATTTAGAGGATTTATTTGACAATGGGACATGATGCCAGACATATTTATAATTACCAATTTTCATTAATATTAATGACTGGTTAACTAGCCTATCTTATTTCTACTTGAAAGCTATATAGACTTTGAAAACAACAAAGGTCGTAAAACTGCTTTCAAGGATTAGTTGTTGACATAAAGGCCCTTCTATCTAGGGAGCAACCTCAGCATCTCTCAATGGGTAATCACCAGAGACAAAACAGGAGTGCCAGGCAGGGAGGTGACTCTCACACAGAGCCATCTGTGACTGCTAGTCCTCCCCTAGTGCTCCACGTGACCCTCAACAGCCCCTTTCCCAGATGTCTTCCAGACAGGAGCTGTGGCTGGAGACAAGCTACGAGGACCGGCTGAGCACTCTGGGACATCTGGTTTATTTCCTAAAAGGCCCTCAACCCATATCCTGCAGTTCGCTTAAGATCATTCAAGTTTCCCCAAGTGACAAAAGCCAGGGCCCAGGGTTCACACCTTGAAATTCTGCCTGAGTTATGTGGACCTCCAGAGCTGAGGCCTGGATCTGATGTAGCTCTACTTTACCCTAGGAGTCTCTGACTGAAATACATGATCCATTCTTTCCCATTTTGTTTCTAGATGAAAAACAAGAACAAACAAAAAGCAAACACCGAAACAAGAAAAAGAACAGGAGAGAAAAGGAAGGAAAAAGGGAACCCAGTTGAGGCTAATAGTGTAACTTAAGTGGCTTGATTTCAATTGAAATCTAACTCATCCAACTTACAAAAACGGGAAGGCGTAGGCTGGTTGCTTGGTATAAAATGAGCAGAGCACAGCTATCCCACATGGGAGCTGGCTCTTGGGTCACCTGTCTCTGACCAAAAGCGGGGGGGGGGGGGCTGTCTCTTGAGTTGTCTTTCAAAGGTACCAACTTTAAAAACACAGCATTATATACGGCGAGAGAAAACTTGACATTATATAAACAATCAAAAAAAAAAAAAAAGGCCCCCAGCCTCACAAAGGTTAATAGCAGGGCACCTCTAATTGTTGTGTAATACTTCGTTCAATTAATTGGTTGTTCCTTACTATGAACTATCTACAATCTTCTGGCTGTCACAGCGGAGCAGTCACCGGCTGTGGTCTGTCTAGTTACAGCGCTTACACGATTCCACTGAGCTTTACTCCATGCTATAATCAGCTCACTGTAGTCGACTTCAGCATCAGTTTGTGATACATATACATACATATATAGATACAGAGAGATAGTGTGTGTGAGTGAGCTGGTTTTTGTTTTTCTGTGTAGCCCTGGCTGTCCTGAACTCACTCTGTAGACCAGGCTGGCCTCAAACTCAGAGATCCACCTGCCTCTGCCTCCCAAGGGCTGGGATTAAGGACATGTGCCACAATGCCCAGCTATGAAGCAATATTTTAAAAATAAAATAACACTCTCAAGACTTCAGAACACATTTTAAGAACACAATGTATTAGTAGAATTTGTATGGATAAGGGGTTTAGAAAAATATTCATTATGGGGCTAGAGAGATCTGAGTTCGGTTCCCAGCACCTACAGCAGGCAGCCCAAGGGATCTGATACTTTCTCTGGTATGTATACATACATACATACATACATACATAATCTCCACATATATATGATCTCTCTATAATTTCCACATGTATATATAAAATCTAAAAATAAAAATATCTTTAAAAATAGGTAAATTTTTAAAAAAAGAAAAATATTCACTAATCTCTTTTCTAATTCACTCTCAACAGCCTCAGGAATTATTCTGACAATCTCTTAGAGAGAAAAAAAACCACAAAATATGCAGTAGAAAAATCCTCCTAAGGAAGAGGGGCAGAGGGAAGAAGACAGAAAGCAGATGGATGGACACTAGCTCAGCATCTATGAAACAGTCTCCAGACTGCAGGGCTGCTCTAGGGTTCTCAGAGCTTCACAGAGGAAGATGAAGTCCTGCCTTTCCCGAATGACTAAGGGCCACAGGAAGCTGGTAGTTTCTCTAGAAGCCTCCCTGTTCCACTACATTTACCCTCCGCATGGGTCACTCATGCATAGGCTACTGAAGAGCTACCAGGAAATGCCACTCATTCTCAACTTCAGAAACTAGGACAAGAAATGTGATGGTGGCTCTTGTTCTGAGGGATGGTTGCTCATGCTGTAGCTGCTGTTAAGACACAGGGCCTCATGTGTAGCCCAGGCTGGCCTGGAACTAGAGATTCTTGTTCCTTACAATCCTGGGATTGCAGGCATGCACCACCATGCCCAGTTTGAGACACAATAAACTGAAACCATCTTGTGGGTCTATTTGGAAATTAGATTTTGCTCTGAATTTATGACTCTTTTTAAAAGGTTTGGCACTCTCATTTCCATTGCTCCGTTGTTTCATTATAAAGAAACTACACTGAAGTCTAAGCTCTCACCACAATCCTCCACAACAGTTTCGTTACTATAGTAACTAGACTCCGAGCTGACTGATGCACTGTATTACAAGTGGCATGCCTCCATCTGGGGTAGGAAATCACTATGACAGGGTAAGTAAGATGGTTTTCCATGTTTAACACAGAATAGAACTGTACATTTCCCAGGATTTTAAAAAGTAACCTCTAATTACTTTTCTCTGTTTTCTATAATTTCTATGTGCAAATATCTGATTCACTGGTATTATGGCAGACATGACTGCTTTTCATGATAAAAAGTTAATGTTAGGGCTGGGTCGGTATAGAAGGTGGTTGCTGGACAAGTATGAGGACCAAAGTTCAGATCCCCAGGACTCTTGTAAAATCCTGGTATGGCCACATGTGCCTGTAACTTAGAGACAGGCAGATCTCAAGAGCCAGGCTGGCCAAAATGGTGAGACCCTGTTCTCAGAGATGGAGCAATGGCTCAGAGGGTAAGGAACAGGGTGCCCTTCTAAGAATCCAGGCTCAATTTCCAGCACCCATAAAGTAGGTCACAAACTATCCGTAACTCTAGATCTATGGTATCCGATGCCTCTTCTGGCCTCTGAGGGCACCAAACACACAAGTCATGCACAGACATATATGCAGGCAAACACCCATGTACATAAAATGAAAGCAAGCCTCTTCTCAAGGGATTACGATGGAGAGTCATAGAGAAGGACACTCAATATTCCCTTCTTAGAGCATACACATGCACACACAGACAGACAGACAGACAGAGTTAACATCCTAAAGTTACAATTCCTAGGCACGTCCCCAGAGCAGAGGTCATCAACTGTACAGAGGCAGGTGACTCAGTGTGTGTCTTGACTGTCTTCTCTTCAGATCACTAATTTTAGATACTTTGTTTCGTTTTTGTCTTTTGAGACAACTTCTCTAACTACCCTGGCTAGCCTGGAACTCAACTGAGATCTATCCTCCTGCCTCTGCCTCCCAAGCTCTGAGATTACAAACGAACCTTCTTCACCTTCTTACACCCCCAGCTTTCTCCTCCCCTCTCCCATTCAACGCTGAGCTATAGGACTGGAAGGTTTGACTCGGATGGAACTAACAGAGCAATGGAGACACTGGTCTCTGGTTTAGGAACTCTGGGCACAATGAGAGTAGTACCGTCTTCAAATTAAGACCCTGGATACCCTGGTTACGGCCAGGAGTCTGTCAGTCAACAAAAGCCCTGTAAATCAATAAACTCTAATTGTTAAGAGGTCAAAACCAGCTGGGCGGTGGTGGTGCTTGCCTTGAATTCCAGCATTCAGGAGGCAGAGGCAGGCGGATGTCTGAGGACAGCGAAAGCTATCTTGAAACCACCGTCCCAAAAAAGATAAAAGAAAAAAAAGTCTTAAAATAGTCAAAAGTACCCTGAACAGTGCCCATCACACAGCTGAGACTGAAGGTTAACCTTCCCCTTGTCCTAACTTGAAAGAGCAACTGACCTTCAGAGGATGAGGCTTCTTGCCCTCAGACTCAGGGTTACTTCTGGCAGGGCTCTCAGCGCACAGCCAGGCCTTACTCCTTTCTCCCAAGCTGCCCAGATTTTATCCCCACATGATGACATGTGTCTGCTGTTGGACTCCCAGATCTAAAGCATGCTTATCTGCAGCTTTTGTTCAAATAGCAACTGCTGAGCTAGAGACTTTTTCTGTGGCCTGGATGCCATTTTATCTAAAATGCCTTTAATACAACTTCATCATGAACAGAGAAACAGACTTGGAAATAACTCCCGCTGGAGCATTAAGGCTGCGCTGGAGGCAGGCAATGGCAGGGTTGGAAGGCTCACAGAAGGCACGCATACGCCAGCACAATCATTAACACCGACTGAGACTGAGAAGACACGCTGTGCCAGAGCCAGACCCCGCCTGTTCTTACGGAGGAAAGCTAACAATCACTGCTTCAGGGTACAGAGTGGGCTTCTCTGGAGCTCTCGGGGGGGCCGTCACTCTGCGCTGGCACGCTCTGGGATCAGTACTTTCAGTGCAGAAGTGGGCAATTTCCAAGATATTCAGGAAAATAAGCTCAGTGGGTATTTTCTCCCCACAGACTTGGAGAGTCACAAAGCTTTAAAACTAAGGATACATTATGGAAGGTTCTTCATACCGTGGGGCACGTCACTCTGGTGACAACTTTATTATATGTTGTTTCTGAGCCAGGGTTCGTTCTCTTGGGTCACCCGCTTTTAAAAATGTTCAAAACTCTGTAAGCTCATGGGAAAGGTCTGAACGGATAAACATCACGGACCCCTAAAAGCTGGGGTCTTCCAGGAAAGAACACTGATGACCTGGCTGGAGGGGGAGGAGTCATCATGGGCCTTGTAAACCTTCACTTTATCCTCCTGAAAGTTAATAGAGCATGGGATCAAACACCGGTAACACCTGTACTTGGGAATGGGCGGGCAGGGGGAGGGGAACTGCAAACCTTGTCTCTGGGAGGGAAAATTATCTTGTTTGTACTAGAGAGCTAAGATTTCTAGAGAAAACCAAAACCCTCAAACCCTAACTTTAGCTGTTCTATTGATCTAATACATAACCCTAGAAAATGCACATCCTTGGTAGTTTCTGGCTGTAAGACCCCAATATCTATTTCCTATGTATCAGTTTTTGTATACGGAGTACAATACTTTCAGGTACACCAGCCCTCAAACACCAATCAGCTTGCAGCAGTAACGCCTCCCAGAGTCTGTAAAGGAGAAGTAGGCCCCATGCGCTCATTCCCCACCAGATTCGGCATTCCTGGTCTCTTGGACAAGCAGGCACTGTGCTCAACTGCTCAAAGAAGTCTTTTCAAAGCATGGCAGCCAGCTCATTTGTTCCGAGCTAAAACTGGAATAGGAGAACACCACGTAGCTTTGGACATAGTAAGGGTGTGTGTCTGGGGTATGGTCTAATTTTAGGAGTTAGACTGAGAAGCTTCCTTTTTGAATATATGTAGAAAAATAAAAGTAATAGCAGGGTCACTGCGTGACTTATTCCACTCTTAAAACAGCTCTGTCCAGCAGGAACAGAGCAGTGTCTTCTCAGGAGCCTGCAGTCATTCCAACTCTTATTCTCTGATATCAAAGGCTTATTTTCTACATTCTCCAAAGGGGTTCCTCAAAGACTGGCTATTTTCAACAAATAAACTTTTTTCCCTTTTTGAAATAAGAGTCTCTCTCACTCTACAGCTCAGGCCAGTCTTGAATGAACAATCCTCCTGCCTCTGCCTCCCAAAGAAGAGTCACCCATCCCAATTAACAAATACGTTTTTAAATCTTCAGCATTTCAAAAACTGTTCCAAGGTCAAGCATGGTAGTGTAAGCCTTTAGTCCCAGCACTCAGAGGTAGGTGGACCTCAGTGAATTCAAGGCCAGCCTCATCTACAAAGTTAAGTTCCAGGATAGCTAGATCTGCTACACTGAGAAACCCTGTCTTGAAAAGCCTATTTTAAAAAAAAAAAGAAAGAAAGAAAAACTGTTCCAAAGAAGTAAAAAATAAATAAAGCACAGGCAAAGACCCCGTGGGATGCTAACCTAACTGGGAAGCGCTCTCTGACAACTCTCAGGATAAATAACTGTCTGCCGTCACACGGCAGTCTGACAAGTTTTCCCTAGACACTATTAACAACTTGAAATGCTTTAAAAGTAATTAGTAAACAAGGCTGAGGCATTTATCTATGTCAAGGGCACTATGTGGAGCTATGAGGATGGTTCAGTGTTAATCAAACACACACGGGCCCTGGTGGTGCACCACCACCCCTTCACTCTAATGTTTGTAACATGTTAAATCTAGCCTCAAACAGAAAGTTTGAATACCGTGTGCTTCCTTCATGGGCAATCAAAGCAAAGGGCAGGAAGAGGATCCAAGCTAGAGAAAACCTACACACTTGCAAGGCCGTTCCACACCACAGCCACGTCTTACCTTTTCAGATCGACGGTTGTGACGCTAAACACAACTCCTTTGAGCCAAAGGATCATGAAGAGCCTCTGTGAGAAGGGGCAGTTTCCGATGCTCTCACCATCACTGCCAGCCTGCAAACAGAATGAAACATTTAAAACCAAGGTCAAAAATGAGGGCATTCAAGCAGCAGAACTCCTACGAATTCCGATCTGAAATATTAGGAGTGGCAAGGAGAGCGGAAATGCAGGTCTTACATCTGCCTCAGTTTCTTCTTAGAAATGGCCAGTCCAGCAGAGCACTGTTCCAGATGCCTTTGTATCATAAAGGAGACTTTGTCACCACTTTCCAATGTGGCGGCCAGCAGCAACATCTTGCCAATGACTACTTAAAATAAGGGTAGTCCCAATCTAATGAAGACATCATTTTATTTATCTTTCTTTCCTTTGTGTGTGTGTGTGTGTGTGTGTGCGTGTGTGTGTTTGTTTGGTTTTTGTTTTTTGAGACAGGGTTTCTCTGTAAAATAGTCTTGGTTATTCTGGAACTCACTTTGTAGAGCAGGCTGGTCTTGAACTCACAGAGCTCTGCCTGCCTCTGCCTCCCAAGTGCTAGTATTAAAGGCATGCACCACCTCATTTTACTTATCTTAAAAAAAATCACATTTGTTCTGATTTTGCGGCAAGCCTGGTCACAGAGTGAGTTTCAGGAGTGTTACACAGAGAAACTCTGCCTTGATTAAAAAAAAAAAAAAAAGTCATGTTTGGCTAATAGCTGTGTGATGATTTGACTGAGGTGATGACTGAGGCGCTCCCCATATTTTTTGGTATTTGAATACTTGGTCCCCAGTTTGTGGCACTGTTTGAGTATGATTAGGAGGTGTGGCTTTGGTGGAAGAAGTATGTCACTGGGTGTGGACTTGGAGGTTTCAAAATCCATAAGCCATTTCCAGTTTGTTGTTTCCTTTTTGTGGTTTGAGGTGTGAGCTCTCGGCTGCTGCTCCAGCAGCCAAGCCTGGCACCTGCTGCCACTCTCCCCACTTGTGGAGGGCCGGACCACATTCTCCATTGCTTCTAGGAACAAAGGTAGAGATTGACCTCTGTGACCCCAAGGTGTGGCGGTACACGCCTTTAGTCCTGTTGCCTGGGCAGCAGAGGCAGATTGACCTCTGTGACCTCAAGGCGTGGTAGTATACGCCTTTGGTCCCAATGCCTGGGAGGCAGAGACAAGCAGATCTCTGTGAGTTCAAGGTGATGTAGCACACGCCTTTAATCCCAGCGCACGTGCTTGGTAACTCTCTACCGCTGCATCCCTGCCTACTCCCGAGGCATCATCTGGGATAATGGGCAGTGGACCCATCCAAGAGTGACACGTCAGAAGCGAGGACTGTTTCCTTTATAAGGGTTGGGTTCCATCTTATCTGGGTCTCCGCCATGTTGGCTGATGCCCGCTCTCCCAAGGGGCATTAAAGCTTTACTGCAGAAGTATCCTATGTGTACCGCGTGGTTCTTGCTGGCGAGACGGTAGCGCGGGACACCCACTGTGACAGTGATGGACTCGCTTTTATTCCTCTAGAACCTGAAGTCCAAAACAAACCCTTCCTTCTACAAGTTGCCTTAGCCATGGTGTCTATCAGAGCAACAGAAAGTAATTAACAAAGGCTGCTATGTTGAAAAGTTCACCACACCCAAGGACACATATATCCCTAACACAGGCAAAAGGCAAAGTCTGCCATGGGTCTGAGAGTATTCCTTCTTTCGCGGAGGTGGGGGGTGAGGAGTGGGGGGGGTGCGGCAGGGTTTCTCAGTGAAGCCCTGACTGTCCTAGAATTCACTTCAAAGACCAGACCAGCCTCAAACTCACGGGATTTTCCTAATCCGGCCTCCCAAGTGCTGGGATTAAAGGTGTGTACCAACACAACCAGCAACAGTATGCTGCATAAGGCAACATAAACCAGGAAATTTATAGATGTCTGTCTCCAAAGAGTCAATCATCTCCCATTAAAGACGGATCCATTGCCGGGCAGCGGTGGCGCACGCCTTTAATCCCAGCACTTGCGAGGCAGAGGAAGGAAGATCTCTGTGAGTACAAGGCCAACCTGGTCTACAAAGGGACTTTCAGGACAGCCAGAGTTAAACAGTGAAACTCTTGTCTTGAAAAACCAAAAAGAATCCATTATAAATATCCTCCACCCTTGTTATCCATGGAGCAAGGAAACCTGACACCTTTACAAAGCTTTTCCTAATCTACCTCATGAATGAACAGTTAACTTCCCTGAGTGCAGCAATGAACACGGCAGAATTTTCCGAAGTCCAAGCCAAACACCACTTTAATTTTTACAAGGTATGTGCCAAGATTAAAAGGGAGATGGATGAGGGGTGAATTTACAGCTCATACCTACAAGGCAGAGGCAGAACGATCAGGAGTTCAAAATTATCCTTATTATATCGCAAGTTGGAGGTCAACCTGAGCTACACCTCAGGACAGAAACACTCTGGTCCTGCACAACATGGCCAAGAACATTTTCTCATCTCAGTTTATATGAATCCTTCTGGGGCTTGGACTCACCAAAGCAAAACAGGGCACAAGGAATATGGAAGTCTATCTACTTGTTTGCACACGCAGCAGACACAAGGAATATGGAAGTCCATCTGCTTGTTTGCACACACAGCAGACACAACCATGTGAGCGAGCGCCCACGCGCAGAAGGCAATTGGCATTACCACTCGCTATGCAAGCAACGTACCAAGAATTATTTAGTTTCCTTTGGGGTAAAAAACCATTTGAGGGGCTGGAAAGATGGCTCAGTGGTTAAGAGCATTGCCTGCTCTTCCAAAAGTCCTGAGTTCAATTCCCGGCAACCACATAGTGGCTCACAACCATCTGTAATGGGGGTCTGATGCCCTCTTCTGGCCTGCAGACATACATACAGACAGAATATTGTATACATAATAAATAAATAAATATTAAAAAAAAAACATTTGAGGCTGGGTGGTGGTGCACACCTTTAATTCTAGCACTCAGGAGGCAGAGGCAGACAGATCTCTGAGTCTGAGGCTGGCCTGGTCCACATACAGGGCTACACAGAGAAATCCTATCTTGGGAGGGAAAAAAAGCATTTGAACTCATGGGGTTTTTTGTTTTTTGTCTTTTGAAACAGGGTTTCTCTGTAGCTTTAGAGCCTGTCCTATAACTAGCTCTTGTAGACCAGGCTGACCACAAACTCAGAGATCCGTCTACCTCTCCCTCCAAGTGCTGAGATTAAAGTTGTGCACCACTGCCGCCCAGCTGAACTCATGTTTTAAAGAAATTAAGTCAAAAAAAAAAACCTTTCTATTTCTTTTTTTCTGCCTCCAGGTTAGTAGTCGAGGGTATAGCTCAATGCTATAGTGCTACCAAGGCCCTGGGTTCCACATTCAATGCCAAAGCTCCTCAAATAAATCAAATAACAGGCATCACAGAGAATTTGGAAAAAAGAAAAGGGGACACCCATATAAAGAGGATCCCAGACACCACTGTAATCAGAAGTCATAGTTACAAATATACTTTAATTTTTAAAAATACTAATCTTATTAATAACAAAATATAAATAGAATTTGTAGTCAGAATGAATCATAAAGTCCTAACACTGCAAACTGCAAAAATTTACTTTCTAAAGCAGGTCTACTTCTTTAGCTTCATTGTGTCTTAAAATAATCCAAAGGGTTGGAGAGATGGCTCAGTCGTTAGGAACACTGACTGCTCTTCCAGAGAACCCTGGTTCAATTCCCAGAACCCACATGACAGCTCACAACTATGTATAACTCCAGTTCCAGGGATCCAAAGCCCTCCTCCAGCCTCCATGAGCACCAGGCACAAACATATATGCAGGCAAACATTCATACACCTAAAATAAAAACATACAATGTTTTTAAAGAAACAAAGAAATGAACCGGAGAGATGGCTTAGCAGGTAAAGAGCTTGTCATATGGCTGATGACCTAAGTTTGATTCCCCCAAACCCACATAACGGTGGAAAAAGACAGCCTACTCCACAAACTTGCCCACTGGCCTACCTCCACCTGTGGGCTGTGACGAGCGTACACACACAGAACAGTAAGAAACAAATAGTAAAATAATAAAACTCAAGGAAAGCATTCAAAAACAGACTCTGGCTTCACATTGCAAGACTGCAATTTCAGAGAATCCAGGGTGGGGGCAGGACCCTAAGTTCACTATAGGCGCCCACAGAGATACAAAGGGAAAGGAGAGTGTGTGCGGGTCATCCTGGTAAGCCAGGTAGGAAGGTCGAGAAGGCTCTGGCTTCTCTGTCAGTTCACAGTTCTAAGCTCTGTACTGTGGTTGTTCCCAGAGACCCAGTGGGGCACCCAGACACCCACTTTCCTGAGCCTACAGTGCTGCAAGTTCTGCCCCTGCTCTTGCCTCCTCTCACTGCGCTCCCTGTCAGGACTGAACAGAAGAGTCGAGCAGACCCAGGATTTTACAATGAAATGCCCAGGGTTCCACTGAGAAATTCCATGTAATACCAAGAACTCAACCCTGAATTTTTAAAACTCATCCAGCAGATGCCAAGAGCAAGAAGACCAAGATAAAAAATTACCTGACAAAATAGCTAGGAACTGTGGTAAAAAGGCTTCAACAAACAAGTATCAGTACCTTCAGACAAATGAAAAACTAGCAAGCCTCAGCAAAATAGTCTAAACAGGAAACTCGAAGAACCACTTAGAACTAAAGTTATAGTAACTGTTTGCTTGGAAGTGTCACCCCAGCCCCTGGCATTCATTTTGGAATGTTTGGGTGGAAAGTCCCAATTCAAGCCCTGTCCCCTGGGAGTTGCCACAGTCCAGACTCCACCTCCGAGAAAGCCCGCCAAATGGTGACCCCTCCCCAGAGAGGGTCAAGACCACTTCCACAGGCTATTTAAACTGCCCCAGAGAACAAACAGTGGTCTTCCCGGATCCCCCCACACATGTTGTCCCAGAGGGCCACCAGGTGCGCTGGCAACCATTAAACCTGGGCCTTTTTCTAATTTGGTTTGATTTGGTCTGACTTGGATTATTGTGACAGCGGAGAGGTTTATAGGGCCAGAAAAACTTCACAGTAGCCAAAATAAGAGGCTCAGAAGATAGACTCCATTGTGATTGCCAGTAGTGTCTCCCAAAGGCTCTCCTGTTAAAGGCTTGGCCCCATGGCCTACATGGAAGGCACTATGGATGGCCTAGTAGGAGCTTTATGTCACTGTGGGCATACCACTGGCAAGATTATGGAAACTCAGTAGGTGGTGGTGGCACATGACTTTAATCATAGTACTCTGGAGGCAGAGGCAGGAGGATCTCTGAGTTCAAGACCAGCCTGGTCTACATAGCTAGTTCCAGGACAGTCAAGGGATATGCAGATAAACTTTGTCCAGATAAAAGAAAAAAAAAATGAGACCTCAATATTTTCCTCTTCTCTTTTGCTTCTTGGCCAAACTAAGTAATTTGTTCTGCCATATACTACCAGTCACTGCCATCCAGGTGCCGCATGAGAGACCCAAAGCTGCAAACATCAACACCATAAACCAAAACAAGACTTCTCTTCAGAAGTTAGTTATCTTGGGTATTTTATTATAGTAAAGAGCTAACCAATACTGACTCCAAAGTCAAAGGGAGGGCATACAGGAAAGAACGAAAAGGATAAAAATCATGCAATCTGAACAAAGGAGAAAAGGTAGGCTTAAACTGAATATATAAAGCCAGACATGTGGCGCAGCCTTTAATCCTGGTACTTGGGAGGCAGAGGCTGGCAGATCTCTGTGAGCTCAAGGCCAGCCTGGTCTCCCTAGTAAGTTCCAGGACAACCAGAGCTACATATAGTAAGATTCTGTCTCAAAACAGCAACAAAAGGACTATTCGCCACTTTTGATGTAGGACCCAGCCGTGACAAGCTCAATAGAGGCCTGAGTCTCAGTAGTTTACCCTGGTTCCAAGAAAGACCACAAACTGTGACCACCCAAGCACCACCCAGGAACAGACCACCCAAAGGAAATTCCAAACCTTCCAACCGTGGTAGATAGGATCACCTGCCAGCACACACCCATCGCTTTTCACCCTTAGACAAATGTCAATCAAGGGTCCTGAACCTTAGAAATCCCTCACCCCCAGTTTTACTACTATAAAAACCCAACCCCAATGGAGCTAGCGGCTCTCCAACCACGCCAATATGATGGACACATGGAGAGTCCGAGTTTGCAAACTTGTGGAAGAATAAAGGCCCTTTGCTTTTACATATAGGATTTGGACTCCATGATCTGAGCATAACATTGATAGCATACATCTGTGTTCCTAACACTCAGGAGATTGAGACAGGAGGACCACCAGTTCAGGGTTGGCCGAGGGTACACAACAAACCATACAGGACGTGGGGGTGGGTCTCAGCTGTCACTGGAGGTTTATTCTTCTGAAAAGGGTGTTTCTGTCTCTCATGCGGCCTAATATGGCTCTTGCTCACTAGCCCTCCCTCCTCCAGGACTGTTGTAATTCTGCAATTGCACAATACTGGCATTTAACGAGAAACTGCTGGATTAGCTCCCACATTGCAGAATAGGGTCAGGAGTAGACTCCATGAATATTTTAATGTTTCACTAAGTCAAGGTTAAGGAACTGCCCACTTAGAAAACCTAGCTTAATCAGTCCTTAGAGCAGTTAAATTTAAAAATAACTAACGGGGGGAGCAGGCTTTAACAACTTTATCTCTTTCCTGGGACTAGGGGTGAGAGGTGATGTGACCAGGGGGAAGAGAGAGAAGCTGGGACCTGAAGTCAGAACGCTCTCCTATCTGCTAAACTCTTGCCCTCCACACATTTTCTCAGTGCATACAGAGCAATGTATTACCCCAAAAGAATGACTTAAGATTTGTAATACCCCATTTACCTTTAATGTAGATGCCACTGATCTAATGAGATGTCTTGTGGATGTGGGGGTGCACATCTACAGTCCCAGAATGTAGGAAGCTGAGGCAAGAGGAATGAGAGTTTCTAACAGACTACACAGCGTATCTGAGGCCAACATTTCTTGCTCTATAGGTTCAAGACCCCAGCTGAAAAAAAACAAAACAGGAGGAGGGAGGGAGGGAGGGAGGGAAGAGCTGCCTGAACACTTAAATGACCTCCTTTGCCTTAGATTTATTTACAAGTCACAAAGCAGCGAGGTGCGCATATCCCTAGCATCTACCCCCTATGCTCACATTCTGGTCAGCGTGCTGAAATCACTCTGCTCTCAAGGTCTCATCTCTCCAATTGGGTCTGCAGAATACACAAGAGTACAAAGTTCAGACCCAGACACATCTGGAATAGTGACTTTATTACTTCATTAGCTGTGCAACCTTCAGTAAACTAACATCTGTAAAAGCGGACTCAGTACACATGTCAGAGACCAGCTAGGTCAGGACACCCATAGTGACCAACACAAGAGTTTAGTAAACGTTTGAGTTTAAGAACAGTTCTTGCTGTAGGGCAGTGGTGGCACATGCCTTTAATTCCAACACTTGTGAGGCAGAGGCAGGCAGATCTCTAAGGCCAGCTTCCAAGAGTGAATTCCAGAAGAGCCAGAGCTGTACACAGAGAAACCCTGTCTCAAAACAACAAAACATGCTGGCAGTGGTGGTATACACCTTTAATCCCAGCACTCTGGAGGCAGAGACAGGACGATCTCTGTGAGTTCCTGTCCAAGGTCTGCGCTGAGGCACCGGCTGAGTGGCAAAGCACTTGCCTAGCACACATGTCCCAGGTTCGAGCCTAGTGAGGGACTAGGCCTTAGACCGACTCTGGTAAGCAGACAGGGAGAGAGTGGGACCAAGACTAGGTAATAAAGCGGGCAAATTTCCAAGATGACCAGCTTCTTCCTCAATGTCCTGGTGATAAAACAGCTTTTGTTTCCCACCAGCAGGCCCCCTGCTGAAGGACTGATGAGGACAGGCCACACACCAGTCATGGACCCATCTGCCATCTGCTGTCCTGTGTGTCTTCAAGTTTGCCAAAGTAAAGTAGGGAAGGAAGGTCCTTCGGAGACTTTAATCTTTGGAGGCCCGGGCCTCAGAAGAGCTTGGATTTTCAGCTGTGCAAAGGGTTTTTCCCTGTGTCTGCAGAGTGCATGTGTCCTCACCTCACATGCCTGCCTTCCTGTGACTGCCGCCTGTCTGCAGGGCTTCAGGTTTTCTGTCTTTTAATTCTTCAACTGGCAGAGGAAACAAGCCCAATTAAGACCCCTAGACTGTGTCATTTCAAGATTGTTTCACTAGCAATGGAAAAAAATAAAAATAAAAGCATCACACGGCCTAACAAGACCATCAGTTCAGGCGCTCACTCACTGGGATCCCCAGAGTTCCTTGTCTTTCAGAAAGCAGGGGAAAGACTCTAAGAACCTTCTTAAATTTTTCCTGTGTTGCGCATGTGTGCTAGCTAGCTTGTGTTTGTACACAACGTGCATGTAGGTGCCTACGGAACTGTGTTTTAAGATACACACACACATAGTCAATGAGATGGCTTAGCAGGTAAAAGCTCTTGCAGCACTAGCTTGATAACCTGGTGATCCAGGACCCATGTCAGGGTAGACTGAAAACTCTACTTCACAAAGTTGTCTGACATACAGTATACACACACACACACACACACACACACACACACCCCATGCCCACAGACATACAATATTAATAACAATTACATATGATAAAACTGAGCACAGTAATTGGAGTGAAAGCAAAAATAATCTTTATTGAGGGCGTCAAAAATTTCAAGCCATTGCCAGTCTGCACCTCATCATAGTACTATAATATGATAAATAAAGTCAATCACTGTGTTTTCAAGATCTATATTTGCAAACAAAACAGTCACGGATAAGATTGCAGATTTGGTCTGGGGCACAACCAGAGCTACCTAAAGAGACCCTGTGTCAAAAGAACAGCATCAACGACTGCAGAGTTCAGGTTCCCATTTCCTTGTTCAGCATCAGCACCGCCAGCTCCCGACACCTGTGCCACTAGACAGGAGCTGACTGATCCCTTCCGAATCATACACAATCAAGCAGGGCTAGATGCAACTCCAGGCCAGCGCATGGAACATTTACCCCTGAAGATGAACTCTGCTCTTGCAAAGCAAGCTCTTAGAATTAATCCAGTTAATACTTGGATTCGCTCACTCAGCAGAGGGTGGCAGCTAGGAACACTCACCTAGACACAGATTCTCAGAAAACCCCACCCACTCCCTCTAGTCAAGAGACCTGCCCTTGCTAGGCTGTTTGCCTCCTCTACAAAAAAGAACTATTAGGAATCAACAGTTACCACATACAAAGGGTTAGAAATAGCATGAGGCTCCAAAGTATGGGGCAGAAGAGGCTGCTGTTCACTGTATGCCTTTTCTTACTTTTCAGTATGTATAATTCATGTGCAACAAATGAAATAGATTTAAAGGCAAATTATGAGAGCCTGCCTCCGGACAGATGCCTGTAGTGAGGTCTGAACTGCAGCTTTTAAAAAACACTTCTAGTAATTCAAAGTCTGATGCATTTGGTGGGTACGTTGTATTTTCATAAACACCGACAAAGAAAAAAATTTGAGGGGGAGAAAAATCAACACTTGGAAAGAATTGCCCCATGGTTAAACTCTCCTTTGGACTCTGCCCTTTGAAGGCCAGTCACTGATAACCAGTGGGTAAATAACTGTACGTTTCCCCCACCCCCTATTAAAAGAATGCTTCCTGGCCCAAAATGATGGTGCATGCCTTTAATCCTGGCGGTCGGGGAGGCAAAGGCAGGAAGGAGAGTCTCTGAGTTCAAGTGTGGTCTACATGGCCAATTCCAAGTCAGCCAAGGCTACTTAGTGAAACACTTTCTCAAAAATCAAACAAAAAGAAAGCTACCCTATCTCATTTTTTTTCCTTTTTCCGTGACAGGGTTTTGCTGTAGTTTTGGAGCCTGTCCTGAAACTAGCTCTTGTAGACCAGGCCGGCCTTAAACTCGAACTCACAGAGATCTACCTGCCTCTGCCTCCCAAGTGCTGGGATTAAGGGTGTGAGCCACCACCGCACAGCTCCTATCTCACTTTAAACCAGAGCATTCCCAAATTTAATTAATCCAAGCCAGTTTGCAGTCTCAAAAAACCGCCCAGACACTGAATTCAAGAACCGGCCAGGCACGGTGGTGCTAGTCTTTAGTCTCGGGATTTGGCAGATAGAGGCAGAAGGATCTCAGTGAGTTTAATTTTTTTTTAACCTCCTTTTCTTGGTGATGAGACAAGCACACCCTAGTGCTCAACCACTTAAAATTAAATTTCAAAAACTGGGCATAAATAGCACATGTCTGTCTGGCCTCTAATCCTAGCCGTCAGGAGAGAGCAGCAAGGGGATCAGATGTTGAAAGTCATCTTCAACTATAAAGGCAGTTAAAGAAGAGCCATCCTGTGCTACATGACACACACACACACACCCAAAAAAAAGGGAAAAGGAAGGGCTGGAGGTGATGCCTCGGTCTGTTTTTAAAAAAAAAAAAAAAAACAACAAACAGGGGTAGGCTTTTAAGAGACAAGAAGGACTGAGTTCAGTTCCCAGCACCCACTGTAAACTCCAGCCCCAGAAGATCCAACAACTTCTGGCCTCTTCCGCTAACTGCATGCACATGTGCATACAAATACACACAAGTATAAAAATTAATAGATTCAAAGTGGGTGGAAGCGGGGGTCGCCTACTTGTTTTCCAGAAGCATGTGGGCTAGGATAGAGATGGCCCAGTGATTAAGAGCTCTTGCTGCTCTTCCAGAGAACCCAGGTTCAATTCCCAGCACCCACATCTATCTGTAATTGTGGTTCTGACACCCTCCTCTGGCCTCAGCGGGTACCAGGTACATGAAAGATGCACAGACATATATGCAGACAAAAAATCTATATACATCAAATAAAAATGCTAAGTAAAATGACAGGCAGTTCCTGCCAACAGTAGCCAAGGCTAACCTCTGGCCTTTACATGCACACATGTGCACACAAACACACATACAAATGTACAAATGTTTTTGTCCATTCCCTAATCATGTGAGGACTGTTTTAGCTAAATGCCTGCTAAGTGCAAGTCTAAAGCATTCTCTTCATCACAGCTGCCCATGGTCACAGCTACCCCTGGTTACACCTGTAGAGTTGGGGAAGACGCTTCACCATCTAGACTCTCAAAATGTTGTCTGTTCCCTTGGTAAATGACCAAATTCTGATTCAACTACCAACTGTGGCTGATAGTTCTATTTTTAAAATAAAAGGTCACAGCCACACACACACATACACGCGCGTGCGTCTGTAAAACTGAGGGGTCTGGCCTCCTCTCTTAGATGAGGTCCCTGTGATCCCACTACACCTTATCCCTTTCTTCCTGGACTGTGTGGTGCAACTAAAATCATGGTGTCCTCCGTCTGTGATGAACTCCGCTATTCTGGCCCTTCAGGTCAAACCCCAAATCCCACCTCTGGGGCCATGATCAAGGCTCTCCACCCTTACAGACCAATGGCTAGAGCAAGCCTAAACCCTTTCCTCAGCAGTCAGGACTCCCCTTGTGACCTCCTGAGGCAGTGGTGTGTGCTGTCGCTCTCCCGGTCTGCATGCCTATGGCCCCTGCTTGACTGTATCGACCGCACTGTCTTCCCGACTTCCCATGGGACTTCACCTGCTATAAACACTGCACCACTTAGTAGCTTTCAGGACTGGCTAACAGTTAAAGCCTAGAGTTGAATGTGCTTTTAGGTCAGTGCCATAGAAAAGTGTTACTTTTTCCTGACATATTTTTATCAAAAAATTTTAATTCAGGAGCCTGGGGTGTGCTTCAATTTGTAGATGGCTTGCCTAGCATGCACGAGATCCCCAGCACAGCACACACTGGGTATGGTGTCACACACCTGATAACTCCTGTACCTGGAAGGTAGAATCAGGAGGATCATATGAATAAGAGCTGGGACAGAGCCCAGTGGCAAAATGCTTTCCTCACAAGCAAAAGGCCTGGAGTTCAATTTCCAGAATCTTTCATACACACACACACACACACACACACACACACACACACACACACACACACCACAGGCAGGCAGGCAGGCAGACAGACATGCCCCAAAGATTCTAGGAGAGACTCTTTGGATGTGACTGTTGTAGCAGAACAGATAGCATCCTTCCATTGAAATCAACACCAGAAGACAGAGCCGCGAGTCAGGAAGGAGCAGCTGGCATTTGAAGTGCCTGCCGCCCGCAGAGCCATACTGCACTTTCATGGATGTATCTCCTTGACTGCTGAAGCCACACTGAACTCGCTCAGATGTTCTGTTAGTCACGATCACAAGCGGCTAAATCAACACTGTCATTTGCATCTAGTTTAGACTAACTGGAGGCTGGGGGTCAGTTCAGGGGATTCCATCCCCACTACTACCAATGGGGCAGCACAGTATGAAGACAGAAGCAAGGAAAGGAAGCAACAGCATCCCTGGGTGCTCCACAGGCTACTCTACACAGAGTGAACTGGGTAGCACTGGCCCTCCGAGGTCTGCGAGCACGACATCATACAGAACAGCCTATGCCTGGTTTCTCAGCGCTGCACATGCCCTCACCTCCCAAGCACTGCAGCAGGCAAACAAGAGGGAAAGAACAAACCTGATCTCGTGAGGAAACAGGTAATAGAGACAAATATTCCAACACCACTAAATGCCTAAGGGTAGCCAAGCACGCAGAGAACGGACAGGGGGCCCTGCTTCAGATGAGAAGCTCACAGGGATCACAGGCATCTCCTAGACTAAGGAAAAGGCAGTTTCTGACTAGGCTCCATGAGCACAAGGCCGGGCCACGAAAAACATCCAAAACCACATTAAAAGGCAGATTTTTATGCTCAAAGAAGAAACAATTTATTGGTTTGTTTGACAATATTTACCAAGTGTTTTCTTTCTTTCTTTTTCTCAATAAAGGGTTTCTCTGTGCAGCCCTGGCTGTCCTAGAACTCGTTCTGCAGATTAGACTGGTCTGTGTCAAACTCAAAGATCCGCCTACCTCTGCCTCCCAAATTCTGTATTAAAAGCCCAGCCTAGGAAGACCACTGACATCGGTGATTAACAAGGAATGAAAGCAGAACACCTGGTTTGAAGCGCACTTGTATGATACTGGAGACTTATTTACCTCTCTGGTTCTCAAGGTTTTTTTCTCCATAAAATGGGGAAGAACACACACTTCAAATTATTACAGCTACCCAACGAGTGATAGATGGAAATTCCTAAGAATACAGCGGAATACAGCGGATGTTGGAAGGTGATCCGTAGCAAAGAAGGAAGTGTAGTTCTGAATTGATGGGTGTTGCAGGAGGAAGAAGAGCCGGTGAGATCCCAGCACAAGATAATAGGTCAGCACTGAAGAAAGGAATGAAAGGAATTGATAGGGACATCCAGGCCAAAGATCAATTCCCACTTAAGAAGCTACCAGTGAGAAATCAGCTGCAGGTGTGGAACTGATGACTGACAGACAGATGGGAGCCAGGATGGCAGGACTGCTTAGAGGCAAAGGCGATAGAAAGAAAATGTGGTCAAACTAAACCAGGAAAGAGCAAGCCTGCGCTCAAGGGCCTTTAGAAACTTTGGTTAAATACCTGGGTAGAGAAAGCCTCAAGGGGGTGCGGGGCAGAGAGCTAGAGCCTGCTGCAGTGCAGTGTCCAGGCCTTCCAGACACAACCGAGGGGGTCTATTCCCCTGGAGAATCTGCAAACCGAAACCACTGCCAACCTCAGCACACTTGGGGAGAGGGGGAGGTAGGAATGAGAAGGATTTTCTTTTCTTTTTCACATTTAAGAAAATGCAACCTAGTCAGGGTGGGATATGTCTTTAATCCCAACACTTTGGAGGCAGAGGCCGGCAGATCTGAGTTCGAGGCCAGCCTGGTCTACAAAGCGAGTTCCAGGATAGTCAGAGATGCTATACAGAGAAACCCTGTCTTGAAAGGAAACAAAAAGAAAAAAATGCACCAAATGTTTATAAATGCTGCACAAATACTAAAATGCTTAACTATAATAGAACTTGAATTTTAAAATACTGAGTGCATTACTGGAGGGCATTAGCCCCAGTTGAGAGCGCCTCAGGACTCCGGGTTCCCACTTGAAGCACATGCTGAATAGGAAAAGAAGGCTCTAATCTGTACTAAAATCAAGCCTGACTGTCTCTGCCAGAATTCTTTTTTAAAATGACACCCGACCAGGACGGATGAGAACTCTGGCTCTGCCTGTCTGTACCCACTGCCCAGGAGAAGCAGTGGTTGCTGCTGCAGCAGGAGGAATTACATCAATTTGAAACCTCGACTGAAAGTCATCCCATCTCTTTCCCTGGGGACCCTTCTTTCCTGCCCCCAAATGCTTCAATGAGACCTATTTTTAAGGTGGGCATGGCTGCACACACCTGGAGGTCCAGCCCTGGAGAGGGAGGGCACAGGAGTATCAGGAATGGAAGGTCAGCAACACAAGAGACCAGGTCTCAGGAAGGAGGAAAAGGACACAGCTGTGATGCCTGAACTCAGAGGCCAACGCCGAGAACTGCTGCTAGTTCAGAGGCAGCCTGGGCTAAGGGTTAGACCATGTTCCCAGGAAAAAGAAAGAGGAAAAGGAAAAAACTGTTAGGAATAGCAAGGGTCAGCACATCCCCTTAACTCCCAGCACTTGGGACTGAGGCAGAAGGAAAGCATGTTTGAGGCCTGCATAAGATACATGGTGAGACCCAGTCACAAAAAACTAAATCAATGGCTGAAGAATTGGCTCTTGCGGCTCTTCCAACAGACCTGAGTTTACACTAACGTCAGGCAGTTCATAAATGCCTGCAATTCCAGCCGGCCTCCAAATCCATTCACACACATGGTATACATTTACACAGACATATCCACAAACATAAAAATAAAACTTTAAAAACTAAATAAACAAGCTGGGCGGTGGTAGTATACACTTTTAATCACAGCACTCGGGAGGCAGAGGCAGGTGGATCTCTGTAAATTCAAGTCTACCGTGGTCTACAGAGCAAGTTCTAGGACAGGCTCCAAAGCTACCCTGCCTCAAAAAAGAAAAGAAAAGAAAAACCTAAATAAACAAAAATTACAGTGAGTAGTGAGTTCCAGGTGTCAGTCAGACCCCCTCAACAAATAAACAAAATTGACATAAATAATTTTCTTTTTTTGGGGGGGTTTTTGTTTGTTTGTTTGTTTTGTTTTTCAAGACAGGGTTTCTCTGTAGCTTTGGAGCCTGTACTGGACCTAGCCCTCATAGAGCAGGCTGGTCTCGAACTCACAGGATCTGACTGCTTCTGCCTCCCAAGTGCTGGGGTTAAAAGCGTGAGCCACCACCACCCAGCTCTTTTTTTTTTTTATCCTTGAAGCTGGGTCATAACTATATAGCCCTGAAACTCACTGTGTAGGCCAACCTGGCCTCGCACCTGCCTTTATTTAACTCAACACATTAAAATATCATCTCAACATAAAACATTAGCCCAGAGTGTGGAGCACGCCTTTAATCCCAGCACTCAGGAGACAGAGGCAGGAGGGATCTCTGTGAGGTCGAGGTCAGCCTGGTCTATAAAGAGAGGTCCAGGACAGACAGGACTATACAGAGAAAACCTGTCTTGAAAAAAGAAAAAAAAGAAACACAAAAAATATAAAGCATTACATTCTTTAAGTCTTCAAAGTCTGGTGCATATTTTATGAGTAAGGTACATGTCAATTCTAATTGAACACGGTTCAGGTACAAGTGTCAGCCGTGGGCAGAGCCCATTGTGCTAGAGGGTGGAAGTCTACACAGAAAAGCCCCTAGGAAGCTTTTGTCATGTCATGTCACCACAACTACAGACATCCAGGCGAGCCGAACATGGCGGTTCACTCCAGACCCTGCTCTTATTTTTATTCCTTGTTTGTGCCTGTGTGGGGGTGTGATGCGGTTGCCTGCAGAGGCCAGGGTCACCTCATCCTCAAACTCAAGATGCTGCTTCTTTAGCTGCTGAAGAACTGGGATTATGGGCTTTCACCACCACACACTGCTTTTGGGAGTAGAGTTTTCACTGTGACATATCTGAGAGTCACCGTATATCAACCCAGCTTTAGGAAACCCCTAACTCAGCCTCTGGGGTGCTGGCATCACAGGTGTGGGGCCCAGCCTGTAAGACTTCAGACTTCATTTTATTTTAGAGAGAGAGAGAGAGAGAGAGAGAGAGAGAGAATATGTGTGTGTGCATGTGAAAGAGAGGGGGGGGCAAGAGAGAGAAGAGGGAGGGATGGAGGGAAGGTACATGTGTCCCGTGGCACACTCAAGGAGGTGAAAGGACAATTCTACAGAAGCAAGTGTAGTAAAACCCTCTCCAAAAAGACAACACCCTCATGATCCCTCTGCGTATGCGCACACACAATTACACACATGCATGCACACATTAACACACACCATGTGCACACACACACAAGCTGGCTTTAACTTTCTGTCTGGGTCTCCACTCAAGCCCAAGACCACAGTCTTGGCATATAAACTAAACCTGGACTAGACTAAACAGCAACCACTTTACAGACAACAGCAGAGACCTGCCACCATGCATGCAGGAGTTAAGCCTGGCCTGCCAGTTCCACGCCTTTAAGACTTTAACACTTCTCACTAACCTGTTATTAAGTCGAGACCAGTGGCTATAGAATAAGCTCCTGGCCAAACCTAAATTGCATGCTGTAAGCTTAAAGACCAAATAGACTTTCATCTATGGTGACCGCTATGATGCAATATAGAACACCACACCAGCAACAGACATAATAGTCTTTGCATGCTTTTATACCTGCAATATTCATAATAAAAGTTTGCCCCAGGATTCTAACAAATATTTACTGAGTTAGTAGATTATCTCCTACATTTCCATTTCCCCAGGATAGGGAGAGTTGATAGGCAGGAGTTACAAGAGAGGAGAAAGACTCACTTTTCTCATTATTTTGACAACATAGCTGAGGACAGCTCCAGGAAGGGCCCGTCTGGCTCCAGTGAGAGGCCAATCTATCAGGGAAGGGAAGGCGCTGCAGGAAGCGCATCCGGCCACTCTGCACCCACAGCCAGAAAGCACATAAGTGGATGCTGGTGCACAGCTCATTTTCTCCTTTCCCCTTTTTATCCCAGCATGAGGAGGGCGCCCACATCTGGGGCAGCTCTTCAGTCCTCAGTTACACCTCTCCAGAAATGCCCTTGAAAACTCCCCGGGGTGAATCCAGCCAGCTGACAATGAAGACTGACCGCCACTCAACTTCATAACCTCCTGGCTAAGACCGAGTGAAGATTAACCAATACACCCCTGATCCTGAACTCCTGGAATTCACATCAGCCAGGAACAAAGAAGCTGAGAAATGATTCAGATGAATGGCAGAATGGGCACCAGCTGGACCAGAGAGAAGGGACTAGTTCTGCTAAGGCAGCATGGAGGCCAAGGACGGGTACAGAGCTATCTCAACTGACGCTTGGAGAACATTTGGTTTTGTAAACAGACTCCCTAAGACCCTTGAAATCTGTTAAGTGTTGGTTCTGCTCCAAGCTATTCGTCATAAAATGCCATGAGCAGCCAGGCATCATGGCCCGTGCTTGTGACTCCAGCATCTGGGAGGCCAAGGCAGGAGATCTCTGAAAATTTCAGGTCAGCCAGAGCTAGAGTCAGACTCTGTCTAAATAAATAAACTTTCAAAAACTCCTTAAAGTTGTGCCTTATATGGCCATGGTGGCTTCTCACAGCTATAAAACCTAGCATTCAGAAGGCTGAGGCAAGACTGTTTGGGGCTAGCCTGGACTCTACAGTGAGTCATAGCCAGCCTGGGCTAGAATAAGACCCCCTCTCAAAATTTTTGGGTTTTTTTTTTTTTGTTTAAAGATTTCCAGCACTCAGGAGACAGAGCCAGGTGAATCCCTGTGTGCTAGCCTGATCTACAAAGCAAGTTCCAGGACTGTCAGGGCTGTTACATAGAGAGCCCCATCTCAAAGAACTGAAAACAACCCATAAGCAAATACAAACTTCCCGTAGAAGCAGGCGCATTGTCGTGTGGATGGGTGCTCGGTACACTTGAGAGGGCTCTAGGAAGGGCCTCAAGCGTTGACCACATTTACTTTGAGTTAAAAAAAAAAGTCTTGAGGAGCTTCAAGAGCCCTTATCTGAGAACAGTATGTGCTCTGGCCAAATCCAGATTTATCCCAATAAGCAGCCAATCAGAACAAATCTTATTGCCACTTAACCACATTGGGATCTAACCAATGAAAACATTCAATAACAAAAATTACATAGAACGTGTTTCTTACATGAGTCCAGCCCAAGCAAAAATATCTTTGACAAAGGCTTAGCATTTACAGTCAGCTTGGGGGGGGGGGAGGTTGATGAGACAATGACAAGGTCAAGTTTACTCTAAGATTCCTTATAAATGGTATACTTTAAGGTATACAGAGACTGCAGGACTAATCCATGTAGTAGCCTTTTCAGTGAGCCAAAAAGCCGGGGAGGCAGATTGAAAAATCCTGGCAGACCTCATTAGCCCTGCTTAGGAAACTGTGTAAGTGTGACCTCACCCCTGGATCACACAGCTATATTTAGTTTATACCTAATATGGATGAAGTCCTGACCAGAGCCATTTCCTCTCTCCACAAAAAGAAACTTCCTTGCTTTTCTTCTGTCAACAATGCAAAGGGTGGGCTCCTCTGGGGGGGGGGGTGAAAAAGAAAGGAAAGGAAAGAGAAATGACTTGAGAAAAACATTAACAAATTAGGATGTAGCTTATTAAACCTGGCCTGGCTTGACATTTCGAAGCTGGAAAACAATCCTGAAATCCAAACCCACAGTGTTCAAAGTGAGGCTCCTCTATGGCGCTTCTAAAGGGACCAACCAACCAGGGCCAGAGACATAGGTGGAGCCATGGAAACCCTGGCATTTCCTTCTAAACTTTATCAAGGGGTGCTAGGCTGTCACTCTGTGGTAGAGCGCTAGGGAGCCATGTGTGAGGCCAGGGTTCAAGAGTTAACACCTACAAAGAAAGAGGTGGGGAGAAGAAAAGAAAGATTCAGACAGAACTCTCAAAGGCCGTGGAGCAGATCCCAGCCCTGCTGTTTTCTGGCCCTTTCTGAAGCGCACATACGACACAGAATTGACATGCCTACTCCAGAGTTTCTGTGCGAATTAACTTGGCTAGCACATATAAAAGGCTGGCATACTGTGCCTGGCACACAATCAGCACTCAGTGCTGTCTATTATCCCGGCTTTAATATCTTGGCTTTTATCAGTTTACTGTGCCCTGTGTGGGAGTAAATTGAGTACTTTCAAAAGTTTATAACATTATAATAAGATAAAAGATAAAGTCATTTTATGATCCTTGAGTCACCTACTAATTACAGTCACACACTCAAGTCTTCAACTTTATTACCACCCCAGCATGGTATAAGGAAGAAACTGGAAATGAACAGACTAGAGACTGCAATTCTGCCCTTACCCCTTACAAACCACTAGCCAGCCATGACAGCACACACCTTTAATCCCCACACTCAGGAGGCAGAAGCGGGATAGGATGCCTGAGTTCCAAGCGAGCTAGAAATGAAAAATCCAAGCATAAAGCCTGTGAATTAGGGTGTGGTAGCACAAACATGTAACCCAGCACTCAGAAAGCAGGGGCAGGAGGATTTCAATTTCAGTGACAGCCTGGGCTGCATGCAGAAGCTGACTCTCAAAAAACAAAATTAAATTCATGTAAATTTACACTACCTCTATTTCTCCTTTTACAAATTAAATGAGTTCAGTCTCTTGGGATGGAGAAGATTTTAAAATCTAAACACATCTACATTTCCTCTTAAGAAAGCATTATTTAGGGCTGGAGAGATGGCTCAGTGGTTAAGAGCACTGACTGTTCTTCCAGAGGTCCTGAGTTCAATTCCCAGTAACCACATGGTGGCTCACAACCATCCATAATGAGATCTGGTGCCCTCTTCTGGGGTGCAGGTATGCATGTAGGCAGAACACTGTACATAATAAATAAAGACTTATTTTTAAAAAAAAGAAAGAAAGAAAGAAAGAAAGAAAGAAAGCATTATTTAGGCCAGGCGGTGGCGGCGCACGCCTTTAATCCCAGCATTCGGGAGACAGAGGCAGGCAAATCTCTGTGAGTTGGAGGCCAGCCTGGTCTACAAGAGCTAGTTCCAGGACAGGCTCCAAAGCTACAGAGAGAAACCCTGTCTCGAAAAACAAAAAAAACAAAAAACAAAAAAAAGCAAGCATTATTCAATACTAATTACTATATGACCAACTTAATTGCATACAATCAAAATAAAAAAGCATGGAATTTGGAAGCACAGGGAACCAAGTCGTTAATTCATAGGCCTTCTAGAGAACCACTACACCCAGTGGCACAGACTGACTCCTGACCTCTTGAAATTTCACTTTGGAAGAGGAGGAAGAGAAAATCACTTCCTAACGTTTTAGCTGGAGTCCTGAGAGCTGAGGCAGAAGGACTAAGGGAGCTCGCTGTCAGTCACCTAGTGACTACCCGCACGACCGTGAGCTCCTGTTAACTCAGGAGAGTCCCACTCTGATCCTGGGGCTTTTTTCATACTAGCTCTTCACTTCTGACTTAGAAAGAAGTCCTCCACCTACTTGCAAAGTTAGGCAAGCAGAGCTCAGTGGCATCCCAGAGGCTGAAAGCACACATATTGCACAAATAACTAACCATGGGCCAGCGCAGTCTTAACTGCATCCCAGAGGCAGCAAAGGAGGAAGCGAGTGGGCCCACTGTGGATCATACTCTAAGCATTTTCCTTATTAATGATTTTAATCTTACCAAAGCCCAAGAGCCAGGTTCTGCTACCTCAGTGGAGACACCAAGAGAAGCGGGGAGCCAGGATTTAAGATGGCTGCATAGCTCCGGCATCAAATTTTTAAAAATAAAAAGTGCGTGGGTGGGTATATGTTCCACATCATTTGTGTAGGGACTAGAAGACAAGCCTGGCTGTGGGTTCTCACCTTCCACCTTGTTTAGACAGGGTCTCTTGTTATTATCACTTCTCCCCATGTCAGACTAGCTGGCCTACAAGCGTCCAGGGATTCTCATGTCTGTCTCCCAGGAACAGTGAGATAGCACACGCTACTGGGTCTGGCTTGACAGGTCCTTGGGATGCGAACTCAAGTCCTCACACTAACACGGCAAGCACTTTCCCACTAAGCCATCTTCCCAACTCCCCAGTACCCACTCTTGTCTAGTACACTCTGACGAACAGCAAAGCACCAAGCTTAACTCTCTATGAAGTATAATTGAAGTATGAATTCTGATCGCCTGCACCTGCTCAATGGAACAACATTCTAGCGCCAACATAGAAAGCACAGGCGATTCTTGAGCAACAGTCACCCTCTGACTCTAACTTGGGGATCTCAGATCTCAAATACATCTTAGCACTTAGAGGCTGAGGCAGGAAGACTGTGGGTTCAAGGTTAGTGTGGACTACACTGAGAAACTGTCTCACCATGAGAGAGAGAGAGAGATAGCTTATATCCTAAGAACCATTTTGAGATACTAAAGCAAAAATAAATATGAACTAAGGCACTGACTTTTCCTTTTTTTCATTTGTTTTATATGAATCTGTCTGTCTGTTTTATAGTACTGGAGATTGAATCCAGAGTCTCATGGCAAAAACTTTACCACTGAACTACATTCCCAACCCAGCATTTGCTTCACCCCTTCAACCTATCTATCTGGCTTTTCGTATGAGTATCCTCGTGAGTTTAACAAGCGCATGCGTTTTCCCAGTCATGTGATCTTTTTGTTTCTTTCCTCACTAGCCGCCTCTGTAATAAACTGTGTGCAAAGAGGGGTGGGGAAACCAGAACAGTTCAGCAAACATTTTGTGGAATAATAACCCAAGGAGTTAATCCACAATACCGTTCCACGCAGCACTCCACGAATGTCTGTATCAGCTCAATTAAGTATGGAACGCTTTTCTTTGCATTCCTTTTACCCTGCACTTAGGAAAAGCAACATAAAAATAAGTCACTGAGACTAAGCATCTCCGCTAAACACACCAATGCCAAGCTTCTGCAAGTGGAAAAAGCCTTCCAGCCAGGGAGTTACAATGGCTGCCTAGGAAGGAGCTTTCAGGAACTCTGGAGCAGTGTTCCTTCCAACCCTTCAGTTCCTCTGGCCACAGGAGCTCAGAGAGCATCTGCTTTGTTTCCCCTGGGCCTGGAGCAGCTCCTGGCCTCCAGCGGCACTTAAGTGAAGGCTAGTTTAATGAAAATTGCTTAAACTGGCACTAATTTGTACCTCTGTGTTTACAAAAAAAACCTGCAATGAAAAGAGGACATGAAATACAATGTGCTTTATTGGTAAGTACTAAATTTGCTTGAGACGTCATCTTAAGACAAAGCAACAGGTTTTGGCAATTATTGTGATGCCCCAGCATCACGGCCTACTTAGAAAAATATATTTAAAGTGATAGTTGCCAAAACCAAGGAAGAGAAGCAACGGCACAAAGTCTATGAAATGACAGAAGACATATGCAGCATGGGGGAAATCGAGTTAAATCTTGAAGGCAGATTTGATTGAAGCTCAAATTTCATTTTATTTTGGGAAAGACTGCCCTTATCCAGCATTAGGGAAGGAAAGACTCCTGAAGTTTGCCATATGAATGCTATCTCTCAAAGCCTAACTGGGCTGCAGAATAAGACCCTATTTCAAATCAACAAAAAGCAAAACAAACAAACAAAAACCCATACACAGGAAGCCTTACCTAGAGACAAGAGCGGTGGCACCCATCTGTAATCCCAGCAACCAGAAGACAGGAGCAGTTTACCATGTGTTTGAGGCTACTGTGGACTACATGAGTTCAAGGCTAGCTTTGGCTATAGACCCTGTCTCAAAATTCAGTCCCTAATGTGTTGGGGGGGGGGCTGGAGGAGAATGACACCTAGTTAGGCACCTGAAACAAAGAGAAAAATTTAAATTCTCTTAAATAAAAAGTTTTGTGTTTCTTGTTCCGACCGCACCAAGGTGGGGGTGGTGAGACTGACCTCACTCTGTTGACTAGGCTGGCCTGAAAGAGATCTGCCTGCATCTGCCTCCTAAATATTGGGATTAAGGGCATGAGTGTTTATTCTTTATTTTATGTGTATAGGGTGTTTTTGCCTTTTCATGTGCATTACATGCATACCTGGTACCCAGGGGTCAGGAGAACATCAGATGCTCTGGAAATCAGAGTTGTGGGAAGGGTGACTTCTAGAGCCAGGTGACAGTGGCTGCAAAAGAGATGCCAGTGGCGTGGGTCCCTATGAGCAGTCCTGGCCTAGCTGCTTCAACCGTGTGAAGGTGGGCTTTGTCATGGGGGCCCAGGCGCTGTTCGGCACCTTCTGTCTCTGACCAGAATTCGAGGTTGGGAACTCTGGGTGGTACTGGGAAACCATGATGCACATGGGGGAACCTTCAGTACACTCACGATCACCAGAATGGGCACACGACGCTAATCAGGGCGGTGACCGCCTGCTGTGCCTATACCTTCACATTCATTTACCCTTGTACAATAATAAAGTTTTTAATTCTCAAAAAAGGAAAGAAGGAAGGAAGGAAGGGAGGGAGGAAGGAAAGTTTCAGGCAGTTGTGGAAACCAAACTGGGTCCTCTGCGAGAGCCGCAAGTACTCATAACTGTCTAGCCATCTCTCCGGCTTTCAAAGGACAATTTTTACTTTACTGCTTTGGACTTCGAAAATTCACTAAAGCTCAGCATTGACATACTGTAAGCAGCACCGTGCTATCCTAAAGCTAGAGTCAATGAGACTATCTCTATAAGCTGAGATCTCCTCAAACCAAGGACAGGAAACACAGGAAAGAATGAGTGGAAGGCTTCCGAGAAATAGAGTTGACAGCTGGCCAGGCGAAATCCCACCACTAAATCACCAGTGTTTTAATGACACAACCTGCAACATCCGCCAGGCTGCCCTTTTTTTCTGTCACCTGTCCGCCAAACACAACAGTTAGATGCAGTCCTTTTCCAAAGGGCTGCACATTTAAAGGATATTTCTAGCCAGCTCTCAGCAGCAGCAGAGCTACCAACTATGCCTAAGTGCATTAACTCATTCAGTAAGATTTACTGAATGCCTATTAGGAGGCAAGCAATCTACTAAATACTGCAGCAGATACAAAGATGAACTGACAGGGGTCCTACCTACACACTGACCTTCCTTTATTATGGCAAAGATATGTGCAGGCAAAAATATTAAAAAAATGGCTTTCCACAGAGAGGAAACAGGAAAGTGATCCTGAAGAATTAATTAATAGACATCTAAATAGACTTATGGAACCACCTAGAGTTTAACAAATGGGAATGTGGTACAAAAGGCTGCTTCAGGCAGGCAGAATACATAGTCCATATGGAATAAGAGACAGAAGCACTCCAACTAGCTAGGGTAAAGGCCCAGGAAGCAGGAGATCCCTGTGTTCATTCACCAGTCTAGACTATGACAGTTGTAGGCTTGAATGACAGGCCATGGATTTGAAGTTAGTTTTTTACTTAGAGAGCAACAAATGGTTTCTGCACTTAGGGAATAAGGAAGAGGAAGAACATGTCTTGGTTGGATTTTCAAAAAACATTGCTTATAGCAGGGGTTCCCGACCTTCCAAATGCTGTGACCCTTTAATACAGTTCCTTATGTTGTTCTGACCCAACCATAAAATTATTTTCTGTAGCAATGAGGGCCGGCTTGTTGGGGTTTCTGTCCCTCCCAGTACCCCAACAGCCGGCAAGCAACAAAGAAAATCACACACAAGACTCCATAAGGTTATAAACTGATTGGCTCATTAGGTCAGGCTTCTTGTTAACTCTTATAACTTATATTAACCCATTATTCTCATCTATGTTAGCCATAATGGCTCCGTACCTTTTTCAGCTGGGCAAGTTACATGCTGCCTCTTTAGTGGTCTGCGCAGGAGTGCCAGAGGAACCTCCCTGCTTCCCAGAATTCTCCTGTTCTCATTGCATCACTTCTACTTCCTGTCTGGTTTTCCCGCCTATACTGCCTGCCTGGCCAATCAGCGTTTTATTAAAATATGATTGACAGAATACAGACAATTCTCCCACATCATTTTCATTGCTTCTTCAACTGTAATTTTTGCCACTGTTATGAACTGTAATGATCTGTTTTCTGATGGTCTCAGTCGACCCCGGTGAAAGGGTCATTTGACAAGCCCAAATGGAGAATTGCTGGCTCACAACAACCCTTACCTCCCACCATGGCTGCAAATGTATTTTATGTTCTAATGAGACTGGTGTTAAACATGCCCCATACTTCTTTGCGTTCATAGATTCTGGTTGACTTTCTCATGACTTGAACTATCTGACTTCTACAGTCTTTCCAGATGGAAAGCCGGTTTTCTTTTCTTTCCCCTCCTTTGTTAGTAACTACTTCAGGCAGGGCTGTAGGTGCAGCACATCAGTGGGCAACTTGTCTATCACTAGGGCGTGCAGCGCCATCACTAGAACGTGCAGATCTGGTGGAAGAGGAACTAAACATGTATCTACTTGTGCTAAGTGCTGAACAATGAAAGAGGATGGCAGCAAGGAGATATTGGGCGAGCCTCTTTTCCTTCTTTATTTTAAATAAACCAAAGTTGCAGAATATAATATAGAACTAAAACATGAATTTCTTTAAACAAGTCAGTTACAGCTTCAGTAATAACTTGCAACCTTAAATATTCTACTCATCTTTATATCGGCTATCTCATCTTGGCTGTCATAGAAAATCATTCTGGCCAGGCAGTGATGGCGCACGTCTTTAATCCCAGCACTAGGGAGGCAGAGGCAAGTGGATCTCTGAGAGTTCAAGATCAGTCTGGTCTACAAGAGCTAGTTCCAGGACAGACTCCAAAGCTACAGATAAACAAACTCTGCCTCGAAAAACCAAAAAGAAAAAGAAAATCATTCTGTCGCTCTTAATTCAATGGATTTTGCATTTTGTTTTTCGAAGTGTTTCTGTTTCTGTTTTTTTTTTTTTTTGAGACAGGTTCTCAAGTAGCATAGCCTAGCTTACTTAGATCATATCCCAAGGCCATCCAGGAACCTAAACCTCTAATCTTCCTGCCTCCACCTCCTAACTGCCAGGATTAGATTTTATTCTGTTTGGTCTTGCTTTTCGAGTGTGGGATCTTTGGCCTTGAACTAAGAGACCTTGTGTTTCAGCCTGCTGAGTGCTGGGGCTATAGGTTTGTATCATCACACCCAGCTCGTTTTTATTTTCTTAAATTTTTTAAATTTTTTCGAGAATCTTACACTGCGTAATCCAAGTTAGCCTGGAATGTGTGATAATTGTCCTGTCTCAGCTTCAGGGTTCCAAGGTTCCTATTCCCAGCTTCAGCTGGATTTCTGAAGGCTGAATGGATGCATTAAGAAGCCGGTGCTGAGCGTCCGCCTGCTGTCAACCACGGCTCATCTACCCACCATCCAGCTACACTGCAAGCTCCTTGATGAGAAAAGACCTGTGTTTATCGTCTCTCAACAGCTCCTAGGCAAAGACTATCTCAGCACCTCCCAGTCCACACACACAGAAGGGAGAAGTTAATTCTGAAAAACAGCTTCAATTTTTACAACAGATTTGTTGTGGTATAGACTATTTAACCATGTAAAGATGTGTTCCATTTCTGTTGCAAAATAACTGTAACTATGTAAAGTTGGGTTGCATTTATTTAACTATGTAAAGGTGTGTTGTACTTGTTTATGCTGCATTTAACTATGTAAAGGTGTGTTATATTTGTTTAGCTATGTAAAGGTATATTGTATTTGTTTATCCTGCATTTATTTAACTATGTAAAGGTGTGTTGTATTTGTTTATCCTGCATTTGTTTAACTATGTAAAGGTGTGCTGCTATTTTACCTTGCCTGCCTAAAGCATCTGATTGGTCTAATAAAAAGCTGAACAGCCAATAGCTAAGCAATAGTGGGAAAGGATGGGCTGGAGGGCAGAGAGAAAAGGGGAGCCAGGGGGGCTGGAGAGATGGCTCAGGTTAGGAGCGCTGCCTGCTCTTCCAGAGGTCCTGAGTTCAATTCCAAGCAACCACATGGTGGCTCACAACCATCTATGAGATCTGGTGTCCTCTTCTGGTCTGGTGGCATACATGTAGACAGAACACTGTATACATAATAAATAATTCTTTAAAAAAAAGGGGGGGGGAGCCAGCCAGCCATCAGCCAGTCCACTAGGGGCCAGCCTGCCAGTACCCAGTCAGATAGACACAGAGGAAGCAGGAAAGTAAGACATACAGAATGAAAGAAAGGTAAAAAGCCCCAAGCAAAACATAGATGAAGAGAAACAGGTTAAATTAAGTTTTAAGTTTTAATGGGACCAAGCATTCATAATTAATAATAAGTCTCTGTGCCATGATTTGGGGGCTGGAGGCCTAAGAAAGCCTGCTATACAGATTTCTCCTAAAGAGCACAAAGGGGGCTCCTACCTTAAAATCATTTAATCAACACCTATTTGAACAGTTCTAGAATTAGCAGTGCCCTTTGATAGCTCGGTTGGTGGGTTTCACAAATGTAAAACCTTGCTTTCTGAGGGTAGGTGTGGTCCTGCATTCCTTTAATCCCAGTGGAAGCAGAGACAACTAACTGGGTCTCTGAGTTGGAGGTCACCCTGATCTACACAGTGAGGTCAAGGACACAAAGGCTGTGCAGAGAGTTCATCTTAAACAAAAAACAACAACAAAACCTTTTTCCTTCCTTCTAGAAACAACCAGACAGGGCATGTGTTTATAGGAAGCCAGATCTGGACACCATCTAGGCTTTTTTTATAAAGCCTAAATAGCCCGGTGGAGCACACCTTTAATCCCAGCATTCAGAAAGCAGAGGCAGGCGGATCTCTGTGAGTTCCAGGCCAGCTTGGTCTACAGAGTGAGTTCCAGGGCAGTTAGGTCTCCTGCTCTCATAGGAAGACTAAACATTACACAAAACTTCTCAAGGACTCATTTGTACAAGTTTTGGAAAAGGACTAGGGCATATTTGCAACTAAGAGCCCTACCAACTGCGAAGTATAAGTAAGACCTGTTTTACCAACAGCTGGAGATTGAGAGGAGACCTTTACCGGACTTAATGGACACTTGAAAAGCACTAACCATCCTTAGGGCAACATTTTGGACTTCCGTATTCACTAAAACATACTGTCTCTGGTCAAGCCATACAAGAGGGTACACCCAGTGTAAGCTTACATTTTTGCTTTTTGTTGTTGTTTTTTATTTTTTGGATTTTCTTTCAAGACAAGGGTTTCTCTGTAGCTTTGGAGCCTGTCCTGGAACTCACTTTGTAGACCAGGCTGGCCTCAAATCACCGAGATAGGCCTGCCTCTGCCTCCCAAGTGCTGGGATTAAAGGCTTGCGCCACCACATCCGGCTGCAACCTTTTCTTTTTTTTTTTTAATTTATTATGCAACCACCTTCTTTTTTTTTACCCAATTAGTGTATGTAGTCAGATTTCAGGACTGTTCTCCCAGCATTCCTAAATGGCACAAACACCTAGCTTGAATCCTCGTTAGCTTTAATGACTGATAACTTGAGTAATCTACCACCTGGTCCCTACCTTCAAAAACAAAGGAACTGGTTTGGTTCGAACACAGAGAACACTGGTAAATCCTCACAAGTGCCTCCCCCAGGCTCCATCTAACTGTGCGGTTTTGAATCTCTGGTGTTTGTTCGATTTTTTTATTTTTCTCCTACACATACAAGTAAACAGCCAGGCTTGGAGCTGGTAAAATTCAGTGTTTGTGCTACACCAGGTGATTGACAGTTTTACAACTCTGTTACAATGAGAATTAAATGTTCTTCCTAAGAATTAGTTCACCCATAAAGGTGAAAATAACTTCATCATATAAACACCACCAATAACAAAAACATGGAGACTATTAGGCTTCTAGTTTAGAGCTGCCTTTTAAATTCAAAAAAAGAAAACAACAACAACAAAAAAAACATCAGTAGTAGAAAAATAAGACTCTGTGGTGTACTCTGGAGTCCATACCTGGCCCCAGTTCCAATATTGCTATTGTTCAAACAACACTCAAATTTAAAAGCTCTTATTTTAAATATAGTCTTATTTATCTATATTAGGCTGTGACTTTCATGAGTTTATAATTAGTCTAATACATTATTATGATTTTAGATTTTCAATGAGGGAAAAATTAAATAATGCTAATTGCAGTCAGGTGTGGTGGTGCACGCCTTTAATCCCAGAACTCAGGAGGCAGAGGGAGGCAGATCTCTGTAAGTTCGAGGTCAGCCTGGTCTACATAGCAAGTTCCAGGACAAGCTATACAAACAGTGTCTTGAAAGACCAAAAAAAAAAAGTTCAGACCTGGGGTTACAGAGATGCTCAGTGGTTAAGTACTAGGAACTGAACTCAGGGGGGAGGTCCTCGTGCTGTCCCTGCACAGGACCTGAACTCAGTTCCCAGCAGCACCCACAGTGCAGCTCACCACCATCTGTAGCTCCAGTTCCAGAAACCTAAGGGCCTCTTCTGGACTCCTTGAACATGAGGTATACACACAAGTAATACACTACAGGCAAAACACCCATACACATAAAATAAGTAAGTATTTTAAAAAGAAGCCAGGAGTGAGGACACTTGCCTTTAATTTCAGCACTCAGAAGGGAGGTATCTGCAAATTTAAGGCCAGCCTGGTCTATATTGAGAATTCAAAGTCAGCTAAGGCTACTTTTTGGGATCATGTCTCAAATTAATTAGTTTAAAATTTTAAAGGGCTGGGGCATGGTAGGGGTAGTGAGCTTGCCTAGCATACATAAAGCCCTGAGTTCCATCCCTAGTCCCACCAAACTGAAATGAAACAAAAAGCTAATTGATATTCTTCCCAGTGACACTTGGGACTGACCATTGAGGTCTTGAGAGCCAAGTCTCATCAAAGGCAACAGAACTAAAAGTTCCTAAGACCTTCACAAATGGACGCCCTGAACTAAATGTGGAGCTCAGTTAAATCACACTCCAGGGGTTTGTAATCATAATCCAGATGTCATTTTCCATCTGGCTCACTCCCATTCACTGTACCAGCCTTTGGCTGAGCAAATCTATCCCAGCTTTTTGTTCTACTTGATAAAAATCTTAACTCATCATGCCTTAATCACAATTCCCATCCTGCCTAACTCACTTCCCAGAGACTCACTCATTCCCTTCCTTCTCAGGAAACACGGGGCTCGGTTCTGGGGAAGCAGGGGAAGTCTTGCTCACCCTCACCATTCCTCTACTAGCTTCTAAGCACCGCCCCCTCCCCCGTTGGGCATCCTTCCCAAGTAGTTCTGTACTTGACTGCCCCATGCCTGTCACTGCTGTCACTATGGCATTAGGCGTCCCTGTGTTCAGTCCCTTCGGCTTCAATACTTCCTGTCTCTTATTCTGAGTTCCTTTCAGAATTTTATATTTAACCAAAAATCATCACTTGGCATTTGCCAAAAGTAGTCTGCTTTAGGTCCACAGAAACAGCCTTGGTAAAAAGGTAACAAGAACAGAGTGTCCATTAACCTCACAGTTTGCACTAATTCCAGAAACCCAGGATGAGCAAACCAGTTAGAAAAGGGAACACTGTCTTCACAGTGAATCTGAACTCAGTTGTTCCATCTCGGCACCACTTCCTGTAGAAATGTATTTCATCTGTTGTTAGAAAGTGTTGAAGTCTGCCCTTGAAAGGAAACAAACTCCCACTCAGACTGGCAGCAGGATCCATCCACACCTTCCTTCCAGAATGGAACTAGGAAGGTGATGGGGAACCTCCTTCAGCCAATAACCTTTAAGAGGCTGGACCAGGCTAGGGCGTGATCTTTTGGGTACCTAGAGAAAAACCACCAGGGCTCTGCGTTACACACCCGAGGTTGGACTTCTCATTCCTATTCCATGAGTTTGCCTCTTATAATAATGAAATATAATTAAAATCTTTTGGTGTTAGCTCAGGATTCTTTGACTCGCATCCTCACCTCCACTTTCCAGTAACATCTGGCGCCCAACATGGGGAGTAGGGACCCCCACGGCAGTGGCTGATGCATTGGGGCTCAGAAGTGCATCACTTCATACAGAAGCAACCAGCGAGGGGGGAAACAGAAGTGTCAAGACAAGCTGGGCTTTTACAGACAAAAATCCGTACTCCTGATTACTCTCCTCCTGCTTGTAATCTTGGTACTCAGGAGGCTGAGGCAAGAAAACCACCACAAATTCAAGGGTAGCCTGGGCCGTGATGTAGGAGTGCCCTCTGTGTGCTGGGATTACCATTAATGAATAAAGAAACTGCCTTGGCCTGTTGATAGGGCAGAACTTAGGTAGGCAGGTAAGACGGAACTGAATGCTGGGAGGAAGAAGGCAGAGTCAGAGAGAGACACCATGACGCCGCTACCAAGATAGACGTGCTGAAACTTTGCTGATAGGCCACGAACTCATGGTGATGCACAGATTAATGGAGATGGGTTAAATTAAGATGTAAGAGTTAGTGAATAAGAAGCTAGAGCTAACAGGCCAAGTAGTGATTTAATTAATACAGTTTCTGTGTGATTATTTCACATGTAAGCTAGCTGTGCGGCCGGGATTAAACAAGCGGGCCCTCCTCCTACAGATTGGCGCCCATAGTAAGTCCCTGTCTCAAATAAATATAAATAAGTGAGAAACATGAGATACTAGGTATGCAGGTCAGTAACCATTTCTCTACTCCTTTCATTTGTGGTTATATTTGAGTTAATATTTACCTTTCCCTAGACAGAAATCTTGGACCTTAATTATGAATATAACCAAAAAAAATTGGTGGAAAATAATGACAGATACGTGAAAATATCAGAAGTACTAAATTATGAAGAAAAATTAGTTAAGTAGATAAAAATCACATGGTATTGGCAACCAGAGGCTAGACAAAGTGAAACAAAGGATCAAGGCTCATGACTCAGAACATCAGGATCTAAGTTTTCAAGGAGAGTAGGGTACTGCGTGCCTGTAGTGTCAGCACTCAGGAAGCTGAGGCAGAACCGCTGCAAGTTAGAGGCCAGACTGGCTACATAGGGAGTTCAAGGATAGCTAATATACAAAGGAAAATCCTGTCCAAAACAAAAAAGGCCAAAAACCAAAAATGGGGTCAGGGAGAAACATAAAATTGTTCCCAATTTCAAAGGACAGACAAGACATATGCTAACATCAACATAACATCTGGAGAGGGCTCAGGGGTTAAGAACACTCAACTGCTCCTGCAGAGGACTGGAGTTCAATCCCAGCATCCCTGTCGGCAGCTCACAACCACCTGTAACTCCAGCTTGGGAGTGATCTGCCACCCTCTTCTGAGGGCCCCTACAAACATGTACATATACCCACACACAGACATTTACATACACACCTGAGGATAAGAATGACGTTTAAACTTGTGTTTAAGTGCCCTGGAAGGGGAAAGAAGTCTCCTTTCCAGCACTGAGTAGCTAATAGTCAGTGGGCAACCTGCGCGAGCCTGGCAACCTGAGTTCAAGCTCCAGAACCCACAAGGTAGGAGGAGAATTAGAATTAACTCTCATAAACTGCCCAATGGCCTCCATATGTGTGCTGCCCCATTCACAGACACCTGTTTGTCATATTTTTGTTTTCCGAGACAAGGTTTCTCTGTATAACAGTCCTAACTGTCCTGAAACTCACTCTGTAGACCAGACTGGCCTCGAACTCACTGAAGTCCACCTGCCTCTGTCTCCTGATGTTGGGATCGAAGGCGTATGCCGCCGCCGCCGCCGCCGCCGCCACCACCACCACCACCCGGTGAATGCAATTTTTAACACAAAAAGCTTTCAGCCACATAGGGGTGACTCCCGCCTACACGCGGAGCACTTGTGTGGCTGAGGCAGCCTGCTGGGAGTTTGAGGCCCCCATGAGCTCCAGCGCTAACTCAAGCCAGGCTGCGAACTCAGGCCAGGCTGGAAGAGTCTATGTCCAAAAAAAGAAGTCATCTGCTATAAATTCAGGATAGCTGGCTGAATAGCTCATGCAGTTTAGCACACCACCATAGACAACCACAGCGTCTGCCCCTCGTTGCTTTCAAAACAACCATATTTATAAAAGAATTCCCCCATCTGCATTCCCCACACACAGGTTGAGAGGACATCAGCACCTTTACCACATTGTACTTTTCCCTTTTTTTTTCCTTCCAAACTACTAACCAGGTCTGTATCAGCACAAAAGTGGCCTATACTAAGTAAGCACAGAAGAGTAAAAGCCATTTCACAGATGAAAAACATGAAGCTTGGAAGAAAACAAATTGCCCAGGATAGCCCAGTCAGTGAGCAAAGAAGTCTAAGACCGACCTTTGGCTTCCAAGCCCAGACAGACCTGTGAAGTCAATGGTTCACGCCACAAATGTGGACACTGGGAAGGGGCACACAAGTGATTCAACTCTGGGAATGCGCACCCCACCCATCTCCTCATGGAAGTACTAAATCAGCAGTGAGTGGGACATTGGCATCTATCATGACCTTCCTAAGGGTGTGTGTGTGTGTGTGTGTGTGTGTGTGTGTGTGAGAGAGAGAGAGAGAGAGAGAGAGAAAACTGCACACAGGGCCTTTGCCCATGCTAGGACAAGTGTTCTACCACTGAGCTTACATCTCCAATCCCTTCCGAGTTTTTAAACATTTTTCTTGTGTTATTATATTGCCTAAGACGTCCAGAACCCAGGCAGGGCAATGATGGTGCACACCTGTAATATCTCAGCACTCAGGGAGGCAGAGGCGCGGATTTCTGCGAGTTCGAGGCTAGCCTGGTCTACAGAGTGACCAGAAACCCTGAGTTGAAAAAAAAAAAAAAACCTCCAGAACCACACTGAGTTAAGCTAGAAATTATAGTATTCATGTATGATTCTAAGCTGTTGTGCTTGCTCCTGCTGATTTTGAAAAATCGCCCTGACTAATTTGGCATTCACTATGGAGACCAGGCTGGCCTCCAGCTCAGAGGTTTGCCTGCCTCTGCCTCCCAAATGCTGGGATTAAAGGACCAGGCTTGCCAGGTGGTGGTGGTGGCTCACGCCTTTAATCCCAGCACTAGAGAGGCAGAGACAGGCGGATCTCTGTGAGTTTGAGGCCAGCCTGGTCTACAGAGCAAGCTCCAGGACAGCCAGGACTATGACACAGAAAAACCTGTCTCAAAAAAACCAAAAAAGGTGGGGGGGGGGGGGGAGTCGCTGGGGTTGTATTACACAGCTTATAATTCTAAGGTTTTATCAATAAGCACTGTTGTTCAGATGAACACATATACTTTGGAGGTTGTTTGGTTTATCAAAACTCCTTCCTGCTGGGTATGACGTTTCACAGTTGTAACCCCAACACTCAGCAAGCTGAGGCAGCCTGGACTACATGAGTTCTAAGACAGCCTAGGCTACAGATAAGATTCTATCTCAAAATGAGAGGAGAGGGCAGATGAGAAACGGAAAACTCGTTATGGCCGGATCTCTGGTCTAGCCTTTTCCCTTCTCCATGCTGTTTCCCACTCCCCTCTTCCCTTTTCTCTTACTTCAGATTCCTTCCTACACACCTCAAAGTTAAATCATGTCTGCCTCCTCCAGTCAAAGAGCCAAAGATACTTGGGAAGTCCTATGCCTTTCGCTTAAGTCTTTAGACCAGTGGTTCTCAACCTTCCTAATGCTGCGACACTTTATTAGAGTTCCTCATATTGCGGCGACTCCCAGCCATAAAGTTATTTTCGTCGCTACTTCATAACTGTAATTTTGCTACTGTTCGGAAACGTGACGTAAATATCTGTGTTTTCCGACGCTGGACCGTTGGGTCGCGACCCACAGGTTGAGAACAACTGCTCTAGACCAACACCGTTTCTTAAACTGCCAACCGAAAGAAAACTAGCAAGACAAACATTGTTACCACCCTGCAGATTTCTGCCTTCCATCTCTGGAACCCATCCTTCAATAATTTCCGCTCTTTCAAATTAAAACTAAGAAAGGGCAGACTCGCACTGGATCCCTGCTGAATTTCTAATGTGTCGCCTGGTTCGGCATAAGCCTGGCTATCTACTGGCTGACCGAATCTCAGGGTTTCAAAGGGGGTTCAGGAAAGCCGAGGACCCAGACGTTTCTAACTTTTCTCTCCAAAAGGGAGGGGCGCGGACACAGACGAAGAAGGCAGTTCCAGAATTTAAAAACTGAAGGGGGCGAGAGGAATGAACCTTTGAAAACCCGAGGGAGCTAAGAATTCTTTCTGGCAATCAATTTTTCTTTCGAACCAAAAGCGCTCGCCGAGGTGGCAACAGCAACGCGAGCAGCCAAAAGGTTGCATCATGTGGAAACGCGCCGCGCTTGAGAAACAAGAAAACCAGATGGTGGTAAAATACCGGACAGGAAAACCCAAGTCGGGAATCTCCGTCTTCCCCGGAAGCCCTGGGGCATCCACCCTTCTTTTCGTTTTTGCTTTTCTTTTCTCTTTTTTTTTTCCTGTTGTCTGGGGTTTTGGGGAGATATCACAGTCGCCCATTGGTAGCCCTGGCTGGTCTCGAACTCGAGGCACTCCTCAAGCCTCAACTGCTGGGTCATAGCTTAAACACCACATCCGCATTAAGGGGGGGGGGGGTTTCTCCCTTTCCCCGTTCGGGAGGACAGGGTTGAGGGGTCCCACGTATCCCAGGCTTGCCCTGAGTTCAGTAAGTAGCCAAGGCTGGCCCTGAAAGCCCACTCTTCCTGGCTCCGCCTTCCCTGTTGCTGGGTTTAAGGCGCGCGCCACCCAGCCCCGCTCCCGGTTTTCCCCGGTATTTTATTTAACATTGTATCGAAATTAAAGTTTCAGTTTCACACCGGCGGAGCGCCAGCGCTGGAGTAAGTTGGGTGAGCGATCAGCCAGGCGGCCCGAAGCGGGGTGGGGCCGGACAGAGCGAGTAGAGTGACAGGACCCATGCGGCTCAGCGGAGGCGTCCGGCCCTGCAGAGTCGGCTCTCGATCGCCGCGCCCACCCGTCCGCCCGCCCGCGGGTTCCGCCAAGGTCCCGCTCGGCTGCGTGGCGGGAAGGCGCGGGGCCGAGACAATGGGAAGGGACGCGGGAGGCAAGGCTCTGCCTCGGGCCGCGGGGACGCCGCGTGGGGGCGCCTCGGGGCGTGGGGGGGGAGGACACCGGCCACCCCGGGACGGCGAGCGCTCACCTTGACGAAAAGCTCGATGAGGGGCTCTTTGTCCTCCTCCTTCAACCCATTCAGGGGCATCGACAGCGCCATGGCCGGCTGGGCTGGGCTCCGCGGACGGCGGCTACGGCAGTTGGCTGTGGCTCCGGGGCTGCTGTGGCTGCCGCCTCCCGCCGCACTCTCTCGCTCGCTCTCTTCACTCGCTCGCTGGACAGTCCCGACGTCAAGCTGCCCGCCGGCGGCCACAGATCTTCAGCACCGCCTCACGCCTCGCGCGCGACTCGGAGGGGGTTGAGGTCTCAGCTACTTCAAACCGCTGGGCGGGACCCGGTGGGCGTGGTGTGGGCGGGGCAGCGGCCCGGCGCCTCGGACTCGGCGGGGGGAGTGGGCGGGACAGGCCGTGGGGGCGCGGCCTCGGGCGAGGAAGGAGGGGGAGAACTGTTTGGCTTCCCCAACGGACCACTGCAGAGCCCGGAGGACCGCGGGGCGTGGCCTAAGCTGGGCAGCGCGGATTGGCGGGGCGGGGCCGTTAGCCACGCCCCCAGGGGGCGGGAGGGCAAGGTCCCCGGAGCCGGAGCCTGACACCGCCTCCCTCCGCCGCGAGGCCGCGTCCTCCGCAGCTGCTGCTGGTTGGGTGCCAGGTGACCTCATGCGGCGTCCTGCCTCGCGCCCTCTCCCCCGCTGCAGCCGCAGGACTCATCGTCATCCCCGCCCGTTCCCGGGGCGGCGGCCTCCCCGGCTCCTTCAGTTAGGTGCGGCCGCCTTTTCCTGGAAAACTTTTGCGAAAGTTTTCATGTCCTTAAGAAGTACTTTTTTTTCTTCTTCTGACTGCGGACATCCTCTCGGGATGCTTCTCTATTAGATGTTAAGATACTCAAAAACTCGTGTAAAGCCGTGCTGTGTCCCCGGCTCGGAGTTTGACGGAAACGATGGGACAGAATCCCGCTCCTGTACAGCCCGGGTGCCTGAGGCAGCGCCAGACTCCTAAATCGCTATCCATGCTCTTTGCACCACCTAGACCGATTCCTTTCCTTAGTTCACCTGGAGAACCTTAGTTTTCTGCGCCTTTGAGTTACCTGAGTGAGGCCCTCAGCGCGCAGGGGCCAGAGTACTCTAGACCCTGAGGACGGAGACCAGAGAGACACGTGGTCGGCTGTGGATTGCCTGGGGTCAATGTCACCTCAGGAAAATATGCCTTCAGGTTTTCCTTAATCTAGTCATTCTGTGTACCTCCCAGGTTGGGGTGATGATTGGGAGGCGGCGGGGGGGCGGGGGGAGACACACGGATTCAGCCTGGTGTGGATCAGAATGCTTCTACAAATTGAAATGTGTGAAAATACAACTCAACCTGCAACTTTATCCTCATTCAATCCAATGCAAGTTACTAGGTTCTCTGCAAGGCATGCTGTGCCCCAACAATTAGCTCCAGCAACGCTCTGAAGTGCAACGGTTCACGGTTTGACAAACTTAACCGCCCTAAACTTCCTCAGCCTGATTTAGGGACACTTGCATGGCTCTCAGGAGGTTCATGCAGGTGGGTGGAGAGGGTTTGAGGACAGTTTGGATTTATTACAAGACTGTCACAAAAAAAACAAAAAAATAGAATAAGGACAGTAAGTTGATCAACAGGCAAAAACACTCGCCTTGCAAGACTGATAGCCTGGATCTGATGTTGGGAAACCCACCTAAACCAGCTCGATAAATTTGTCCTCTGACTTCCACATGAGCGCCATGACACACATACAACTTTTTGTTTTGTTCTGCTTTTCAAGACAGGATTTCTGTGAGTAACAGCCTGGCTGTCCTAGAACTCTCTCTGTAAACCTGGCTAGTCTTGAACTTACAGAGATCTATCTGCCTCTGCCTCCAGAGTGCAGGAGTTAACCCAACCATTTTTTTAAAGCTGTTTAGAACAGGCTGTCAAACTCAGAGATCTGCCTGTCTCTGCCTCTGCCTCCCAAGTGCTAGCACAGCAGCCAGCAATAATAGTGTTTTTTTGATTGATTGTTTTTTGGGACAGGATTTCTCTGGCTCTCCTGAAACTCACTCTGTAGACCAGGCTGGTCTTAAACTCAAAGATCTGCCTGCCCCTGCCTCTGCCTCCCTACTGAATTCTTAATAGAGACAACTGGTAGACTGCCTAGTTTGCTCAAAGCCTGAGTTCACTTCCCAGTACTGCATAAACTGAGTGTGCTGCCTGTCATCCCTGCACTCCAGAAGTGGAGGAAGGAGATCCTCAGCGTATATAATGAGTTTATAATGAATTTGAAGCCAGCCTGGGCTACATGAAACTCTGTCTTTATTTTTATTATTATTATTATTATTATTATTTTGGTTTTTTGAGACAGGGTTTCTCTGTAGTTTTTGGAGCCTGTCCTGGAACTAGCTCTTGTAGACCAGGCTGGCCTCGAACTCACAGAGAACCGCCTGCCTCTGCCTCCCAAGTGCTGAGATTAAAGGCGTGCGCTACCACCGCCCAGCGAGACTCTGTCTTTAAAAAAACAAAAAAAAAAAAAAAAAAAACCAAGACTTCCTTTCAGTATCTAGACTAGAGAGAGGGTGGTACTGGTTATTGCGCTGTGTAGTTAGGGGGAGCTGATACCTCAAGGGGGCTCTGTTATTCTGTCCACCCCTACAGGTGAGGCCAGTATCATGTTCAACTCAGTGACCAGCTAGTTTGTGAAAAGTAAAAAATGATAGCAGGCTGCCCTATAGGCCAGAACTTGAACCAGAAACAAAGTGATGTTTGGACTCTGAGCTGGGCCTCTTGTTAATTTTTCACAGAACTGTGAACAGATTAAAGTTTCCTTGCAGCCTACCCTTTCCGTCATGATCCCAAATGCTCAAAACACGGGCATACCTGAAAAGACCCAGCACAGCCTAAAAGACCTCAGACTGGCCCAAAGTCATGCATAAATCCACTGGGTCCCATTTAGGGTTTATCCAAGTCAGTTTGGGTCTCTGAACTGCTCACTCACACATGCTGGCCCACAGCACCCCAGTACAGAGACCCAAGCTGGAAACAGCGGCGTGGCAGAAGTGGGTCTTAACTATTTCTTTGCTTAAATACAAATCTTAAGAGGGAGGAGGCCTGTGACATTGTCCTCCAAGCCCTAAGTTAGTGTGATCCCCGGACTGACCCAGTCCACCTGGACACCCTCAGGACACCCTCAGGCCCTGGCTCAGACCTGGAACCCGAGTCTGGGAACCTGGTCACAGTTCTGTCTGGGGGGATCCCAGTTTCTGCTCTGATGTCCACGAGCCTGGGAGCACAGGTCTGGAAAGAGGAGTGTTTATGCCGGGAGGTCCCGTAAGTACCTTGCTTCCAGCTTTGAGAGGGAAGACTCTAGTACGCCCAGAGCTCTAGTAGTTTGTTTTTTTTTTTAAATATTTTTATGGTTTATTTAACTTTATGTACATTGGTGTGAAGGTGTCAGATCCCCCGGAACTGGATTTTCAGACAGTTGTGAGCTGCCATGTGGGTGCTGGGAATTGAACCCGGGTCCTCTGGAAGAGCAGTCAGTGCTCTAAACCGCTGAGCCATCTCTCCAGCCCTAGTAGTTTGTTTTTATAACACAGAAATCTTGAAGATGGGTGGAGGTGTGTTCTCTGTACACACCCTTCTGACTTCATCCCCTCCACTCTCCCTGTGTGCCCCACCCCAGCCCCACCTACCTTCTTTCTAGTCCTCAGACTGCTGCCCCAGGGCCTTTGTACTTGCTCTATCTCTGAACGGTTTGTTTCCAGAATTTCCAGAAGTTTCCCTCATTCAGGTTCTCCACTCAAATAGTAACTCAGCTCTTTGTTCAAATAGTAACTCCTTAGAAGTCTCGCTAGGTATACCACCTGTGCATTCTGGGCCCTACCAGCTCCCATCTGGGTTTCTTCGTCTCCAGAACATGTACATGTAAATGTGTGTGTGTGTAGTGTGTGCGTATGTGTGTAGTGTTTGTGTGTATATACTGTGTGTGTATATATACTGTGTATGTGTTATAGTGTATGTGTATGTGTATAGTGTGTGTATGTGTATAGTGTGTATATGTATATAGTATGTGCATGTGTATATAGTGTGTATATGCATATGTATGTAGTGTGTGTATACTGCATGTGTATATACTGTGTGTGTAGCATGTATGTGTGTAAATACTGTGTGTATGCGTATGTGTGTATAGTGTGTATACTGTGTGTGGGTATATATATAATGTGTGTGTGTGTGTGGTGTGTATAGATTGTGCATGTGTGTATAGCATATGTTCCTAGTATATAGTCCTGGGTGACTTTAACTTGACACATCCTAGACTCCTCTGAGAGGTCAGTCTCAGTTGGCAGAATTGCCTAGATCAGATTGACCTGTGGGCACATCTGTGAGGGATTCCTCTGATTATTAATTGGTACAGGAGAGCCAAGGCCACTGTGGGCGGTGTCATCTCTCTGCAGGTGGTCCTGGGCTGTATAAGAAAGCTCTGTCGGCTAACTATGCCTGAGTGAGTCTAACAGTGCATCAGCCAGCAAGTGGACTCCTTCATGACTTCTGCTTCAAGTCCCTGCCCTTACTTCCCTCAGGGAAGGACTGTGACCTGAAAACTTAGGCTAAATAAATCCTTTCCTCCCCTGAGTGACTTTTGGTCTTGTCATCTGTCACAGCATCAGAAAGGACACGACTACAGCGCATATATTGCCTCCCCAGCAGCACACACACTTCTGTGGGAGAGGCTTGCTGGGTTTCAGTGCCCACGACATTCCTGAGTGTCCTTGGCTCATTGATAAGAGTGCACACAGAATGACGGAGCCCTGCGGTTGGGTGACTTCCCTGGGGAGACTTAAACATCTATTCACTTCTAATAGAGAGGGAGGAGACAGAGCAAAGAAAGAGTCTGTCAAGTCCACCTTGGTGAATCACTGAGTTTCCCTGGATACTGACAGATGCATGAGTGACTCACGAGCAACTGCCGTCACGACGTCCCACCCAAGTTGGCAGCCTCGGCATTTCTGAGACCACAAAGCCAGGGCAGGAGGGAGTGGTGATCGGAATCTCAGGGGAGGGTCCCGTGATCTCCCTTCTCCAAGGGGGAATGTCAACAGCCCCAATACCACCGTAGGCTTAGGTGTCTGGTGTATAGGTTTGTTTCTTCCGTTGCTTTGACGACAGGCCAAGGTCTTCCATGGGTCACCACAGCTGCTCGGTTCCATGATGACCATGGTCACACCACGCCTGCAGGAGACAGCTCCACAACATCCACCAGACTGCAGTACCTTCCTGTACCTGGGCACATGGCCTACCCACCCGGAGGCTTTGACTCCTCATACCTGAATCCTAGCCCTAGCGCTGAAAGGCTAAGGTAGGAAATCAGCTGCAAGCTCTGAGCCAGTCCAGGCCATCTAGTGAGACCCTGTGTTTAAAAAACAAGGGGAGGGGCCAGTGAGATGGCTCAGCCATAAAGGTACTAGTCTCTTAAACCTGAGCTTGAATCCCAGAACCCACATAAAAGTGGAAAGAAGTTGGGGTTAAGATCACCTACTGTTACATGAGATGTGTTTCTCTAAGTAAATAAATAAATAAATACCGTATCAAACCGGACAGTGGAGGCGCACACCTTTAATCCCAGCATTTAGGAGTCAGATGCAGGCGGATCTCTGCGAGTTCAAAGCCAGCCTGATTTACAGAGCAAATTCCAAGATAGCCAAGGCTACACTGAGAAACCCTGTCTCAAAAAAAGAAAAAGAAAAAAAAAAAAGGAAAACATATCAAAACTACAAAATAAAGAAAAAGTTCTAGCTAGCCAGAGTCACATAGCAAAGTCCTGGTCTAAAAAAAAAAAAAAAAAAAAAAAAAAAAGCCAGGCATTTAATCCCAACAGTCGAGAGGCAGAGACAGGCAGATCTCTGCATTCAAAAGCCAGCCTGGTCTACAGAAGTTGTTCCAGGACAGACAAAGATGCACAAAGAAACCATGTCTCCGAGGAGAAAAAGGAGAAGAAGAAGAAGAAGAAGAAGAAGAAGAAGAAGAAGAAGAAGAAGAAGAAGAAGAAGAAGAAGAAGAAGAAGAAGAAGAAGAAGAAAGTTGGGGAGTTGGCTCAACAGTTAAGGGCATTTGTTGCTCTTCAAGAGGACCTGGGTTCAGTTCTCAACACCCACATGGAGGCTCACAGCTCATGACTGCGGATAACTCCAGTTCACGGACTCCTGTGCCCTCTCCCACCTCTGTAGGCACCAGACATGCATGTGGTGCACATGCATCTATGCAGACAAAACACTAACATACATAAAACAAAATTATTAAAAAAGATTTTTTAAAACATTTAATGAAGAAAGGTAGGGATGCACCTCAGCTGGTAGAGGGCTTGCCTTGCACCCACACCAAAGCTGTGGTGCCCTCCCTGGCACCCACATAAAATCAAGCATGGTAGCATGCACTTGTAATCCCAACAGTGGGGGTAGAAACAAAGATCGCAAGTCCCAAATCATCCTCTGTACACACGGGATTCCAGGCTAGCCTGGACTACCTGGGACCCTCCCTGTATGAGAAATGAAGAAGAGAAGGAGGGGGTGGGGAGAGAGGAAAGAGGAAGGGAGGGAGGAATGTGGGAAGAGGGAAGGGGTTATAGGTCGTAAGTAGAGAGCTAGATGCCATCGAACACGAGCTAGGCACTGGGACCATGCCCAGTTTTGCTTTAAACAAAACAACAATCTTTTTTTTTTTTCATTTATTTGTTTTTCAAGACAGGGTTTCTCGGTGTAACTGTCCCTGGCAGTCCTGGAACTCACTCTGTAGACCAGACTGGTCCAGAACTCACAGAGATACACCTGCCTCTGTCTCCCAAGGGCTGGGATTAAAAGTGTGTGCTACCATACCCATCTTAAAATAAAATAAATCTTTAAAAGAAAAAAAAAAGCAAGCAAGCGAACAGTTGCTAATGGCTTCAGAGTGAGTAGCTGAGTCTGACCAGGGGCTATTGTCTTTCCGGTTCTTCCGGGAGGCACTCTGTGGCCTCAGGCAGGCTCTTCCTCCTCTCCTCATTTGGCTCCCTTCCCTATCACCAGGTAGATGGAAGCAGGGAACGACCTGACCCCTGGGCCTGCTTTAAGCTCCTTGTCATTGCTAGCAGCCATCCTATTCTGCTCTCCCCTGACACCACCCAAATCCTGTAGCCTGTTCCCCTGGGAGCAGAAACCCTACTCCCCACCCACCCCTTTCAGCTCTGCGGCTAGGCCGGGAGACACTTGGGAAAGTCATGGGTTTCATTTTGCCACTTGGAAGCTGTTCCAGCCAGGAAGGGAACCCAAGTTGACTTGAAGCCAGACCTTTAATTGGATTGGGTTCCTAGGGAGGCCATTAGCTCTGTCTGCAGCTCTGGAGAGAGGAAGCACTTCCTCCTCCACCCCTTTGCAGCCCTAGACATCTGAATCCTGGATACCCTTCCACCCAAATAAGGTCAGTGTTATGTGTTCAAGGATCGCGGCTGCGGCTCTCCCTTCCTCCTGCTGGCACATCAGCAGATACTGGTAAGTCTGCGTGGTCTAATTGTGGCTCTTTATTCACTCGAGCCGCTGATTTTTGGTTTGATTTTGTTTTATTTGTTTGTTTTTGGTTTTTTGAGACAGGGTTTCTCTGGGTTACCGCTCTGACTGTCCTGGAACTCACTTTGTAGACCAGGCTGGCCTCAAACTCACCAAGATCCACTTCCCTCTGCCTCCCTTGCACTAGGATTAAAAGGCACGTGCCACCGCACCTGGCTAGTCACTGATTTTTATTGAGGGGCTACTACATGTCAAGCTCCAGAGAGCATTGTGGCTCTTGAAAAGACTTAAATAGACAAATCCCCAAATCAAAATGTCCAGGCCAGGAAACAACAGTGAAGGCTCTGAGGGAAATCCCCAGACATGCGGCTCAGCAAGCAAAGGTGCTTTTGGAAGGCCTGAGTTTCAGTTCCTGATACTCACATGGTGGAAGGAGAGAGTCACAAGTATCCTGGTGTTCATGCATGTGAGAACATGAAATCAGTGGGTTGTGAAGAATAAAGAAGAGGGTTTAAAACCACTTTTAGCTGAGTGAGATGGCCAGCGCACACCTTTAATCCCAGCTTTGAGGGGGTGCAGAGGCAGGTGGATCTTTGTGAGTTCGAAGTCAGCCTGGCCCACAGAGTCTCAAAAGAAATCTTGTATTTTTAAGAAATGTTATGTGTATGGTTATTTTGTCTGTACATATGTCTGTGCACCATGTGCAAGCAGTACCCACAGAGGCCAGAAGAGGGCGTCAGATCCCTGGGACTGCAGTTTTATATGGTTGTAAGCTTCCACATGGTGCTAGGAACCAAAACCAGGTCCTCTGGAAGAGTAGCCAGTGATCTTAAGCACTGAGCCATCATTCCAGGCCCCAGACGGCTCCTTTTGAAGATCAATACTGTTCATTCATTGTGTAGGTTACAGGATTGAACTCGTAGCATCAGGTTCACCAGTAAGTACCTTACCTGCATCATCTCGCTGGCTAGAGAAATAATTAGTCTAGAGGACTCTGCCTGGAGGAATGGATTAATCCATCCAGGATTAATAGATTAATGAGTCACCTTGATGGTAACTCTGTTATAAAAGCCAGTTTGAGCTGGGTGTGGTAGTGCAAGCCTGTAATCTTAACACTTAAGAAACAGGACACCCAGGATTGTAAAGAGTTCAAGGCTAGCCTTGGCTATTTGATGAGTTTAAGGCCAGCCTAAGCTACATAGCAACATCTCATCTCAAAACAAAAGTAGGCTTTTGATGTCCACATAGGTGCTATGGTCTGGGCATGAACACACACACACACACACACACACACACACACACACACACGCGCACACACCACTATAATGAAAGTCTTTAAAATTCTATTGAAGGTTTCTGAAAATGGGTGGGTGGTAACAGGACTGGCTCTCTGGACGAGGACATCCTGGGCCACCTATTGCTCATTGGTTGGTCCTCATCTCTACCTTAAGCCCACACTGGTTTCGGCTTCCTCCTCAAGGCTCCCATCTTCACCATCATCACCATCACCGTTATTATTAGAGCCCTTGCTGTTACTAGAGGATCGTGGAGCACTATGTGCCTTTTGTGAGCATGCAATGTGCCCTCTGCTGCGAACCTGCCTGTCCTCTAGGCATGACAAGGCCCTCGCCTTGAGTTCTCAGCAGCTGGGACAACTCAGAGGAAACTTGCAAAGACTGATCCAGTTAAACGCTCCAGATGGGAGTGGTTCAGAAGCCCGGTCCCTCCCTGAAGATATATAGACAGTCAGCTGTTACTAGGGGAGCCATGGGCCACACCCACATACACAGAGAGAGACAGAGAGAGTTAACCATTGCTAGGGGAGAGGCTCCTGAAGCCCAGACCCCAGGATTTAGAGATGGTGACCATGGCTGATGGTAGGAGCTCTGGGAGAGTTATCCATTCCTGAGAACGTGAGCGAGAGGTTCCCAAGCCCCTGCCCCTCCTGAGGGTCTGTGGACAGCTGGCTGTGACTGGGGAGAGAAAGAGGCCTTTTCTTCAGTGTGTCGAAGTTCACCTACCTATAAGGAACCCTAGCTGAAATCACTGACACACTAAGCCAGACTCGGGTGGGAATTGTTTCTTTGGTCTGTGATTGGCGAGAGTAGGCGTTTGTTCATCGGTCTAGGAGGACTTCACACAAGACTGTCTGGTTCCATTTTTCTATCCAGGCTGAGTGTCACATGTCCGGGTCCAGTTCCAGCAAGTATGCCACTTCGCAGAATAGGAGCACGGGGACTCATGGACAAGTGGTATCCTTGTCAAAGCTGGTCCTCGACAGCCATATTGCTCCCATCACAGGGGGAGGTGGAGACTTAATGGGAATGCATTACATACCAGAGTACATCAGCTGGTAAGTGGAGCGGGTGGTATTCAAACTCAAGTCTGCTCTGACTTCAGGTGGCACATTTCACTGCCCCCCCTTCTCCCTCCCACCCCACCCCCCTCACCATCAGCTACCACGTGGGCAAACAGGGTGGCCAGGAGTCTCCCAGATGCCTGCCTTACCAGTTATCCTTTCAACTCAGAGTCTAAACCTGACCTTCAACATAGAGAAATGGTCCTCACCGCAGAGCTGGTGGCCCTGGCTCAGATGAAGTAAAGTGACCATTTCCCATTCTGAAAGGTGCAGGGACAGCCAGCCAGCGTTGCCCTGGGAGAGTCCCCGGGACAGTCAACTTCTCAGCTGCTTCTAAGCAACACCAGAGCCAAGTAGGCCAGCCCTTCCTCCTCAGAAAGTTTGGTTTGACTGAGGACCTTCTTCCTCTCCTTGGTGGCTCAGGGCTCTTTGGTAGTTCACGGTTCATTTGCCGGCTTATTTATTCTTATTTATTTGGTCCTTTGAAACTTGAACAATCGGCTCCTCACATCGCAGCTTTGCAAGCAGAAGAGGCATGGAGCCATTTGAAACTCAACGACAAATGTATCCTTTGACAAGGGCCCTTCACTTCCTAAGAAATAAAGGCACTTTCCAGTGCCAAGGTGCGCGCTGGGATGCCAGCAGCCGGCAGAGCCCCTGCAAAGCACAAACCAGAAGCGGCTGTGCAGGTCTGATGTTGTCCCAGCTGCGTCCCATTCCCCCGACAGCCCCAGCCTCCCTTTCTTGCTGGCAGTTTGTGTGATACTTGGGGAGCTGGGTTGGGCTGTTTGGTTTGCTTCCTGTGTGAGGCGTCTGCACTCCTGGAGCCTAGCTTCCTATTGAAAGTCCGTATTTGGAGCCCGCCTGCCTGTCTTCCTGCGGAACGCCGCCGCCGCCGTATACTGCTGCCTCTGCCCAGCCTGGTCCCACAAAGCGCCAGGAACAGCCTGTGGCAGAAGGACAAGCCCCTTGTTTCAGCTGATCTCTCCCAGACACCGTCAGGGTCCTGACAAGCGAACCCCCTTGCTCTAATCTGCTGTTGCCATCTGTTTCTGGCCTCTGTGTTTGGGGGCGTGGTCCTGGAAGGATTCCTTTCTTCTGGTGGGCCAGCCCATGCCCTCTGGCTGCTGGGACCACTCCTGGAATGGAGGAGAGTATGTCCCGGCACCACAGCCCTGGGTGTTGCTAACAGGGATGGCTTCTCACAGCAGTTCCTGCTGATCAGAAGTGACCCCCCAAGATCCAGTAGGAAGGGGTTATTTATGTGACCTGGAAGTTTCCCTGCAGACTGTCGCTTCCTTCCAAGAGGGAAAATTCTACCTTATGGAGTGGAAAAGCCTAAGCAGGTGACCAAATCTAACATCAGCCTCTCCGGGCCACAGACACCCAGCACTTCTGGAAATGACTGAGGCACCCAGGGTCATACTCTTGCAACATTCCAGCCCAGAGGGAGGTCAGAGCCCAGCGTGAGCCGGAGAAGAACGACACACCCCGCTGAAGGAATGGTCTGTCAGATAACTCATCTGTGTCTTCTAAAGTTCCAGAGTTGCTGATGTAAGCTAAAGGAAAGTCGCCTGTTGTCTGGTGGTGTGCAGCTGTGATCCCGGCCCTCAGAAAGGTCATGAATTCAAGGCCAGCCTGGGCTACACAGTCAACCTGTCTCAAACACAAACCAATAAACAAACGACAAGTCCAACTAGCGAAATGAGTGGGGAGAGAGCAATAGCTGTTTGGCTAAAGCAGAGTAAAGATCCGGGTGTGGTGGCTCATACCTGTAATCCCAGCAATTGGGAGACTGAAGCAGGGGGATTGCTGGGTGCTCGAGGCTGCCTCAGACTGCACAGTGAGTGGCTACTGAGATCTGGTAGCAGGGGTGATGAGGGAAAAGGCTAGTGTGGTGACGTGCAGTGGGGCAGAGCCCGGGGAATTGGTAAGTTCAATGCCTGGGCTTCCAAATGAGATGTGTGGCAGGATGGCGGCAGGCCAGTGATGTGTAGGATGTAAAGGAATTGATGGGAAAGACAGAGGAGGATGGAGGAGAAAGTTCCCTACCTTCAACCCCATCTCTGGGAGGAGGGTGGAAGTCTTTTAGCAACTGGGCTTGGTTGTTTAGTCTTATCTCACAGGCCACTTGTCTGGGTCTGTATCAGAGGGGACAGGCGGGCTGTGTTGTTAGGCAGTAAAATTTAAAGCTGAACTTATTTGTCCTTCTGGGCTATTTAGGGCCAAGTCCTGTGGGTCACTGGGAGTTAGGCTCTGCCTGTTTATAAAAGATGTGCCAAGTCACAGGGGCAGGATCTGAATGTTAAAATTCGGGGATTTTTGTCTTATTTAATTGTGAACGTTTTGTCTCTAAATCCTAGCTCTAAAAATAAAAGTACTGGCTTAATGGTAAGTTTCCCAAATCTAATATCTGACTCCCAAAAGTTGCCCTCTGACATGTGTGTATGTGAGAGTGTGCCTGAGTGAGTGTATGTGAGTGTGTGTGTGTGTGTGTGTGAGAGAGAGAGTGTGTGAGAAAGTATGCATGTGAGAGTGTGTGTGTGAGTGAGTGGGTGTGTGTGAATGTGAGTGTGTGTGGGTATGTGTGAGTACGTGTGTGAGTGTGTGTGAGAGTGAGTGTGTATGTGGGGGTGTCTGTGACATCAATGAGACATTAATATTACAGTCTGGGGATGTAGCTCACTTGGTAGAGTGTTTGCCTAGCATGCATGAAGTCCTGGGTTCCATCCCCAGTACCACATAAACCATGCACGGTGGCATAATTATACTCTCAGCAGCTGGGGAACGGAAGCAGGAACAGAAGCTTCAGGTACACGGCAAGTTCAAGGCCTGCAGATGGAGACAGCAGGAAGATCAGGAAATTCAAGGTCTTTCATGCTCGGCCTGGGACGTGTGACATCTTTCTCAAAACAAGCAAAACAGCAAGATTGGGGAAGAGGAGCAGAGGCAGGGGCAGGGTGTGATGGAACCCTGACTTCGACTTCTGGCCCTGATACAGCTGTTACACTCGGGAACTCACAAGCAGCTATGAATCCTTAAACCACATTGGGAACATTTGGGAAGAATGAGAGACTCGTAAGGCCCCGCCCCTCCCTGAGGATCTCTAGGCAATTCACTGTTGCTGGAGGAGAGAGACATTGTCTTCAGTGGTACAGACCCTGGAAAAGAACGCATACTCCTAAAAATGACCTCTCAGCTGTGCACCTGCACAGAACCCTAATGAAGTTCAGGAAGGAAGGAAGGAAGGAAGAAAAAGAGCCTGGGGGCTGGAGAGATGACTCAGTGGTTAAGAGCATTGCCTACTCTTCCAAATTTCAATTCCCAGCAACCATATGGTGGCTCACAACCATCTGAAATGAGATCTGATGCCCTCTTCTGGCCTGCAGGCACATAGACAGAATATTGTATACATAATAAATAAATAAATATTTTAAAAAAAAAAGAAAGAAAAAGGGCCTGAGAGAGGCTCAGTGGCTAGAGCACTGGCTACTCTGCAGAGCTCCCAGGCTCAGCTCACAGCTCCCACAGTGTGACTCACAACTGTAACCCCAGTCCCAAAGAGTCCAACACCCTTCTCTGGCTTCTGTCGTGTGAATGTTGCACACACACGTGCAAGCAAAACACCTATATACATAAAAAATATTCTGTTAAGTAAGAAAAACCAACAAAAAAAAAACCAAAACAAAACAGTGAGCAATGGTGACACAGCACTCAAGGAAGCAGAGGCAGGGGAATTTCTGTGAGTTTGAGGCCAGTTTGGTCTACAGAGCAAATTCCAGGACAGCCTGGGCTACACAGAGAAACTGTCTCAAAAAACCAAAATAAAAAGAAAAGAAAAGAAAAAAACCCTGACAGTAGAGGGGGAAGTAGTTGAGAAGAGGAAAGGGATTCTAGTGGGCGTGGGAATGAGAAAAGAGTGCATAATAGAATGGCTCAGAGGTTAAGAGCACTGACTGCTCTTCCAGAGGTCCTGAGTTCAATTCCCAGCAACCGCATGGCTGCTCACAACCATCTGTAATGAGATCTGGTGCCCTCTTCTGGTGGGCAGGTGTACATGCAGACAGAACACTGTATATAATACATAATATATCTTTAAAAATAGAATGAGTAATAGGGAGTCATTAATATCAAAAAAGACATTATATATGCTGGGCGGTGGTGGCACATTCAGGAAGCAGAGGCAGATGGATCTCTGTGAGTTTGAGTCCAGTCTGGTCTACAGAACTAGCTCCAGGAGAGCCAGGGGTATGCAGAGAAACTCTGTCTCGAAAAAACCAAAAAGAAAAAAAAAACCTTATATACAAACATGAAAATGCCATAATGAAACACACAATCATGTATTAACATATGCCAATAAAAACTTTTAAAATGTCTTGTTTAGTTTTGTTTTATTGCTTTTTTTTTTTTTTTTTTTTTTCTTTTCCAGACAGGTTTCTCTATGTAGCCCTGACTGTCCTGGAACTTACTCTGTAGATCAGGGTGGCCTCAAACTCAGAGATATGCCTGCCTCTGCCTCTTTTATTTTATTCTTCATGTGTATGAATGGTTTGTTGTTGTTGTTTTCCTATGACAGGGTTTCTCTATGTAGCTCTGGTGTCCTGGAACTCCATCTGTAGACCAGGCTGGTTTTAAGCTCACAGAGATCCTCCTGCCTCTGCCTCCTGAGTGCTGGGATTAAAGGCATATGTCACCACTACCCAGCATATGTGTGTTTTGTATGTGTGTAAATCTGTGCACCACCTGTGTGCATGGTAACCTCAAAGTTCAGAGGAGGGCTGGAGAGTGTCAGATCCCCCAGAACTAGAGTTACAGATGGCTGGGAGCCAACATGTGGATGTTGGGGATTGAACCCAGGTTCTTTGACAGAATAGCCAGTACTCTTAACCACAGAGCCAGTCCCTTAAAATAGTTAAAGACATAATTCTTGCCTTTAACTACATGTATTTAGTGTGTGTACATCTTTTGAGAGTCCATCCTCTCCGTCTAGCATGTGAGTCCTAGATCTAACTCAGGTCGTCAGGCTTGGCAGCAAGCCCCTTTATCCACTGAGCCATCTTACTGGCCCTGCAGTAGATTTTCAAATAGCCAAAATGCAAATATATGATTGTTGCTTTGAGACGGAATCTCCCGGGTTTCCCAGGTTGGCCTTGAACTTACTAAGTAGCGTAGGCTGGCTTCAAGTTCACGGCAATCTTCCTGCCTCATCCTCCCAAATGCTAAAGTACAGGTGTGAGCCGTCACATCCAGCTAGATACTCATTCGATACATCATACCTTTAGTATATGGAGAAGATGTGACCCAAAAAGGGGGAGGTGACTTCAGCAAAGGGTATTTTAGAGTTCACTGTATGAATCTTGCAACTTTTGTATTAGTTTGAAATCATTTCAATGATCAGAAACATTTTGGGGTTCAGGGGAAGAGAAGAACTGGCCCTCCAGTTGAGGCCCAATAGCTTTCCCTCCTGACTGCATGTCTTCCCTTTCCATCTTAAAAAACAAACAAACAAACAAACAAAAAAAAAACAGGGCCAGGCGGTAGTGGCACATGCCTTTAACCCCAGCACTCGGGAGGCAGAGGCAGGTGGATCTTTATGAGTTCGAGGCCAGCCTGGTCTATAGTGAGTTCCAGGTTGGACAGGGCCACATAGTAAGATCTTGTCTCAAAACAAAACTGATGCATGATTAATAAACACAAAGTGAGAGAAATCGGGGTTCAACCTGCAGATCTGAAAAGCAAAGCAACCAGCTATTGGCTGTTACCTTAACTTTAATCCAAAAATGGTGATCCTGCCTCCAGGAATCTAAAATTGAGACTATGTTTGAGAGCTGTCTCCTCCCGTCTTATAGGTATGCACTGCCTAGTTTCTATGGCAACTAGTGCGGCTACTGGGATTAAAGGTGTGCATTACCATTACCTGGTCTATAAGACTGACCAGTGAGGCTGTTTTATTCTCAGATCTTCAGGCAAGCTTTATTTCTTAAAATATAATTGAAATGCCACTACACAAAACAAAGCAAATCAAAACAAAGACATTCTATTTACATATGCTTAGGTCGGGGTAGGAATCTTGTCACAGAGGACTTGCTAGCATGTATGTCTGTGTGTCAAGAATGCTTGTTCGTGGGCATGCATGTGTGGGGTGCACGTGTGTGTACATGGATGTAGAGGTCAGTGGTCAATGTCAGGTGTCTTCCTTGGTCAGTATCAATTTCTTGATTTGATTTATTATTATTATTATTATTATATTTATGTTTGTCTCTACACACATGCCTGACATGGCACCCGTGTGGAGGTCAGAGGATAACTTATAGGTGGCTGTTCTTCCTTCCACCATAAAGTTTTTGGGGATGGAGCTCAGGTCATCAGGCTTGGCAACAAGTGTCTTTACCCACTGAGTCATCTCACCAACCTTCCATCTTATTTTTTGGAGTCTCTCATTGACCCTGGAGCCCACTGATTGGCTAAGCTGGTTGCCCAAAGAGCTTCAGAGATTCACTGTCTCCTCTGGGGCTACAGAGGCCCACCACCAGGCTGGCTTTTTATATGAGTGCTGGGGATTTGAACTCAGGTTCTCCTGCTCATGATGCGAGCACTTTGCCCGCTGAGTCACCTCTCCAGCCCCCAGAGGACTACCAACAATGAATTTCTTGCTGTTCTTGACAGGTAGTCCATGGGAAAGTAAAATTGTTGTGGAGACTGTGGGGGAGGGGGACTTAAAGCAGAGGGCAAAGTCAAGCTGCCAGATGGGTCACTGCAGACATCCTCAGGATGAGCTCTGACAGCCCCCTCCCGCTGGTGTGTTATCTGGAGAAATGAGAATTACGACTTTAGAACAGCAGCATCTCTGGGAACTCAAGTCCTGGAAGCCATGTCTCCAGGATCTTCATCTCCCAAAGCGTCCCTTCCCTCCCTCCTGGCAGCCCTCAGGCCGGAGGAAAGGGCTGGGCTCCAACAAATGCTCCTTCCTGCCCTCTGGAGACTCACTGGGGCTTTCCTCCTTTGTCTGCCAGATGTGGGTGTCCCTCCCGAGGCTGCTGCCAGCTGCAGTGACTCATGGCAGTGACTCTCCTTCCCGCTGCCAGGGTGGGGACGTGGGTCAGACTACCTGGATTCAAAGCTGTGTGGCTCTGAGAAAATCGCCTGACCTTTCTGTGCCTCGCTTTCTATGGGACACAGCAGTTTTCCCAAGAAGATAGAGCTGTCACACAACTTAGTAAGTGCTCAGTAACGCTCCCCGTTGTACCACGCTCTCCAGCATGGAGGCGACGCCTGGGACTGAACCCAGGACCTAATGCATGTTGGGCAAGTGTTCTACCCTTGGGTTACAACCCATAAAGCTACAACCCGAACCTCTGTTCTGTTGTTTTTGGGTTTTGAGACAGGATCTCATTCGGATATCCCAGGTTGGCTACACAATTTGCTGCGTAGCTGAATGTGGCACTGAACTTCTGATCCTCCTGTTTCTGCTTACAGGGTGCTGTAAAGGCATAAGAGCACCACCATTGCTCTTATGAAGTGTTGGGGATTGAGCCCCGGGACTTGTGGACGCCTACTAGCTGAACTATGCATATACCCGCCCCTTCAATTCTGGCTTTGGGACTGGTGTCAACTCCTACACTCCCCGGCTGCCTTGGCTTTTGAAGCCCACAGATTTTTGCTCACGCTGTCCCCTCTGACCCTCTTCCCACACTCCTCCCGCGTTAGGAGTCTTTCTCAGATTTCAGGCTTCAGAGGCGAGGCCTCCAGGGATCTTTGGCAAACACACCTCCACCCTCAGTCCAAATAATCCACTTCCTCCGGGGATCCACAGCATTGAGTGCTGGGCCTCTCCTTGCAGCTTCGGTTGTTTGTGGAACTCGGGGTCCTCCCGCCCCAGCCCGCAGGGGTCACTAGCTCTAAAAGTACCCTCCACAGCCCCGCTGAGGCTTCCCAACAAACTCCTCCTACCAGCCCCCTACTGCCGGGAAAGGCACACCCCCTCCCAACTTTGAGCACCAGAGACTTCGGGTGCTATCATTGGGTCAGGGTAGCCCACATGACTCAGCTCAGCCAATCACATGGAACGAAAGGGCATAAATGCTGGTGAGGGGGCTGCGCTTAATTTGTTCTGTTGCTTTTTGATTTGGTTAGGTTGTGGTGCTGACTCTCAGTGTATTCCAGTCTGTCCAGAAACTTGCTATACTGTCCCCAGGCTCTAAGTAATCCTCCTGCCTCAGCTTCCCAAGTGCTGGGATTGCTGGTTTGAGCTACCATACCCGGTTTGATCTCTCTCTCTCTCTCTCTCTCTCTCTCTCTCTCTCTCTCTCTCTCTCTCTCACACACACACACACACACACACACATTTATTTTTTTATTTTTATTTTTTTGCCAGTGCCGGGACATTTGTTTTCTAAGACGTTGCTGACAACCGTCAGGACCCCACTCGCGGATCAAAACAATCTGGAGAGAGGCCGCGTGGGGGACAGAAAGTTCCTCAGGCCTCACTGGCCCACTGTATCCAACAGTTCCCGTGCCTGGCATCTCCTGAGAGGACAAGCTCCTCACCGTCACTGCCACCGTTCAGACTTGTAGGCACCTGGACTCAAAGCTAACCCGGATTGGTGGCTCTGATGCTGTAAAGAACGCCAAGACTAGCCAATATGAAGCCCAGCTGAGGCTTCATGAGATATTTCAAGGGTTAAGAGAAAGGCACCTAGAAGGAAGGGAGAGGCGGGAGAATACGAGTGTGGGTATTTCAGGGAAGGATAAGGCTAAGACGTAGCAAGTGTGTGTCCAGGCTCCTCGTGGAGACATCCCAGCCCATAGTGTTTCTGCAGTGGATTTTGGAGGGGGTTGAAGTTACTACTGTCAAGAGGTTGCTAAGAAACTTAAGTGAGGTCACTGGGTGCTTCCTGAGGCAGCATCTGACAGGATTAAGGTGGATGAGGTAGAAACCAAGCCACAAGGATACAGGAAGATAGGCTGTCTTTAACTGTAAACAGTTTATAGTTTTGAGAGCCTCAGGAAATATCTGAGGAAAGGAACCACACTCACCCAAGGTCATAGGTGTTCAGACTCTAAACCTGGGTCATGGTTATTTGAACATAAAGGACTATTATTTTTAAATACTTGCAGCATATGCTACCTGCATCCGAACCTCTGGAGTCAGAGATCTAGGCAGTTGTGGGCTCTCTGACATGAGCACTAGGAGCCGAACTCAGGTCCTCTACAAGAACTGTGCTGCCGGTGACATAACACTTGAGCTGGGTGTTCATTACCTCATCTGCTGTGGTGGTTTGAATGAAAATGGCCCCCATAGACCCATAAGGAGCGGCATTATGAGGTAGTGTGGCTTTGTGGAGTAGGTGTGGTCTTGTTGAAGGAAGTGTGTCATTGGGGGTGTGTTTTGAAGTTTCAAATGCTCCAGCCAAGCCCAGTGTTGCTTTCTCTTCCTCTTGCCTGCTGATCGGAATGCAGAGCTCCCAGTTACCTCTCCAGCACTGTATGTGCCTGCATGCCTGCATGCCTCCCACTATGATGATGATGAACTGTAAGCCAGCTCCACGGAAATGTTTTCCTTTATAAGAGTTGCCATGGTCATGGTGTCTCATCATAGCAATGGAAACTCTAAAACATCTGCATTTATGTATTTATATTTCTTTTTATGTGTCTGGCTGTTTGGTCTGTATGTTTATCTGTGTATCGTGTGTGTGTCTACAAGAAGAAATCAGATCACCTGGCCCTGGGGTTACAGATGACTAAGGGGCAATGTGGGTGCTGGGAATTGAACCTGGGTCCTCTAGAAGAACCGCCAGTGCCCTTAACTGCTGAGCCATCTCTCCAGTCCTTTCCCCTGAATTTGTGAAGTGTTTGCTGCATGCTAGGTCCTGTCCTGAGGCTTCATGGACACATATTTCCCGTGACTGCCTGCTTCGAGAGATGTGACCTGTGACATTCTTTCTACTGCATTCTTGGGAGGAACTTGAATTTTCCCATCTCAGCTACTTACTGTGTGAACTAGATATTGTCTCTCTGTATGTTTTGTGAATCTGAAAACTGTACCTAGTTCTCCGGCCCTAGTAAAAATTAAAACAGAATACTGGAAAAATGACTCAGAGGTTAAAAACACTGGCTGTTCTTCCAGAGGACTCAAGTTTAATTCCCAGCATCCACATGACAGTTCATAACTGCTCATAGCTCCAGTTCCTAATTCTGGTGCCCTCTTCTGATCCCCATGATCACCAGACATGCACATGGTGGCATACACACACAGAGACAAAGCACTCATACACATAAAATAAAAGAAATAAATCTTTAAAACAGAATACTCCAAACCAGGGTTGGTGTTGCATGCCTGTGAGGAGGTAGAAGCAGGAGAATTTGGGTTCAAGGTCATCCTCAGCTACAAGGAGAGTTCAAGGCAATTTAATCTATACAAGACCCTGCCACAGAAAATAAAAAAAACAAGCCGGGCAGTGGGAAAGAAGAGGCAGGTGGATCTCTGAGTACAAGGCCAGCCTGGTCTACAGAGTTACAGTCAGGGCTACACAGAGAAACCCTGTCTCTAAAAACCAAAACAATAAATAAATAAATAAATAAAGCAAAAAGAGAAAGAAAACTAATCCTATTTTACCGATGAGGAGACTGAGCCTGGAGTGTGTGACATAACCCTGGGGGGCACAGACCGAGGTGTGTCACCCCATATTATCCAGGTGGGAAGCCTGCTGGGGTGGCACGCATGGCTGGAGGCTCTGTGCCAATCTTCTTTGAGAAACCTGGGAGGTGTGATGGGCAGCGGCTCCTGGTGGCCCCATCAGTCACCTGGCTCACTTGAAGCCTTGCTCTCACCTAGGAGTTTGTCCTTCCCACTTTAGAATGACCATTGTCATCAGTTGGGGCCTTCTGTCCAGGTCTATCCATCAGTGAGGAGACATGGACCTTCTCAGGCATGATGGCTAGCAACTGAATTGTTTGGCCTTACATAGACCCTGTCCTCCGTGGAGGCACGCTGTGGCTGACATGGCCCTCAAAATGTCTACAAGCACCCTGAGGCTCCTAGCTGGAAGGGCCCAGACCTATGGCTTAGCGGCTCAGACAGACTCCAGGAAGTATCCAGTCACCCCTGCCTTTCCTGTGGGTCACCCCAAACCCTGAAGGAGTCAGCCTCTGAGCCAGGCCTTCCAGCCTGTTCCTGGCATCCTCTCTGCTAAACTATGAAGAACAACAGGATGAGAACTATGGTGACCACCAGACCTGCAAGGGGCGCAGGTGTCAGTAGGCTATGCCATGGAAGCCAGACTCATGACTTGGCTCCTCAATCCCACGGCTGCTCTCCAACTTTCACCTGAGGACAGGGGATCCTGTTTCAGAGGATGGGCAATGAGTCCAGAGGATATCTGAGTACACAGTGCACCCCAACTCCTAAAAGAGAGGACAGGACCACAGACAGTCAGAGGGTGACCCCTGGGGATGGGTGATCTGGGTTGGAAAAGCTCCAGGCACATCCCTCTTCTGTTTTTCTGGCAGAATGGCCCTGGCTGACCCGGAGCCTGCTGTGTAGACCAAGCTGGCCTCACACTCTGAATAGTCCTGTCTCCATATCTCAGTCCTGGGATTACAAGAGTTGAACACCATGTTTGGCAAACAGGCAAGGTTTTTGCTGTTGTTGCTGTTAAGGTCTGTACTTCAAATGTCCCAGGTATAAAGAAGTCAATTGCTTTCCAGAACGTCCAGGAATGCACATACTTACATCAGAAGGTACGGGATGCTGCGGGCCTGTACTCCAGATATAGGAGGCAGGGGGATCAGGAGATCCAAATTATCCTGAAGTTGAGAGCCAGCCTGGGTTATAAGAGAATCTGTCATACACACACACACACACACACACACACACACACACACACACGGGGGGGGGGGAGAAGGAAGGTCAGAAATTCTGTAGAGACCCATTTCTGGTAAATTATGTGCCAGGCAGGGCCAACTGCTGTGGACAAGCAGTAAACAAGATTGGCAGAGGAGCTGGCCCTAAAACAAACAGCAGAGTTAGCAAGTGTCACCTACAGAGACGTCCACAGTTCAGGGAAACTGAGGCCCGAGGCCAAGGTGGGGTGGACTCACGGCCCTGGCTCCAGTCTGTGTGTTCTCACCATCCTGACTGATGAAAGGAGGCATCTAGAACCTTCTTCTGGAGCTGTTGTGTGGTTTATCCTCCCCTCGTCGTGGAGAACACCCTCACAGGAGCTTGCGGTCATCACCAATGGGCTTGAAGACGGCCGCAGTGGATTTCCAGAGGGAACTGGAGTAGGGGTCAGGCTGCTGAGACAGGGTTTCTCTGTGGCTTTGGAGCCTGTCCTAGAACTAACTCTTGTAGACCAGGCTGGCCTCAATGGCACAGAGATCTGCCTGCCTCTTCCTCCCGAGTGCTGGGATTAAAGGTGTGCCCAACCAACCACCGCCTGGCTGGTTTTTTGTTTGTTTGTTTGTTTGTTTGTTTTTGTTTTTAATAAGGCCTCTGATTGGTCTGAAACTAACCGAATGGGCTGGACTGGCAAGCCCCAGGTATCCTCCATTGTCTACCTCTCTCAGCTTACAAATGTAAGCTACCAACCACAGCTGCTTCTGGGGGTGGAACTCAGGCCCTATGCTAGCAAGGAAAACATTTTACCAATTGGGTCATCTCCTCAGACCCTCTCTGGAGTTTTTTGTCCAAGTAGATAGATAGAATAGCCTTGGACTAATTCAGGTCAGGTGACTGCCAGAAACAATTGCGGAATGGAGCGGCTGGGAATGGAAAGAACACTGATTGGTCAGGGCCGCCATGTCACGTGCTTGTCTCTACCGTGAGGGTGATTTACTTCCCACCTTCCCACCTGGCCAAGTTTGAAGAGTTTGAAGGTCAGACTGGAAAGCTAACGGGAGGTGGGGAGGATGGGCAGTTTGGACCCTGAGGTGAGGTCCGTGGGGAGCCAGTGAGAGCTTTGTTCTACATGCTGAGCATCTTGGAGAGGTGATAGACAGAGAGGCAGAGCCAGGGCAGGAAGCCTCTGGTTCCTGTTCAGGACCCAGGGAGAATGGCGCCCAGGCCCCAGCCGTTACAGCAAGAATTGCTTCGAAAACCAAGCCCACGTCATTCTTGGCTAGGCGCCTGCAGATGCCAGCGAGAGCATGGGCGAGGACCCATGAGTAATCCTTCCCTCTGTCTGCTCCCACACTTACCCTTGATGGGCCCCGGGAGCCCAAGCTTGGTGGCTCCAGCTGTGAGGTGGCCATTCCCACATCAGGCTGTACAGGGCTGAGGGCTGCGGGCTGCCACCGCCACTCTCCCATCTTAGGCAGCCCCTTCCTCAGAGTCTGAACTCGCACCCCAGTCCCATGGGCCAGCTCTGCTCTGAATGGAGCCATTGTGAGAGCCACCCGAGAGCAGCCCTGGCTCCAGGCCAGCACACGTGGCTCTCTTGCAGATGCCCACAGAGGCCTTAGGCCAGGCTTGGCTGAGAAGAGAAGGGAGGCCAAAGGAGCCGAGCTGCTGCAGGAGGCTCCAGCCTGCTGCAGAGACTGCAATTTCAGACAGGCTGTATCCTCGATTCAACCTGTCTCCAGTCTGAGGAAGGAGTGGAGGGAGGGGCTAGGCTCATCCCCAGAACCTTTGCAGATTTAGAGAAGACCCGAGACTGGGCTCTGGGATATCTCAGTCTCTCACTAAACTGAAAGCCATGATGGGGAGAAGAGGCCAGGTCTGTGTTCCTCAGGCCCAGCTTACTATAGAGGCCTGGTAGGTGCACCAGAACCCTGGGCCACCCCAGGAAGGTTTTGAGGTCCAGAGGCGGGCGGTAAGAAGAGGAGCCAAGGGCTTGCTGTTTCACGATAGACTGACAGGGCCTTTCAGACTGAGCCAGCCGTGACGGCGTCATAACACCTAGGTACTGTTTATTAAAGACTTACTAAATGTCTGGGTACCGTGCCAAGAACTTCATATCTCATTTGACCCTCATAACATCCATAGAAGGCAAGTGTTATCCTTATCCCTGGGGCAGCTGTTGCCCAGGTAGTTCACTGCCCACAGGGACTGTCTGGGCGGGACCATTAAAGCCAAAATCCTCTAGTGTCTCTGGAATCTGTCTTACTTGGCATTGTGCAAGGAGAACGAGACTCTCACAACCAGGTTAGCAGCTCAGGGATTCAAACTGCGTCTGATTCTAGACCCTCTCGTTTCCCCCATACCCACTCGCCTGCTGCAGCTGGCGCTGTAATGGGTGGTGGCAGCCTGGCTGGGGAGGCAGGAACCGAGAATTGCCACGCCCCAAGCTCTGCCACGTCACAGCCACTGTGGCTCCAGCTGTCTTCACTCTCTTCCCCGGAAAGGAGGTATTTCTTATTTTGGTTTTCTGAGTCAAGGTTTCCCTGTGTAGCCCTGGCTGTCCTAGAACTCACTCTGTAGACCAGCCTGGCCTCGAACTCAGAGATTCACCTGCCTCTGCCTCCAAGAGTGTTGAGATTAGAGGCGTGTGCCACTACGCCTGACAACGTGGGTATTTCATTTCGCAGTCTTGTTTTGTTTAGTTTGAGCTTGGGCCTCACTATACAGACCAGGCTGCCCTCTGCCTGTCCACACCACGTGAGTGCTGAGATTAAAACATACACTACCACATCTGACTCCTTAGGTTTTGTTTTGGTTTTTGGTTTTTGAAATAGAGTCTTCTGGTAAACCAGGCTGCCCTCGAACTTACTATGTAACTGAAGTTGGTCTTGATCTCCTGATCGAGTGTGGAGGTTACAGATTTATGTCGTCCTTGTCTTACTTTAAGCAGAATTCTGTAATGCAAACAGGAGAAGCCGATTTGGGCTTACTATGACAAGGAAGGAATGGACTGGAAGGATCCAGGACCACCTGCACACTAGCTAGGAGCCGAGCTAAACCTTGGACCACCTACAAATGTGACTCCAGGGGCCTGGTAGCAGGAGGAGGAAAGGCCCCCTGGTTCCCTTAATGACAAACCAGGCTCTAACACCAGAAGAGTAGGATGTGGGAAGGATGTGGGCTTCCATGGTAGAGGGCTTGTCTGGCTTGCACGAGGCCCTGGGTTCCACCCTCAGCCCCACAAAAATAAATGAGGAAATGAAGGAGTTGGTGGGGCAGCCCAAACAGCTAACCTCCCAGTTAGGGCTCAAGGTTGCCAGAAGGAAAGGAACTCCCTGAAGAAAGTTCTTGGGCCTGACACCCTGGTGTCTCACCCCAGACTCTGGGTGTTCATGCGTCCTTGGGCATTGTCACATCTCCTCCTGGACCGTGTGTGGCTCCTCCATCTGTGGAAAGAAGTAAATTAGTCTCTCTCTGGGTGTGTGCGCACATGTGTGTGAATATGTGAATTCGCAAGTCAATTCTCTCTACCATAGGATCTATGAATGAGACTCAGTCCAGCATGCTTGCTTACCCAGCATTACACGTTGACCAGCATCTCACTGACCAGCTGTATTTTTTTGTTTGTTTTTGAGATGGGGGTCTTATATGTCCCAGGCTGCCTTGAACTTGTGATCTCCACTCCATCCTCTGGAATGCTGGAATTACAAGTGTAGGTCACAGTGCTCAGCCCTTCCTTAGCTCTCGAAACCCTTAATAATATCGCCAGGGGAAGGGAAAGACTGTTCCCGGAGCAGTTGCCCAACAGAGAGGATGAATCACTGATGGTGGAATTCCAGGCATTCCTGAAGATGACTTAGACTGGGTGCTGTCTGTCAACAAGTAGAAAAACACCCCACCTTCCTGAGGGCCAGTGAGGCAAAGGCCAGCACAGGCTAGGCTCCCACAGGGTGTTTCTAGAACCCACACAGGGAGTGGGCGATGAGCTTCTATGTCCTGGTGCCTTTGTTGAAGGGACAACTAGATTTATGGCAGTCACTGAGACATTGTGCATTATCTTGGACCTCAGTTTCTATCTGTGTCAAATAGGGATCAATTCACTGTCGTGCCAGCCTTCCAGGCAGGGTCTTCCTGAGGCTCAAAGTGGACAAGACGGAGAAGGAGACCTGGAGGACTGGCATGGTGGTGCATGCCTGTGAACCCAGCTCGTGGGAGGCAGAGGCAAGTGGATGTCTGTGAGTTCTAAACCACCAAGGGCTTCATAGTGAGCCCCTATTTCAAAAATAAAAAACACAGAAGCCAGGGGTTGGGGAGATGGTCAGCTGGTAAGGTACAAGTCACACAAGCCTGAAGACTTCAGTTCCATCTCAAGAACCCACGGGGAAAAGCCTGACATGGTGGCTGCTGTGTGTTTGTAGGTGCCTGCGGAAACCAGAGGCATAAGAACTGCAGTAACAGGCAACCGTGAGCCTGCTGTTCAGAAAACCAAACCGAGACCCGCTGCAGTAATCGCTGTGCTGTCTCTCCACCCCTGACTACTTTTCTACATTTATTTACTCATCTGTGTGTGAATGCATATGCGTGTGCATGCACGTGCACATAGGTCTACCCGTACAGGCATGCACGTGCACGTAGGTCTACCTGTACAGGCACGCACGTGCACATGGGTCTACCTCTACAGGCAACGCATGTACACATAGGTATACCTGTACAGGCATGCACGTAGGTCTACCTGTACAGGCACGCACGTGCACATAGGTTTACCAATGCAGGCATGCACGTGCACATAGGTCTTCCTATACAGTCATGCTTGTGGAGGTCTTAGGGCAACTCTCAGGAGCAGAATGTTCCCTTTCACCAGATGAGTCCCACGAATAGAACCCAGGTTGTTAAGGTTGGTGACAAGTGTCACCTGCTGAGCCATCTCACCAGCCTATTGTTGACTATATTGCGATGGTTTCATGTGTCCCAGGTTGGCCCTGTAGCTAAGGATGATCTTGAACTTCCTTCCAGTCTTCTGGTGTCCATCTCCTGAGCTCTGGACTGCAGTGTGTGCCAGCACACCCTGCAAACATGCACCTTCTCTCTCAGCCATCACTACAGAATAGGCTCTGATGTTTTCACCCTCGTTTAGAGACAAAAGCTCCTTGACTTGGATTGAGGGGTCTTGCTATGTAGATCAGGCTGCCCTTAGGCGTCTGTGACTCCTTCGGCCTTCACCTCCCAAGTACTAGGATTACAGATGTAATCCTAGGGTTCTGCTCCACAGGCTGCCTGAGCGTGGATGGCACCATGGTGTCTTCTCTGGAGATGCTGGGGTTCTTGTGATTTCAGTCAAATTAGTGACCACACCTGGTATGGCTAGGGTTTCCTCTCTCACACCTCTGGAAGTTATTTTTGGTTGTCAACTTGGACCTCAGCTGGGAAAATTAGCCTGCACACCAAATAGGGCAAGCAAGGTGGCTGCCTTCCAAGAACACACGTCCCAGGAAGTGGGAAGTGGCACCTGCTGTTTCCCAAGATTGAAGTCACTGTTGGTCAAGTAGTCAGGGAGCCTGTGTTCAAGGGGAGGGCATACAGAACCCCACATTCAGCACGTCCAAGAAAGATGGGTATTGTTTTGGAACCATCGCTGTCCCCAGTTTCTCTGATCCCTTTTGGCAAAACGGCCGTTATTCCTAAACAACTTCTACTTCCCTTCCGTATACCCAGCTTCAACTTAAAAAAAAAAAAGTGTGCCACAGCCCATGTGTGCCTGTGTGTACGTGTGCCACAGCCCATGTGTGCCTGTGTGTACGTGTGCCACAGCCCATGTGTGCCTGTGTGTACGTGTACCACAGTCCATGTGTGCCTGTGTGTACGTGTGCCACAGCCCATGTGTGGAGATCAGAGCACAAACTTTTGGGAACTGGTTTTCCTCCTACCATTTTTATGCGGGTTTCAGGGATCGAACTCACATCACCAGGCTTGTTTAGCAAGCACCTTTACTTGCTGAGCCATCTCACCAGGTCCCTTCAGTTTTTTGTTTTGTTTTATGAGACAGGGTCCCACTACGTAGCCCTGCTTGGCCTGGATCTAGCTATGTAGACCAGGCCTGCCTCTGCCTCTTGAGTTCCAGGTGTACGCCACCGCACTAAGCTTGGCTTCAGTCTGTTCTTTCTTCTAGCATGAGATGCCCAAGGAGACTCTTGGAGTCCCTGTTTCAATAGTCTGGTAAAGGGAAATAAGTGTCTCATTTTAGACCGTCTTCATCCTTGCCAGGACAGCGACGGCCCCACTTCCACCTCCCTGCTCTGCTTTTGCCCCCTTCCCATCACCTCTGCAACTTCATTTACCTTATTTCCCTGAACGTTCTCCACCCTCTTTCTTCCCAGGGCATGCTACCCACACCAGGGCAATTATAATACAGTCCTTCCTGCAATCATAATGGCTTTTAAGCCAAAAATATTCAGCTGAACCTGGGCAGCTCCTTCCCCTGGAGGAACTGAATGTATTGCTGGAATCTTTCCAGACTCGGGACTGGAGGAGCCCTTGAGGACACCATTCCCCAGCTCAGGATTTTGCCGTCCTTGTTTCTGGGAGAGATACCATTTCTCGGGTTAGCCACGGAGGTTCTACACAGCTAGCAGCCTGTGGCTGCCTGTGTTAGAAAAACGCTGGGTTACACTGTCTCATTGATACATCCTTGGCAAATAGTACTTTCTATGAGGAAAGGGTTGCTCTAGTCCACCATCAGGGCCTGCCCAGGATATGGGACTATGACACGTAGGCCTTCATGCTCCCACCACCACTGCCTGAATGCTGGGATTACAGCCTGCACCACTATCCCAGTTTTACATCATGCTGTAGACTGGACCCTGGGCTTCGAGCCTGCTGGGTAATCACTCTACCAACTGAGCGACTATATCCTCAGTCTATCTATTTCAGTCTGTCTGTCTGTCTGTCTATATATTTATTCTTTTTTTCTAATTTTTGTTTGTTTGTTTTTGTTTTGAGACAGGATTTCTCTATAGTTTTGGAGCCTGTCCTGGAACTAGCTCTTGTAGACCATGCTGGCCTCAAACTCACAGAGATCCGCCTGCCTCTGCCTCCTGAGTACTGGGATTAAAAGTGTGTGCCACCACCACCTGGCCTATCTACTTATTTTGAGACAGGGTTTAGGTGGTCTTGGAACTCTGCATAGACCAGGCTGACCTTGAACTCAAGACTTGCCTCTGCCTCCTGAAGTGCTGGGATTAATCCCCAGCCCTGGCTCAGAAATCTTGCATTCGACAGGTGTGGGCTTTTGGGAAAATGTTTCCTCAAAGGCAGTGTCTCCTCCCACCCCCTCAGCTTGAGAAGGGTTCTTCTAGTGCGGTTGCCATTAACTGAGCCTTTGGGAGGGAAGCAGACTTACTCCAGGTCGCTCAGCAAGCCTGATAAGGTCCGATGACCTGCTCTGAGGCCTGGACTCCAGCCTCCTCCCTCTCCTGGCTGGATTCTGCCTCTGGGCTTTTTTCCAGTCACAAGCACTAGGTCCAAGCAGGACACACACCATCTTAGCGCTGGCTCCCAGGCAGAAGCAGACACATGGCAAATTCCTTTCTTAACCTGATGCGGTGGGTTTAGCAGCCCCAGTAAACATATGAGGAAGCTGAAGCTCACAGAGGACAAGAGATTTACCTCAAGAGATAGTGGGTGACCCTCACTTCAAATGAGCAGACCCTCAGTTAAAATAAGCAATAGGGAGGAAGAAGGCGGGGCAACGGGGAGGAAGGAGAAATACACCTCAGTAAACAATAGACAATGCACTGGGGTGGGAACAGAGCACCCGGAACTGGCCCGGACCGCCGGAACTGGCCTGGCGCCAGAGAAAAGTCAGGTGAAGCAAAGAAACCTCTGCAAAACCCAAAGCCAAAAGTGTCTCCGGCATCTCTGCCCAGGGGTGGGGCAGAATGCTATCAACCAATGGGAGCCCTGGTGTGGCTGCTCTGACCAACAGGAGCAGGGGCTGGCATTTACACCTTGTAAGGTGAAGTGTGGCAGCCTGAGGAGCATCACGAAGGAACTGTTGGGTTCTGTTGGTTGAAACTTGCATAACGGCCGCAGCCACAGACGTGAGCTAGTTCTGGAGAAAGGGTGACGTAAGAGTCCGGGAACAATGAGAAGCCAGGGACAAAGGATGGTGTTGTGCATGTGCGTGGGTGCAAGACTTCTCAGTTGGGCAGATGGGGGCTGGGAAGGAACGAAGGAGTGCCTAATCCCGGTTCCTCACCCTCCACGCCCCTCTCAGTTCGCACAGCCCTGGGGGCGAGCAGTGGCTCTTGACCTTGGCATTGCCTAGCACCAGCTGGGTCACAGCGTTCACTGCTGTGGGGTGGAGGAGCTCTGAGACCTAGAAGGCTGGGCTGAAGCAGCCCCGAGCCTCAGCTACCTCTGAGCAGGGAGTAGGGAAAACAGACGTGGACTTTCAAGACCAGAGAGACCTGGGTTGTTTTGGTTTCTTGTTATTTATGACAAATATTTCCCAGTCTCAGTTTCCTCTGCTCAAAGAGAAGATTTCTTTTCTTTTTTCTTTTCTTTTCTCTTCTCTCCTCTCCTCTCCTCTCCTCTCCTCTCCTCTCCTCTCCTCTCCTCTCCTCTCCTCTCCTCTCCTCTTCTCTTCTTTCCTTTTTCCAAGACAGGGTTTCTCTGTGTAACAACTAGCTCTGTAGCTCTGTAGACCAGGCTGGCCTCCAACTCACAGAGATCCACCTGCCTCTGCCTCTGCCCCCCTAGTGCTGGGATTAAAGGTGTGCATCACCACTGCCCCAGGGTCAGAGGGCTCTTTGAGACAACACTGTCGGCTTTAGTCAATCTGAGAATAAGATCAACTGACTTGCCCAACGGAATGGCCCCACAGATAGCGTAAGCTTTAAGCTGGCCATGAAACCTGTGTGTGACTTCTCAGCCTGAGCCACATTCCTCTGGATGGACACATGGGTCTTGGCGTTTCCCTGGCACATACAGGTTCATGAACCTCACGAGTGCATCAAGTTGGCCTTGTCTTTCTTCATATCCAGGCTTGGGCTGCTCCTTCGAGGTCTGGCAAGAGTTTGAGACAGGTTCTCTCTCACTATGTAGAACAGGCTGTCTTGGAACTCACAGAGATCTACCTGCCTCTGTCTCCCAAGTGCTGGCCACCACTGCCTGGCATAATAGTCTAGTTTTTGTTCTGCTATTTGAGCCAGGATCAGCCTCATGTAGACTAAGCTGGTCTTAAGCATGCTATGTAGTGGACAACGATCCTCCTCCTAACCACATACTGGGGTTGTAGGAGATACCATACCTGTTTTTGTTGGTTTGGTTTGGTTTGTTTTTTGGTTTGATTTTTTTGAGATAGGATTTCTTTGTGTAGCTTTGGAGCCTCTCCTGGAACTCACTCTGCAAACCAGGCTGGCCTCAAACCCAGAGATCCTCCTGCCTCTACCTCCTGAGCGCTGGGATTAAAGGCGTGCGCCACCACTGGCTACCACACTTGGCTTTGTGCTGTGCTAGGATGGAACCCAGGACTTCTTTCCTGGGAAGAAGCCCTCTACCCATGTAGCTACACTCTTTCATCCCATGTTCTAATTTCTCTTCTTCTCTCCCTTCCTTCTTCCCTTATTTTTTTCTGTCTGTCACACACACACACACACACACACACACGCACACGCACGCACACGCACACGCGCACACGCACACACACACACACACACACTCCTTTTCTCTCTTTCCCTCTATTTCTTTTTCCTCTTCCTCCTCCTCTTCTTCAAGACATGGTCTCAAGCATTCTAAGCAAACTTCTAACTCACTCCGTAGCTAAGATCGACTCTCCTGCCTCCACCTTTCAGGAGTGGGGAGCACAGTGAGCATTCTGTCTAGTGTTCTGCGTTCCCTGTGGGTTACACCAGGATCCTGCTGGTAACTTCTCAGCCTGTGACGGAGCTGACCCAGTAGGTTTGGTCTTTGTAAGCGCGTTCACTGTAGGTGTTGAGATAGCTTCCGGTTATGTGCCCATGAGTGACTTAGCCCTGTGAGAGCAGAGCCATTGTTCCTAGTGACTGGTTTCCCTGCTGCCGTGGAAGCTTGGGAGGAGCGGTGCCCTGACGGCCAGCTGTCACCTGAGCCTTTACCTGCTCTGCCACGTGTGCTATAAACTCAGGACAGTGGCTCCACTCGCCTGGCCATCCTATTGGTCTTTTTATTGAGTACCAGCTGCGCAGTAAGCCTTTTCCCAGGCGGTGGCAGGAGGGGATGGGTCAAACAAGAACAGATCCCTTATGTATAACTGACCCCAGATTCCCTGTCTCCAAAATGAGACATTTTGCCCCCACCCCTCGCTTCTGGAGATGCCTCCTGAGGAAATAACTGCGGTCTATTAACTGACTTGTGAGCACTTGCCTCCTATCAAGCCGGCATCTGCACCTCAGGCTCCTGGAAGGGGGCTGGGAAGGAGACCTGGAACCCGAGAGCATAAGCTATTGGGTGGTGATGGGCTCAGGTTGCAAGCTGGCCTGGCCTGCCAGCTGGCCCCGTCCTCAGCCCCATTCCAAGGGGCCTCTCGGTGGGCCTTTGTCCTTCCTCGGTTATTGCTCAGGCTCCCTACTTGGCCCAGGGCTGTCTCCTCTGACCTTTGACTCACCCTGCAAGCCTCCAGCTTGGCCCTTAGACGTGCTGGGATCCTGGAATACCAAGCAGAGTTCAAATACCAGCACTTTCCATCTGCCCCCACCCCAGGCGAGTCCTTAGTCTCCCGGTGTAAAATGGGGTGAGAGTCCCATCCCTCTAGGTGATGGGCTGAGAAAGGGCTGGAACATTAAACATGCTGCTTTGGAATGAGCGGCACGGTTATCACAGACTCCTGATGAGTCGCCGCATCACCTTCCGAGGCGTGAGCGGTTGGAGGATAATCAAGATGTCCGGAAGGTCACAGACCCAGCAAGCAGATTCCTCATGCCTCGGAGCTCCCTCGTCTCTCACCGGATGGGAAACCTCAAGCAAACGCATTTCTTCTGCCTCAGAGGGGAACCTGTGAGCCTTTTGCCTTCTGTCCCTTAGACCTCTGGAGCTCTTTGCCTCAGGAGGTAACGTCTAAATGACCTGTTTCACTAAAGCATTTCCTGACCCTAACTGATTTAAGCAATCCTGATTAATTCTGAAGTAAGGAAAAACCCGGTGAGAAGCTTTTTCTCTCTCTTTCCCTCCTTCTAGTCTAGTCCCCCACCCTCTGCCCAGTGGTGGGGATGGTATTTATGACAAGGGAAACTGGGCTCCCTGCTTGCCTCTGGGGGCCTTTGTTGACCTCTGGCCTGTAAAGCCACCGCAGCCTTCGTGGGAATGAAAGGGAGAGAGGAGACTGCACATGGAACTCATGGAGAGGGAGCCAGCTTGAGTCTGGAAGGCCCTTTGGAAGCCCTGGATTAAGAATCTGGGGCCTACTCTGTGTGGTGGCACATGCCTTTGATCGGGGCAGAGGCAGAAGGATCTCTGTGAGTTCAAGACCAGCCTGGTCTACAGAGTGAGTTCCAGGACAACCAGGGCTATGTAGAGAGACTGTGTCTAAAACAAAACCAAACAATGAATAATGATGTGAATAAGTGTACGAAAAGGTAGACAGCATTCAGGTTCCCATTGTCTTCTCCCTCGCCAGGTGTCCAGTGTGTAGCTGACTCACTTCCTGATGCCTGCCCCCTTCACACCACGGTACCCGCCCAGCTTGACTGCTGTCTCCAAAGAGAGTGCAGAGAAAATATCAACACCCAGCCGTGGAGAGCATCGAGGGGGCTCCGATGTGCCACCCTGGCGTCTCAGCCTTTGGGAAGCCAAGACAAGACCGGTGTAGGCTGGAGCTCAGCTCGGCCCACTTAACCTTGTTCAGACAAATACAAAACCAAGCTGAACCTAAAGCCAGGGATGGCTCTCCTCAGGCCTGCGATGGCCCTAAACCTGCGTCAGGGGCAGCCAGCCCCAGCATCTGAGTCATGGCCTAGGCCTGTGTCATCCGACAGATGTGCTCCTTTCCCCAGGCCTTGTGTCCACGCCGTTGCTCACAGCGGAGCTAAGATGGCAGGAGCAGGTGCCCAGGGGCCTGGGACAGTGGTTTCTTTAGTCATCCAGTCACCCCCACCACGGCTTCTAGGCCTTCCAAAGCCTGCAGCTGCCAACGCAGGAGAGAGACTGAGATACTGGACGTCAAGGTGCTGAATGTTGTGAGGCGTGCTTATAAACCAGGCACTAGGCCAAGGCAGGGGATGGCTACTTTGATCCTGAGTATCAAGACCCTGTCTCACAAAACCAAGGGTTGAAAGTATAGCCAAGTGGTAGAATGTTTGCCTCGCACACAAGGTCCTGGGTCCAAACCCTGACAGTTTAAAAAACAAATGACGTACCTGTCCTTTCACGCTTTTTCGCAGGCCTGAGGACCAAGAGTCCAAGGCCAGCCTGGGGAGCAGCAGAGCCTATCTAAAAACAACAAAAATCCCATGGTTTCAGCTACCAGCTTTTGTTGGCTTAAAGGAGCTCCTGCGCCGGCCGGTGGTGGTGCTCGCCTTTTATCCCAATACTCGGGAGGCGGAGGCAGGTGAGTCTCTGTGAGTTCGAGGCCAGCCTGCTCTACAGAGTGAGCTCCAGGACAGTCAAAACTGTCCCACAGAGAAAACTTGTCTCGAAAAACAAAACAAACAAACAAACAAACCACAGCAACAACAACAACCCCCCCCCACACACACACTCACTTTAAAATAAAATAATTAAGAAAAAAACACTTGGGGTCTGGAGAGATGCTCAGTGATGCTGTTCTTCACAGAGAACCTTGGATGGGTTCTCAGCACCCACGAGTTGCTCAGAACTGTAGCTCCAGTTCCAGGGGATTTGGTACCCTCCTCTGACCTTTGAGGGCACTGTGTGCACACACACTGCACACACAGACGTGCAGGCAAAACACCCATATGTATAAAATAAATAAATAAACCACCTCAAACTACACATGTGAAATATATGACAACTTATTCCATATTAATTTTATTGCGTCAAGCTGTAGAAATACGACATAACAAAACACAAATCTCACAAGAGCTGTGTAAGGCCCTGGGCCCAAGCCTCCGCAAGCAAAAACAAGGAAAAAGATGCCTGTGTAAATTCCCCAGATGGAAGGTGAAAACCGGCAGCCCTGGGTGGCATGGTGAGGCAGGACAAGCAGCCCATGGCCTCGCCCCCTGCCTGACCCTGTCACTAAGGAATGCCACGTCCCGACCTCCACCGACCAGGTTGAGAAATCCCGCAGGAGCCCTTGGCAGAGGCTTATTTGCCTCAGCCACTTGGATTGAGTGGAGCAGAGCCTGTTCAGAAGCTGGGGTTGTAGGGAACCCCCAAGACACCCCAAGACCAAGTTCTCAGCACAGAGAGATTCATTTGCTCCAGAGAGACAGAGGGCAGGGATAAGGGACAAAGACAGGAGATAGGGGATGAAGGGGAAGGGGGAAGGGGAAGAGGTGTTTGTCCTGGGGGACAAAGGACTGCCTCTGAATACAGAGGGGACAGATGTGGCCCACAGGAAAACGGCAGTTTATAAAGATAGAGGGGGAAATCCTGTGTTAAGATGAGGTGATGAGGTGTGTAATTTTAATTGGGCATGTTAATTGGGCGAGCCAAAGGGTTTTTTGAGACGGGTTTTTTTTGTGTAGCCCTGGCTGTCCCGGAACTCATTCTTGTAGATCAGGCTGGCCTCAGTCTCAGAGATCTGCCTGCCTCTGCCTCCCCAGTGCTGAGATTAAAGGCATGTGCCACCATCTCCTGGCCAAAGGGGGCTTTTGATTGCTGGACTTCAATACTTTGATAGCTGAATCTTGGCGGTCAGTCTTGGGGGAGGAAGTAGCAAACTATGGGATTGGACCTTGGGGGCTAGCTTTAGGAATGTAATCTAACGGTTTTTAGCAAGACAGAGGGGATGGGGAAAAGGGCAAGACCTGCCAGAGCCATGGTTGCCATGGGGCCGGCTAGAGTCCCTTCAGAGATCCTTCCCTGAGTGGTCACAGCTCTTCATGACCGGCGCGGGGAATGGCCGAGGAGCACACCTATGGTACTCAATTCTAAACCCTCAGCAGAACTTGGAGGGAGCACCAGGGAGCAGCCCCCGACACAGTCTTCAAGAGGCTCTAAGGCTAAAGGCAACCAAGGGGGACATGGCGACAAGAAGGGGGACACAGCCACTTCCCGAGTATGAGATCCCTGGGGCTGAGCTCTGCCATGCACCGACAGAGGGTGTGGGGTGCACTCTTCCCCACCAGCCAAGGACCCAGGAAGGTTTGTGACCCTGAAACAGGCTCAGCCCCAGGAACACAGTATGCTGATGTTTCCCGTGGTCTAGGGATGACTCTGCTACCCAGAAAAGGAACTCCCATCTCAGTGGTTCATCAGAGCTGGCCCTCTGGAGGGCTGGGCAGCTGTCCCCTCTGCTGCAGCTGGGGGAGGACAGACTCTGGGAGCAGGACTCTGGGAGCTGGGCAGGACCAAGGCAGAAGCTGCCAGTGGGAGGAACTTTCCCAGCCAGGCCTCTGACTGATGCCAGTGTTGGGTCAGGTGATGACAGACTTCCTGCTGAGCCCTCTGGAATGTTTGGAACTCAGCAATGACAGTCCAGAAGTTTCTGTTTCCCTGGAAGGCTCTGGTATGAAAGGAAAGTTCTAGATAATGACTCCTAGGTTTTTTTGTTTTGTTTTGTTTTTTTCCTCCTACCCTGCCTTTCCTATTCTGGGACCTTCGCATATGACAAGGCTGGGACAATGGCTCCGAGACACTCGGCCATCCTTATCAGCCTGCCTACTTCCTGTTTCATAGGGTATCTTGCTCTAGGATTAAGAAAAGCAGCCTATGTCTTGGCTCCCCAGACTTCAGGGCACGCTCATCCCCACAGCCCCGCTGGAAATGTCTGTCCCTAGTTTTCAGTTAAATGCAAAGTATCACTTCTACTCCACAAACAAGGAAACCGATGCCCAGAGAGATGGTTTACCGTGACCTTCCAACTAGCAGTGTTGGTTCCCAAACCCACGTTGTTAGCCTCCTCATCCTTGCCCCACCCTTCAGCTCCTGATAATGCCTGAGAGGGGGTGAGGGTGTTATGTGACAGGAAACAGGAAAGCAGACTGGCTTTGCATTGTAGAAGCTGGGCCTGCCTCCTCTCCCCTGCTTGCTTTTGCTGGAGTTACCCCCACCCACTTCTGTCCAGTTGCCTTTTGTAGGGACAGATAATTATAGCAGCCGCTCTCCAGGGTTGGCTCGCGAATGAGAAGAGCTGGTCGTTCGTCACGTGTCTGGTGCACAGTGAGCAGAAAGCGGGGAGCAAATGACAGCCCCCTGTTAGTCACCGTCACGGCTCAAATGTGAAATGTCCCCCGCAGGTTCATGTGTTTGAACACTTGGTCTCCCGCTTGTGGCAAGTTGTGGACCTTTAGGACTCCTGACTTGCATCGGTCACTAGGAGCAGCCTGTTGAAGGCCAGAGTTCATTCTGGACTTCCTGATTCTCCAAGGGTCAAACAGGCTGCTGCCCTCAGCAGCTTTTCCTTCCAGGTGTGTCACAACCTTCCTCTGGGACAGAGCAAAGGTTGGGTGGTGACCAGCAGAACCCTTAGCCCTAAGCCACAGCAATGAAATCAGCGGGGAGAGAGTCCGGTGTGTGGCCAGGATACTGGGCCTGCTATCCTTCACTGGAGAAGGTGAGGAGGAGGGTTCACTGGTTCCCAGCCTGGGGACTCCCTCCCTCCCTCCTGCCTCCATAGAGTTCATAAAAGGAAGGGAAACCGAAGGCAGCGTCCCATGATGCTGTTCTCAAGAGGTCATCCCTCAGTGATATGGGACTTTTGGGTGACACAGCTCTTTCTGAGTCACCCACACCCTGTAAGTCACCCTTCACTGTACTTAGGAAGCTTAAATGGCCCACTGGTCCACCAACCCGATTCCGTATGCGACTATTTCTTTTGTTTTGTTTTTTTGTTTTGTTTTGTTTTTTCAAGACAGGGTTTCTCTGTGTAGCCCTGGCTGTCCTGAAACTCACTCTGTAGACCTGGCTGGCCTTAAATTCAGAGATCTGCCTGCCTCTGCCTCCAAAGTGCTGGAATTAAAGGTGTGCTCCACGATGTCCAGCTGGGACTCTTTATTTAATGTCAGTGGCCCCACCTTTTTTGTTCACAAATGCCCAGGAAAAGCAACATAGCAGCTATGCCAGGAGATCCTGCCACCGGTGACCAACCCACTTCGGCAGCCATGATTGCTTTGAAACCGTAAGGCCGTCTCATCCTCTCTTCCTTTGAGTCCCTCTGCCATATATTTTGTTACAGCAGGGGATGCAGTCACAGGTCCTGAGAGTGAGTCCTTAGTAGTCCACAGCACCCCGGCACCGCCTAGCCCGGTCCCCACAGCACCCCGGTACCGCCTAGCCCACTCCCCACAGCAGTGGAAGTCGACCTGAGGTCTTCGCTCCTAGACATATAGTTCCTCCACTTTTCCGAAAGACCTGACAGAGGGGGGTTTAAGGACTATACCCAGGATGGGCAACACATGCCCCAGGAAATCCACTAGGAAGGCCAAGTGTTGTGGCTCCTGAGTCCACAGAGCAGTGTGAATTTCACAGGAGCATAGAGAGTGGTGACCAAGGATCAATGGACTGTGCCTTGTTGTAGTATAAAGACAAACAGTTGAGAAGAGTGTAGGCTGAGGTTTCTGCCCTGAAAGCCACTCCCAAGTAACCACACAGAGGCTTAATATTAATTATAAATGCTTGGCCAATAGCTCAGGCTTATTACTTACTAACTCTTACATTTAAACTAATCCATATTTCTTCTCTATGCTTTGCCACGTGACTTGGTACCTTTTCTCAGTACGGCATGCCCGTACTTGCTTCTCTCTGCATCTGTTCTAAACTCTTGACTCCACCCTTCCTTCTTCTCAGCATTCTCAGTTTGGCTCTCCCCCCCCTTTTGTTTTTCCAAGACAAGGTTTCTCTGTAAAGCTTTGGAGTCTGTCCTGGCACTCACTCTGTAGCCCATGCTGGCCTCAAACTCAGAGATCTGCCTGTCTCTGCTTTCCGAGTGCTGGGATTAAAGGTGCACACCACCACCACCCAGCCTCAGTTTGACTCTCATACCTAACCTTATCCTGTCCAGCGAGCATGTTTATTAAACCAATCACAGTGACATATATTCATATAGTATAAGGAATATTCCACAGCAGAGACTGTCTCTAGAAGCCTGGGTCCAGAGCTGAGCGGTGGTGGCACATGCCTTAAATCCCAGCATTCAGGAGGCAGAGACGGGTGGCCTCTGTGAGTTCGAGGCCAGCCTGATCTACAATCTACAGAACTAGTTCCAGGACAGTCTCCAAAACTACAGAGAAACCCTGTCTTAAAAATAAAAACAAAACAAAGCAAAAGAAGAGGAGGAGAAGGAGGAGGAGAAGAAGGAGAAGAAGAAGAAGAAGAAGAAGAAGAAGAAGAAGAAGAAGAAGAAGAAGAAGAAGAAGAAGAAGAAGAAGAAGAAGAAGAAGAAGGCCCATACAAGGAGGCTAGGAGATGCCCAACCAGAACGAGGGAGTGACCCACGTCCCTGATGACCTTGCCTAGCCAATGAACCAACTAATGAAGCAGCAGCAGCCTGGGTCCAGCTCTCACAAGGGACCTTGACAGGTACAGGCTTGGTTTAAACGAGAACACCTCCCCCCATAGACTCCTGCGCTTGAATTCTTGGTCCTTACTTGGTGGTACTGTTTGGGAAGGATTAGGACATGTGGCCTTGGTAGAGGAGGTGTGTCACTAGGGGTGGGCTTGGTGGTTTAAAAAGACTCAGGCCACTCCCAGTATCTATCTCTGCCTCCTACTTGCGAATCAAGATGTGAGCTCTCAGCTGTTCTGTCCCCATGCCTTTGCTCTGCCCTCATGGACTCTAAGCCTCTGAAGCAGTAAACCCAATTAAACACTAGCCTTCATAAGTTGCCTTGGTCATGGTGTCTATCACAGCAATAGAAAGGTGACTAAGACACAAGGCGAGGCCTGGTAAGTTGCAGCTACAGCCGATGGGAGGTCAAGGTGGCTGGAACTTGAAGCACCTGGTCGTATCACGTCCCCCGTCAAGACCAGAGAGCAGTGAACTGGCGCAGGCTGGAATCAGCTGCCTCTCCAATTACAGGGCCAAGATCCTTCCCACAACCAAGATGGCTTTTCCCTTTTCAAATGATTTCATCAAGATGTGAGAGCCTCCCAAGATGTGGGAGGAACTCCTGAAAGCCGTAGTGTGCGTGGGCCATCTTAGCATGGGTCCCTCGGCCCCAGTCGGGCCTCACAACTAACCCTAAACACCTTCCTGGCATTCCGCTCTAAATGCACATGAGACCCTGAGCCACCACCATTGATCTTGACCTCTTCCGACTTCCAGCCCTGAACTGTGTGTGATCATGTCTTTTTTGTTTTGTTTGCTTTTCAAGACAGGGTTTCTCTGTGTTGCTCTGGCTGTCCTGGAATTATACTTGAAGACTCACAGAGATGCACCTGCTGAGTGCTGGGATTAAAGGTGTGAGCCACCACCACCTGGTGGCAATCACATCATTTTGAGGCAGGATAGACTTGTAAGGGAAATTAAAGGGCCACGGGAAGGGAAAGACGCTTCTTACAGGCTGTCATCGAAGTCAAGGATTCCACAACAATGATCATTTGCCATGAAAGCTGTCTGCATATAGGGGATGTTCCTTTAATGTAGAGATGTTTGAAACTAGAATGTGAAAACACGGGGCTGGAGAGATGGCTCAGCCAATAGTTAAGAGCACTGGCTGCTCTTCCAGAGGACTCAGATTCAATTTCTAGCACTCACATGGCAGCTCACAACTGCCTGTAACTCCCGTTCCAGGAGATCTGGCACCCTTTAAGCGTGCAGATGGTGTACAGACATAAACACAGGAAAAAACCCATATACACTCAAAACAGATGCTAAAATGATAATGATCCCTGCATAATGCCTAAGCATATATGGCCTTGGTTCCTTCCTACATGCAAACCTGAGACAGTCTAGGAATCTCAAGACTATAAACTCTGTGTACAATGAAAACATGTCTCAACTTCCTTGCAGACTCCTGGGACCTATGATACTACCTAACTCATCATCCTTCTCAGGGTACTTCAGAACCCACTCTGCTGACTTGAAGGCTCTTACCAAACCTCTAAGACTTCCTAAGCTGCTCCAGACCATGTATACAAAGCCACTAGAAGCCCTCATGGCTTTCTCTAGCACCTCTCCACTCACATCCACCTATGCCAACTCTGTGGTTATATCTACATTAAAATATTTTCTTGGGTGGCTGGAGAGATGGCTCAGCAGTTAAGAGTACTGGCTGCTATTTCAGAGGACCCAGGTTCAATTTCCAGCACCCACTGGGCTGCTCACAACTGTTTGTAACTCTAGTCCCAGGGGATCTGGCACCCTCACAGATATACACACAGGCAAAACACCAATGTGTATAAAATCAAAATCAATCTTTAAAAAAAACATTTTCTTGGATTCTGGGAGGCAGCTCAGCATGCGTGAAGCCTAGGGTTCAAGATCCTATAATACATCTGCCAGTCACGGTAGCACATGCTTGGAATACAGCCACCCAGGAAGGCTGAAGCAGGATGATCCCCACGCATCCGAGGCTAACCTGAGCTACAATCAGACCCTACCTCCAAAACCAGCACGGTGGCACACACCTTTAATCCCAACACTCGGGAGACAGAGGCAGAAGACTCTTTGGAGGCCAGTCTTGTCTACACAGCAAGTTCCAGAATAGTCAGGGCTACAGAACGAGACCCTGACTTCAAAAGCAAAACAAACTCAAAATGAAAAAGATGAACAACAGCAAGTGAACAGTTACCATGGAAACCTTAACACCTGGGTTCAACCCACAGCTCTCACACAAAGGTGGGAAGAATGGACCACATGGAGTTGTCCTCTGACCTTCCATGTGCACTGTGGCGCACACAAATGCATATTTACAATGCATATTTACATAGCACATACTCATGCAAAGGCATACAACAGTAAGAACAACACCCACTAGGCAGGGTGGTGTGAGCCTTTCCTCAGTGCAGCTCTTGGAAGGCAGAGGCATGCAAGGTATCTGAGAGCCAAAGGGTAGCTGGGTTTGCAAACTGAGGTCCTGGCTATCGGGGTTATGTAGTGAAACCACATTTCAGAAAAAGGAAAGAAAAGTAGGGGTTGTTGTGACAGTTCAGTGGTTGATAGCAATGACTGCTCTTCCAGAGAACTGGGGTTTGATCCCCAACATCCACATGTAGCCACCTACAACGCCTGTCCCAGGGGATCCAATGACCTCTAAGGACCTTGGACTTAGGAGGTACAAATATATACTCACTCAAGCAAAATACCCTTTCTCCTTCTCTCTCTCTCTCTCTCTCTACACACACACACACACACACACACACACACACACACACACACACACACACACACACAGAGGTCGAGGCAGGCAGATCTCTGAGTTCAAAGCCAGTCTGATCTACATAACTTTAGGCCATTCAAGACTATACAGTGAGATCCTGTCTCAAAACAAAACAAAAAAATGACTAAATAAAATAAAAAAGACAAAAACAACAACCAAAGGAACTGAGGACACTACTGGCCTCTGTGACTTCAGCCGGCAATCTGAATCTGCCCAGGTAGGTAGAAAACCAGCCAATAGCACCCCAGACTCCAGGCTCTGTCTGCCTCTCTCTGCCGACTTTACCATCGGGGAAGTGCTGCTGTGGCTCCGGCTGTCTTCCATCAGCACACTATCCTGGAGAAGAGCGTGGAACCCTCCAGCAGCCCCTGCAGAAGTGAGAAGTTCTCCTCTCTGCACCGAGCCCTCTCAGGGGCCGCTGGACAAATCGTAGGTTCTGGTGTTGGCAGCATCCAATCTTGTGACTCAGAAAAAGGGATGCTTTGTAGGGTGTAAGCCCCCAGAGCCCACGCTGAACCTGGCTGCCATCTCCCAGTTTCTTGAGGTGACAACAAAGTCAAAGATAAGGCCATGAGTGAGGTGAGGCGGATACTAACAAGTCCAAGACAGCCATGCATGGTAGACGGGGCAGAACCCTCTGAGACAGGATGCTACCTGCCACCTAATGTGGCGGGAACCAGGGCTTAGAAGGAGAGGTGGGCTCTGGATTTGATAGACAGAACCCAAATCTACTTAGTCAATGTCTTAAGAAGTAATGAGTTTCCCAAGCATGTATGAACTGGGGAGAACTGGGGAGAGCTGGGGAGAGCTGGGGGGAGCAAGGAACACCAAGAGCTCAGGTGGGCTGGGACTGCAGAAGTTCAAGAACCAGTTCACCTGGAAGCCCACAGAGAACTTCTGAGTCGTGGAGCAGAACTTCCTGCTTCCAAGGCAAAGACAAGAGGAGTGTGTAGGGAAAGGGAGAAGCTCTCTGTGTGTCTGTGTGCGCGTGCGTGTGCATGGGTGGGTGGGTGAGACCTCATCATTTGAGACTTAGAGACTGAGTGTAAGGTCATCCTTGTCCGCACAACAAGCTCAAGGTCAGCCTGGGCTACGAGAGACCGTGCCTGAAATAATAACAATAAAAAGAAAAGCTAACGGAGTACAGAAAGCTTAGGACCAACTCCCATGGGGTGTGAGTTCCCGCTGTGACCAAGCAGGGGCTTGGCGCCACCCAGTGGACGAATCTGAGAACGGCTCAGATAGGAGAGAAAGATTTGAAAAGCCTCTGTAATCTGTCAAGATGGTCTCAAATGAATTTTGGGTTTTGCTTTGTTGAAATTTGCTATTTAATAATGGAATATTTTTTTTTGAAACAGGGTCTCGCCATATTGCTATGGTTGGCCTGGAACTTGCTATGTAGAATAGGCTGGTCTCCCACTCCTACTTTTATTCTCAGTAAATGGCTATGGTTTACAGTGTGAATTACTTAGAGTTTACACTTACGACTTATTCCTTGCTGTTTTATATGTTTTACACTGTGAAAATTATGCTAAACAAGAATGCAAATTCTAATAATTTCTGTTAGTATTCAGGCATCTGCACTGGCCTGCCCTTGGGGTCCTGAAGGATAGATACATCCTCAGCTGCAGCCACTAAGCGCACCTCCTGTGCACATTTGCTACGTTCCCTTTTAAAAGGTGAGCCTTGTCCACTTTCCATGTCTCTGTGTTTTCTTTCTCTTCCGCCACTCTTGTCCCCAGGGACCTGTAGTGATGTTTTATTTGTATTTTAATAAAGCTGGCCTGAAGTTCAGAGAGTAAAACAGTCACACTGACCAGCCTTACAGACCAGGCAACGGTGACACACACCTCTAATCCCAGTAACCACACTAGTTTGCCATAGAAACCCCGCAGTAGTGGTGCACGCCTTTAATCCCAGCACTAGAGAGGAATATAAAAACGGGAGACAGCTCTGACACACAGTCTCATTCTGAGATTCCTGGAGGCAGGATCGCCATTTCGGACTGAGGTTGAGGTAAGAGACATAGGCTGACTGTTTTGCTTTTCTGACCTTCAGGCTGAACCCCAATTTCTGTATCTGGGTTTTTATGAATAGTTCTACAGAGACTGATCTTTGTCCCCGCCCCCTTCTCTCTTCCAATAAACCTCCCATGTAAGCCTTGTTGATGGCGTGACTTCTCTCCCTAAAGTTTTTTTGTTAAATATTTATTTATTTATTTATACAATATTCTGTCTGTGTGCATGCCAGAAGAGGGCACCAGACCCCATTACAGATGGTTGTGAGCCACCATGTGGTTGCTGGGAATTGAACTCAGGACCTTTGGAAGAGCAGGCAATGCTCTTAACCTCTGAGCCATCTCTCCAGCCCCTTGATTTTGTTTTTCGAGACAGGGTTTCTTCTGTGAAACAGTCCTGGCTGTTGTGGAACTCACTCTGTAGACTAGACTAGCCTCGAACTCACAGAGATCTGCTGCCTCTGTGAGATCTCCTGAGTGCTGGGATCAAAGGCGTGTGCCACCACTGCCTGCCTCTTCCTGGCATTTTAAAATAAAGTATAACACTATATCCAAATGAGTCATGAAATTTAAACACAATTGGCAACAATGCACTTGGTCCAAATGAGATGAGAGCCTTCAAGATGAGGACAGCAAAAGATTGTCACTGGGAGTTGACAACCAAGGGAGAGCAGTCCTTCGCCACAGGAGCAGCTGACAAACTCAGCATTTGGAGCAAGCTGGGCAAGTGAAAAAGCTTGGTAAGTGGGTGCTTTGTGAGCTGACTAGAAATCTAAAAACTGTCCTTTAGAATTGTATCACCGGGGCGGCAGTGGTGCACGTTTTTAATCCTAGCACTTGGGAGGCAGAGGTAGGCAGATTTCTGAGTCCAAGTCAGCCTGGTCTACAGAGAGAGTTCCAGGACAGCTAGGGCTACACAGAGAAACCCTGTCTTGTAAAACGAAAAAAAAAATGTCAATCTCAGCAGGTAGGAGTGGCACAAACTTTCAATCCCAACACTTAGAAGGCAGAGCAGGTGGAGCTCTGAGTTCACGGTCAGCCTGGTCTACAAATCGAGAGGTTTAGACAAAAAACAAACGAACAAACCAACAAAAGAATTGTCAATCTCTTATCTTACCCAGCAGTCAACTGCTGTTTTCAGCTGTTGTGAGGAGCAATGATGAAATGTGGACTGTATGGCCAGCAAGATGACCCAGTGGGTGATGGTGCCTGCCACACTGTATGGCCAGCAAGATGGCCCAGTGGGTGATGGTGCCTGCCACCAAGCCCACAGGAACTCAGGTGGAGGAAGAGCTGACTCCTTAAGGTTGTCCTTCAAGCTTCACACAGGTGCCAGAACAGGTGTGTTTACAAACACATACAAGATTGCATGTATGTATGCACACACGCACACACACACACACAATAACAAATAATTTTTAAACACTGTACAGAAAGTAAATGGCATATGGCAAACAGCAATGAGCAGCTTACTGGTTGCCCCAAAGTACTTCCCAAGCCAAACTTGCACCAAAAAAAAAAAAAAAAAAAAAGTCTCAGGCAGTTTGGAGTCTACTGTCCCAGTCTGCCTGGGAACACCGCACCTGGCAATGCTGCCACTGAGCAGCAGAAAGGGACCAGTTCTCATCACTTGCTAGACACCCATTGCAAAAGTTGACCAAGTTGGGCTTCAAAGTTTGATCTCAGCCCACACCCTCACCTGACCCCTTGCCAACCGAAGACCACTTCAAGCATCTCAACAACTTTTGCAGAGAAAATGGTTCCACATCCAGCAGAGAGCAAAAAACTCATCCCAAAGAGCCTGTCAAATGCTGAGTCATGGAGTTTTATACCATAGGCATAAGCAGACTTAGCCTGTCCTTGGCAAATAAAACAACACAAAGGTTGGTTGTATTGTATTTTGGTTAAAAGATACATTCGAATCTTATGATTTAAAACTCTTATTTTTTTTGGTTGTTGTTTTTGAGACAGAGTTTCTCTGTAGCTGTGGAGCCTGTCCTGGAACTAGCTCTTGTAGACCAGGCCGGTCTCAAACTCACAGAGATCCACCTGCCTCTGCCTTCCGAGTGCTGGAATTAATGCCGTGCGCCACCACTGCCCGGTCTAAAACTCATAATTTTAATTTTCCTTTTGTGTCAGTCTGCTAGGAGCAGAATGCAAGCCAGATACTGGACTAGCTGGGAAATCTGCCTCATAGAATTAAATCTAAACACTTTTTTTTTCTATTCTGGCCTGGAGTTTGCTTTGCAGCCAGATTATTTTGATACTGGTTGTTAAATAGCCCAGGCTGGTTTCAAGATGGTAATCCTCCTGCTTCTGTGCGCCACATCTCTTGCCACATCCCTATTCTCTGGTACATCTCACAATGAACCCGAAGCTCACCAACTGACTGGCCTGAGTAGCCAGAAACCCTTAGGATCTGAGCTCAGGTCTTCACGCTTGCTTGTCACCCAGAGTTGTCCCCTCAGCCTCACCTCTTTTTTACTTTGCACAGTTCAAGCAGGCTTCCCTTCATGTTTAACAAACTCATGTGCTCTTCTCATTTGTTTGTATGTAGGATGGTATTCAGTGCATCTATTTTCTCCCCTCTCGGATCCTTAAAAAACCCAAAAACTGTGTACATAGATCCTATTCCTGGATATGGTACCAGACACCTGTAATCCTAAGCAGGCGGGAGACCAAGGCCAGTCTGGGCTACACAGTGAGATGATATGGCGAAAATGGGAGAGGAAGGATAGTGACACAGCGGCTTGGAGACTGACCGCCAGCACAGAAACACGGGCACCTCTGCCAGCATGCAGAAACTGAAGAGCCCTCCGAGCTCACCATCAGCCTACATACACGAGGTCATGTCTCAAAAAGGGAGAAAAGTAGCAGGAATGGGCACACACTTTTATCCTTGCAGCCCTCAAAAGGCTGAAGGTGGATCTGTTGTGAGCTCCAAGTCCAGCTTCATCTACCAACAAAGTTCCGGGTCAGGCAGGACAATGAGCCCCTCATTGGACTCAGAGGTCAAGCGCATACATCGCTCTGGCAGGACTTGAGTGCCTAGCACCCACACTGGAAGTCACAGCAGCTTGGTTCCAGCTTTACAGGGTCATTCCATGTCCTCTTATTATGGCCTCCTCTGGTGCTGCACCCTTGTGCACAAATCCATAGTCACACATACACGTGATCAAAAATAAAACAGGGCCCTGGTTTACTTCTGTGCTGTGATACACGACCAAACACAAGCTCTTGGGAGGAAAATGATTTATTTCATCTTACAGAAGGCAGAGCAGGGCCTTGAAACAGAAGCCATGAAGAAATGTCCCTCCTTAGCCTCCTCAGTTAGCTTTCCTTCTTTTCCCCCGAGACAGGGTTTCTGTGTAGCTTTCACTTTTCAAACTTAAAAAAAAATTATCCGCTCTGCCTCCCAAGTGCTGGGATTAAAACGGCAACTACCTGGTTCTTAGCTAGCTTTCTTATAAGCCCATGCCTACCTTAGAGATGGTGTGGGAGATGGAACTTTCCACACCAATCAGCAGTTGGAAATGTGCCTCACAGACATGGCCACGGGCCAATTTGATGAAGGTTTCTTCTTTCCAGGAGACTCTTAGGTTTCTGTCAAGTTGACAGATGAAACTACAGTACTTCACTGTTTGCCAGTGCAGGCACAGACCACTAATTTTCAGTGTTTTTACGATTTATATATGCATACCTGCATGTCAAAGGACACCAGGTCCTATTGTGAGCAAACATGTGGCTGCTGGGAATTGAACTCAGGATCTCTGGAAGAGCAGCCCTCTTAACCCTGGGCCATCTTTCCAGTAGCCCTGAACACTTTAGTTTAAACCCCAACTGTCCCTTTGTCCCCAAGATCTCATATGAACCTGAACTTGATTCTCCAGTGCACAGATTCCAAGTGCTGGAAAAGCAGGTGTCCCCCCTACAGTGCTGGGACTGAAACCCAGGGCGTCATGCATGTTAGGTAAGCAGTCTACCAGTTGAGCTAAATTTTCAACCTTCCTGAGAAAAACAAACAAAAACAACAAAAAACCCTTTAAAATCAAACAAAAAATGCTCTAAATTTTGTTGGAAGGACTTTCCTAAATGCTGGGATTGCAGATGTGTTCCTACACAAATGGCTCCACATCTAAACAACTTGACCTCGCTGTGTAGTCAAAGACTACTGTTTGTCTGGTTTTAGTTGGGTAAAACGGAGTTACTGCTAAGAGCAGCCAAAGGGAAAGAATGAAAACTTCATGGGCTGGAGAGATGGCTCAGAGGTTAAGAGCATTGCCTGCTCTTCCAAAGGTCCCGAGTTCAATTCCCAGCAACCACATGGTGGCTCAAAACCATCTGTAAAGGGGTCTGGTGCCCTCTTCTGGCCTGCAGGCATACACACAGCCAGAATATTGTATACATAAAAAAAAAAAAAAGAATGAAAACTCATGAGTAACAGGAGTCAAATCAAAAATGCTCCAAATGAAGGGTAAACAGATGGAAATACTCCAGCGGTGTTCATGGTTTATACTGGGAGGAAGCTTCCAGACGCTGAACTTGGCTCCTCCCATATGAGTTTAGTTTCCACCTGTTAACACACGGAAGAACCTGGAAAGCTCTGCACTCATGTGAGACTCTGCTATCCCAGTGGAGGCCTTCAGGACGGTCTTCATTTAATGCCCCTTTCCTTGTTACACCCCCATAGATACCATGTATATAATCTGTCCATCACTACTGAGGTCTTGTCTGTAACTTTTGGATAAAAGTAAAAAACAAAAAAACAAATAAAAGCTCAAACAAACAAACAAACCCAACCCCCCCAAGTTTTCCTGAAATTAAGATGTGGGCACTTTGTGCTTCTGTTTCAACGGTTAGAAATTACTATCAATTTTAACCATGGGTCTAAATTCTCAGCTCAGATTGTATGGTAAAAGGGCCCCCCCAAAAAAACAAACAAACAAAACAAAACAAAAACAGAGCCAGTGAAAGAACCACATTCGCCCTGAACCCAGAACCAAAGGAACACACCCTGACTCTGAAACCAGAGTGCAAGAAAAGTCTGCCCCTGAGCAACTAAAGCAGCCAATCCCTGAGCAGAAAATCTTTACCCTGGTCTTCCCCTAAGAAGCCTTATATAAGCCCCCTGCCTGTTCAGGCCCAGGCTGTCCTTTTCCTACCCTGGCAGAGGCAGCCACACTCCTGGACTCCTTAAAAGATTTTTGGGTGACTACTTGGTGGTGGCGCACGTCTTTAATCCTAGGCAGAGGCAGTCAGATCTCTGAGTGCAAGGCCAGTCTGGTCTACAAGAGCAGTTCCAGGACAGCTAGGACTGTTACAGAGAACCCTGTCTTGAAAAACCAAAAATATTTTTTGGTGAAGAGCTTTCAACAGTGTGGAGCAGGTTCTTCTGCTAAGAGTCCCCTTAGAGGTGCTGAGCAGAAAAACCAGAAGCGAGTTACACTGGGTGGGAAACTCTATTATGAGCTAAGCAGAAAATGTAACTTTTCGCCTGAGCTGGAGGAGACTGCTACACTCCAGGGGTTTCCCCTTTAGTAGTGAAGCAGAGTTTCTTTCCAGAGCTGTAGCACTCATTTGCAGACTCCTGGTGCCTGAGGTCTCATACTTGCCCGTCCTAGCACTCTTTGCAGGCTAATTACTAAATAAAAAGGGTAAACCCTGTTTCATTGCTTTATTTACCCTGTACACCTAGCTCTACTAAGAAGGTAGAGTTGTCTTGCAGTACCTAGGTAAGTTTAGTAAAAAAGTGAATGGCAACATTCTTAAATTTAGAAATTTATTCTGTTTAATCCACAAGCTTTATATAGCTTTAGTTAAAAAATAAAATAAAATAAAACAAGTGAAACCAAGACACTATGTCCAAGTCCAGGCCCTCCCAGCCTGCCAATGCAAGAGCTCTTCAGTTGTGTGTGCCAATTGGAAGAATAAGGAAAAAAATTCTGGATGGGAGCCATGAAGTTTCATAAAACAAATTTATCTAACTGAAGGATCCTTGCTAGGTCTAGTAAATTGCCTTTACAAAAGATAAAGAAAAAAGGGGGAGAAAGAAAACAAAACAGAAGCCAACCAAAATTCCAGAGTTCTAATCAACTTCTGAACCTGTCATTCATGGACAGAATCTCCGGCATCCATAAGCAGTGCCTCCCCGGCTACCTAGAGCTGGAATCCCGAGCTGTCAGCGGAGACTCCACAGACAACAGAAGTATTTGCCGCATTAAAACACTCAGACCCTTGTGGTACTTAACAGTGGTCTCATTTCTGGGCAAGCTTACAAACCTATACAAGGTTGAAAGCATAATTTACATGGTGCTAAAATTCAAGAAAAACAAGAAAAAAAAAGGGGGGGACCTCTGGGGAGAGGCAAGGGCATTTAAAAGGACGGTAAAAATGCCAACAATATCTAAACGCCCCTTAAAAATTTTTTTTGGCTTAAAGTAGTCCACTCTAAATGTCAATGGAAGAATGTCACTAATACACCATGGACACCTGTGTAATGCAAATCCATGCCCCCCCTTTTTAAAAAACATGGTGAACTTCAACCTAGCAATTATTACAACAAATGTTATAGTCTAAAGCTCAAACACATTTTAGCGATTTTGAAATTGAATTGAGTACAAACCAAATAAAATTTACAACGTAACAAACATGTCCACCTAGGACTGTGGGGACACTTGAGCCTTCCGCATGGATCGCAGGGCCTTTTCCCGCAGGTGCCTTTCTAGGTCATCAAGGTTGTCTTCAGCTTCACTTTCAGTCTCCTGGAAAACAAAGGCAAACCATGCAGATGGTAAGTCCTGAGACACGCTGGGAGATGCTCTGCACACACAAACCCACCCACTTTCCATCATGACTTCTCTCTACCCTAGGCTTGTTTACAACTTGTTAAGGGGCTTCTGATCTTTCTGTCTCAGCCTCTCAGGTGCTGTGCTTACTTACACGCACCCATACTACCACACCCAGGGTATCTGGGGCTAGAGGAACACATCCAGGGGGCCTTGAGCATGTTAACCAAGTGCTCCACAAACAGCTATGTAGACGGAGTTCCCCCAGCAGTTATATCCCTATGCTTGCTACACAAGTATGAGAACCTGAGTTAGGATCCCCAGGTAGCAATGCCCCGGCAGACCCAAGTGCTGAAGAGGTGGTCTAATTGGTAGTTCAGTCTACCTGAAATAGCGAACTTTAGGAAAGATAGCTAGGGAAGCTTGCCACCAATCCTGATGATTTGTGTTCAATCCTAAGGATTTCATATGGTGCAAGGCTAGAATTAACTCTGCAAATTGTCTTGACCTTTGTGTGTATGTGCACACAAGTAAAATGTAATAAAAATATGACAAAAGGGGGGGCACCAATGGCTTCCACATACACACTGATGGGCAGGCAGATCTCTTTGAGTTCAAGGCCAAACTGATCTGCAAGAATTAGCTCTAGGACAGGATCCAAAGCTACAGAGGAACCCAGTCTCAACAAGTCAAAACTCAAAGCATTCTAGCATTAAGTTTTTGGGAAGCCATTTGTACTCTTCCCCTTGGTTCCTGGAAGGTCAGGTCAGAGGAAACATTAGCCACGAGCACAGATGAAGGAGCCAGGCGGTGTGTGAATACCTTCCTGGGCTCTGGTGCTGGCGCAGGCTCTTCCTGTGCTGACGTGGTTGTGGCAGCAGAAACAGCTGCAGGGGCTGCAGGAGCTGCAGGGGCTGCAGCCACAGTCTTCTCCTTCTTGTGTTTTTTGTGCTTCTTGTGTTTCTTATCCTTTTTGTGTTTCTTGTCCTTCTTCTTCTTTTTCTTCTTTCCACCTCCTTCTTGATCAGAATTCTAGAAACCCAGAAAGAAACAGTGAGGTAATCAATCTGATTAAAATCCCGTTTTATTTTGAGGGAATCTTAAACAGACAAATACATGCTCCACAGAAGTAAAAAGACAACTAGCACCAACAAGGGTTCTCAGAGAGGTGAAACAACCAGTGTCAGGGCCTGCCCACAAATCCAGCAGGAAGAGCCTCGACTCGACACTGACTGAATGCACAGTTTCCTTCTAATCCTAAGCCAGTTTCCAACTCCAGGATGTGAATGAGGAGTCAATAGCTGGAACCGTGGGCTAACCATGAGTTGCCTTCCAGCTCCTAAACATGAACCTTAAATGAGGGGCAATCAGAAACCACTCAAATACTTGGCTAATACAAAGTAGGATTTCAATACGTGATGAGGAGCTCAAACAATGTCAGGATAAACTGAATGTCTACTTTAAAAGTGGGAGTGGCTTGCTTCTCTCTGCTGCACAGAGATGGTTCTCTCCTACCACGGGGTCCTAGGGATCGAACTCAGGCTTTGAGACTGGAGGCATGGAGGCAGACACCTGTACCCACTATTAGTTACTGTCTTTGCCTCCCGAGTACTGGGATTAAAAGCATGCGCCATTACTGCCTGGCTTGCTTATTATTTTATAACTGTTTAATAAGGGGGGGAATTCTACATGTTATACAACTATGTATTCCTAACAAAAAAAGGATGAAATATTTTTACTTTTTAATCTGACTCACTAGCCTAGATGTTCCACAACGGGGCTGCATCCTCACAAGCCCTCTAAGTTATAGTCCATCTAAGAGAATCTATCGTTACATCTACTGAATACCATGGTTAGCCCAATGGCTTCCAGCATGCTTACAACAGCTAGGGGGCGAGGGAGATGGCTCAGTGGTTAAGAGCACTGACTGCTCGGGTTCAATTCTCATGGCAGCTCACAACTGTCTGTAATTCTAGCTCCAGGAGACTCAACACTCATGGCAAAAACACCAATGTATGCAAAATATAAATATTTTTAAAAAACCAAACAGCTAGGCAGTCAACTAGTACAAAGCTGACTGTAATATGTTGAATGGTTCATATAATTTACTCAATTTCAGTATGTCAACAGTAGTTTCTGCTGTTTACTAACCTAAAAAGAGGATCAAAATTCAAATTCAAAGTATGGTTTCTACTGAATAAAAATCAACTTCACACCACAGAATGATTATTTAACTGAACCACCATATAACAGAGACTGTCTTTACACTAAATTTATGTATGAATTTAACTGACTAACTTGTAATTTAATTGTTTTTGAGATAGGGTCACCGTGTAGCCCAGGTTGGCCTTCAACTCCTGACTCTGCTGCTGCCCACCAGGTGCTGGGACTGTAAGCACCCACCATCCATCACCTCAACCCCAGTTAACTAATTAATTGTAAAGCTGTCCCAAACAAGGCACATACACACCCTGGCAGGGGAAGGACTTGGAGTTGGGCTTTTAGCCTTTTTGACTGGTACCGCGGGAGACCAGTTTGTGGAGGGTGACTGAGACTGGACAGGAGACGGAGGTGCTGGAGGCTTTTTAACTGCTGGCTCAGGAGATCCAGAGACAGATCGGGAAGAAGATACTCTTCTTACAGACTGAGGACTTGGTGAGGCAGCCCTAGACGGAAAGGGAAAACAAAGAACACAGCATTGAGAAGAGGCATGCAAAGGAGGTCAGAAACTTGCTTTTCTATCACCCAAGCCTTGGGGTCACTCATGCCCACAATTCTCTATCACTGTACTGATGATGGACTACACTAGGAACAGCAGTTTCTTAGCTTCTCGAAGCCTGCTTTGTCTCAGTATTAAATATTTTTCTGGGGTTGGAGACGGGCTCAGTGGTTATGAGCACTGGCTGTTCTCCGAGAGAACCAGGGTTCGTTTCCCAGCACTCACAATTAACTGCAACTACCTTTACAGGGGCTCTGACACCTGCTTCAGTCCTTGTGACACTGCCCACTGGCAGCATACAAACATATATGGGTCAAACACCCATTTACATAAAATAATAAAGAGAAAAAGGTTTTTTCATCTTAGACTAAGATACCAGAAGCTAAGAACCAAGTAAAGTTCTCCGGCACTGATACCACAAGGAACTAGGTTCAAAGTGGAAAAGATGAACAGTACCCAAAGTTTGATAATTATTATTATTATTGTTTTTTGAGACAGGTTTTCTCTGTGTAGCTTTGGCTATCCTGAAACTCACTCTGTAGACCAGGCTGGCCTTGAACTCACTGGGATCTGCCTGCCTCTGCCTCCCGAGTGCTGGGATTAAAAGTGTGCACCATTACTGCTGCCTGGCTTGCTTATTATTTTATAACTGTTCAATAAGGGAGGGGGGTAGATTCTACATGTTATGCACTATGTATTCCTAACAAAAAAGCATTAAATATTTTTACTTTTTAATCTTTTTAGGCTCCGGAGTCCTGGAGACTCTCCTAATAGGCCTAGTACTTGGAGATGGGGACTGCCTTCCTTGGGGTGATGCCGACGCTCCTCTTCGAACAGGGGGCGGACTTGAGGTCTGAGGAGCTCGAGGACGTGGTGAGGGCGAATGCCGTTTGTTTGGTTGTGGTGACCGGGCCTCCCGGGTGGAACGGCCTGGGGAAGACCCTTTCCTATGCTTTGAAGATAAGGAGGGTGAGCGTCTCTTGGTGACTGGGGGGCTTCTTTGTTTGGGAGGCGGAGAGTGGGAGACACGGCGCTTTGGTGGTGGAGATGGTGATGCCCTTCGCTTGGGCGGGGGTGGGGGTGAGGCGGTTCTCCTCTTCGGAGGTGGGGAAGGAGAGTATCTCCTCTGGATGGGAGGAGAGTATCTTCTTGGAGAAGGCGAGCGGCGGCGTGGAGGAGGAGAAGGAGTCCTAGGAAAAAACACATCGTTAAGCTGAAACCGACAGATTTCAGAAAGCAAAACCCATTTATTTGTTACTTGGGTGTGTGCATGGTCAACACCATGCATGTGTGGAAGTGAGTGGTAAGCTGAGGTCAGGGGAATTAATTTTCTCATCAACCTTTATGTGGACTTAGGTCAGTACATTTGTGTGGCAACTATTTTTACTCACTAAGCCATGTTGCTAGCTAACCCAGAACTAGGAAAATTAAATAAATAAAAAGTAAGCAGTTGTAAATGTCCTATAGCCAGCACTATGCCAGGGGATATATTTCAAAGTAAGATCACCACCGTACCCTGTCAAGAGGGTACTGTGTTGTGTTTAATGGAAAAATCTGCAACTTTCAGAAACAATTTAAATTCACCAACTCAATAGAATTTGCATAGAACCAATTCACTATTTCACAGTAAGAGAACCTCACGCTGCATTGTGGTAACTGAGCATCAGCTGTTGCCAGGTAATAAATAACACTGGCCAACTGAGAAAGTCTGTTTTACTGAGTTCTTTGTGACAGGGGCTGTAGATCAGTTCTTGGGGCCCAGCATTCACACTGTAGCTCACAAAAGTTCGTAACTCAAATTCAAAGGAATTCAACGCCATTCTGGTTTCCACAGGTACAAGATACAGTGCACATACATGCAGACAAAACACTCATGTACACACCAAAATATGTGCTATCTCCTCGGCACTAGCATCCTAGGTCATTGAATAAGCTCCTAACACAGACTGTCCAGTCTTCTTCAAAGGACAGCTTTTTAGTACAAGTTCACTGCCAGGCAAAGGGATTTTTTTTAAATATTTATTTATTTATTTTGTATACAATATTCTGTCTGTGTGTATGCCTGCAGGCCAGAAGAGGGCACCAGATCCCATTATAGATGGTCGTGAGCCACCATGCGGTTGCTGGGAATTGAACTCAGGACCTTTGGAAGAGCAGGCAATGCTCTTAACCTCTGAGCCATCTCTCCAGCCCCAGGCAAAGGGATTTCTGAAAGTTCTATCTGGCTTTTCTCTTACAGGTGCAACAAAGTAGTCTTATGTCACCTAGGAATTAGGCCTCAATACAACATTCAGACTAATTGCAATTTGGACTTGGGTCTTCCAGCACAAATTCCTGCTCAGAACTGGTTTACAATAAGCAATCTTCAGACAGGTGGTAGAGCGAACTGGGCAATCATTTAGTAACTCTAGCTAGGCATAGTGGCTTCAATTGTAAGTTCAGTTCTTGGCAAGTATTGAGACAGCCCTAAATCCGAAGCCAGCAAGGTATACATACTAAGATCCTGTTAAAGAACAAAACTCCTCCAAAAAGGTGTTTCCCTTTCTCTATTTCACACGGAATAAATATAGGAAAAAGTAAAAGAAAACCATTCTTGTACAGTTCGTCTGCCATGGACTCATCCCCGACACACACCAAAGTTACAACCAAAACAACCACACTTCCCCCCTTTTGTATCTACAGACGTACAGGAATAAACTAACCAGTTACCGCCTACTTCTCTGCCCACTAACCTGTACCATTCTTCATTCTCTTGCTGTGCCCGAGCTGACACCTCACCCTGGGTCACATGCTCATACGGTTTCCTTTAAGACAGAGTCTAGCTATACATGCCAATGGATGCGAACTCCTGATATAGTTTAGGCTGCCTCCAAACTAGTGCTCTTCCTGCATCTCCTAAGAACTGGGATTAGGGGTGTGTGCTAACACACACAGCCTGTGACTGACATTTCTCGAAGACTTCTGGTTTCTCACTTCATAGAACACCCTCAATTCGGGACTGCTAGCTCTTCTACTTCTGCATAACTAGTACAGTATTACCAAGAATCCCAAATGCACATGGCCAATAACAGAGCAGTGCAGCTGTTCATGTGCACAAATGGATGGATGGTTCTAGAACCTCCCACGGTTGTGCTGCCATTGCCATTCCTCACTCCCCGCTTATTCCAGACACCAAGGATTTGGCTGCTCTATGACCCAGACTGGCCTCTACCTCAAAATCCTCCTGCCTCAGTCTTCCAAGAGTTGAGATTCCAAGCAGAAGTAATATACTTGGCTCCTAACTTCTGTTTCTGCATAGTCGTGTGTTCTGGGATTTTTCTATAAGGGAGCACACATTTACTATGTGACCTTTTATGACTAAAAATGCAATGTTACCACACACACAACACAACTTCCACGGTAAAGACCCAGAGCCACCATGAGTCTCTCGGACACAGTACCTTCGTCGGGGTGGTGGGGTGGGAGATCTGCGCCGCCGAGGAGGAGGGGGAGGAGGAGGAGGAGGAGCTGGAGAAGGAGATCTTCGCCTTCTGGCTGGTGGTGGGGAGGGGCTTCTCCTCCTTCTACCGCTAAAGCAAGAGTTGATTCTCGGTCAGTAAGATGTGTAAGCAAAGGCCGCAGGAAGTACACGGCCAGCCAATAGCCCAAGGTAGAGATGTACTCTATGTTCCAGAGCATGCTTTCTCAGCCTAAAGCTGAGACCCTGGGTAGCAGCCAACATTAAAAACAAAATTTAAAAATGTTTTACTTTTGAAATGGGTAAATCACAGCTTTGTGATGCTAGCTTCTGACAGAAATAGGTATCTGGTTGTAACATAAACCACCCAACAGAGGAAGTGAAAATTTTCAAACGATTATGACTAGAACTTTTTTAGTTGGGATACACATGACAATCAACTGGGAAACTTATCTGAGACTTATGTGGACCACGTCAGGGAAAAATCCAGTCAAGCTGGGCTTTGAAAAGGCTTTTCAGGTATTTTAATTTTTTGAGAAATTTTTAAGATGTTAAATATACACCAAAGGCTTAAGGCCCAAACCTGGAGATACTGCTCCAAGCTGCCCCTTCTCTACAGTATACAGGGCACGCACACTGCACACAAGTACTCTACCTCTCAGCTGTACTAAAAACATATGTGCAGCACTGAAAAGGAACTGAGTATCATACTTAATGATACCCTAAAGACAAACGACAAAGTCAGGATGAGGCTGCTCTAGGGGTGATGTGGTTAAAAATATACTCAAGAAACCAACACACCCCAATTCTGAGTTCTGTAACAGACTTAAATAACACAAGTAACACACGAACATGCATTAACCAGCTAGAAGCTGCTTCAAGAAAGACTTAAATGAAGGTTAAGCTACTTTGTCACCTTTGAGGCAAATTGACACACATTGAGAGAGAAGTCAATGTAAACGGTTCTGGACTCCTTGCCCAGACAGGACTGAAGCTATGAACCCAGAACTCAGCTTCTAAAGTTTACCAGGTCCTGCCCGGCTTCTATTTGAGACTACATAGAGAAAAACCATAAATTCACAGCAGATTTCATTTCCAATCAGATTTGACTTAGATTTGCAGATGATCTGTGATTAGTGCTTCATCTTAGCACTTTACATAAACACTCAAAATCACGTTTAACTTTATCCTTCCTAAAATATACTGAACTGGGCAATGGCAGGCAGATTTCTGAGTTTGAGGGTAGCCTGGTCTACAGAGTGAGTTTTGGGACAGCCATGTTGACACAGAGGAAACCCTGTCTCAAAACAAACATCAAAAATATGATACTGATTCATAACTTAAAATAACTATTTTCTGTTAGGTGTGGCGGTGCACCCCTTTAACCCCAGCTCCCAGGAGACAGCGGCAGGTGAATCCCTGTGAGTGCTAGGTCAGCCTGGTTTACATAGGGGCACATACAAAGACCCTATCTGAAACAACTCAAAGTTTGTTTTGCTTTCTGAGAAAGACTCTTGTTGCATAGCCCTGGTTGGTCTCTGCATCCTGAGTGTGGCACCGTGCCCAGGACGGATGGTGATCTCCAACAGCTTTAAATTTGAAGCTACTAATAAAACCTAAAACCACTGGGCAGGGTAGAGAATATTCGTTTTTGTTGTTGTTGTTTCTTGAGACAGTTGTCTCTCCACAGAACCCTGGCTGTTCTGGAACTGACTATGTGGACCACTAGTGTTTGGGATTAAAGAAATGTGCCACCATACCTGGCTAGAATATTAATTCTGATTTTACTGTTCTGAAGAATCACCCCAGAACCAAACCTAGTTCTGTAATTCGGGGTGGCGGGAAGGGTTATAACACTAACACGAGCCTGTGTAAAGCAATTTTTATGTTTTTTGATGTTCAGTTAAGCAATTTCACTGAAGTCAGAAGTCACTGTAGTTGGGAGAAAAATATTTTTGTATCCAACTTCTTTCTTTCATATCTCTATTTTTCATTATCATGAAACAGTTCCCTCTACAGCATGAATACGCCACTGTTCCATGGCTGCTTCCCAAAAGTCTTTCTAAAAGATTTTAAAATGGAAAAAGGTGGAAACAGAAAGTATCTCCACTCCCAAGAAGTTTAGACAGGGGATGTTCAACCTGTATTCAGAAAAGGGATACAGACAGATGACAGACGTCAATGGCACAGGTCAAAGACCCTGTGTGGACACTTCTCCCTGTGTTTTCTCACTTGGGAAACAGGTCTGAATTTAAAGGGTTTTTTTGTTGTCGTATGAGACAGGGTTTCTCTATGTAGCCCTGGCTATCTTGGAACTCACTCTATACAGACCAGACTGGCCTTGAACTCAGTCAGAGAGATTTTCACCTGCCCCTGCCTCCTGAGTGCTGGGATTAAAGGTGTACACTGCCACGCCCAGCCCATTATAAGATTTTTATATAGAGTTTGGATGTAAAATATTAGTTTTACATAAACATATGATCAAAAAAAATTCAGTAAGTGGGAGGCAGGGGGAGAAAGCCACGCTGGTGAGGTGAGCTCAGCAGATAAAGGCACTTGCCCCCAAACCTGAAGAATTGAGTGAGTTCGATTCCCAGGACTCACATAGCGAATGGAGGGAACCAGCTATTACAGGTGTCCTCTGTGGCGTGTGTGTGTCTACACATACACAGGACAAATATAAACACAGTGAAAACTTTTACCTCACAGTTCCCCACACTTCTGCAAGGACTACATAACCAACTCTTACATTCATTTTCAGCATTTAAGTTTCTCCTTTAGTTTTTCTTGCTTTGTTTACGTCACCCTAATACAAAGGTCATCCCCTACTGAGTGTAGAAAAGGCTGTAAAATCAACACCTCACATGAAGCTTTTTTATTATTCATCTAACACACAGAAAAACCAAAACACACACCAAACCAACTTTAGACTTTCTCCACTGACACAATGCACCTGTAAAGGGGACAGCCACCTGAACAGAAAATGCAGTAACCTGGAACGTCCCCTGATTTACAGGAATGGTGTCTAACCAACCTTTTAGTCACTGGCGATTGCCATCGCTTTCCCATCTGCATCCTGAGAGCAGCGGAGAAAAACAAATGTCAAGAACTCTATTCACTCAAGAAATGCCTCACTTGCGAAGGCATTGTTTAAAGCTTCAAAATGTCTAGAATTAACGCTGTGATTTAACTGCTCTCTCTATCCATGCACAAATAAGGCAATCACTCAAACCTTGTCTAGTTTTAATGTTAAGAACTACCAACAGCAAGAAAAAATAAATAATAATAATAATAATAAAAACACCAAGCTATCCAAAACCCCAGATCCCACATCTCTAATGACAGAGAGAATCTAGCCCAATGCTAAAATAATTTTGCAGCCCACCCTGTAAGGTACAGATTAGCCAAAAGCATTAATGAAGGTTGTTACCGAGGGGAAGTCTCCTTTTGGCGCTTCCGAGGTGATGGAGAGGCACTCCGAGAAGGGGAATGTCTCCGCCGCCTGCCTACCTCACCATTCTTCACATGGGATCTCTTGGGCCGCTCATCTTCTGAGGTGGAAGAGGAGCCAGAGTCTGTAATCACAGAGCAAAGAACAACAACAAAATATCACACACACACACACACACACACACACACACACACACACACACACACGCCTCTATCACTCACCCTGCTCCCCTTTACACTGCACGCTCAAAGTCCTAGGTTCTACCCCAGCACTGGGGAAAATGTTAGTGGCTAAGACTCAGTGACACAGTATTTACCTAGTATGGCATAAAGTCATGGATTCAATTCTCAGTGCCATCAGAAAAATTTAATCAGGACAATTATAGTGACAGTCAACATCTCCAAACCCAGCAGAAAACCAACACAAGGCTCCTATAATATCAAGAGTGCAGAGGTCTGAATGCACTTCTAAGAAATCTAGGGATTTTAAATCAGTCTTTTGTATGTCCATCTGATGACAAGGGAAGTAAAGGCAGGAAAATCTCAACAAGCTCAACACCAGTCTCAGCAACACAGCAAGTCAAAGGTCAGCCTGTGAGCACTAGACTATCTCAGAAACAAGACAAAATAAAATCGAGCAATTATTTCCAATTAATAAAGTAAAGCTTCAAGAGCAGACACTGGGTTCGATGCCAGCAGTAAAAGAAAAGCATCAATAAGTTACTTGAAATACAAAATAAAAACTGTTGCTATAATAATTACAATAATCTCCTGCGGGACTGGGGTATGGCTGTTAGTACAACGCTAGCCTTACCACGCATCCCCAGCACTGCATAAAATTGGCTGCAGTGGTGCAAGGCTATAAATCTCAATATTTAAGAGGCAGACAAAAGATCACATATTTAAGGTCATTTCTGGCTACAAGTTCAAGGCAAGCCTGTCTCAAAACCAAACCAAACCTACCAGAACCCACGAACAGAGCATTTGATGTAAACATCAGGCTTCTGCACGCTTTTTCTTTAAGCCAACAATTACAATTATCAGAAATTTTCACTGCCTACTGCTAAGCAAACAAAATACCTAAAAGCAGCCTTAATGCCCACCAAATACAAACAAAAAAATGAATGATTCACAAAACTAGTTAAGATATTCTAAAATGACAGACTCCAGCATATTAGGGGATATATTAGTTATCCATTTTCATTTTCTGATTTACTGTGCTCTAGGTCAATTACCTTATTTTTATTAATGCTGGGAATTAAAGCCCAGGGTTTTGCACACAGTAACCTGCACCAGACCACACGCCACAATCCTGGCCAAATTTACCTCTTTCCTAACAATGTAACAATTTAAAAGAAAAATTTAAGGGCTTAAAATAAGAAAGAAGCCTTAAGTGGTAGCACTAGCCTTTAATCCCAGCACTCGGGAGGCAGAGGAAGGCAGATCATTCGAGGCCAGGCTGGTCTATAAGAGCTAGTTACAGGACAGGCTCCAAAGTTATAGAGGAATCTTGTTTCAAAAAACAAAAACAAAAACAAAAAAGAAACAAAGAAACACACATAGTAGCCAACTGAGACACAGACCTTCCCAGGAAGGCAAACACTGTCCCTCACCTCCTCCCATTCAGAAGCAGGGCTCAGAGGTTTAGGATACTGGCTGCTCTTCCAGGGGTCTCAGTACAATTCCCAGCACCCAAATGGTGGCTCATAATAATGTCTACAGGTCCAGATCCCAGGGACCTTCTTCTGGTCCCCTCTGAGATCGGATATACACACGGTGCACAGACATTCACATAGGTAAAACACTTGCTTGTATAAAATTCATAAAAAGAGCGGGGGCGGGGGTGCCCTCATGTAGTTCAGGCTATCTCAAGTTCACCATCAAGAATAAGTATCTGACCCTTCTGCCTCTACCTCCCCAATACTGACATTTACAGGTGTGTCTGGGTTGCTGGTTTTTGGACTCTCAAAGGCTTTATACTCCCCAGGGCCTCTCCTGACTCCACCTCCCGAGTGCTGGAGCTACAACACATGAGGAAGCAGAAAACATTTTCTTGGTGTCCATACCAGACGAAGACTGCTGGTTCTGTCGTCTGTACTGGCGTCTCTGCTGCACAGAATCGGCTGCAGCCATCTTGCTGCCTTTGTCTTCTTCTGAAAGACGGGTGCATTTAGAAAACGTCTCTTTAGTTCCACATAGGTAATGTGACACAAATGACAGGAAAATAGGCGCTCAGACCCCCACCAATTACTAAACTTATTTACTGCAGGTAAAACTGGGAGAGATGAATTCTATAAACATTTCAGCTAGCTGTAAAAACCCAGAATTGTGTCCAAATACAGAAGAAAAAGAACAAGGTCAAGATGAATAAAATAACCAAATATAGAGAACTCTTAAATGCTGGAGCTGGGGATCTCAGTCTGGGTGCTCCAGTTTCAGCTGTTCTCTACTGTACTGCCCATACAATGACTCTCCAACCCAAGGGGAATAATCAAATATGGACAGGAAAAGAAAAAGCTGACCTCTAGAAAATCATTACAACTTACCAGACTCAGACAGCTCCACTTTTCTTGGCTTGGGTGCTGGTGACGGCGACTCTCTTTTCTCAGTACCTTTATGTTTTGTCACTAAAAACAAGTGAAGGAAAAACTCACACACAATAATAAAGAATAGTGCTTTATCTATTTATTTTGATTTTTTTTTTCCGAGACAGGCTTTGGAACCTGTCCTAGAACTAGCTGTTGTAGACCAGGCTGGACTTGAACTCACAGAGATCTGCCTGCCTCTGCCTCCTGGGATTAATGGTGTGCGCTACCACCACCGGGCAGGATGTCTTATTAAAATACAATTATACCCTTTTTAATACTCTAGGAATTGTCATAGACTATACAGAGTAGCAACCACGAGAACTGTTGGTCTAACACTTCAACCTTATCTTTGTTAAAGTTACCAAAGAGATAATTACCACTGAAATATCACACATAGTAGACAAGTCCTGAATCCCTGAGCCACATTCCTTTAGTTAATGATTCTACCTATTAATGTTATTTGGACAAACCACTGAACTGGGTGAGAATAGTCAACACTTCATAAAAGCAATGGGCTGGAGTGAAGCTCAGTGGTCAAGAGCACTTGCTGCTCGGACAGAGGACCCAGGTTGGTTTTCAACACCCGTATGAGGAGCTCACAGCTACCTGTAACTCCAGGTTCAGCTAGAACGCCTACTCTGGCCTATGAATACCTGCTTACTGTGCATACATAATTTAAAAAATTTCCAACACAGAGGAAGCTTGAGACAGAACTGCTAGCCTAGATTACGTAATATACTACTATTCCCAAGCCTTTAAAAGACAAACTAAACAAACAAACAAACAAAAAAGGAAACCGCCTACATGTCAAATTTACTTTCTCAAAGTATCAAATTTTAAAACTATCTGGAAGGTGGCTTGCTTGGCTGTAAGAAGGCATTTTTTTAAAGAAACATAACTAAAATTAACATTGCTTTTATATTTCTTGAGATAAAGTCTCACTACTGTCCAACTTCAGCATAGCAATGTGATGTCAGAATTAAAGAAGTGTACTATCATCAGGTAGTGGTAACACATGGCTTTGACCTCAGCACTCCACAGGCAGAGGTTGGTTGGGGGAACCTTGAGTTCAAGGCTAATCTGAATTCCGATCAGGACAGGGAGGAATACACAAACCCCGTCTGGTGGGTGAGGGTGTGCGCACCATCACATCTAGCCAACATTACATACTTTGTTAAACAGAGGGAATAACACACAGGAGGGTTCATCCTGGCTTAACGTCTCATTAATGGCTTAACTAAAATACCCTTTAATAATAGTGTTTGTAGCATACACTTTATCTTACTCCTGAGTTAAATCACTCTGCCAGACAGTAGTGATGCATGCCTTTAATCCCAGTACTCAGGAGGCAGAGGCAGGCGGATCTCTGTAAGTTTGAAGCCAGCCTGGTCCACAGAGTGAGTTCCAGGGCAACCAGGGCTGTTACACAGAGAAACCATGTCTTGAAAAAAAGAAAATAAAACAAAACAAAAAAGGAATTCAGGGAGCAAATCATTCTAGCATGAAATAAGAAATCCAAGAGAACAGCTCTAAAACCAGAATTTTGAAGCAATTCAAAAGTCCTATTAATTATTAATCTTAGAGTGCCCAAAGATAACCTGCAAAGTTAAATTACTGTAAGCAGAAATTGTAAAACACATCAAGTGTCCACAGAGCACAATAGTTTGGCTGATTCAAAAGGTACAGGCCGTGCCAGGACATTTGACTGAAGTACAAGTTCATGCAGCACTGGATTGTAACCGATTCAAAGTCTCTCCAAACACCCTTGATGGGACTGTTAACTGCACTCCAAATGATTTACTGTCAAATCGTCCACTTTTCTTTCCTTCCTCTCATCTCAGCCTATTATCAACAGCAGCCCACCAGACCCCACAAACATCTGATAATGAAGCACAAACAAGAATTTTACCATATTACAGTAGTGCCACGGTTCCAAGTGTCCAGAAACCCCCAAAGCAGGCATTTCTGAAATCACACCAGGTAGAGACGCCAAAGAACTTCATTCTGCCCTTCACCCTACTCCCTAATCAACACAAAGGCATTTGGAGTTTGACAGTTCTCACTCTAACTCGGAATGAACTTTTAATCGTTTACTAAGTAGTTAGCCTTGACCAAGTCACCTCGCTGAAGAGCCCGATACTTCAGGGTCTCTCCTAGCTCTCACATTTCATCACAAGGGTGATCCCACACAGCGCACATCAATTCTGAGCTTTAGTGGACATGAAGGAGACTAAGCTCCCCACAGAACACAACTCGTCTGTTCCCCACAAGCCATCTCAAGTGCCCATTCCACACAGATGAGGCATGCATCAAGACAGGAGACCAGCACTGTAGACTCGTAAAAAGTGACTAATGAATCCCAACAACTGCCCTATTCTAATAGAACCCCTTCTGGTCAGGTATTTTAAAATAACTCTTCTATAATCTAAATAGAAAAAAACATGTACTTTTCTAAAATAATAGTGGGAACACTTAAGAGTGTCTTCCTCCTAGAGAGCTTTCCTGCTCTAAACAAAAGAAATATTTTCAATGTAAAGCTCACAGGAAAAGACAAGAAGACTAGAGCATTAAGTATCAGATTAGGACAAGGTGAGAGGAACTTCAGAAAGGCTGAAATGTTCTCATTTTATATAAAAAGTAATACAGTCGGGTGATGTTGGCACACATCTTTAATTCCAGCACTCGGGAGGCAGAGGCAGGTGGATCTCTGAGAGTTTGAGACCAGCCTAGTCTACAAGAGCTAGTTCCAGGACAGGCTCCAAAGCCAGAGAGAAACCCTGCCTCGAAAAACCACACACACAAAAGAAAGTAATACAGTGCATGTTATAAAAAGAAAAATAGCTGTCTTAAATACATCTTATTTGTCACTGGATGAACTTGACATTAAAGTCAATAAAGAATTTGCACATTATTTTTATGGCTTGCCATCACCAGCAGATCCTCTTTCCACTGATCCTTCTCATCCTAACAGGTTTAAAAAAATAGCTAGGTTGGTGCGCCAGTGTTCTTCCAGCACTCGGGCAGCCAATGGGCTTTCCCAATCCTCCCACCTACTCCATTCACCTTTCAGGCTGCCTGTGTTACTCCAGTTCTAGCAAAGGCACCATTCAAATGGATCCTATCCTCCTTTTTCTCCATGTGTATTTTAGTGCCAAAGTCCCTGCAAGCCACAACCTGCTGCGGCTTTAGCACTAACAAACATTCTCTTGGCTGGCACAAACACAAGCCATCAATTTCTTAGAAACCAATCTACTGAACAGAGTGAGGGCAGCACCCAAGAACCCCGCCTAGACCTTAAATCAATCAATCTATCTTCCCTTGGCCAAGGGCATAAACATGACCAAAAAGAATAACAGAACACAAAATTCTCAAGGAAGGTACCAGACAAAAAGTCTTAAGAAGGGGTGTGGGGAGGGTGGGATAGTTTACTGGTCTCAGAGTAATAAAATGAATCCTTACAGGAAGAACAAGTTCCAAATTGTTACCCCAACTCAAACAGTCCCAACTTAGTGATCTGTGGCGCCACTGCCCACACAGAGGGCACTGGAAAAACAACCTACCTTTCCCTATCACCACCTCTCAGCAAAGCCCTGAGAACAGAAGGGCAAGCAAGTCATTGACGGTGTCATACAGAAAGTAACGCCTAGCAGCTTCTGCAGATGGGCACAACTGGGTTCACCCTGATGTCAAAGAGAACAAAATGATTTGTGTCTTTACCTTTACCCGAAGTTCTTCCTGGAGACACAGAAACACGACTTTTTCTTGTGCGGTTCGACTGCTGGGGGGTTGGAGAATGGCGAGTTTTGGGTGGTGGAGTTGCTGGAGACGATGGCCTGTGCCTTCGCCTTGGAGGACTTGCTGAAGGAGATAGCCTACGAGTTTTTCGAGGGGGGCTAGATGTCCTCTTGGGAGGCTTCTTTGGTGGTGACCGGGAACGAGATGAAGAGGACGAAGAACTACTTCCAGACAATGATGCGGAAGAACGCCTCCTTCTGCGGAAGAAAGCACTCGCTTTACCCCTGCATCCCTATGGAGAATCACTTTACAGTATGTACAATGTACACAGAAATACAGCTAGCTTATCCAACTTTTGAGTTTATGTAGCTAAGTACACAAATTACTTCAATAAGATTGGAAATAAAATCATCACCTAGGACAGGAAACAGCTGTTTCTGAGAGTACACACACACTCATTGTGGCTGTGTCTGAACTGAGTGCTATATAATTCAGTAGCGAAGCAGCCTCTTCCTGAAGAGTGATGATGGAGCTATGAGTTTGTATAGCTTTGAGGGTGAGAGAGCACTGCTCATTCAGAGTGATGTCAAGCAACTTTTAAGCTGCACTAAAAATATGTGCAAGGTTTGAAATTCATTTAGCTACATAAACTTAGAAGTAGGGACCTTTTGAATTCTGCGGCAAAATCTGTGAGTAAGTTCTGTTGCAATTACGTGTACCTGCAGAATTCACCTTTGGCAGAAGAATTCCTGAGAACCTGAAAAAAAGAAACCCTACCTTAAGTGTGAGATTAAAAACTGGCTGAAAGGGAATCTTACACAATCTGCAAAACACTGTGACTGCTAAATTGTTTAGTGCATACTAATGAGAGAGGCTGTTTGCAAAGCTCCAATGTAAGAAATTGTAGTTTCCTCAGTGGTGTACTAAGGAGCACTGGCATTACTTCTTTCCAAAACAGAATGATCAATGTGAAGTGTGATGCCTGGAGTTCCACCATGTACATGACTGTCGTAGCCACCAGCTACAGCACCAATTCTACACGCTTAAAAAGCATTACCTTGGCTAGGCGGTGGTGGCACACGCCTTTAACCCCAACACTCGGGAGGCAGAGGCAGGTGGATCTCTATGAGTTCGAGGCTAGCCTGGTCTACAACAGCTAGTTCCAGGACAGGCTCCAAAGCTACCGAGAAACCCTGTTTCAAAAACAACAACAACAACAAAGCAGTACCTTGACAACACTCCCCAAAGATGGTATTTGCTGTTATTAAAGTCTGAGTCTAAAAGTCCTACCTGTACAGATAGAATTTGGAGAAGCTTATTTGATGTTTCCCCATTTTCTAGCTGCTGTGGTTTTTGGTAAAGAATATTAATTCAACAGTGTTTCTAAGGCTGGGGGTGTACTTCAGAGTTGGCACACACACTCAGTCTGAGTGAGGCCCTGGTTCAACCAGCATCAACAAGGAAAAACAGACAACAAAGTTCTGTCCACAGCAGACTCGAAAAGAAAGCCCAGTCAACAAATCGACAAGACAGAAAATCCTGTTCCTGCATACCAGGTCTCATTTTACGTAAAGTTAGACACAATCTATTGCTATAATATATCTAAGATAAAAACATTTTATCTTATGCCTGTTTTAGAATGGTTAAGCATATTAAACATTTTAGCAATGTTTAAAATGAGTTAATACTATTGGCTGAATTAGATGACTGTCTAATTGCCACAAATGTAGCCACTGTAAGCTATTAGTAATGGCTCAATGTATCAAGCTTTCTTATTGGAGTATCTTTGGACTGTCAGCCCGCCAATTATGACCTGAGACTTACTAACTATGAAAGCATGGCCTTGACTTAGGCCTTTCCCCAACTAGCTCTTATAACTTAATTAACCCGTATTTTCTTAAATCTACATTCTGCCATGCAGCTGTTACCGCTTCTTAGTGAGGCACAACTGACTTGCTGCAAGTCAGAAATCCTGTCACCTAGGTTCCTCCTCCTCTATTGTTCTTTCTCCCCGGAAATCCCACCTATCTCTCCGGCCTAGCGATTGGTCACTTATCTCTTCATTAAACCAATCAGAAGGCACATCAGACAGAGACACATCTTTACAGTGTAAACAAAAAAGGAATGGAATTATAGGGAACTTTCCTCTGTCTGAGCTGTTACAAAGGCTTCATTACAAAGCATGGAAGAAATGACTTAGCAGTTAAAGCTTTAGCGGCTCTCCAGAGGACACAAGTTCGGTTCCCAGCACCATCAGGTGGCGCACAACTGCCTGTAACTTCAGCTCCAAGATTTGGAGACCTCTGCAGGTAGTTTCAATCTCTCTCTCTCTCTCTCTCTCTCTCTCTGAGACACACCCCCCCTACACATACGCAAAATAAATCTTTTTATAAAAAGAGTAACATATTAAAGGTACTTTGCAAGCCAGGTGACACAAGCTTAATCCCCTAGAACCAAACAAAGGAAGGATAATGGAATCCAGTTGTGCACGGACCTCCAGGAACAAGCTATTGTGTGTGTGTATGCACACACAAAGTAAGTTCTTAAAATGTAAGGTAAAATAGCAAATGGGTTCTTTAAAAAACAGGTAAAATAATCTGATTCATTATTCAACCAGTTTTCTTTCAAAAGTTATAGTAAGTTACAAGTAGATGGGAGGAAGGCAGCTCAGGGAAGGATGGTTTAGGGGTGAAGAGCACCCATTCCCCTTGCAAAGGAGACAGATGATCAGAACTTTCTGTAACTTCAGTTTCAGGGGGTCCAACACCCTCTTTTGTTCTCTGGGGTTACTGCACACAGGTGCATGAAATGCAGACAAAACGCTTGTACACATAATATACATAATACACACTTGTAAGTTTTTAAAAGTCAAACAGAAAAGCAGGGTGTTTGTTTTGGTGTTGGGTGTGTGTGTGTACATGTATGTACATGCACTGGACCTACAAACCAGTGACTTGAGTCTTTTCCAACAGATGTTTCTCACAGCTCAAGCACCACCACACTTGAAGAGCATCATGCTGTTCACAAGACATTCCCTGCTATAATTTATGAGCTCTGTCTTCCAGCGAACAAAAAGCAAAAAAGGATTCTGAAATTATACCAAAGATCACCCTGAAGTGTCAGGCACCTGCCACTAAGAGAGTCTCACCGTCTCCCTGGAGACCTACTCCTCCTGTGCCTTGGTGGAGGAGGCATCCGTCTTGGCGGAGTTCTTCTTCGAGGAGATGGTCGCCTTCTTGGGCTTGGCCGCCTTCTAGGAGAGTACGATCTGCCAAAACAAACAGAATTAGGCCCCAAATAAGCTAAGAACAAGGAATTTCACGGTGTAATTTCCAGTGCCATAACTTATGCTTATGTACATTCTGAAAGTGCCCAGAAAAGTGGACTTCACATAAGCGCAGAGTGACCTTCACTCTGAACAGATGGTGACACTGTTTACAACTCCACCTCCAGCATCAGCACTCACAGCCTGAACCGTGTACTCGTCCCAAGGCCACAACACACCTGGATCGGGATCGATGTCGTCGTCTTGGTCTAGTATGAGAAGGTGATCGAGAACGGGTCCGAGACCGTGACTTGGAACGTGATCGAGATCTTGGTCGGGTCTTTTCCTTTTCCTTTTTGGAATTTTTTTCTGGAGAAGGTTCTTTGGGCTCTGGTACAGGCTCAGGTTTGGGAGCTTTCAGGATGTCACTGTGAAAACAACATTGCTTTGTTTTTTCCTCTACTCTTCTTAGAATCCTAAGCCAACACAACTACATATACTGACCTGGCTCTCTTTTAAGGGTTTTCAAGGGCTAGCAAAATGGCTGCCTTTGGTAAAGAATTTCTGGTGCAAGTTTGACAACCTCAGTTAAATTCCCTGGAAGCCCACATTAAAATCAAGGAGTGGGCCAACTCCACAAAGCTGTACTCTCAACAATGTGACCTGTTGCCCAATGCAAATAAATTAAAAAGCAATAAATTAACAGATATAGATCCATCTTATTCAAAAAAAACTTTTCAGGGGCTGGAGAAATGTCTCAATGGCTAAGTGGCTAAGAGCATTGGCTGCTTTTCCAGAGGTCCTGAGTTCAATTCCCAGCAACCACATGGTGGCTCACAACCATCTGTAGTGAGATATGGCGCCCTCTTCTGGCATGCGGGCATATATGGAGGCAGAAAGTTGTACACATAATAAATAAATCTTAAAAACAAACAAACAACAACAAAAAAAAACTTTTCAGTATCTGCAAAGACCCTGGCTTCAAAAGACAGGCACACACCAGAATTCATTGAGCATCTAAGAATTTATATGCCCGCTTCACATGCAAGCAAGGACTGTGCCACTATCCAACTGCTGGAGTCCACAAAGCCTGACCCCTAGGAGCCATTGGAACCATGAGGGGACAGAAGCTAATGGACACAAAGTCCAGTCAGGACAGCATCCCCTTACCTACTCAACCATCGTGTGTGCAATCTGTGGACAGCACCCGTCACAGGTCCACAGCTGCAGGGGCTGCAGTGTCATGTACTGCATACTGCATGCCATGGTCAAGCTTAAGGCAGCCAGAGAGCACAAGACGTTCCATTAGAGAGGGAGGGAGTGGCTTTTATTCGGTATAATTTGTACTTCAGTTAGCAGAGGTACGGGGATAAAAACTGAAATGTAGGTCAATGACAACGCATGTGCAAAGCTCTGGGTTGTATTCCCCACTACAAAAAGAGGACAAAAACCAACAGGAACTTGTCCACACTATATTGTGGCAAGAGGGTAGGAAGATTACGCTACAATACATAAAAATTTTATGGCCAGGCGGTGGTGGCGCACGCCTTTAATCCCAGCAGAGGCAGGTGGATCTCTGTGAGTTTGAGGCCAGCCTGTCTACAAGAGCTAGTTCCGGGACAGGCTCCAAAGCTACAGAGAAACCCTGTCTCGAAAAACAAAAAACAAACAAACAAAAAATACATAAAAATTTCTAAGGAATACAACAGATAGGGCTGGAGAGGTGGTTCATCAGTTAAGAGCACTGACTGTTCTTCCAAAGGACCTGGGATCAATTCCCAGCACCCATATGGCAACTCACAGCTGTCTGTGACTCCAGTTTCAGGGGACCTGACACCCATGGCAAAACACCAAAACACATTAAAACAAAACAACAAAACAATGCAAGTGGTTAGTTCACCTCTAAAGCATTTTCTTCTTTATATATAATTTCAACTTTGTAATAAGATAAAAAACCTTAGAAAATATCTAAAAGGAAAACAATCATTTTAAATTAGCAATATCTATTTGTAGGAGGTGTGAACAGCCTACAGTGTGATTATGTAACACAATGTCAGGAACATGCCTTGTAGACGTGGCCTCCTGTACGGAAGAGTCTTTCGTTCTCACTGATGGTTCTGGGAGCTCTGGAGATTTCTCCTTCTTTTCTGGGGCAGGGGAAGGGCTCCGGCTCTTGGTTCTGTGACGGGGAGATCGAGAGTGACTGCGCTTTCTCTCTCTCCTGACAGGGGAAGATCGTCTTCTAGGGGAAGGAGATCTGGATTTGCGTCTAGGATGAAAGCAAGTTTTTCAGATTTTTGAATAATGCGGTGTGGTGCAGACAAAGGAAAAAATCGAGGATTAATCTTTTAAGTTACCCACTGTTGTCTGTATCTGAGAAGTTTCACATGAAACAAGATTTCCATTTCATCTACTTGAGAGGGAAAAGGCCAGAGAGAACTAGAAGGACAAGCAGACAGAGGTAACAGCCTCGAGTACCAGTTAGAGGAGGAGGCACCGACTTGGGTAGGTGTTGGTTCTCAACTATTCCCAGTGGTCTTTCAGTACCAGTTAGAGGAGGAGGCACCGACTTGGGTAGGTGTTGGTTCTCAACTATTCCCAGTGGTCTTTCAAAGACCAACGCCTCAGATGAAGATGCTTAAAGCCACCATTTCCTTAGCAAACATCAACCCTACCAAAATACAGAGCTGAGGTTCAGGCAAGCTCCTATCAGAGCCGATCAGGCAGAGCCTCAAGATGCGGAAAATGGCTGGCAAAATGTAGGCACAGGAAAAGAGAAATGCCAAATTCTCAAAAGATGCTTTTTTTTTTAATGGGGGGGAGGAGGTTTCTTCCTTTGTAACTGTAGTGTGCCTAATTGAAAAGTGTTATCATCCCTAACAGCAGATGTGGTCCACCGCTGGCTCACATTCAGCTTTAGAAGCAATCACTGCCTCTACAGTAGGTTTTAGAATTCAGCACAAACTAAAGAAAAAAAAAATCACCTTTTTTCTTTACAAATTCCCACAAATTAAAATAAAAATCCTAAAAATGAAAAGCCTAATGGAATTCTCACCTTTCACCACAAATATAGTAGAAGCTGAACCGTGGGTTTAAAAATATGAACCTAACAATTGTCTCATTGGAAGAAAGAAGAAAACAAATAAATGGTCTGAGGTTTGGGTTCAGTACAACCATCTGAGAAAAGCAGAACAAGGAATTAGGTAAGTATATGAATGGCTAACGAGCAGAATTTTAATAAAAGGGAAATGAAAAGAGTCAGAATGTAGTAACAACAACAACAAAAAAACCCCAAATGCTTTACTTAAGCAAAGCAATATGAAATTTAAATTTCTACTTAGTAAGTAATTCACTTAAATTAGAGGTGATCATTTCAGTCAAATGATCTGTCTCAAACAAAGAGAGTATCACAGTGTTATCTTGGCTGGCCTAGAAGCTACACACCCCACCTCCACTGCTTCAACCTCCTGGGTAGCTTTATAAAAACGTGCTAAAATGCCTAGCAACATAAAAGATTCTGTTAGTCCAGAGGCGAACAATAGCTCCTCCAATAACGCCCCCCAATACTCTAGCTGAGGAACTTCTGCCAGCATTCCCTAGTGTGCACCTGCTATGTCCTACCTTCTCGGGCTCCGAGACCGCTCCCTTTTTTCTCTGCTGCTTTCTTTTTCTTCCTTATCCCTCTTATCTTTATCTTCATCTTGTTTTTTTAGAGAAGCCAATTTTTCTTGTTCAATCTGTGAATACACAGGTGAAAGATGAGAACACGCAATCCAAACACTATGCTGATAAACTCTAGGGCTGTATCACCCCACCAGTCCTGGGTGTTCAGATGTGCTCATGTGTTCCCAACTTTACTCTCACAACATTTTTCACCTATCCGACTCTCGTGACTTTACAATTACTGTCTATGTGAGAACGTTCTTAAGCTAGAATTTCTTTTAAAGTTAAATGCACTTGTATTTTAATAATCAAAAAAATAAAGCATCTACCCAATTGCCGGCCTCCTGAAAAATGGCACTCTAAGTTTCAAAGGAGTGGTAAACCACAACTCACTGTACAAACATATCACAGCACACCATAGCCAGATCACAGAAGCTAAAATAGGCCAAAGGCAAACCGTCAGTCCGTACACCACTTCTGTCATCAATATGAAAAGGACTATTACTTGTCTCTGTTTTATTTCTTCCTTCTTCAATTCTAGGAAAGCAGAGGGGATCCCAGCGATGTTCTCTTGTGCACTCAACAGCAGGGGCCACAGTTCTCCCATGAATTCTCGAGCATTTTTCCCATTCAAAAATCCAGTCAGGTTGATTTGCATCATCTTGGAATCTGGATTCTGCAAAAAGACATGACAAGAAGAAAAACAGTTTACTTCGAAACCAACCAACCAACCTAAAACTCATTTAAATTAGTATTTAAGTCTACCATAAGGGGCTTAGGTACATATATGCTCTGCTATTTTAAGTTTTCCCTAGTTGCTTCTTGGTAATGTACTCTCTAGATTATCAATCTCCCTCCCTGAACCAAAAGCATCAGAGCAGCCTTTGTGGATTCCTAAGTATTTAGACTGTATGGCTGTTAGTGGGCCTTATATACTTATCAACTTTAAAAACAATCATGGAACATCTATAAATTCTTGCACTTACTAACAAGTATTTGCTTGGCTGGAAAACTTCCCCCAACAAGAAATTGAAAATGTACATAACACCTCTCTTTACATTACAGGTAACTTTCTATAAAGGGTCTACTATCTAGTGCTCAGTTAAAAGAACAAGTAATGCATGCACTCTGTAACCTCTGAAGACTAAGCTAGAAGCCTGACTACTGCACATGATAACCTATTACTAACAATGCCACAGATGCTCAACTGTCCACAAAACTAAGAGTCAAGACTTCTAAAAAGTAATTGGGTTTTTAAACACTAGATCTGTTGGTCAAGCAACAAGGTCCATATAACAAGCACAGCTCAATAGCACAAAGCAAGTACAGATTCCAGGTGTCTTCAGTTTCTTCTTGGAACCTTGGGGGTTTGGAATCGCCAAGTCCCCTGTAGAGAAAGATGTTCCCTTGGCTTGCTTCCGACTCCCTACTGCAACTCAACCACCTTGAGTTTAATGTTATATCATTTATCTAAATTGCAAAAGACGAACAAGCAATAATGAGTACACAACCACAAAAAAAGAAAAAATTGTTTAAAAAGTTCTAAACTTTAATCTCATGCTCACTACAAGGGGAAATACTACCAGATATTTAGGTTTTAAAAGTACACTAAAATTCAAATCAGTAAAGCATTTCTCCAATAAAATCTACCACTAAACATCATTTAAAACACATTTTCCCATGTTTCTGGTCTCAAAGTAAAATAAATATAATTTATAAATATAAAGTCCGTTCTTAAAATTAAGTCTTTAAAACATTCAAAGCAAAATAATTACCATATTGTTTTTAAAAAAATGAAATACCTTATCAGTTGGAATGATAACTGTTCTGTCAAAATTCAAGCATGAACTCTTTGGGAAAGGAGTAATGGAAAAGTAAATGCACATTGGTATATTCACCAAAAGGTTATATGGTACATCTTTCCTGTCCTTTGGGACGCCATGGCAAAATAGTACACTATGTAACAAATGTTTTTAAACACCAGTTGTATTATCTTGTATTATTTCATATTGGATGACAGGAACAATTATGTTAACTGGCTTTCACAGGACTGTCAATTCATCAGCCTGAAGTTTAACTAGAATGTAAACAGAATCCTGTGCCTAAATTCTAACTGGTAACCAGCTGACTTGCAACTAGAGCTAAAGACTTTAGCTTTTTAAAAAACAACATCCAATCAAATCAGAATTGCCCCTCATGCTTCAAATAAATGTCCATCTCAAAAGCTACGTTAAAGAGCAGTACACAGCTTTACCAATTGCTCTTGTGTTTTTGTTGTTGTTGTTGATGTTCGGCCACTTTACACAACTCACCTCCAAACACACACTGCGTCATCAAGGGAGTTGGGTCAGAGCGACATTGGGACACTCACTCTGCTGTGACCTAATAAGGTGATGGTGCTATACTTCAGACGCAAGGAATAACTTCCATTTTGGTTCAGGCCTTTTAAATCATAAATCACATTATCATTAGAAAATTGCTGTCAAAGTAACTTAACATGTAACAGCAAAATTACAAACAGTAAGTTTGATTTTCACCTGTGTAGCTTTCAAAACTATGCACCTTCACTAAACTTCAGCCTTAACAGTTGTTTACAAAGTGAATTCTTTCCACAACAAACATTGTAAAAATAGCCCTTCTATATTTGTATTCCATAGAAACTGAGTTTTGATAGATTCACAAATTATGCCACATATTCAGAAATAAGAGCCATCTGTGTATTAGTACCTTCACTTCCAGCTGGTTGAATATAAACTCAATCACAACATCATCTTCAAATCCAAGGATTTCAGTTACTCTTTTTGTTATCCAAGGCTTTATAACCTCCAAATTTACTTTGCTCATGTCCACCTGGTGAAACATGCAAACTGTTAAGTACAAGTTCACTGCTCATACTTTATCTAAATATGTTTTTAGCTTATGCACATTTACAAAATTATCTACCATGCTCATTCTTTGGTTGCACTGTGCAACCAACAACTTTTATTTATTTTTACACAAGTCACAGTTCAGCTCCCAAACCCTCAAATTCAGCAATTGTAAAAAGGCAACAGTCCCACCCAGAATACCTTTTTTTCTAGGCATTCTGCAAATTTCAGTTGCTTGAGGAGTTTCTTCTGCTTGTTGCTGAACCGATTATCCTGCTCTGCACTTGTTCCCTGAAGGAAGCAAACACATGTCCAAGGAATACAAGATTAAATTTTCCATTTCTTTTTCAATTAAAAATAGTGCCCACATGTGGAGGTCAAAGGACAAATCTGGAGAGGAGGGTCTCTCCTTCCAACATGTGGATCCCAGAGATGGAATTCAGTTCATCAGGCTTGGCAGCAGACGCTTTTACCCACTGAGCCATCCTGACAGCCTTCTTCAAGAAAAATAAAATAGTTCGAGGTCAGCCTGATCTACAGAGAGTTCTAGGACAGTAAGGGTGGTTACACAGAGAAACCCTATCTCACCCCCCACACACACACCAAAAAATAAAATAAATAAATAAATCTTAGTTTTTTCATTAGTCCAGGCCAGCCCTTAAACAACAATTCTCCTGTCTCAGTTTCCCAAGTGGGAGCTTGAATCATCACACTAGCGATTTCAAAGATTAACAAAGCAAAAACCCAAAATTTTTTTTAAAGTTTCCACTTATTTAGTTGTGTCTGTACACCCTTTCCAGCCCCCACATACAAGGATCTCACAATGCAGCAGTGGCTGTCTTGGAACTCACTATATAGACCAGGATGGCCTTCAACTCAAGAGACCCACGAGAGCTTGGAGGACTGCTGGGATAGAAGGCACATGTCACTTCCGTGGCCTAATAATCCCTTCACTTTTAGGGCATCGGCCTACTTCCTACTGTGCTTACACCGTTCTTGTAAGAACTTTGCTCATTTTACCACATTACAATGCTCTTCTAGTTTTCGGGGATTTTTGATTTTGTTTTTGTGACAGGGTTTCTCTGTAGCTTTAAGTCTGTTCTGGAACTCACTCTGTCTGTAGACCAGGTTGGCCTCGAACTCAGAGTGGAACTTCAGAGATTAGGTTGTGTGTTCTCAGGACATATGGTGGACTGTTACCAGAGTTGACACACCACACTAAAGGTTTTTTACCTTCACAAAAACTTTCTGTATCTGAACTAAGGCTGGCCTGCAACTCACAGAGACCCTCCCGCCTCTGCCTCCCAAGAGCTGGGATTAAAGGCGTGCACCGCTGTCATTTCTAGGATTGTTTTTTTAATGTTTGCCTATGTCTTCTTGCCTACATTATGTCTGAACCATCTACCCAGACCCCAAAGTAAAATTCTTTAGTAGCAAATAAAGACTGTGACTTTTACAGTTACAATAACCGAGTGAGTAGAAACACTTTAACTAACATTAAGATATAAGCTGTACAACCTTCTCTAAATGTAGTTGACAAATAAAGCACCTATATTTCAATATTATAAATGTACATCCTTAACAAGACAAACATAACAGCAACATTCAGAGTAAGACTCCTGTCCACATTCATGTTGAGCTTGACATGTATGTTTCTGCAGATCTGTTTAAATGAGGACACTGAAATAGTTCAAGCTTCATCCTCCCCTCCCCCAAACAGGAGCTCTGCACGGGCGCACAAGAGCACCCTAAGACCACACTGTTTTAGCCTGTCACAGCTTTAAGAATGAGGACAGGCAGGAAGACTGTGGCAAGTTTGAGGCCAGCCTAGCATACCCACCAAGTTGCAGTCAACACAGCAAAATACTATCAAAAGAACAAAATTGAAGGATGGGGATATATACTCCAGTGACAGTATTTACCTAGCATGCAGGAAGTCTGGGTTTAATCCTAACACTACACAAACCAGGTAAGGTGGTGTCTGTTATCCTAGGACTAAGGATTTGGAAGGTCAGACATTCAAGGTCATCTATAGCTCCACAGCTCGAGAAAGATACAGGAAACCCAGAGAGTGTGTTTGATGGAGGTACAAGCCAAGGCCAAAAATGTGGGGCACAGTGGTGCACACCTATAATCCCAGCACTTAGGAGTTTAAGGAAGACCAGAAATTATTCTCAACTACTGAGTTCAGGCCACTCAATCTGCCTCAGAGAGGAGAGGAAAGAATGGGGTGGGGGGTGGGGACAAAGGGAGAATGAGAAAGAATATGAATTAATGAAATTGAAGCAAGGTGAGGTTGCATACTTCTGAAATCCTAAAACTTGAACCAAGAGCAGAGGATTGGGGTTCAAGCCAATCTTGTTACATAGCAAATCTGAGGGCAGCCTGAACTACAATGAAAGCCTGTCTGGAGAAAAACAAACACACACCATTGAGTCCACAAAAACTAACCCAGCAAAGAACTCATTAGAGCAGCAAGGCACCAGCAGTTTACTGTTTCTTTCGCCCTTCCTTCAGGCTCAATTAAATAAGGAAGTTACTGGTTCTATGATTTGAAATCTACGGACTGGCTGACTACATCACTTGGAAAGTGATCAAGAAAACTTTTGTCTGGGCTGAGAATATAGCAGAGTGGCAAGAGCATTTAGCTAACATATAGAATGTCCTAGGCACAGTCCCTAGTACTGCAACAAAGTTTTTGGCTGCGTATGGTGTCCCATGCCACCACTCGGGGCAGAGGAAGGAGGGTTTCTATGAGTTGTAGGCCAGCCTGGTCTACATGGTGTGTTCAGAACCAAAAAGTTTTGTTTGAGAAGGTAAAAAACCTGTAGTAGCATGTCAGCTCCACTTCTACTCCACCTATGTCCCGAGAACACACAACCTAATCTCCGAGGTGGTTTCAAGTGCAAAATTAGGGGCAAGGAATCAAAACCTAAAGCTGAAGCGTGGGCTGATAAGGTATGCTGATTTTTCTCACCTGATCTTTACATGGCAAATGTGTGCTAAAATGCCATACTATACCCCCAACTATGTGTAACTATTAGATGCCAGATAAAAGGTCAAACCTAAGTCGGGCGGTGGTGGCACACACCTTTGATCCCAAGACTCAGGTGACAGAGGCAGGTGGGTGTCTGTGCGTTGAAGGTCAGCCTGGTCTACAGAGCAAGTTTCAGGACAGCCAAAACTACACAGAGAAACCCTGCCCCCCCCCCAAAAAACCCCTATAAAGTCACCTGGAAAGTGACCCAGAAAGGCTGTAGCTGAATGGCACAACACTAGGCTAAGACATAGAAAGCCTTAAGCATGGTCTCTAGTACTGCAAAAACAAAGTTTTTTTTTTTTTTAAACGTTTTGGGCTGAGTGGTGGCCTACACCTTTAATCCCAAAGTTGACTGGGGAAGGAGGTGATCTATAGGAGTTCAAAGCCAGCCTGGTCTGCCTATCAAGATTCTGTCAATAACACAAACAGAAATTTCCCTTCATGACTGCTGTATGTATGGAAATGATTTACATCAAGTATCCGACACCAGAGCAGTTGTTCAGGAAATGCCAGGCACCATGTCTACCTTAAGTCAGATCCCAGTTGGCAGTGTACTAGATAACTGTTCTAAAATCTTAACGCTCCCATTTGGCCAGATGTGAGGCAAACACCTTAAATTCTAGCACTTGGGATGTCAAGGTGGGACTACTCTGGGTTCAAGTGAGAATTAGGTTTCAAAACTGTCCCTCCCCCAACAACCAGCACACTTCATTTAAGGAAAAGTAATGAGTATATTTTTAAAAAACTTTTCCAGATTCTGTACATTTTAAAGGAGAACTTCGTCTAAAATGGACTTTTCATATCACTTTGCATTCTTTATTTAATCTCCTTCCCACTAGAAATAACTGACAAGGCTGGGCAGTGTGGGGCACTCCTTTAATTCCAGCACTTGGAAGACTGCTGGCAGATCTGAGTTCAAGTCCAGTCTGTCCTAGCCTAGACTTCCAGGAGAGACAGACAGACAGACAGACAGACAGACAGAGAGAGAGAGAGAGAGAGAGAGAGAGAGAGAGAGAGAGAGAGAGAGAGAGAACTAACGGACAAGTGAAATAAGCCTTCAATTCCTTTAAGTATAACTTCTGTGCTCTAAGATATAATAAGTATTCACTGTAACACAAGCCCATTTGAAATTATCATCCTCCAAGTATGTAACTCTTTTAGTGTTTGTATGATCTAATAAACTGGCTAAGCGCTTTAAGTTAAATGCTTGGCATAGTATTGTGAATGCCTAGTTTGCAGTACCAAGAGACTTAGAGTGCTGAAGAGGGAACCCAGGGTCTCGCTCGGGTTAGGGAAGCCTTCGTGAACTACATACCCAGTCCGCAAGAGGCATTCTTATTAGCACTCCTCCCTCTAATTTTTCTTTTAAAAAGGTACGCAAACTGCAAATTACAAGCTCGATCCAGGGAATGCAAAATTAAGCCGAATCACAGTTAGCTGGGATTTAAACTTTTGGTTCTACTCTGAATTAAAAGAATTAGCAAACCCTAGAAGAAGGGATCGTTGCTACTCAACTTTTAATCCTACAAGTGTTCGTTCCCATCCATCTGGATCTCGACCTGTAGCTAATTTCCTTCAAGAGTGGATGGCTCCCACCTAATAAACCGCCTTAACGGGGGATCTGTGGCCCAACTCCAACAACGTAACGTCCCCTGCTTGGATCTAGGCTAGAGCCACCGGACCCCAAACACTGGCCGCTGGGCTGGGACAGGGTGCGGGCGAAGAGCGGGAAGCAGAATGGATTCACGCCGTCGTCTGCCTCCACCCTCGCGCACGTATTTGGCCCTAAAAAGCCTCCGATTCAAACGTTCCAACTACAAATTATCCAAGTTCCCCCTCCCGAGGAGCTATCAAATTGGGCGGGAGCGCTCACGAACTCTGACCCTGCGCCTCCGCAGAGGCTTCAGACCCGGAGGGTGGACGCTAAACGTGGGGACACACAACCTCTTAAAAAAAAAAAAAAAAAAGCGTCCCTCTCCTCCGAAGCTCTCTCGGGACGTACCCCCAAACCGTACTACCGGTGCCCCGCTGCCGCCTCAGGCTTCCCATCGGTCTCCCCTTAGGGACTTCCTCCTCGGGGCTCCGCTAGGCCCCAAGCCCCGGCGGCAGGCGCGGCGCCCGGCCTGCAGGCCCCGCCAGGCGGCCGGTGAGGTTCTGCTCTGGTCCCTTCCCGCCGCCATTTTCCGGCCACCGTCGCCGCCGCGTAGGGGGGGACGATCCCGGAGGAGGAGACTGCGCAGGGGCGCACCGGTCTCGGCCGCAGCGCCGAGGGCACAGCACGCCGGCCCCAAGCCTCCTCGGGGTCTCTAAAGCCCCCCTCCCCGGGCCCCCGTGTCCCGAGTTTGAGCCCCCTGTCGGGTCTTCCATTCAAGCCTCTTGCCTCCTCCCTCTCCCCCCACCCCCGTCCAGATCCCCGCGCTTCTACTTACGCGGAAGAATCCCGCGTCCATCTTGCTCCCTCGCTCAGAGATCGCTCCCTATCCCAGCGTGCACCGCGCCACCGCGACGGAGGGCGGGACCGGCCGAGGGGAGCCCAGCGCCGGGATGCTGCGCGCGCCTCTACGCGCCCCCCTCCGCGGGCCTGCGGCTGCGCCTGCTCAGTTTTCCGAGAGACCGACGCGCATGCGCAAACTCACCAGGCCCCTCCGTCTCTTTGCAAAGAGGGGAGGAGTCCGGCGGCCGCAACCAATGGACACAGGAGGGCGAGTCCTGGAGTCGCCCCACCCTACAAAACCTTTTGTGGCTCGTGATCAGCCTGGTTCGCGCGGCTGGAGTTGATCCTTCCTTCGACCCGTAGTGGGGGGGGGGGGGGAAGGCCTCGGTTCTGGGGTGGCTGGGGGACGCCGTGGAAGAGAAAGGTCGCTCGGCGGGGTAGGGGTGGGGAGTTGCTGGGGAGGCCCGATGTGCCAGTTAGGAGCTCGTTAACACCAGTGTTGTCGTTGTGCAATGTGAGGGTTGAGATCTGTGTCGGCTTTAGATTGCCGGCGGGATTGGCCCTGGAGTGTCAGCACGAATGAAATCCGCGTGCTAGCCGGATGTGCGTCGCCTCTGGCGTGTGCTTGAGGTGTCCATTGGATACGTTCCTGCACTTGAGCTGCGAAGTCACGCTAACGGGCCGGAAGTGGAAGCGGGGCAGGGCCTCCAGGGTGTCCCCCGAGCGCTTTCTCCCTTACTCAGAAAAGCCTTCTCAGCTACCTTGTACCAGTCCCTCTTTCACAGGCTCATCTGCTTTTTCTTGGGGGGAAAAAAAAAGCCTGGAAGTAGGTCTGTGCCCTAGGAGTATCGGGTGCCATTCGCGTGCAAACACCCACATGCCCCCAGGCACTTTTCCTTGGGCTTCAAGCTTCACAGGTTGACCTTTCCACTTGGGTGTCCATAGACCTAGCAAACCAGACTTGACTGGGCCTATCCCGGCCACCAAAACCAGCAAATCAAGCAAAAATGGGGGCGGTCAGGCTGGCTGCTCCGGAGCCTCCCCTGTCTCTGTAGATGGCAATAGCGTTCCTTTTGTTTAGGACCGACCTTGGTGTGGAGACCTCTTTCCTGCACATCCCCTTCTAAGCCATCAGAAAACTCACTCTGTTGGAAGCCCAAGATCCCTTTCTCTGACTTGAACTCCTGCATTAGCCCTGTAACAGATCCCTGTTCCTGACTTTTCCGCTCAGCAGCCGTTCTGAAGGATACGCCGCTGAAACACAGGCATTCTTATGCTGACGTCTCCAGCGGTTCCTCATAGTTTTTTCCCCTCCAAAAATCAAAGTCGTCCTCTCTTTGATCTCTCGTGCCTTAACCCCACTCGCTGCTTGAACTTCCCACATTTGCTCCTGCTGTCCAAGGCCTCTGATCTGCTTCGAACCTAGAGTAGACCAGGCAACAACAAAATAACTTGCCAATCTACAAATTTCACACAACTGCCCCTCAGGAAGCAGCCCCCACACTCTCCACATCCAATACCCCTCCCCCAGCTTGTATCTCCTTCTGATACTTGTTTAAAGTTTCTGGGGTTTTGGTTTTTTTTTTTCACCTACCCTTAACCTTTTCTTCTCATAATGAACGATGCCATCTTCCGTTGGTCATTTTCTTTACACTCCACTGTTGTCAAATTTTGACTTCTGTTTCTCATAATATTTATTAGTGGACCGTGGTGGGGACAAGCCTGAAATCCTGTCATAAGAGAGGTGAAGGCAGAGGGAGTCCATGGATTCTGAGTACGAGGCCATCCTGGGTATAAGGAAAACCCTGTGTAAAATGCTGGGCGTGATCCAGGCCCTAACTCTGGTGCTTGAGAAATGGGAATTTGTGAGTTCCAGGGCACCAGAGCTACATAGTAATCTCTCTCCCTCAAAAACAAAAACAAAAAAACAAAAACAAACCAAAACAAAAAACCCCTATCTATATATTCTTTTTTTTAAAGATTTATTTATTTGTTATGTATATAACATTCCTTCCATGTATGCTTGCATGCCAGAAGAGGGCACCAGATCTCATTATAGATGGCTGTGGGCCACCATGTGGTTGCTGGGGAATTGAACTCAGGACCTCTGGAAGAGCAGTCAGTGCTCTTAACCTCTGAGCCATCTCTCCATCCCCCCATCTATATATCTTTAAGATTATTTGTTTTTACATGTATGGGTCTGTTATCTGCGTGTGTGTCACAAATGCATGTCACGTATTCAAGGAGGCCAGAAGAGAACATTGGATGGCTTGCACCTGGGGTTACAGACTATTATTAGTCACCATGTGGGTGCTGGGTACTGAACCTGAGTCCTGCAAGAGCAACAAGTGCTCTTAACCACTGACCCATCTCTCCAATCTTTCTTTCTTTTTTTCTTTGAGACAGGATCTCACTATGTATCCCTGGCTGTCCTGGATCTCACTATGTAGACCAGGCTGTCCTCCAACTCAACAGAGATCCACCCACCTTTGCCTCTGGAATGTTGATATTAAAGACGTGCCCCCTTGCCAGGAGGTGATGGCATACACCTTTAATCCCACTTGGGAGGCAGAGACAGGCAGATCACAGTGAGTTTGAGGCCAGCCTGGTCTACAAAATGAGTTCCAGGACAGTCAGGACTGTTACACAGAGAAACCATGTGGTGTGCCCCAGCCCCTTATGTCTTTTAATACTGGCCTTTTGAATTACTATCTGGATCTGTAGAAAGGCTTTAGCGATTTTTCTTGCCTCGAGGGTTGATACATCACCCTGTCTATAGCCAAAGTGATTTTCCAAGGCGATTATCTGGATCCTGTCACTTTCAATTAGAAACCTTACAGTGTGGGAAGTACACTTGAACACATTGGCACAGGGAAAAACTTCCTAAATAGAACCCCAGCAGCACAGACACTGAGAAAAACAATTAATAAATGGGACCTCCTGAAACTGAAAAGCTTCTGTAAAGCAAAGGACACAGTCAACAAGACAAAACGAAAGCCTACAGAATGGGAAAAGATCTTCATTAACCCCACATCAGAGAGAGGTCTGATCTCCAAAATATACAAAGAACTCAAGAAACTGGACACCAAAAGATCACATAATCCAATAAAAAAAAATGGAGTACAGACCTAAACAGAGAACTCTCAACAGAGGAATCTAAAATGGCTGAAAGACCCTTAAGGAAATGTTCAACATCCTTAGTCATCAGAGAAATGCAAATCAAAACAACTCTGAGATCCCATCTTACACCTGTAAGAATGGCCAAGATCAAAAACACTGATGACAACTTATCCTGGAGAGGTTGCGGGGGGGGGGGCGCACTCCTGCATTGCTGGTGGGAATTCAAGCTGGTACAACCCCTTTGGATGTCAGTGTGGCGATTTCTCAGAAAATTAGGAAACAACCTTCCTCAAGACCCAGTAATACCACTTTTGGGTATATATCCAAAGGATGCTCAATCGTGCCACAAGGACATGTGCTCAAGTTTGTTCATAGCAGCTTTGTTTGTCATGGCCAGAACCTGAAAACAACCTAAATGCCCCTCGATCAAAGAATGGATAAGGAAAAATGTGGTCCATTTATACAATGGAGAACTACACAGCAGAAAAAAATAATGACAGCTTGAATTTTGCAGGCAAATGGATGGAGCTAGAAAACATTATTTTGAGTGAAGTAACCCAGACACAGAAAGACAATTATCACATGTACTCACTCATAGGTGGTTTTTAAACATAAAGCAAAGAAGCCAGCCCACAAACCACAATCCCAGAGAATTTAGACAACAATGCGGACACTAAGAGAGACTTACATAGATCTAATCTACATGGGAAGTAGAAAGTAGAAAAAGACAAGATCTCCTGAGTAAATTGGGAGCATGGGGACCTTGGGAAGGATTGAAATGGGGAGGGGAGAGGCAGGGAGAGGAGCAGAGAAAAACATAGAGCTCAATAAATATCAATAAAAAAATGTATATATATGAAAAGAAACCCTACAGTGCCTTTCTATTGTCCTCCAGATGAAGCCCAAAATGCTTACTGTGAACAAAGCCCTTTATGATTTGGTATATGATCCCTTCTCCACCTTCACCCCAGGGGTGTGTTCTTCCTATTCACATCCTCAGGCTTTGGGCTGTGAACATTTGTGCCTTTGCCTCGCCCCACCCCTACCCACCTGGTCCCTCACTTTTAAGCTGAAGCTGTTATAAACGACACGTGTCTGTGTTGTGAACAACAGGTTAGACTTGAAATGGCAGTTATTTAGCCTGTGAATCTGTAAGCCTACGGCGATGAGGAAGTAATTGAGGAACTGGAGCTCCAGGCCAGCTAGGCTGCCTAGTGAAACCCTCTCTCAAAGAAACCCTACTCTTTGTCATTTCTTTTCTTTTTTGTTCTGCCTGCGTGTATGTCTGCAGGCCAGCAAAGGGCACCAGATCTCATTACAGATGGTTGTGAGCTACCATGTGGGTGCTGGGAATTGAACTAAGGACCTTTGAAAGCGCAGTCAGTGCTCTTAACTGCTGAGCCATCTTTGCAGCACCCAAATGTCATTTCTTCAGATAAGACAGCCTTCCTAAAACAGTAGAAGCCCTCTTCTTAGCATTTTGCATTTGCTTGCATTTGTTTTGATTATATGTTTACCGCCTTCTCTGTTTTTCTTTTAATTTTCCTTGCTCTTCAATATTGAGGCTTGAACTCAGGCCTTTGTGTAGTCAGGCAAGCTCTCTACCACCTAAACTCTATCTTCAGCCGCTTTTAAACAAAAGTTTTTAAACCGGTGTGGTGGTGCACGCCTTTAATCCCAGCTCTTGGAGGCAGCGCCAGGTGACTCTCTGTGAGTTCAGGAGACTCTTTAGTGAGACCCTATCTAACATTAATTAGTGAAGGTGGCTTTTGAGATGGGGTGTAAGAGAGTTGCCCCAACTCACCCAGCTTGGCTTTTTAGCCCAGTGAGCATAAGAAACAGCACCTGAGCTTCCTGAGTAAACATAGTTCTAGGCTGGCTACCTACATTCCTTCCTTCCTGTCTGTCCTGGGATATAGTTCAGTGGTAGAGTGTTTGTCCTGGGTCCCACCCACGGCACCACAAGTAAAATACAGGTTAAAAAAGGCTCCAGGAGCATCAGTGAGGATCACACATAATCGATTGTTTCCAACTTTAAACAATAAAGTGTCATCTCAAAGTTCCCGTGAGTCAGGACTCTGGAGTTGCTTAGGTGAACGCTCTGGCTTAACGTCTCTCAGGATGTTGGCTGTGACCCACACGGCTGTTGGCCAGCAGCCTCAGTTCCTTGCCACAGTGCTGTCCCTTGGTTATGTTCATGACGTGGCAAAACGGCTTTCCTCCCGAGCAGGTGCTCTGGAAGAGAACACCAGTAGGAAAGAACCTCCAAAGACACATAGCACCACTTTTACAAAATCCTATTAATTACACTGATTGCCCCTTCTGCAGTGAGAGGATTACCCAAGGTTATGAACCCTGGCAGAGAAGAGCCAGGTGTGGGCACATGTCTCTAATCACAGCCCCTTGGGAGACACAGGTAGGAGGATTACAAGTTACAGGCCGTCCTGGACAACCCAGGGAGAGACTGTCATTAAAAAAATCATAAAAAGGGGGGGAGGGAGTGGAGACATCTTAAGAACAGTTTGTGTCTTCTGCCCTGAGACCGATTGTCCCCTCAGGACTTTTAAACATAATCTGTCCCGTTAGTTTAAATCTACTGTTCCCTCGCAGCCTGCCTTTCCCTCCCATCTTGTTTCTTTTTGCTGTTGTTATTTTCCTGTTTGTTGTCTTCTTGTTTTTGTCTTCGTATTGTAGTAGGGTCTCATGTAGCCCAGGCTGGCTACAGTTGATGATGACCTCGAACTTCTGATCCTTCTGTCTCTGCCAATCAACTGTTGGAATTACAGGCCTGAGTCACTGTGCCTGGCAGATGGCACTGACTGATTGTGGGTTGACTGTAGGACCCTACACTTGCCAAGCACATTCTCTCTCCCTGAACTACATCTAGCTCCACCTTATCTTCTTGTGCTTCACCTTTTTGTTTTTTGGGGGGGTTTGTTGTTGTTCTTTTTCAAGGCAAAGTTTCTCTATGTAACCCTGGCTGTCCTGGAACTTGCTGTATCGACCAGGCTGACCTTGAACTCACTGAGATCCACCTGCCTCTGCCTCCCTAGGACTGGGATTAAAGGTGTGCACCACCGTGGGCTGGGATTAAAGGCATGCACCACCACCACCCGGTTAAAGTCTAAAAATTTAACAGCAGGTATAATGTTATTAAACATTGTGCTTTCACAACTTTTGCAAAAAACCTATACACAAGGCAGCCAGGCATGTGGATATGGAAAACTGTTGCAGATGTGTTTCCCCTGGCTAGGGTGCAGGGACATTCGTGGGACAGTGAGGCAGGATTCGTAACAGCGCTGGAAAAAAAATCACTGGAGAGCTTTCCCTCAGTTTCCAGTAAAACTGCAACTGGGTGTGGTGGGCTCACCTTTAACCCTGGCACTCAAGAGGCAAAGGAAGGCACCTGGCCTGCATAGCAAGTTTCAGGCTAGCTAGAGCTATGTGGTGAGACACTCTTATCTGAAAGCAAGAGACGGACTGGGGTATGGCTCAGCAGTTAAGAGCATGTACCGTTTGTTCTTCCGGAGGACTCAGGTTTCTCTTCCAGTGCTCACATCTGTTTGCACACAACCACCTGTAACTTAAGCTCCAGAGTATCTGAACCCCTCTGGCCTCTGTGGACACCTACATGTGTATGTACACATAAACTCACATAGGCACACATACATACACATAAATAAGAAGGAGTATTTAGCCAGGTATGGTGGCATAAACTTTTAATCCCAGCACTTGGGGGCAGAGGCAGGTGGAGCACTGAATTTGAAGCTAGCATAGTCTACAGACTGAGTTCCAGGGCCACCAGGGGTACACAGGGAAACCCTCTCTCAAGAAAACAACAACAACAACAACAAAAGGCTGGAGACACAGCTCGGTGGCAGAGCGCTTGCCTAGCATCTCCAAGGCCTTGTTTCAAGCCTCAGGACAGAAAAACGGGAAAAGATAAAAACAAGACAAAAGTCCCACAACCTGTCACGCTGGCAAAATGGCTCAGGGAGCAAGGGTGCTTGCTGACAAACCTAGTGAGGAACTGAGTTCAGTCACTAGAGCCGGAACCCTTGTGGTGGAAGGAGAGGATGAACTCCAGCAGGTTGTCTTCTGACCTACACACACACACACACACACACACACACACACACACACACACACACACGCATGCGTGCTTGAATACGACGTGTAAATAATAAAAATAAAATCTGAAAACGACCAGCAAGAAAACATCAAGCATCACTAGATGGCGCTCGCCCCTCTCAGGCTAGTGGGCGCCCTGGCAGGCGGGGGTTTGTTAGAAATGAGTGGTTTGATTCTTGTTTTATGCTGGGCCCTTGCTTTGTGTTCTTAAAGTACGGTATGCACAGGAAGTGTAAAGCCTGGGAGTTTACAGGACAGTGGAAGACAGAGCAACAGGCACCAAAGGAAAGTGCAGCCCTGTTTCTTGCTTCTGCTTCCCTTTGAAGATCTCTGCAGATATTCTAGTTAGACACCGTTTATGCACTTTTTTTTTGTTTCTTGATCGGTTTTCATTTTATTTTTTTGAAACAAGGTCACATGTAGCCCAGGCTAACCTCTAATTCTCTGTGTAACCTAGGATGACCTTGAGCTCCTGATTCTTCTCCAAGTCATAAATGCTAATTTAAAATAAGAGTTGAACTGGGCCTAGCAACACACATTTTTAATCCCAGCAGAGGGAGGCAGATCTTTATGACTTTGAGGTCAGCCTGGTCTACGCAGCAAGTTCCAGGCCAGCTAGGACTGTATAGCGAGACCCTTTTCCAATAATAAATAAAACAAGGGCCGGAGAAGTAAGAGGAATGTCGGTGGATGAAGGACGTGTCCAGGATTCTCTCCTCCGGTCTGTCCATTTTCTCCCCTCTCCTCCCATCTGCTTCCCCTCCTTCTCTTTCTCTTCCCCTCCCTCCTTCCACTCTTCTCCCCTTCCCTCCCTCTACCCTCTATCTCTTCCTTCCTTCCTCTCTTTTTTGAGCTAGGTCTTACTGTGTAGCCCTGGCTAACCAGGAGCTCACAGAGATCCACCTGCCTCTGCCTCCTGTGTGTCACTGCCCTGTCCAAAAGCATCTTTTCTATAGTATCTTACCAACAGCAGCTACAGTTCAGCTAGCATGAGAGCTACAGCTTTACACTAACCTTTAAATGTATTAGCTAGAGCCAGACAGGATAACCTCCCGCTCTTGGGAGGGCGAGGCCAGAGGATCAGGAAGGAGTTCAAGGCCATACTTGGCACAGATCATATTTGAGGCCAGCCTGAGTTACTTGAGGCCCTAGGTCAAAAATGAATAGGGTCCTAGAGAGATGGCTCAGTGGTTAAGAGAATGAACTGGGTGTCTGGAGAGATGGCTCAGTGGTTAAGAGCACTGTCTGCTCTTCCAGAGGACCCAGGTTCAATTCCCAGCACTCACAGGGCAACTTACAACTCTCTGTAACTCCAGTTCCAGGGTATCTGACATCCTCACACCAATACACATTAAAAAAAAAAAAGAAAGAAAAAGAAAAGCACAAACTGTTCTTCCAGAGGATCAACCAAGCTTGGTTCTCAGAATCCATTTTGGGATGCTCACTACTGCTTGTAACCACAGCTCAGGAGTATCCAGTGCCTCTGGCCTCTGCGGACACTCAGGTGTACATACCACACAAATTTAAAGTAATTTTAAAAATGAAAAATAAATAGGTAAACACATAAGTAAATAACTAATTTTGGAACACTAATAACAGGGTTGTTATATGCTGAATTCCGGCCCCTCCCCTTTATGAGGAAGGCCTCCTAACTAGCAGAACCTCACCTTACTAGGGGACTGGGCTTTCCAGAGGTAACTAAGCTACAGTGAGGTCATTAGGTGGGCCCCCCTCTGGATGACTGCTGTCCTGTTGTTGGGCCTTCTGGGCTTTGGTGCTGTTATGACAGCCCTAGCAGGCTTTAGGCTCTGTACCCCCTTACAGATAAATGCGGTGGGGACCCAGCAGAGGTGAGCTGTCACACAGCCAGCATAGAAGAAGAAGCCAATTTCAGGATTTGGTTCATGAGCTTAGGGTTGAGATAGTCCAAAGGCCTCAACCTTAAGCCTTAGGCAAACGGAGGAGGAACGACAGACAGATCTTACCCTCGGGAGCACTCCAGCCTTCTAGTCAGGACAGACGTCTGTGACAGTGTGCAGGGCAGGAAGGCAGGGGAAGTGATGGGACACGGGAAAGGACACTGGTAGAAACCTCTCACCGGTTGCCAGCAAGGTGCATAGCCCACTCTTTCTGTCTACTGAAGAGGTAACTATTGGATCTCCCTCTTTCCCTTTCCCTCTCTCTTTACCTCTCGCCCTCTATCTGTGCCCCTCTCTCTTCTTCCCCTTCTCCTTTCCCTCCGTTCCCCTCCATAACCCACTGAATAGACTCTATACCCATTCTGAAAAAAAAAAAAAGAAGAAGCAGAGCCCAGCTAGCCAGTGTCCCAGGCTTGTCCCCTTCCTCTGATGAGCCTGCTTTGTCCGAGGAGGCTCCCCAGAAACACCCCTTACAGGGAAAGGACGCGGACAACCCCTGTGTGCAAACACAGTGGCTCCTGGCTTCACCTTTTCAGAGTCTAGTTCCATCCAAGCAGCTCCAGAGCCGCTTTAATCTCCTTACCAAAAGAAAAAGGGGGAAACGTTTCTTAGCAACCGTTTGATACACACAGTATTGAGAGCCACAAGAGATGGTACTGTCTTCGCTTTCTGCTGCTGAGATAAAACACCACGACCAAAAGCTACTTGGGAAGGAAAGGGTTTATTTCAGATCACAGTGTAATCTCCCTAGAAGGGAAGTCAGAGCAGGAACTCAAGGCAGAAACCTGGAGGCAGGCACTGAAGCAAAGGCCATGGGGGCACACTGCCTACTTGCTTGATCCCCTTGGCTTTATTTATTTATTTATTATACAATATTCTGTATGCCTGTATGGCTGCAGGTCAGAAGAGGGCCAAACCTCATTACAGATGGTTGTGAGCCACCATGTGGTTGCTGGGAACTGAACTCAGGACCTTTGGAAGAGCAGGCAATTCTCCTAACTGCTGAGCCATCTCTCCAGCCCCTTGGCTACTTTCTTATACAATGCAGGACAACCAGCCCCGGCCAGGTACACCTACAATGGGCTGGACCCTCCCACATCCACCGCTTACAAAGAAAACGCTCCGCGGAATGGCAGTTGAGGCTCTTCTTCCCAGATGACTCTAGCTTGTATTAAGTTGATAAAACAAAACAAACAAAAACTAACCAGGATAGATATAATGGTTAATGCTAAAATATGCTTAATTGCTGCTCTCCTTTGAAGAGCCCACACCCACACTTGGGTATGCCATGCTTTCTAGGCCCCTTTCTCTCTGCCAACCCTGCACTTAAAGTCTGGATTAAAGTGCCTTTAACGCATTCTCCAAATCTGCTTCAAACTGACTAGGCCTAAAATTCCTTTATGACTCCAAGCCACAAACCCTGGTTTGGCTTGGGTAGGCCCTAAAAGATGAGGGAACCTCCTCAAGCTGCTGGGTGTGACAGTGTGGAACCGTGTCTTTGTCCCTTCACCACTGACAAGGGGAAAAGAAGGCCCGAGTAAGTTTTCTTCAGCTGCGGATCTCCCATCTTGCTGGCAGCGGTGGTTGTTAACTGGCGGTGACTCACACCATCTCTGAGTTCATTTAAATTGGGCTACTGGGGCTGGAGAGATGGCTTAGCATTTAAGACGCTGAGTGCTCTTCCAGAGGACCAGGGTTCAATTCCCAGCACTCACATGGTAGCTCACAACTGTCTGTTACTCTAGAATCTGACACCCTCACACAGTCATCCATGCAGACAAAACATCAATGCAAAGAATAAATAAATAATAATAATAATAATAATAATAATAATAATTTTTTTAAGAAGGAGCTGCTGTGCTTGTCCTTTTTTTGGCGGGGGGGGGGGGGTTCAAGACAGGGTTTCTCTGTGTCTGATCATCGCATGTTTGTGAAGGTGTGGTCTTGGGTGGTATTGTTGTTGATTTCCATATTTGGAGACCTAGAAAGAACTAAAAGGGAAAATGCTTTTAAAGAAACACTACCCAACACGTTTCTAAATTTTTATTTAAACAAATGTACTCAGCTGAGCAGTGGTGGCGCACACCTTTAATCCCAGTACTTGGGAGGCAGAGGCAGGCGGATCTCTGTGAGTTTGAGGCCAGCCTGGTCTACAAGAGCTAGTTCCAGGATAGGTTTCAAAGCTACAGAGAAATCCTGCCTCAAAAAACCAAAACAACAACAACAAAAACGACAACAACAAAAGTACTCAAAGAACTTTGAAGAAGGCTGGAGAGCTGGCTCAATAGATAAAAGCACTTACTTACTGCTCTTGCAGAGGACCTGGGTTCGGTTCCTAGCACCCACATTGTGGTTCTCAACCATCTACAACTCCAGCTTCAGGGAACATGCCACCTTTATCTGCTTCCTTCAACACTGCATGCAGGTGGTGTACTTTCTTCCTTTTTAAAAGTTTTTATTTTATTTATTTATTTAAATATATATGTATATATACACACACACACACACATATATTTGTCATATGAATGTTTTGGATGCATGTATGTCTGTTTGTCACAAGTGTGCATGGTCCCTGTGAAAGTCAGAAAAGGGCATTGGATCTCTTGGAACAGGAGTTACAGGGAGCTGTGAGCTTCTATATGGGTGTTGAGAATTGAACCCAGGTCTTCTGCAAGAACAGTGAGTACTCTTAATCACTGGGCCCTCCCTCTAGCCCTGGAGCACTTTCAAATAAAACAAACACTCATACATATAAAACAAATAAATGTTTTTTAAAAGACTATGCCATGTAACAAACTTTTTGGAAGGTAACTAAAAAAGAAAACCACCCTGAGGCATATCTTTGACAAACTGTGGGAAACCAGAGACAAAAAGAAAATATGAGGGGCTGGTGAGATGGCTCAGTAGTTAAGAACACTGTCTGCTCTCACAGAGAACCCAAGTTCAGTTCTCAGCACCCACATGGCTGCTCACAACCGTCTGTAACTCCACTTCCAGGGGATCTGAGGGCCTCTTATGGCCTCTATGGGCACTGTATGCACACGGTACACACACATACATGCAAGCAAGCACATGTGCACATAGAACAGTTTGTGTTTTATGATGAAATGTGAAAAGCAGCCGTAAAAAAAACAGGTGCACTTCAACGGGGACTAACGATAAGAACTAATGACAAGACTAACGACATCTGATTTAAAGCTGGGAAACTAAAGAACTACGTCTTTGAAGGGGAACCAAGACAGGACACCATCTTGGAGGACAGGTGGGGGTACTCAGGAGGCAGAGGCAGCAGGATCTCTGTGTCTCAAAAAAACACCAAGAAACAAACAAAATGAAAAAGCAGAGTGGGCGTTTATCAAGAAACTATAGTATCTGTTTTAACTACTAGGGTTAAAAAAAAAAAGAAATAAAAAGAAAGAAAGAACCCCAGGAAGAAAGTGAGATACACCTGAGACCATGGGTATAGGCTTCTGAAAGGAGAATGGCCTCCTTTTGGTTTTTAAGATCAGGTCTCACATGGCCCAAGCTGGCCCCAAGCTCAATATGCAGCCGAGGCTGTACTTAAAGGTGCTTTATCCTTCTGTGCCTCTGCATTCCAAGTGTAGAGATGACAGGTGTGCGCTATCACATGTGACTGTGAGCTTATTGGCCATGAGCCACGTTAAGTGAATTGGAGGAACACTCTTAGGCAGGGAAGGAAGGTAGGACTGGTGGTTTAGGATGAAGTAGAAAGAATTATGGGGCAAGAGCGGTACTTTCTGCATCCAAGAGGACAGTGTAAGGAGCTCTCTGGGCTAGGGACAGGCATGAAGGTGCAGTGCACAACACAAGCCTGACTTTTTGACCTTTGTTATTGCGAACAAACTGTCTTAATTCCTTTTCCACTGCTGTAATAAATACCTCCACAAAAGCAACTTGAGGGAGAAAGGGCTTATTTTGGCTCACAGTTCTGGGGAATTGGGTGGAGGCAATGCTTCATGATTTGGAAAACATGATGGCGAATCAGGAAGCAGAGAACAGGAAGTAGGACCAGGCGATAAACTCTAAGGCCCATGCCCAGTGACTTCCTTTCCTCCAGTGAGGCTCTCTACCTTGGAGAGGTACAGATGCATGAATATCAACATCTGCAACCAAGCATTCAAACACACGAGCCCACGGAAGACATTTTACATCAAACCACAGCACTAATTCCACATCCTTTAACTCCTATCTCTGTGGAATTAAAAAAAATAATCCCCTTTAGGGCTGGAGAGATGGCTCAAAGGTTAAGAGCACTGGCTGTTCTTCCAGAGGTCCTGAGTTCAATTCCCAGCAACCACTTGGTGGCTCACAGCCATGTATAATGAGATCTGACGACTTCTTCTGGACTGCAGGTATGCATGCAGATCGAACACTATATACATAATTAATAAATCTTAAAAAAAATTTTTCCTTTACTCCCAGTGTGCTTCCAAGGGAAGAAGTGGACTGTAGGGGAAAGCTGGCTAAACGCTAACATGCTTCTCTGAGGTCACTTACGGTGTGGCAGCATCCTGGAAGAAATCAGGATGAATCTAAGTCTAGGGTAACATGCCTGTCATTCCATCCATTAGTGGCAAGATGGAGAGTTTGAGGCCAATTTAGGCAGCACAGGGAGCGCAAGGTCACTTGGGTAATAGAGAGAGACACCCCCCCCCCCCGTCCCAGATAAAACAAAGGACCAAGAGGTCCAGGTGAATTTTATTCATTCAAAAGATTGGAGCTGATCTCTGGACTGATACAAAGAGGACTTCCTAACAGACACCTGAAGGCCAGTCTGCTTCTATCTGTGTCTCACAGATGTGCTGGACCACCGGCCTCTGGGGCCACAGCATCTACTAGCTGCAGCAGTTTACTTCTTTGCCAGGACATTGCTGTGAAGGGAACGCGTGTTCCAAGACAAAGGACTACAGAGCCGAGACAATGCCCTTGCTGTGAAGTCTATCCAGTGGGCTTCCGATGGCTCCTGGAGACATTTTTGTTGGGTTACTACACACCCACAAATAACGACTTAAAAAAGAAAGAAAAAGCGGGGTAGGGGGGGAGCCAGGACAATTTGAGGGCTATTTAGAACAGGCATTTAAAACCGAGAAGACACACAGACTGGCCTGCTGTGTGCCCCGCCCCCAGTCTCTCCCACGCTGGCCCATTCTGCACACTGTGGAAGGACTTACAGCTCTGATCTCGGCAGCTGTGTGTCTGCTGTCCCTGGTCAAGCACTTTTGTTTATCTAAGATTTTATTTTATTGTTAATTAATCTCCCCGCGTGTGTCCCCATGTCCTCAGAGGTCAGAGACATCCGGTCCCCTGAAACCGGGGCTATAGGTGGTTTCTGAGCCACCTCCCACGGGTGTGGGGCTCACCCTCGGGTCCTCTGGAAGAGCACCGTGAACTCTGAACCACTGAGATCTCTCTCCAGCCCAGCATTTTCTTTCCTCAAGACCTTTTCATTACATTGTATGTGTGTGTGTGTGTGTGTGTGTGTGTGTTGTATGCCTTGGCCTGCATATTGAGGTCAGAAGATATCTTCAGGGGTCCGTATCTGGGTCGTGGGGAATTGAACACGGGTCATTAGGTTTGATAGCAAAGGTCTTCACCCACTAAGTAACTCCACCAGCCGTGTGCTCAAGGATTTTCAACAACTCTCTGTTGCCTTTAAAATAACGAAGCACTAATGATCCTCCCCACTGGAGCCTCCCTCCTCTTCCTCGCCCATCTCTATCTCCTTTGTCTCTATCCTGCATGGCTTTCTTCTTCCTCTCACTTCCTCTCCCACTCTTCCGAGGACTCACTCTGACTGTCTTCCACGCTTCAGGTCATTGTTATTTCCACCAGGTGCTTTTCCTGGTGCCCCCGGCTTGCCCAGTGCTTCCAGGCTGTGCCGGATGCTCCAGCCAGATCTTCAGACAGCACGCCAAGGGCCTTCCTCCATACAAAGGCTTGTTCTGTGCAGTGGGTAGCTGTCTCTCTCCACTGTGAGAGTGAGTTCTAGTGGGTTTCAGGCCATGTCTGTTTTTCCCTGATGTTGATTTGTACCCTGGAAACTGAACAAGAAAGTAAGAAGTGGCACTCCTTCAGCTCCCGAATTTCCCTCTGCTTTTCTTTCTGCTGTCTTTATTGTAATTCTAATCAATGCAATCTCTCTCAAATTTACAAAGGCTGTCATTCCATTCCTGAGGCAGTGACACCACAGTAAAGCAGGGTGCTGGGTTAACTAGATATTCCCCATATCTAGAGAACAAGAACACACACAAACACACACACACACACACACACACACACACACACACTCACCCACGTCTGCACCCCAAAGTCAATAATATGACCTTTAGAAGAAAATCTAGGACAGGCTGGAATGTGGCTCGGTGAATAGAGTGGGGTCCTGGGTTCACGGCACAGAAACCAGTGTGGTGATGCAGGTGAGCAGACCTGTAATCCTAGTGCTTGGCGGTAGAGGCAGGAGGATCTGAGATTCAGACTCGTCCTCAGCTACATTGTTTAAAAAAATAATTTATTTAATTTTGTGTGCATTGGTGTGAGGGTGTTGGATCCCTGGAACTGGAGTTGCAGTCAGTTGTGACTGGCCATGTGGGTTCTGGGAATTGAACCTGGGTCCTCTGGAAGAGCAACAAGTACTCTTAACCACTGAGCCATCTCTCCAGCCCCGACACTGTCTTAAACTTTAAAAAAAAAAAGGTCTGGGGAGATGGCTCAGCAGCTGAAGTGTGTTTGCGGTGCAAGCTTGAAGTCCCGAGTTCAGATCTGCAACACCGGTGTAAAAAGCTGGGCGTGGCTGCTCATACTGCAGCCTCAGCACTGGAGGAAGATGGAGACTTAGGGCCACCAGCCGGGCCAAAAGAATGATGAGCTCTAGACTCTGTGAGATCCTGTCTCAAAGGGAGAGGACAGAGAGCATTGACATCCTCTGGTCTCCACAGATACCTTCACCTTCGAGGGTAGCAGACTTGTACACAGGTATGTATGTATATACATGAGAAGAGAGAGAGAGAGAGAGAGAGAGAGAGAGAGAAGAAGAAGAAGAAGAAGAAGAAGAAGAAGAAGAAGAAGAAGAAGAAGAAGAAGAAGAAGAAGAAGAAGAAGAAGAAGAAATGTTTTCACTGTATCAGAGGTTAATCTAGAATAGTACCTGGACACATCAGACCTTCTGTTTCTGGAATCAACATACATAAGAAGTTTTATGCCGTGACTAAGCGGGATGACGACAATGATGATTTGGTCTCAGGCAAGGTCCTCTGTACCCTAAGTTGCCTCAGCTTGTGACAGTCCTCCCTCTGGCTCCTGCGTGCCTGCATGACAGGTATTTTCCATCATGCATAGCAGGATTTAGTTTATCTAAAGTAAGGTTGGCTTAGTATATGACCATCAGCCATTAGTGAGATGCCTCAGTGGGTTCTCCTCTGACCTCAACAGGCCACAGAGAACGTTAAGTCTTCCATGTTGATTGCATCTAGTCTGTTTTTAAAGGCAAGCCACAGGCCCAATGACATGTAATTTTTTTTTCTGTAAAACTCTTTCACATCAACATTGAAAGAGGATAAACTAATTAAAAGAATGGATAGAATTAAAAGGTATTTTTACAATGATATTCAAGTGACCCTTAAGCAAATCGGGGAACGCCCCACTAGTTATTAGGGAATGCAATACAAATTAAAGCCATTCTGAGACCTCATTGCACACATATCTGATGACTGAAAACTCAAGATTCTCAAAACAGCCTGTGCTGTGAAGGGCTCAGAGAAGCCAGAATTATTTAATTTAATTTTGTTATTATTTGTTGTCATTGACACAGAATCTTGAGTATCTTAGCCTGGCCCCGAACTTGCTCGCTGAAGATGATCTTGAACTTCTGATCCACCTGCTACCACCTCCAAAATGTTGGGGTTATGGATTGCACCGACACACCAGGATTCATGCTGTGCTGGGGAATGGAACCCTGAACTTCTTGTATGCTAGGCAAGCATTCTGCCTAGTAAGCTACAGCTCCAGCCAACAACTTGTAATCCTCCTGCCTCAGATTCCCAAGGGCTGGAATTACAGGTGTGTACTGCATATGTAGTTCACATGGGAGCTGGAGAGGGTCAAAGGCGCTGCTGGGTTCACATGGCCAGTGGCGTGTCTGGTAGATGGTGGGGACACAGTTTGCGGTATATATCGCTACCGGTGATTTGAAGTTGAGAGTGGTATCTTCTACAGCCCCAGTGGTCCCAGGTCCTTGACAATATTGTCACATTTGCACAACTCAGCAAGTTTCCTAACTCTTGAACGGTCTGGCGGTGGCCACTCACTCTTTCCCAGAGCTCACTACATAGCCCACGCTGACCTTGAACTTGTGATGATCCTCCTGTCTCAGACCTCTAGTTTTGGGATTCTGAGACACCACACCCAGCTTGAAAGGGGTTTCTAGAAAGGAGATTTGTTAACCCGCCACGTAACTGAAATGAACAACATGTGTTTGATTTAAACCTCTTTATTTTACAGCTGATTTATTTACTATCTTTCATCGGTTCCGCAGCCACCTGAAGGATCACCCGCCCAGGTGAGAGAGGTACCTATTGGAGCAGGGAACAGATGGGGCCGCACCATCCCCAGCTGAAATCAGGGGCCCTGTCTTCCTATGCTGAGGAGCCCCCTCAATGTGTACAGAGCTACTAGGGGAGCCCTAGTGGGCTACCTTCATTATTGGAAAGCAGAACAATGAATCGTTTCTCACTTGCTCCCGCCCCAAACCATCCTGTCCACCTCCTCCCTCCTTCCTTCCCAAGCATTAGTTAGCAAGAGAGCTTGCTGTGGGCAGGAGAGGTTAGTTTTAACGCTGAACACTGAGGCTGATTCCTCCTGCCCAAGTACTGGAGATGGAGGAAAGGACCCCAAGGAGCTGGGTCTCTAGCGGCACACGGCTTTTGTCTGTTTTGAAAACAAAATGGTCAGGGAAGCATTATTATATGTTAGGGCTTGCTCAGAGCCTAGGCAGGAAGCCAGTGAAGCAGGGCCCTCAGAGCCTGGGTGAGTTACAGAGAGCTCATGAGAGCCCACAAGAGGCCACCGGAGTGGCTTTGTCCCCACTTTCAGCTCGGAAACCAGATCCCTGTGCTCCACACGGGACAAGGACAAGACTGCGGCATTCTCCTCATCTGTTCCCAGAGAGCTGACATCTTTGGGAAGGGGTGGGAAGAAGAGGACAGACCGAGAAGAAGGCTCTTGTCAAGCGGGGACCTAGCCTACGTGGAGCCCTGTCTCTACATCGCCAGCCACGTGACTCTGGAAAGTTCTAACGCTTTGTGAATTAGAAATTCTCATTTGACAGTGAAACAAACAGTGACCTAGGTTCATGGAGAGAGTGGAATTCTGATAACTTAGTGGATGCCCTCACAGTGCCTGGGGCTTGATGGGTATTTAGATTCAGAAGGATGGAAAGATGGACGGCTGAGGAAACAAGAGAAATTCCTAGTACTTTCCACAGCTATACTCAAAGGGAGGTTTTTGGGTTTTGTTTGTTTTTCTGAGACATGATTTCTCATAGCCCTGGGTGAGCCTGAATTTTCTGTGTACCTTAAACTCTTGACCCTCCCCCCCAGGTCTCTAGCTACCTCCAAATGCTGGGATTCTCAGTGGGAGCCACCATACCAGGTCTGAATCACTTAAATATTTTTAACCAGGTGTGGCTGGTGCACAACTTTAATCCCAGCATTCAGGAGACAGAGGCAGGTGGATCGCTGTGGATTCAAGGCCAGCCTGGTCTACTTACTGACTGCCAGGCCAGTCAGGGCTACGTGGAGAGAGCCGGTGTCAAAAACAATTTGTGTGTATGTCTGCGTTACGTGTGTGGCGTGTGCTCCTGTATGAACACACCGGCAGACCAGAGGAGGACTCCGAGCGGGCTGCTGCTCTCTGTCCAACTCCTTTGACACAAGCTTTCCCACTGATCCTGAAGTAAGGCTGGCAGTCCGCAAGCCACACTGCTTCTTCCATCTCTGCCTCTTCCTAGTGCTGGGGTTACAGGTGCCTCTCGCCACGCATAGCTTGTTAGGTGGTTCTGGGGCTTTGAACTCGGGTCCTTAGGCTTGTACAGCCAGCATTCTTGGCCACTGAGTCATCTCCCTAGGTCCCCAGTAACCTTTTTTTTTTCCTAAACAAAACTTTCACATACATTTAATCTGTTTGTTTCTTGTGTTTGTGGTACGCCACAGCACACATGGAGAGATGAGAGAATCACTTGCAGGAATCTGTTCTCCCCTTCCACCGTGGGCATCCTGAGAATTGAACTTAAGTTGTCAGACTTGGCCATGTGTACCTACCAAGTCCTCGCACAAGCCCCTGAATCTCTTTTTCAAGGTCAATAAGAGAGTAGAGCTTGGGTGTAACTCCTAGTTCTGAAATGTTTGTCCCTGCTAGGGGAGCATCTCCTGGCCCAGGGCCCACAGATCAGCTGTCACAGAGAATGAGCTGTCTGTGTTGTGCTTTGATTGTCTTTCCAAGGTGACTAGGAAGGACACAGAAAATACAGAATTTAATGGGACAAAATACTTGTCCCGGAGGCAAGGGGACTGTCAAGAAAGTTTAGCATACAAATAAAAAGGAGCCAGAAAATGAGGAGTGGGGGCAGCCCACCTGGGGCAGCAGGGAGGGTCCTGAGCAGCGACCACACAGCCCAGGTCCCTGCGCTGTAACAACGCCTCATCCTAGAGCTAGCCTCTGCTCCCCATCCTCTGCTCCTCAGGGCTAGCCTCTGCTCCCCAGCCTCTGCTCCTCAGGGCTAGCCTCTGCTCCTCAGGGCTAGCCTCTGCTCCCCATCCTCTGCTCTCCATCCTCTCCTCTGCTCCTCAGCCTCTCCTCTGCTCCTCAGGGCTAGCCTCTGCTCCCCATCCTCTGCTCCTCAGGGCTAGCCTCTGCTCCCCATCCTCTGCTCCTTAGAGCACCTTCTCCTGACTACTAGTGAAGTAGAATTTTCTGGAGAATACTGTTTATTCTGTAAATTTTTTTTTAAAATTAAACATCTCTGTGTGCAGCCAAGCTGGCCTTGTAATCACAATGTTCCTGTCTCTACTGAGTACTGAAATGACAGACATGTGCTACCAAGTCAAGCCTCTGGTATCCTTTGTCCCTTAAGGGGGAGAGCGTTCCGACCGGCCATCGTGAGCTGGCTCGAGATCACCTAGTACTGGAATAGGTTAGATAGTTGGTTTTGTGGGTTAGTTAGTCCGAGTTAGTTTCTCTGCACCTGATATGAAATTGAGAATCTGTTCTGCAATGTTGTGGACAGGACGCTTAAGACAAGATGCTCCCAAGTGGCAGATCCTGGGTGATGACCCCTGACCAGAACACTCAGATGTCTGTCTGTCTGCTTAGAGTAGCATTTGTGGGGCAAGAACCAGACTCACACCAGTATCCCAGCACCGTGCTTCTCATCAGGTGACAAAAGAATGTCCTTAGCTCTTTGGTATAGTGGTAGAAGGGATACGGACACAGCTTGGGGTGGCCAGAGCAGAACGCAGTTAAGGATGGCTTCAAGCTGCAAGGGCTATACAAAAGGTGCCTCAGTTTACCCACCCAGAAAAAGCTCAAGTGAAGCTGCCAGAAGAGCATACTTCTGGGCCATAAAAGCTCCTTGCAGAAGCAGGGGTGGCGCTGGGACAGGGTCACCGAGTCTCCACTTGGATGTCTGCAGGGTTAAAGGTCACAGTCGCAGGCTGCTGGCTGCTGTTGCTGTTTGGGTCCAGGGCAGGAGGCACAGGTGGCTTCGGGCTCTTGGGCTCCAACTCCCGCCTGGTCCTCATCCTCCTGGAAGACAGTGAGGAATGGGCTCTGTGACAATGGTCCGCCATAAAGTCACACTGTGACAGTCGGGAAGGACCGTCGGCGCCAGCCTGGATCACTTCGGGATGTTCTGTTTAAACTGCTAAGCTTCATTCTGCCCCTGACAATGACTGGAGTCCGAGCAGGGGCTGCATTCAAGGCTACATGGAACCGCAAGGGTTGTAGTGTGATTGTGCACATGAATCATTTTGCTAGGAATATTTAACATCTTATGTGATTGAGAAGAGAACAGACTTAAAATGTCTACAGTCCCAGGACATCAGTGTAACCAGTGTGAGGTGAAGGGGTACCCGCCCACATGTCAATCAGAGTTTCAGCAATGATGGACAGAATGATAGGAGACCTGGACCGCAATGCCACCTCCTTGTTTCCAAGAGGCTCATGTGGTAACAACACCCCAAAGACTTTAAAAATAACACTGATGCTACTATTGTTGTTGTTGTTGTTGTTTGAGACTGGGTTTTATGTAGCCTAGGCTGGCCTTGAACTCATCGTGTGGCTGGGGATGACTTTATCCTTCTGATCCTTCTGCCTTTACCCCCTGAGTGCCACCATACTTATTCATGCCACGCTGGGGATCGAACCTAGGACTTCATGGATGCTAGGCAAGTGCTCTACCCACTGAACCACACCCCCTGTTCTTATTACAGGTTTAGGTGGGAATATTTTCTTTGAAACCAGATGGACTGGGTTTAAACCTCAGCTCTGACGAGGAAGGCAGGAGGGCAGAGCCACCCTGGACATGAGCTAACATTCTGCAGCTGGAATAGGGGAGGAGTGTGTGTGTGTGTGTGCGTGTGTGTGTGTAAACCAGAAGGGGGAGGAGTTGCGGGGGGAACCAGGCAGTCCTGGACATTCCGTACCTGTTGTACATCTTCAAGAGGATGAGAACCAAGGTGACAATGATAATGACGACCACCACGATGGCAGCCACGATGGCCCCAGAACCTGTAGAAAAGAGGGAACCGGAAGTGGGTAGAGGCGCTGGGAAAACACATGTGAGTCCCCAGAAACCACATGCGCAGAGACAGGAGGATCCCCAGAAGCTTGCAGACACCTAACCTGGTGTGTGCTGATGTGTAATGGGAGAAAACAACAGAGAGACTGTTGTCGGCCAGGTAGAAGGGCAGGGCTGAGACGGAGGGTGCCCTCTGACCTCCATGTATGTGTCACGGCATGCTCATGCTATCATGAACATACATGAACAAATGTGCACACACAACGCATATACACACATAAAAAGTGAATTAATTAAAATGCAAACTACAAGAGAGTGCAGATGGTGAAGACTTGAGTGGACATGCAGATTGGGAGGCCCCCAGTGGGCACTTGTCACGAATGATTTAGATATAAAGCGTCTCCCCAAACCTCACACGCTTATGGTTTGGCCCCAGCTGAGGGGCTAATCTTTGGCTGGAACATAAGGACCTCAATCTAATCAGTAGATTAAACCACTGGATTTATAGCTTGATGGCATTATTGAGCAATGACAGAAAACGTATGGGGGAGGGGCTTGTCGGAAGGAAGTGGGTCACTGGGGGTCTTTGAAGATCATCTTACCATGTTTCCACTCTGTCTTTCTCTGGCTCCCAGCCGTCATGAGTGGGCGACTCACCATGCCCTTTCTGAATGACACTATCTCAACTCAGGCCCACAGTGGTGGATCCAAGTCACCAGGACTGAGCCCTGAGCCCACACAGATCTTTTCCCCATTTAAGTTGATTTTTTTCAGATGTTCTGGAACAACAATAAGGAGCTGACTCCCATGTAGCCCAGGATAACCTTGAGCTTCTCCTCCTCTGTCTCGCAAGGGCTGGGATTGCAGATGTGTGCCACTGCGTGCTTGTCTGAGTCTGCTTACCAGCCCCAACACAGCTCCCAACTTCTGCAGGACAGATCAGCAAGACTCCCTCCCTGCTTTCTTTCTTTCTTTCTTTCTTTCTGCCTTTTTTTTTTCGTGACAGGGTTTCTCTGTAGTTTTGGTGCCTGTCCTAGAACTAGCTCTTGTAGACCAGGTTGGCCTCAAACTCACAGAGATCTACCTGTCTCTGCCTCCTGAGTGCTGGGATTAAAGGCATGTGCCACCACTGCCCAGTTCCCTCTTTCTGATAATACGCAACTGATGTGATTTTGGGGATAATTTTGAAAATATAAAAATAAGCAAACCATGGGAGAGGCTGGGTCACTGTCGTCTGCACCTGTGCTTTCATCTGTGCAGCCATGTGTGTGTGTGTATGTGTGTGTGTGTGTGTGTGTGTGTGTGTGTGTGCACATTAAAGCCTGCGCAGATTCTAGGACTAGGGGCTGGAGAGAGAGAAGATCTAATAGTTAAGAGCACTGGCTGCTTTGCACACAACCCAGGTCAGTTCCCCCCACAACTTTCTGTAACTTCAGGACCTGGAGGAACTGCTGCCCTCTTCTGGCATTCTTGGGCATTGCACACTCATGGTGCACAGACACACATGCGAGCAAAACACTCATACACATAAGAACAAATAAACCTTTAAAAACATCAAGTTTTATGTCTGAAACAGCTATCCTAAGGAAATATTCCTGCATATGGAAATATAGGCAATTGTTAAAAAGACACCAAAATATAAAGCGGTGGTGGTTCACACCTGTAATTGCATCACCCGGGGAGGCAGAAGGATCAGGAGTTCAAGGTCATCTTTAACTACATAGAAAACTGATGGCCAGTCCTTGAGACATGTCCCCTGTCTCAAAACAGAATAAAACAAACTATTGCTGGAGAGATGACTCAGCCAGCTAAGAGTGCATACTCTTCTTGCAAAGGACCCAGTTTTGATTTCCAGCACCCACATCATATGGTTCACAACCACCTGTAACTCCAGTTCCAGAGAATCTGGTACACTAACATGCAAACCCCCTACTCACACCAATCTTTAAAAAAAACCCAAAAGCAGCCAGTACAATTACATATGTTATCTTATAGTATTATCATGGTCATCTCTCCATGCTTTTATCTGTTCTGTTCATGGTTTTGGTGGCTGGACGTTACTCTGTGTTTGGCTGCACATGGTTTTGGTGGCTGCATGTTACTCCATGTTTGGTTGCACCATGATTTGCTCACCAAGTCCCTAGTGAGATTGTTCATGCTTTCAATCTTTTGCTCTTACAAAGCCAGTGTGCAAGTCCGGACTCACTGTGTCAGTGTCTAATTCCAATACATTCTCAATGGTAAGTTCTAACTTTAGGTCCGAGAACAACATCCTGACAGAGTTTTGAAAACCTCAAGAACCATAACTACGTCTGGGCTTTGTGCCAATTTATCACTTCAGAGGGAATTTCATATTTCCGGGATAATCAATCCCCGATGCTCTTTGAGTGGAAGTGTCTGTCTACAGAACTATTGACATTCTGAGTGATTTAATAAGGTAAGGCGGGTAGACTAATCCATGACATACTATGAAATGCTTCAGTGATGCGTTTTGAAAACTGTGGGTTACATGGGAACACTTAAGACCACCTCAGGTGTGGAGAGTAGAATAAGACACCGTGCAACACTAGCGTACGGCCATGGGAACACAAGGTTCAGCTAAAGAAGCTGGACATGGGACCAGAGAGATGGCTCGGTGGTTAAAAGCTCAGGCTGCTCTTGTAGAGGACCCAGGTTCCATTCCCAGCATTCATACCGTCTGTAACTCCAGTCCCTGGGTGTCTGATGCCCTCTTCTGGCCTCCACAGGTACTGCATATACAATATCGGTACCCACACGCAAATACTGATGCATATAAAAAAAATCAGATTAAAAGAAGCCAGATACAAAAGAATGCATATGGCTATCCTTCAGTTCACACAAAATTTAAAACCATATAGAATCAATCAATATCAGTATTTGGTGGGCTCCTTTAGGGAACAGGACCTTGGGTCATTGGTATTCTCTGTTTCCTGCTATGGGTGCTAGTGACCCAAATGTGTGCACTTTGTGAAGAGTTAGTACACATATAAGTTGTGCACTTTTTAATGCCTTTATAAAGATTTGTTCTCTCTCTCTCTCTCTCTCTCTCTCTCTCTCTCTCTCTCTCTCTCAAGATTTATTTATTATGTATGCAGTATTCCTCCTGCATGTATGCCTTTACACCAGAAGACGACACCAGATCTCATTACAGATGCTTGTGAGTCACCATATGGTTGCTGGGAATTGAACTCAGATCCTCTGGAAGAGCAGCCAGTGTTCTTAACCTCTGAGCCATCTCTCCAGCCCTGCAAAGATTTCTGAAACATAAAGAATAAATGACACAGGCCTGTATCCCCAGCTACCATGGAGGCTACGACAGGAGGATTGCAAGTCCCAGCTTAGCCTGGGCTATCAAAGGAGACTTTGTTTCCAAACAAACATAGAATCATTTCTGCCTGGAATTCCCTTCAGGACTGTTTGAGACATACTGAGCTGCTTCCAGATGCCTGTTCCAATGAGGATCAGGGCAAAGGGATATGTGTGGGCAGGGGGAGCTGCTGACAGACGAGATGGAGTATGTGGGAGTTGGTGACCCTGTCCTGGAATCACCCCCTCTGGGTCTCTACAGAACGGTTGCATCCTGCCCTTTCCATATAGGCACCTGCAGCTCTAAAGCCTGAAGTCGCCTCCTTCCCCAGTGTAGAAGCTGGAGCTGCTCCTGGGGACACCTGAACCATATGCAGAGTGCACACACGATCAGCTGAAAAGGCCGAAAGGGACCTAAACTCCTTAGACAACTGTTTTGTCTTCTTTTCATGTTTTACAGGGTGTGCTAGTTAGTTTGTGTCCATCTGATGCAAATACATCGGCCTGGGGACCTGGGTCTGCAGGGCATTTTCTTGATGAACAATTGATGTGGGAGGTCCTGGGTTGTATCTGAAACCGGGCTGAGAAGTCATGGGAGCAAGCCAGTGAGCAGCACGCCTCCATGGTTTCTGCTTTCCAGGCTCCTGCCTTGGATTCCCATGACGATGGGCTGTAAACTGTAAGCTAAAATGAACCTTTTCCTCGCCAAGTGGCTTTTAGTCACGGTGTACATGACCACAGTGGAGAAGTGAACTGGCATCAGAGTCCCATGTGGCCTCAAACACTATTAGCCGAGGATAACCTTGAAGTCCCAATCTTCCTGCTTCCACAAGCCCAGTGATAGGACCGGGATCATGTATGTGCAATGCCACATCCAGTTTATTCAGGGCTGGGAATCAAACCCAGGGCTTCAAGCCTGCTAGGCAAGCCCTCCACCAACTGAGTTACATGCTGGGCCTGGGCCTGATTTCCTGAAGAGCTGTCATCTGCCCCGACTTTCTACTCTCTCTCCTTCCTTCTTTCCTTCCTTCCTTCCTTCCTTCCTTCCTTCCTTCCTTCCTTCCTTCCTTCCTTTCTTTCTTTCTTTCTTTCTTTCTTTCTTTCTTTTGTTTTTTGAGACAGGGTTTCCCAGTAGCTATGGACTCAGTCCTGGAACTTGCTCTGTAGACCAGGCTGGCCTTGAACTCACAGAGATCCACCTGCCTCTGCCTCTTGAGTGCTGGGATTAAAGGCCTGCGCCACCACCACCAGCCATTAGCTTTTCTTATTCTGGGAACCCCTGGTTCTTGCTAAACATTTTCCAGGACTTACCCATTCCTACCTTCATTCATTTGCTCATTAAGAAGTAAGAAAGAAGGGCTGGAGATGGCTCAGTGGTTAAGAGCACTAGTTGCTCTTCCAGAGGACCCAGGTTCAATTCCCAGAACCCACATAGCAGCTCACAATTGTCTATAACTCCAGTTCCAAGGGTTGTGGGAACTTCTTGAGCCAATAGCCTTTAAGATAATGGCTTAAAGATATGTGGTTTCATATACTCTAAGAGCAGAAAAAAAGCAAAGCATGTGTGGTCTCTTTTCTGCTGGATTCAGTTCCAGTTCCCAGCGCATGCAGAGGACTGCAGATCACTACCCTTACTGTGAGTTTATCCTCAAATAAATAAACCTTTGTTATACTCCATTCCAAGCTATTGTGGAACACTTTGGTACTACTACAAATTGGCGCCCAATATGGCCTGACCCCAAACCACACTCCTCCACGGCCTCCTCCCACCCCACGCAGCTGAACTACCCCTCTCCCTCGTAAAGACACGGATGCAGGCAAAACACCAATGCACATTTTAAAAAGGGGAAGTAAGCAGGGTATTTTTCTTTTTAAAAAGGTAGTATGTGCGGACTGGAGAGACAGCTCAGAGGTTAAGAGCACTGGCTGCCCTTCCAGAGATCCTGAGTTCAATTCCCAGCAACCACATGGTGGCTCACAGCCATCTATAATGAGATCTGGTGACCTCTTCAGGTGTGCAGGCTTACATGCAGGCCGAACACTGTATACATAATAAATAAATACATCTAAAAAAATAGTATGTGTTCCTCCTCTTTAGTGCTTTTGTTGTTGTCATCAAATCAGGGTCTCACTTTGTAGACCAGGCTGGCCTTGAACTCACAAAGATCCTTCTGCCTCTGTCTCTCCAGTGCTGGGATTAAAGGTGTGTGCCACCACGTGTAGCAAGCAGCTACTTTTCAAGGAGACCTATTTCAATATCTTGAAAGAGATTCCCTAGATCCCAGGATTTGTTGGAGGGGAGTAGGGAGTGGGAGCAGCAGTCTGAAGTAACAAGGCTTGTCACAGGACTAGTTGGGCTCTCGGTGTGCACATCTACAGGAACCGAGCCCTTCCCGTGGCTCATTTGAGTCTTCACGACAAACCTCCTGAGGGATAGTCCCCATCTTATAGGTGAGAATACTGAGGCCCAGGGCAAGGAAAACATGAACGAGGTTGGCGAGCAGTGGGAGTGGTAAGTTGACCCCGAAGCTTGCCTTGGCAACCTTGCCCCAAGTGCACCTTACTCTTATACAAGAAGTCTTCTCCTCTGGTCATATTCAGTGAGAAGACGGCGTCCCCCAAAGTGGTGGCTGTGGTCATCTTGATCCTGCTGAGAACGAAGAAGAAATTTTGCTTAAACCCAGGGTTAATCTTACCATGTCTATATGATGATGCCTCTTTTGCTCTTTGCCTGAATGATTCTAGAATTCTCAATCGTGCAGTTTCTTTGGGCAGCAAGTAAAAATGAGGCCCATTCCTAGGAACTCTGTGTGTAAAAACAGTACCCTAGGACTGTAAGGAACTAACTTCCTTCCCTCCCTCTCTCCCTCCTCCCCTTCCTTCTGACAGGGGCTCACATAGCCCAGGCAGGCCCCCTAACTCCATAGATAGCCGAGGATGACCTTGAACTCACCTCCCAAGTGCTGAGGTCACAGGTGCACTGCTGTGCTCAACAAAGAAGTCAGAACTTGGTTTTTCTTTTTCAAATGTTTTTAGTTTATTAATTTCTATTTGTTTTATTTTATGGATATGAGTACCTTTGCTTCATGTATGTAGGTGCATCACATGCAAGCCTGGAGCAGGTGGCATCAGAAGAGGGCCTCAGAACTCCCGGAACTGATGCTACAGACGGTTATGAGCCACCATATGGGTGCTGGGAACAGAACCAGGTTTTCTCAAAGAGTAGCCAGTGCTCTAACACTGGGCCATCTCTCCAGACCCAGAACTTGTTTCCTCAAGGTGGTTTGTACTCATATCAGCTCTGCGGGATTGCTGACACAAGAGACCTGCCATTGTCTCCCCTGTCCCTGTGCTGGCTACTGCAGGCATCAGCCCCCACTCTCTGCTGTAAACCTCCCCAAGAACCCCCATCTCCACTTCCCGGCTCTACTGGAAACAGGGGTAGGTATCTGCCTGAGACATGAGGGAGGCCATCTGGAGGCTCTTGGTGGGCTGGAGAGATGGCTCAGTGCTTAAGAGCACTGGCTTGTCTTCCAGAGGACCTGGGTTCAATTCCTAGCACCCACATGGTGGCTCACCATTGTCTATAATTGCAAACTTGAGAAGTTCCAACACCTTCACACAGACACACATGCAAATAAAAAGAAACACCAAAAAGAAGCACATTTTCTTTTTTTTTAAAAAGCTGAGTGGTGGTAGCACACACCTTTAATCCCAGCATTAGGGAGGCAGAGGCAGGCGGATCTCTGTGAGTTCAAGGCCAGCCTGGTCTACAGAGCGAGTTCCAGGACAGCTAGGGCTGTTACACAGAGAAACCCTGTCTCAAAAAACAAAACAAAAAAAGAAGGCTCTTGGTGACCTGGCCATGTTAATCTATAGGGCAGGCACTACCTTCACTTTCTCTACCCCAATCCAAGTCCAGGGTCCTGCCTGCCCTGTTCTTGGGATCTTCAGACCCTCCTATGGCTCAGCACCCCTCCATGGCGTCTACAGGTCTCTGCCTGACCTCCCCTTGTATATTCGCCTTCTGCCCTGGGCTTCTGGTCACCTGATTGCTTTAGATAGGCTGGGGTAGGCCACATGCTTCCCAGAAGAAAGAACACAGTCTCAAGCCAGGCACCCCTCCCACAAGACTCCCACCCAGCCTGAGTTCGGGAGGCTGTTTTCTTCCTCCCCACTGCCACCATTAGCCAGAAAGCACAGCGAGTGTCTGTGGCTTGGCTTGGCTTTGTGTGCTCCCTGCCAGCCCTTGAAGATACAGCCATGTCTGGTTCTTTTTCAGATCTGCCCTCCTCCCCGAGATAAAAACCACCATCTTCCCTTTGCCGGGGGAGGACTGTAGTAAGGGCCCATGTAGGGCCCCGTCCTAAGGGAGCAGAGGGCTAAGGACGTGAATAGGACTTTTGGTTTTTTGAGACAGTGTCTCGAACTCACTGTGTAGCTAAGGATGACCATGAACTGGCTCTCCTGTCCTCACGTCTCCAGCGCTGGGATTATAGGTGTGTGCCATCCCACCTGGTTTACGTGGTGCTGAGGACTGAACCTGGGGCTTCACGCTTACTAGGCAAGTATTCTGCCAACTGAGTGGCATCTCGAGTCTAGAAAGTGCTGGTAAGAGTTCAATGTCCTGGGCGCAGTGGCAATGCCTGTAATCCTAGCAGCAGAGAGGTGCAGGCACGAGGATCAGGATTTCAAGGCCATCCTCAGCTACAAAGGGAGTTGAAGCTAGCCCAGGATATAAATACTATCTAAAAAATGAAAAGGCCAAGGATGGGAATTTGGGATGGAGGTCTCCCTGTCTCCCTGCTCTGTTCTTCTTTTCTTTCTTTCTTTCTTTCTTTCTTTCTTTCTTTCTTTCTTTCTCTCTTTCTTTCTGTTTTTCGAGATAAGGTTTCTTCTGTAGCTTTGGAGACTGTCCTGGAACTAGCTCTTGTAGACCAGGCTAACCTCGAACTCACAGAGATCCACCTGCCTCTGCCTCCCCAGAGTGCTGGGATTAAAGGTGTGCGCCAACCACCGCCCAGCCCCTGCTCTGTTCTTGAGGAGAGTCCTTGGCCCCTCCCATCACAGCAAGGCAGAGGTACTCAGATGTGTTTGCCTAAGCCTGTTTCTAGCCCCACTGCTTCCAATGCAAGATGCCACAGAAAACAGGGTTTCCTTTTTCATGGCTTCAGTCAGGACTCTGAGGCTCAGGGCTGTGAGGTTCACTCTCGTGTTCATTTGGCCTGAAAGCTGTAGGGCAGCTCATGAACCTGACCTTGCCAACTGCAAAGCTTGCATTTTCCCCACCTTCCCATCTGCCCGGTAGGGACCGTGACCGGTCACCGCAATAATACACAGAGGCGGACATACACACACACATGCACACACAGACCCACTGATACCCTCATACCCACTCCCACCCAGTCCCACATATTCTACCCCCTCATACATGTGTACTATGCACACATAAACACATACATACACATACCCTCATACCCATTCACATCCAGTCACACAAATTCAAACATACACATACACATAAACACACACACACACACACACACACACACTAACCGGTGAGTGGCCTCCTAAGGACGCAGGACACAGGCTCCTCCTCGGGTCTGCTGGGTTCACCTCCTGGGTGCTGGGGTCCAGGTTCCAGCTGGGCCAGTCACTCCTTCAAGGACAACAGTGTGTGGTCCCAAAGCTGATCTCGCCTCCTCCCGGCAGCGAGGGCTCTCAATGACATCTCTGTTCCTGCCACATTCGAGGAGGTGGGAGGAGAGCAGTGAACACTGGTGGCCAAGGATGTGGATGTTTTCATGTGTGGGGGTCCCAGCAACTGCAGTTAACCACGTCGGGCCCAAGCCGGGGGACTGAGCACTGTGCATGCCTGTGGCCGGGGGATGTCGGGATACTCTAGGGAGACCAAGGTTGTTTTTCAGAGAGCGAGACTAATTCACAGCCACCGTTGTGAGCATGGTCCTTGTGCCTCACAGGCAAAGAAGGTCCCGTTCCATCCTCATCTTCACTCTGGAAAGGAGTGTGTGGCCACTATTGCCACTGCACATAGAGGTAGCCAGTGGCTCAGCGCAGACAGGAGCCCCACCTAACATCGCTACACTAGGTGGTAGGCGGGGGTCTGGAGCTGTACAACCCCATCTCTGGGAACCACAGTAGACTGCATAACCCCATCTCTGGGAAACCACCGTAGACTGCATAACCCCATCTCCGGGAAACCACCATAGACTGCTTCCCAGAGAACACACACACACAAGGGGCGGCCTGCATCAGTGTTGGGCTTTGACAGAAACCCTGAGAGGTTAAGGAAGGTTCCACCCACAGAGTGGAGAATTTGTCCTGGGTTTTGACCCTGCCTCCTACTGTGCGCCGCCTTTGGTCACACTGGGGTCCTCTACCTCAGTCTAGTTTTAGTCACACTCACAGACTCCACAAGGGACTATGGATGGCTCCCTCACATTAACAAACTGTCTTGTATGGGAGCAGGGCTGGGAAGTGTCGGAGGGTCAGGACCTTTTACTGCTTACTTACACATCCCTCTCTGTCTCTCCCAGGGTGTTATTGGGAAGAATGCTGCCCCCTCAACTCAACACCTCCCCTCTTTGTCTGCCGTGCTTCCAAGCTCCTCCCAACGGAAAAAGCCACAACTAAGCAACTGCGGCCAGAGTTACTGTAACCCACGAAAGCCGTTCCATGGGGCTGGGACATAGCCTGGTAGGAAATGTTCCTGCCTAAAGTGTATGAAGCAGCCTCTGGTTCAATCCCCAACCCTACATAAACCGTGTGTACACCTGGAAACTGGAAGCAAGAGGACCGGAAGTTAAAGATCGTCATTGGCTACAAATTGAGTTTGATTACGGCCTGGGCTACATGAGAACCCTGTCTCAAAAATTAAAAATAAATAAACAAATAAATAAATAATGAGATAGGGGTTGGCAAGCTGGCTCAGCAGGTAAAGGCACTTGCTGTCAACCCTGATGATCTGAGTTTAATCCTTGGGACCCACAGGATGGATGGAGAGAAACATGTACCATCATGCATACACACAAAATAAATAGTTAATTAAAAAGTTAAATGAAATTTTCAAAAGCCCTAACTTTCCAAAAAATTGGGTCTGATTCAAGCTACAGAAAACTGGCCTTCATGTCGGCACAGTGTAGTCTTCACCCACTGGTACTTTCCCTTCTGTCTTCCCCACATGACAACCCCGGCAGGTTTAAGAGCTCTGGTTTGTGTGAAACTTCTTTCTACCTCTGTCCAGCAGGCGGCGATAGCAGTGAGTTGTAGGTTAAATAAATTGCAGAATCCAAGATTCTAAGGATTTTCTGCCCTGGAAAACAGTCATTCTATGGTCTCTGACTGTTTTCTTCTCTGGGTTAAATAGCTTCCATTTCAACAATCCTTAAAGTGGGCTAGATGGAGCTGGTAATGTTTATAATGCGCTGGTACTGAAGGTATGTACCAGGCTGGAGGGACGGCTCAGTGGTTAGGAGCACTGACTGATCTTCCAGAGCACTGGTGTCCAATTCCCAGCACCCACGTGGCAGCTCACAACTGTCTGTAACTCCAGTTCCAGGAGATCTGACACCTTCACGCAAATGCACATTAAATAAATTAAAAAAAACGAAGAAGGTATTTACCCTTACACTAGGCTCAGAATGGAATTTTTTTGTTTTAATCTCAGGTGGGTACCTGGATTTTGTTATCACTACCTGGACCAACGGAGGAAAATTTCCTTCTGTTTCAACAGTCCCCTAACACCTCCTCAGCCCACAACTTCTGTGAGAACTCTAGGAGGCAGCTGCTAGCTGTGGAGGCCACTGCCATCTCCTCTACAAACGGGGAAACTGAGGACCGAGAGAGCCTCAGAGCGCACACAGAGGAGAAGCTCGTGACTGTCTTTCTGATGGGTGCAGAGCAGGGTAGAGCAACAGCAAAGAAAACTGCATAGCATAAAATAACCAGCTGGTGACCCTCAAGCGCACCCCAGGCTGCAGGCTCCCCCCACCCAGTTTCTCCTTTAGTGCCCGGCTGCCATGACAGTACTGTTCCCTGTTCATAAAGCACACGGGGTTCAGAGCTACTCCTAGCAGGATGTAGGCGAGATGAAAGCAGGATGCAGGCGAGATGGCTCAGCATGTAAGAGCCTAATGACCCAAGTTCAAATCCTGGGACCCACAGTGGAGAGAACCGACTCCCAGAAGTCATCCTCTCTGTCTGCCTGTCTGTCTGTCTGTCTGTCTGTCTGTTTCTCTCTCTCTTACATGCACACACAAATATCATATATATATATATATATATATAAGCATTGTCCCACCCCCATAGGACATATGTATTGGTGTGCAGGTGGAGGACAGAGCTTAACTTTGGATGTCACTCCTCAATGCCATCCACCTGTTTTATGAGGCAGGGTCAGTTGTTAGCTTGAAGTTCACAAATAGGCTAGAGTAGCTGGCAGCCAACGAACCCGAGAGATCTTCTTGTCTCTCTGCCTCTCCAGCTATGGGCTTATAATCAAGCCCCCAGCTTTTTATGTGGGTGCTGGGGGGTGGGTTCAAACTCAGGTCCTCATGCTTGTGTAGCAAACAGCTTACTGACTGAGCCGTCTCTCTAGGCCCCTCCCCAACTGTCTTTAGATTTATTTTATGTGTGTGAGAGTTTTGATTGTGTGTTGATGCTACCTGGTACCCACAGCGGTCAGAAGCGGGTAACAGATCTCCTGGGACTGGAGTTGTGGATGGTTGTGAGCCACCATGTGGATGCTGTAACCAAATCTGGGTCCTCTAAAAGAACAACCAGTGCTCTGAGCCACTGAGTCACCTCCCCAGGCTGTTTTGTTTGTTTTAAGAAACATGGCCTGCTGGGAATGGCAAAGTACTCTGCTAATTCCAGATACTCTAGAGGCTGAAGCGCGATTGCGACAAGTTTAGGTCCAGCCTGGTCTTTACTATGTAGCCCAGGCTGTCTTTTAACTCCACCCCCTGCCTCAGTTTCCCCAGTGCTGGGGTTTCTGACCTGTGCACTGTGCCTGACGTGATCTGGATTTGGCTCTCTGTTTCTCCTGCCTTTCCTGAGGACATGGCAGGCTCAAGTGCTTGCTGTGGATGGCTTAGGTTGAGTAAAGCTTGCTGGCCCAGTGCTTCTCAACCTATGGGTCACAACCCCTTTGAGGGTGAAGGTCTCTTTCACAGGGGTTGTGTATCAGAGATCCTGCACAGCAAATATTTACATTATGAGCCATAACAACAAAATTATAGTTATGAAGTAGCAACTAAAATATTTTTATGGTTGGGGGGTTCAGCACAACACGAGGAACTGTATTGAAGGGTCGCAGCATTAGGAAGGCTGAGAACCACTGCTTTAGAGCACCTGTGTGGAGGGAGGGTGTGCCAGCTCTTAATCTAGACAGTCCACTCTTTCTGGGAGCCCCTTGTCCTGATCTGTGGTCTCATGGGGGGGTCACAGTGTAAACCCCTGATAGCTGGAACCCTGGCCTGGGAGGGAGAAGTCCTGGATTCAAACCTTACCTTTGTTGCTCACTTGCTGTGTCTAGAGGGCAGCTTTCTCTCGCTGGGAATGGCCAGCCAGGACCCAGTGACCTTCTTCCTCTCAGCCATCTACCTTCAGACTTCAGCCGTCCTGAGTGGCTCAGGACATGGCCCCCTCACCCTCCTCAAGCTGGCTGGCCTCCCACATCCTCCATTCCAGAAAGAGCACACCCCCTGTTTCCTGCCCGAGTCAGGACCTGGCAGGTCTGGGCTGCAGAGAGGACAAGAGAGAGGCCAATCCCAGCCTCTGAAGCTGCCTGCGGTGAGCACTGGATGGCTGCCAGTCACAATAGGCCTCAAGATACAGAGGGGCGTTTGTCTGGGGACTCGCAGCCTCACGTAAACCTGTGCTCTGGCTTTGGCAAGCCACCTCCTTTTCTCCACACCCTCTTGGGCGGCAGTAGCAGCTTCTGCTTGGCTGTGAGGTGAGAGAGGAATGCTGGGCAGAACCCTTTGTAAGGCTGGGAGTCAGGCAAGGAAAGGGATGGGAAGAAAGGCTGGGCATCATTTGTGTAAAGCACAGCAATGAGGGTCACAGTGAGGGTAGAAAGAAGGCAGGAACAGAGGAAGGCAGGAAAAGCTCTGGACATGGCCAGGTTTGGTCAAGAGGGCCAGGGACTAGTTCTAGACTCCCTCACTGGCTAGATAAGGAACTATGGGCACAGAACCCTTCTCTTCCAGACTTGGTTCTCTCGGCTGTAAAATGGGACGATTGTCTTAACCTCAGGCTGAGAGGACCTCATCAAATGAAGTGATTTGTGAATATACCAGTAGGGTATAGGAAAGAAGATGTAGTGAACACCTAGAGGGGTACAGAAAAGATGACAAAGTTTGGACCCGGACAGATTTAGGTCTAAACGTTACCACTCAGCTGGTGGAGTGTCTGCCTGGCATACACAAAGCTGTGGATGTGGCTCCCCAGCCTAGAATAAATTGGGCATGGTGCACCTCTGCAATCCCAGCACACAGGAGGTGGAAGTATAAGGGGCAGGAGATCAAGACCATCCTTGGCTACATAGCAGGTCTGAGGTCAGCCTGCCTACATGGGACCCCATCGCGACAAAACCCAGTGCTAGTCCTTGTCTTCCCGCTGTGTTAAAACCCTTGACCAAGCCAACATAAGGAAGGGTTATTGTGGTTCACAGTTTGAGGGTACAGTCTATCAAGGTGGCAGAAGGGATGACCGGTCACACTGTGTCTAGAGTGAGGAAGGAGAGGGGGCGGCCGGGGGGTGGGTAGAGGGGAAGGCTGGATGGTGGGTGGTTGTTGGTACCCAGAAAGCATTTTCCACTGTTCTCCCAGGGCACCCGGTGATGCTGTTGGTTGCATTTAGGATGGGCTTTCCGCACTTTAATTATCCTAATCGAGGCTTGTTTCTTGAATGATTCCATATCCTGTAAAGATGACAATCTGTAGTACCCTTCACACCTCCACGGACTTATTTAGTAATGTGGGGGGGGGCACACGTTATTCCACTTAAAAAGTATCCCCCACTTTAGTTTTTCCTTTTGAGATAAAGTCTTGTTTTGTAAAGTTGGGCCTGAAATTCACAAGCCCCCGGCCCCAGCCTCCGAAGTGCTGGGATATCAGGTGTGAGCCACCATGCTTGCTGTTCCCCATCCCTGATTTTAAAATCTCATTGAAGGGCCTCAAAATATCGTGGGCCTCCCCACTGTGCCAGGTGGCCCCCACACAGGTTCAGGATTCTCTAGGTGCCAGTCTGTCTGTCCACCTTCTGCTGGACCCCATGTCCTCCGAGCTTCCTCACTCTGGGCAGAGCTGAGCTTGGGGCCCTGGTTGGTGACACTGTCCTCCTTCTGTATGGTACATATTCTGTTTGTTCCCGAGGCTGCAGACATCCTAGAGGCTGATGGGGTACCTGTAATCTCAGATATGGAGGGGGGACATCCAGGTGCGCCCAGGGTCTAGGTGTATATTAGGCCATCAAGAACTGGGGCGACGGGGTGAGCACTCAGCATTAGCTGCTCCTTTCAGCTTCTTGGTGCCGACCTCCGTGCGCGAGGCCTCCCATTCAAGTCCGTCTGAAGCCCCGTCACACCCCTTTCCACTCTTCCACCCCCAAAAAACTTAGGCTCAGAAAGGCTGAGTGACTCATCCTGTTCACAGGTATCAGAGCAGGACATAGACCCTGCCTTCTGCTTCCCAACGCCCCCACCGGTTCCCTCAGCGTACTGGAGGCAATGTGGAAGACTGTCGGAGTTGTGCAGAGCTCTGGACAAGCGTTCTGGGCCCAGGAGAGGTTGGGTTGATGTCCTGGTTGTGCCAGGGTGTTGAGCAGGGGAAGTACCTGTCACTGCATGTTTCTGGGAACTGTGTGTCCCTGGCTGGCCCCAAGTGTGGGGGAACCTTGGCCAAGAGGGGCTGTTGCTAAACAGACTCACGGGGACTTCATTTCCTTACCAAGAAAGCCAGAGCCACATCTGTTCACCGCAAACCATAGAGCTGCAGAGCTGGGGACGGGACTCTGTCCATTCAGGGACCTTTGAGTGCTTATGAGGGAGACACTCAGTCACCAGAGGATGAAGGGGCGGGAGGTAGGAGGCCCTGGGCCCGAGGTTTCCCTTAGGGGCTTACATCCTCTTCCAGATGATACCCAGCTCTTCTGCTGACCGAGCAAGCGCTGTTTTGTCCGGCAGAGAGAGGAAGAGCCACTGGGCGGGGCTCGCCTGTGGGAATGGTGACTGGGGTCCGGAGGACTGAACACTCAGGAGGGGGAAGGGGACTGTCTGGGCTGGAATCCTGGACTGTACGAAAGGAGAGGGTAGCACCAGGATTTGTCAGTTTCTGCTTCCTGACTGGATGCAATGTGACCAGCCTCCTCAAAGTCCTCCTCCGTGACTTCTGTGACTTCCACATCGCGATGACCCGCAACCTTCAACTGTGAGCCACAATAGACTATTTCTCCTAAAGCTGCTTTTGTGTTTTTATTTTTTATTTTCATTTATTTGTTTGTTTTTCGAGACAGGGTTTCCTCTGTAGCTTTGGAGCCTGTCCTGGAACCAGCTCTTGTAGACCAGGCTGGCCTTGAATTCACAGAGACCTGCCTGCCTCTGCCTCAGTAGTGCTGGGATTAAAGGTGTGCGCCACCACTACCCAGCTTGTTTTTATTTTTAATCAGGGTGTTTTATCACAGCAACAGGGCAGTAGCTGAGACATTGTGGGCTTGTTGTCTGAGGAAAGTGACTTTTTTGGGGGGGGGGGTAAAAAAAACCTCTAGCCATCAGAAACTACAATGAACAGACTCCCCTCCTTCCCCAACCTGTTGGAAGGTCTCCACACTCCCAGCTTGCTTTCCAATCAAGACAAATGAGAGCTGTGGGTGTTGCTCAGTCAAGCACTTGCCTCAAAAACATGAGAACCCAGGAGAAAGGCCGGGCGTGGCAGAGCATGTATGTCATTTTGGAGATGGGGAGTTGGGTAGTAGAGATAGGTGGAGCCCTGGAAACACCTAGGCCAGCTAGGATTTGCTGTTTGCCTATGTGGTGAAGTTTCAGGCCAATTAGAGACCGTGCCTCAGACAGATGGTGGAAGGAATCTGAGGACTAACACCCAAGGCCGGTTGTTCTGACCTCCATATGCATGTACCATGTGCACCCCATCCTCACACACACACACACAAAAACAGCTTGGACTCTAAGGTAAAGGAAGAAGGGAGGCCAAGCTATCCAGGTTTAAATATGTACAAGACTAAGAAAAAAGAGAATAATTTAATTGAATGTCCTCCTTCCTTCCTGCTGCCAACTCGGAGTCACATAATTGAATTTCTCCAGGTATCCTCTTCTCCCTGGCCCCAGGCCCAGCTTCTGAGCAAACACAGCAGCTGGAGAGGGAGGACCAAATTCTGAGTTGCCCAACCCACCTGGAAGGACACAGACAAGTCCCATGGCCGTGTGACCACGAGGAGATTCAGCTGGACTGAGAATCACAGTCCCAAGGGCACGTCGGGCCCCGCCCCTTTCCTGCCCCTCCACCCACCCATCACCACCCACGCCACAGATGGAGTCTTTTAGGACACTTGGTTTTCCCAGCAGGGTGTTGCCCAGTTCCTGATTATCCTGTGTTCTGTCCTCCATAGCCTGGTGTGTGGTGAGAAGGACAGCTTTGGAATTGGTCCTGGGTTCGAATTCTGGTCTAGCTATGTCTCCTGGGCTATAACCTCCTTAAACCCCTCCATTACCATCGGTTGGCTTGTGCCTTCTCTTCAGCGATAACTCTTAATAACTAGGGGCAATGACTTAGCCTTAGCTGGACACCAGGCCTGGCAGTCTTACCTCTTAAGTCACCTAGCCAGGTGTACTGACCCTAGTGGCTCAGTCACAGGGATGAAGAAGTCCTAGACTCTCACTCTAGTTAGGAGCCAGTCTCCCCAGAGACTGGTCTTCACCCCTCCCGAGTCCCCTCTTGCAGCAGTTGGCATACGGGCATGCCAGCTCTGTCTGCCCTGTTGTCCTTATTCTCAGAGAACAAACCTGCCTCAGTCATCACTACCTTACAGCACCCAGCCTGGAGCTGCCTTGTGGAAGGTCCTGGAAAGAGCAAAGGAGGAGAAGCCTGCAGGTGTGCAGGCTGCCTAAAGAGCTGAGCCTTGTGGACGCACACAGCGGGACCTGCAGGGGGCAAAGGTGAGTGTCCGAGGTCAGGCGAGAGCCAGCGCTGCCTCTGTCACCTTGATGCAGACGAGGAACCTCACAACTTCAGACCCTGAGCTTTTTCCTGGACTCAAACAAGGGCAATTACACTGGCTGTAGTAGGACGGATCTTCAATTCCAGCACTTGGGAGGCAGAAACAGGAGGATCTCTGTGAGTTCCAGGCCTGCCTGGCCTATAAAGCAAGTTCCAGGACAGTCAGGACTGTTACACCGAGAAACCCTGTCTCAAAAAACCAACAGCAAAACATAAAACAGGAACTGGACCTGGGTGTCGTGGCACGCGAGCCTTGGGCAAGGGACTTGGAGATTCAAACACATAAAGACACATAGATGGGGACACGGGTCATCCTTGATACAAGAATGCCCACTTTATTGTGTTCAGGGGCAGCTTATTTAGGGCTCTGGCCACGCCCCAGCTCTCGGGATCTTTCAGCTGCAGACTCATCAGAACCCACTCCTCTGCTATCAGGGTCTGGTGCTCAGAGCAGCTGCAGCCTGCTCAGAGCAGAGGAAAACAAGTTGTTTACAGGAAATTCAGGGTCTGGTGGTCGGCAGTCCCCAACAGGGTGTGGTGATACATGATCTTAATCCTAGCACTTGTGGATTGGAGACAGGAGGATCAGAAGTTCAAAGCCAGCCTCAGCTATATAGTGAGTTTGAGGTCTTGCCTCAAACCTGGAAAGATGGTCCAGTCAATACAGACACTTACCTACAATCCTGACAACCTGAGTCCAACCCCCAGAACCCACCAGATGGAAGGAGAGAATCAACTCCCCACATGTGTGCCATGGCATATGGACCCCTCCAAAATAAATAAATGTAATAAAACATTACGAACAACAACATCAAAAGGGGACTCCGTGGGTAGTCCCAATTCAGCAGTCACACAGACGGCACCAGTTCAACTAAGTGGGTCACACACACCAAAACCAAAAGTAAGGAATCTGGGAAAGGGACAGACAGGGAGGAGGGCAGGTTGAAAGGGGTGGGAGAGAGATGAGACAGAGAAAGATAAGAAGGGATGGGAAAGAGATGGGGGGCAAGAAAGACCAGCCAGAATGTATTAAATATAAGTATGAGATTGTCAAGCAACTAACTTATCCAACAAAGGAAACCTGCATTCTGCACTGGGAAGCTAACCAGTGAAGTGTTTGCTTGACTTCACACCCTAGAACCCATGTAAAGACCATGCATGTGCAGTGGTGGTGCATACCTTTATTGCCAGCTCTCAGGAGGTAGAGGCAGGTGGGTTTCTATGAGTTTAAAGACAGCCTGGTCTACAGAGCGAGTTCCAGGACAGCCAGGGCTACACAGAGAAACCCTGTCTCAAAAAATAAAACAAACCAACAAAAGAGCCATGTATGACGCTGGCCTTAGTCCCAGTGCTGGGGAAGTGGAGACAGGAGACGCTCTGGGCCTCACCTGGTCAGCCAGCCTAGCCTAATTGGTGCGTTCCAGGCAATGAAGGATGTATGGTGGTGTGTGCGTGTTATCCCAGCACTCAGGTGTTGTGGAGTATTTGTTTACCTAGGCAAGGATGTGCTACATTTGTTTGTTTCAGAATACTGATTTAACTGTGTAAAGGTGTGCTACATTTGTTTATGTTTCAGAATACTGATTTAACTGTGTAAAGGTGTGCTACATTTGTTTATGTTTCAGAATACTGATTTAACTGTGTAAAGGTGTGCTACATTTGTTTATGTTTCAGAATACTGATTTAACTGTGTAAAGGTGTGCTACATTTGTTTATGTTTCAGAATACTGATTTAACTGTGTAAAGGTGTGCTACTTTCGCCCATGCTGCATTTGTTTAATGCTGTAAAGACGTGTTGCTTTGCCTCCCTAAGGTACCTGATTGGTCTAATAAGAAGCCAAACGGCCCCTACCGAGGCAATAGAGGGCTAGGCAGGGCTGTCGGGTGGAGAGAATAAGGAGGAAGAGGAATCTAGGCTTGAAAAGTAATAAGGGGAGCATGAGGGAGAAAAAGAGGAAGATTTGCGGGGTCAGCCAGGCAGTTACCAGACAGACAGACACAGAGTAGGACATACAGAATGAAAGAAAGAAAAGCCCGAGACAGAACATAGATGAAGAGAAACATGTTATAAGAACTACTGGGATGGGACTGGTGAGATGGCTCAGCGGTTAAGAGCACTGGCTTCCTTTCCAGATGGACCGGGTTCAAACATTCCCAGTACCCACACGGCAGGTCACAACTGTCTATAACTCAGTTCCAGGGAATCAGACACAGTCACACCAATGTGCACAAAATTAAATAAATTGTTTTTTACAAAAGAGCTAGTGGGACAAGTATAAAAGGCCGAGCATTCATAACTTCTAAGTCTCTATGTTATGATTTGAGAGCTGGTTGATGGCCAAAAGAAAGCCTACCATATTCAGGAGGCAGAGACAGGAGGATTACAAAGTCAAGGTCATTCTTGGCTAAGTAGCCAGTCTGGGCTAAGTGAGACACTATCTAAAAAAAAAAAAAAAAAAAAAAAAAAAAAAAAAAAAACACAGGAAAGGAAACAAAAACAAAGACAGGCAAGTGCTTTGGTGACCCTGGTGAGGTAGCAGCCAGGCTCAGTATTGGCAAAGAACAGCTTTGGCGTCCCTGGATGGAATGCAGCCATAGCATGCCCTGGGCTTAACAGTTCCTGCAGCCTGTCATTACCGCTTGATGGGTTAGGCTGCTAGGCTCCCAGGTTGGTACCCTCTCAGTGATCCTGGAGCACCCTGACACTCCAATCTTTAAAAGAGCCCCTGATTGCAAGAAGACCTCAAGTTCAAGGTCACCATGGGCTGTGTTGTGAGACTCTGTCTCAAAACTAAAGATCTGTGTGATGCACGATTAATAAAAACTCAGAGAGAGAAATTGGAGTTCAACAGGAAGATCAGAAAAGCAGAAGAACCAGCCACTGACTCCGTCTGAAATGACAACCCTGCCTCCGGGAATCCCAGAACAAGACTGTGTCTGAAAGCTGTTTCCTCCCATTTTATAATCCTCTCTAGTGCTGGGATTAAAGGTATGCACCACCCAGTTTCTATGACAACTAGTGTGGCTACTGGGATTAAAGGTGCATGCCATTGTGGCTACTGGGATTAAAGGTGTATGTCATTGCTGGCTGGTCTGTAAGACTGACCAGTGTGGCCGTTTTGCTTTCCCGACCCCCAGGCAAGCTTTATTTATTAAAGTACAAGTGCAGTGCTACTACATCTGTGTGCAGCTCAGTTGGCAGCGTGCCTGCCTAGCCCCACTCAGTTCAGGCATGGTGGCACACACCTGTAACCAGCACCCTGGAGGCAGAGACAGGAGGACCCTGTCTCAAACCGAATTAAACACCCTCCTCCCTAATGTGCGAAAGCCACCCCTGCCCTGGCTCTCCACACTGCAGCATCATCATTGGCGTTTGTTTCTTTTCGTGGTTAACTATTTCCTCCCTAATAGTCTCTGTGGGCTCCACCTTCCGAGGCTTTATTGATTTGCCTCGGAATGCTTTTATAGTGAGCTCATGTTTAGAGGCCAGTTTGGCTGGCTTTAGGGCTCGGGATAGACCCAGCCCTTTTCTTTCTCTTCTGAGGACGTGGCCACCTCCATCCACTCCCTTTATCAGAATAGCCAGCTGCTGCTCTCCACTTTATTCTTAGCCTTTCGCTTTTTAAAAATAATGTGTGTGTGTATTTCATCTGCACACATGTCTATGTACCACCTGCATGGCTGGTGCCCGTGGAGGTCAGAAGAGGATACTGGATCCCCTGGAACTGGAGTTATAGCAGTTGTGAGTTGTCCTGTGGGCGCTGGGAACTAAACCCCAGGTCCTCTGGAAGAGTAGCCAATGCTCTTGGCCACTGAGCCATCTCTCCAGCTTGTCTGTCACGTTTTCAATCTCAGCTTCACAGTGATGTCCGTGTTGAGGACTTCCCTTATTTCACTGTTGATGCTCTGTGTCCTTTTAGTCCGTGCTCATATGCTCTCCCATCATTTTGGAATATTAAACCACCATTATTTTCTTAGTGATTTCCTTGTTAATGTCTTCTTTGGGTTTCTTTCTTTTTTCTTTTTTCCCTTCTTTTTTAGACAGGTTGTAACCTAGCCAAGGCTGGCCTTGACCTTGGACTTCTGATTTTCCTGACTCCACCTCCCAATATTGGGAGGGCAGATGGGCACCACCACGCCCACACCTTCCCTCCCCTGTGTGAGGACATGCTGCCCATCTTCTCAGGGACTTGGCTTTCACAGAGGCCATACTTCTCAGCTGCTGTTGAGATCTGGGTAGAATGTTCCTGCTCTAGATACTGTCCTGTCTCACGAGCAGACACCATGGCCAAGGCAACTTTTAGCATTTCATTGGGGGCTTGCTTACAGTTTCAGAGGGTGAGTCCATGACCATCCTGGTTGGGGAACATGGCGGCATGCTGGCCGGCATGGTGTTGGAGCAGTAGCTACAGGCAGCAGCAGGGAGATAGATAGATAGATAGATAGATAGATAGATAGATAGATAGATAGATAGATAGAGACAGACAGACAGACAGACAGACAGACAGACAGACAGACAAACAGAGATTGGGCCTTATAGTGATATTTTATTTGTGTTTTAATAAATAAAGCTTGCCTGAAGATCAGAAAAGCAAAGCAGCCAACCACTAGAGAGACCAAATCTTCAGACCGAAAGGGCAAGACCCTGTCTCTACGAATCCTCAAACTGAAGTTAGAGGCTGCACTCGACTCCTGCCTTATATTCCTCTCTAGTGCTGGGATTAAAAGTGTGTGCCACCACTGCCTGGCCTGAGTGTCTGAGGCTTTAGAGGAACCGAGGAAGCAAATGCTGGCCCACTGGGTGCTCAGATCATCACTGCTGATGTCTCCTGAACACCGGACACTGAGGCTGGCGGTAGGAAAGAACACACAGGAATCTGCGAAAGAGAACTGATGTGTGACTTCCAGAAAGTTTGGGAGGACTGAATGGACTGGCCTCCTCCTAAAGAAGCTCTGGGTGAAAACGGTTCACCATGCTCAGTGGTGGGAGGAACTTTAAAATCCTGAGGCAGTGTGCCCTGAAAGTTGTCACAGCAAACCCCAACACCAGGTCCTCCAAAGGGGACACGGATATCAGTAAGTGATTACTGTGGATATCAGAGGCCAAAGGTTTGAGCCAGAGGTGGATGCAAGGACACAGCGTGGGGTGTGGTCCCTGCTGGCTTCCCTCTCCTCAGTTCTGCCACATGACCAGATGGGTTTCTAGGGCCTCCACCTTTCCCCAAGGAACTGTGATCATGTGTATGCCACTCACTCTGCTCCCACGGGGACCCTGGCTTAGGGCCCCATCAGCTCCAGCCTGCCTGATCCTGATAGGAGGCCCCAGTCCTGCTGTAGAATAAACCTTCTGTTTCAGAAACACACACACTCTCTTTTCCATCCCCAGACCAAGCTGTGGCCAAGTTACCCGAGAACTTCAGACCACATGAGAACATCTGGCCCTGTTGCTCTGCAGCCAGCCTCTGTCCTTGCCTGTGCTGCAGTGGGTGGGGGAGCATGGAGCCCCACTACAGTCAATTGACTCAGCTCTGTCTCTTCCCTGACTTCCTGCCTCCTTCGGCCTACCTAGTGCCAGTGTGGATCAGGAATTCATCTCAGGACAAGGCACAAAGAGTCTATCCTACCGGATCTTAAAGTGAAGACAGAGTCCAGATGCTGAGGCACCACGGGGCAGTATTCAGGAAGATGGGAATAAGGAAGCTGCTGGAGGCAGAGAGGGAGAAGGGGAAGCCAGCTAGGAAACCTCACATGCCATTTCTGCCAGCTGGATGCAGGAGCCCTAAGTGTGCAGCAAAAACAGGTTTTTGTTTTTCTGTTTTAGAGACAAGACATTACTGATCCCAGGATGGCCTTGAACTTGCAATGTAGCAAAAGATGACCTTGAACTCTTGATTCTCCTGCCTTCCTTCCTCAGTTCTAACACCTGCCCCCCAGCCCCAGGGCAGTGTGGCAGGGAGGTCATCAAAATCTACTTTTGTTCTCTCAGCTCTTGGGGCAGCAGTTACTTCATGTCCTGGCCTCCCTTGAACATGCTTCTGTGCAGCTCTTGTCTGAGAAGAGCCACTGGTGCAGGGGAGAGGGTCCGGTGAGAGGGGTGACCTAAGCTGGAGGGGGTGGGACCGGAGAGTGAAGAGTTCACTGTTCTGCCTGAACCTTCAAGTCAAAGGCAAGAGTGCAGGTTCGACAGCACCGGTGTGTCGCCTGCAGGGCTGCGGGGTGGTAATAGTGAGCGGGGGTGGGGGGTGGGGGGGGGTGGGGGGGTGGGGGGTGGTGCAAGGTTGGGGCGGGGGGGGGGAGTGACAGCAAGTGAGGGGGGCAACATCCTTGCTTCCTCCCTCCCTGTTCACTTAGATACCACAGTGAGACATACGTGGGATTTTGTTTATTTATTTTTGAGACCGGGTTTCTCTGTGTAGTCCTGGCTGTCCTGGAACTCTCTCTGTAGACCAGACTGGCCTTGAACTCACAGAGATTTGCCTGCCTCTGCCTCCTGAGTGCTGGGATTAAAGGGGTGAGCCATTATGCACAGCAAAACTTACCATTTTATTTGTCATTTTGTGTCCGTGTGCTCACACGGTGGTGCATGTATGCAAGTCAGAGGACAATTTTCAGGAGCTAGTTCTCTTCTTCCACCACGTGGATCCCGGGGTCAAAGTCAGGAGGTCAGGCTGCGGGTGTTTTCCCCTGCTGAGCTATCTCATTGGCCTTACCTGGCTACTTTCCTTCCTTCCTTCCTTCCTTCTTTCCTTCCTTCCTTCCTTCCTTCCTTCCTTCCTTCCTTCTTTCTTTCTTCTCTCTCTTTCTCTCCCCCTCCCTCCTCCCCCCTCTCTTTCTTTCTTTTATCTTCAAGATTATTTCGCCATCTAGCCGAGGCTGGCCTTGAACTTGTGGTAAGCCTTCTCCCTCAACCTCCTAGTACTAAAAGGACACATATGGACTATCACAGCTGTCAAGATCCAAGTAAAAGATTCCAACCAACTAGGAAAGTACTATGAGAGGCATTGATATTGTGGAATAATCTTTTTGCACATTGTGAAGATGTGTCTTTGCCAAAGTGCCTTTTGATTGGTTTTAAAAAGAGCTGAATGACCAACAGCTAGGCAGGGAGAGGGATGGAGGGTGGCAGGCAGAGAGAATAAAGAGGAGAAATCTAGGAAAAGAAGGATCAGCAGGAACTAGAGAGAAAGAGAGGAGCACGCCTGAGGCCAGAAGCCAGGCAGCTGTCAGTGAGCCAGACACTAGAAGCAGTGAAAGTAAGATATACCGAAGGAAAGAGGGGTAAACAGCCCTGAAGCAAAACATAGATGAAGAGAAACAGGTTAAGTTATAAGAACTAGCAAGGGGGGCTGGAGAGATGGCTCAGAGGTTAAGAGCACTGGCTGCTCTTCCTAAAGGTCCTGAGTTCAATTCCCAGCAACCACATGGTGGCTCACAACCATCTGTAATGGGATCTGGTGCCTTCTTCTGTCCTACAGGCACACATGCAGACAGAATATTGCATACATAGTAAATAAATATTTTTAAAAAAAGAACTAGCAAGAAATGAGCCTAAGGTAAGACTGAATGTTTATAATTAAAAATAAGTCTCCATGCTATTTTTGTGTGAGCTGGTGACTCAAAGAAAAATCTGTCTACATATGGCGTCCAACATATGGGGGCTCAAATACCCAAACATAGGGCCTGAGAAAGCTAAGAAAAGTTCTGGACAAGGAGCCAGATGTGACTTCCTAGACATAGGGTTTCTTGGGTGGGGTGGTGCTCTGTGTCCAGAGGTGCAGCTTCCAGCCATTGCCTGCAGGCTGGAGCCAGCCACCAGCACCATGTGCTAAGCTGAGCCCCAGGGCAGCTGACCTGGCAGTTTAAGATTTTTCTCCTGTAGTCAGAGAACACTGCAGATGCTCAGTAAACACAGGTCCAAATGGGAAAAAAAACTCTCAGATTTCAGTGTGTTTAAAAATGTGCATAGGCTTAAGAAAGAAAACCAAAAGGGGTATAGACAGTCAGAGAAAAAGATAATTTAAAAATAATAAAGAAAGAATAAAGTAACATAAAAAGAACAAGCCATGTAAAGATGGAAAATACACAGAGTCTGGATCCTGTATGGCACTGTGCTAACTTTGAATACTTTTCTTGCTGCTGAATAAACAACAGCTGTGGAGAGACATGGGGTCGTAAGAGGAACTGCTGAACTATACCAGCCTAGATATGTAGGGATGCCTTAACTTTAAAACGGAAGTCAGAAAATGTATTTCATTAGGGAAGAGGTTACGCTTTTGTTTTCACAGGAAATGAAAGGCTGTGGAATCCTTCAAGGTTAATAGGGATCAGATTTGATAGGGGGAGACCCCCTGAAAATCTTGACTACAGGCATAAAGAGATAAACCTAGAAAAACTATTAGACAGGTGACATATAGTGTACCTGCTCAAACAACACACACACACACACAGAGATCATCTTTGGCTGGCCTGTGTTCAACTCAGAGTCCATACTTGTGTTAATGCAGGTATGTATGTTACCGTTGAAATCCTGTGTGTTTTCAGAGCAAGGGGACCAGACACCAATAAAAATGGGTGGCCAGATGATCCAGCCTCCCACATGCCTCTGCTGCAGTGTCCTGCGAGTTCTGCATCCAGAACAGCTTCAAAGTTCCTAGCTGGGATGGTCCAGCCCCAGACTAGTCCAGCCCGGACTGCAGATAGCCTGTGCTTTCCTATTGCACAGAGACTGGACAGCAAACGTTATGACTGGTTCTCCCAGGACTTGATCATTATCTCAATTTCTCAGGTTCCCTTTGCCCACAGACAGCAGGACGCAGTCTAGAGAACACAATGCCCACCTTCCCAAGAGATGAAATGGGTTATTTTCGGTCACTTAGTGGGTAATGGATGTTTGTCACCATTTAAGGGGGACATAGGCATATAGGATAAAAAGGCAACTCTTAACCTCAAGTAATTTTACATTGGTATGGATTTTGGCATACTGATACAGATTTAAAGTTATTTTTGTTATAGAGCATACATGTTTCTACTCTTATTTGGGGTATTGTGCTTATGCAGAGCATTAAAAAATGCAATGCATAATTAAGAAATACAGGTTAGTAGTTAGTCATCTATAATAATCAAACTTGTAGTCACATTAGGTATGCTTTCAAGGTTAAACAGATGTAGTTAGATAGAAGGACTTCAAAAATCAAAGACCTACAGAATTATGGCATTTAATATGTTTAATAACCTAAGTCTTTTTTCATGACAATGAGACATGTCTGCCCCTGTCATTACCAATTTATTTCATAAAAGGATAATGGGCACTGAAGAACCTCCATATGGACTTTCCTTTCATTGTAAGATTAGACATTTGGGCAAGAAGCTGTCCTTGCCTTGACTGCAGGCAGTAAATTAGGTACAAAACTTTGGATTCAGCAAGATAGGATAGATAACGGAGCATTTTCTCTGAATTTGCCAAGTACAAATGGACTGGACATTGTGAATGCAATTCTTATCTAATAATTGTTATTATTGTATACAGTTTTACTGTGTTAGAGTTAAAACCTTTCTTTTTTTTCAATTTAGACAAAAGGGGAAATGTGGAATAATCTTTTTGTAAATTGTGAAGATGTGTCTTTGCCAAGGCTTCTGATTGGTTTAATAAAGAGCTGAATGGCCAATAGCTAGGCAGGAAGAAGCTAGGCAGGAGAGCAGAGAGAGGAGAGGAGACACCAGAGGAGATGGAGAGGAAGCAGGAACTGCAGGAGGCAAGGTAAAAGCCACGAACCATGTGGCAGCGTGTAGATTAATGGAAATGGGTTCAGTTATAAGAACTAATGGGACAAGCCTAAGCTACACGCTGAGCTTTCATAATTAATGTCTCCATGTAGTTTTTTGTGAGCTGGTGGCCCAAAGAAAAATCTGTGTACACACTGAACTTATGTTTTTGGGGGGCAGTGTCTTCCGGCTCCTGTGGGTACCCGAGGCCCCCCCCCATATCAATTCTCCACTTCAGATCTTTGCTTCTTACAACAGTTTCAGTCAGCTCAGAGCGATGGAAGCCCAACAATGACGGTGAAGGAATTAGGCAACCACGGCCACCACAGAGACCAAGCGATCCTATCTTCAAGTCCGGCTCACCAGGGCCTGCTCACCACACACACCAGGAGGTGCGCGGCTCTGCCCCATGCAGCTACCCTTCGGAACTTTACTAGATACTCGGCACCCTCCGGGAGCTGGTGAGACAGTGGTGAACCAGCCTGACAGAAATTAATAGCTTACGTAAAACCATGACTTAATTTGTCAAAGATGTTCCACTTAGGTACAAGAAAACAGAATTGCACAGAAAAGAAAGGGCTACGGCGCCAGGCGGGGAAGACAGGGGGACTCTGACTGGGACCACTCAGGCTTCTCTGCTCCTTTTGCAACTCCTCAAATCCCTCAACCTCTCTTGCAAGAAGAATATTCCTCCCACACCCCAGGGCTTCCTTAGTTCCCAGTTCAGCCTTTTTAGAGGCAGGAACCACAGGTATCTCTTTCCACCTTAAAGAACCCAGAACTGGAACCTCCCCCTATCAAGGAGCGGCTTGTTCAACGTCTTGCTTATTGACTTTGCTAGAAGCCTGGGCCCCTATGGTCTCCTTGGATTGCAGAGCTCCTGGGGCCTCGGAGGGGGCGCGCTCTCCTCGATACCTACCCAGTTCATAGACTAGGCGAACTCAACGCTCCTCCTACCTCTCCAAGACTTTTCCCCAGGAGTCGTGGTCACTCCCGGTGGCTTCGCGGGAGGGGACAAGGAAACCACCAGCTTTCCGCATGCCTGAGATGTTACCCCAAATGCAGCTTGCTTCGGGGTGCTTCTCGGCCTGCTCCCGGGACACCTCAGTGCACTAGGGTCTGCAGGTACTGGAGATTTTGCTGATCTTTCGGCTACTCGTTCCCGTCAAGGTGCACCAGGCTGGGAACCCCCGCCCCGGGCGACCCCGAGAGCTATCTCCTGCAGGCCTGAGCCCTTGCACGCTGTCCTCCCGCACCCCAGCGTTCCGCGCCCCGCACTCCTACCTGCTTGGCACGCCCGCTCCACCTCCTGCCGGCCGGCTTCTAGTGCTCGGTGGCCGCCGGCCGCCGTGGCCTCCGGGTCCCGTCCCGTCCAGCCCCGCCCAGCAGGTGACCCCCGCCCGCTCTGCGCTCCGGCGCCGCCCCGCGGTGTCCACGTGCCGCCCTCTCGACCAGCCACTGGAGGGGACTTTAGGTCTGGCACCCCCGCAGTCACTTCTTCCAGGTAGGACTCCCGAGAAGGCAAAAGAGGAGGAAGGGACTCCCCCGCCCCCGAGCAGATCGAGACCCGCCCCTGGGAGTCGGATGAGGCGAGTTGATGGAGTGGGGATGTAGGCCGACTGCGGGACGCACGGACCAGAGAACTCACAGTTGTCAAGTGACAGAAATTTCTCCTGCGTGTGTTTAGAGTCTAGTCTTTCAACCCAGGAGTGAGATACTGTCTCAGAAAAGAAGATGGCTCAGTGGGTAGAGTGCCATCTAGCAGACATGAGGACCCTGAGTTGAAATTCCCAGTATCCAGTCTAAAAGTCAGCTTGAGGGGCAGAAAGGGTGGGCTTCATAGGAGCTCGGTTCTGAGCACCCACATCAGGCAGTTCACAACTGCTTGTAACTCCAGTATCTGCAGGCACCTGCCCTCAAGCGCACACACCCACTCTTCGCGTGCTCGCAAACACCCCCCCCCACACAATTTAAAATAAAATATGTATTCAAATAAAATAAAGCTGACTGCCTCTTGATAATGTGAGGCCTGGGGAAGCAAAAACAAGAGGTTCCCGAGGCTTGCTGACCATCCACTCTAGACGAACTGGTGAGCCCCAGGTTCAGTGAGAGATTCTGTCTCAAAAACTGAGGTGAAAGGCAACTAATGGCTGCCGGTGGAGGAGTGGGGTAGGCACTGGGAAGTTACCCATGCTCGGGTAAATAACCCATGACCCAAGCAGCCATATGGAATGTGCTTGTTTATAAAAGCGGAAGGCAAGGAAGGGAGAGCGTGGGAGAGGGAAGGGGATGAGAAGGGGTAAGGAGGAGGCATGGCCAAAGTATGAAATCATGAAACAATAAAAAACAAAATGGGAAAAGATAAGGGAGACACCTGAAGTCCATGTGTGCACACGCATGCACATTCACTCCCACACATGAACATACATGCACACACAAACTTAAAAAAAAAGAATGTCTCCCCCAACAAAAATAAGGAACAGCAAATCTCCACCTTCAATCAGACTGTCTCATTCCTCACGGTCTGCTGGGAGCCCTGAACTTTATTCCGGGCACATAGTGGGCTCTCAAGCAGATTTAAAAGAAGGGTTCCTTGAGTAAACAGGGAAATTGAGGGGGGGGGGTAAGCCTCAAGTCACCCAGCAGGTAAGTGACAGGCCAGGAGTAGTTTTTGGTCATATACAGGGGGTGACTGGATCTGGACGAAGTGCCTTGGAGATGCTCACACCCCAGCTAACGTCCTTCCTGGGTGCCCAGCCTGGTGTTTGGATCTATGCTGATCAAGATGGACAATACCATAATTCACTGCTTCCCTGAAGACACCAGCCAGTCTGCTCCAGAAGGCTTTGCAAGGGGAGGGCAGGCATAAATGGAGGAGGATATAGAGGACACGCCTGGCTCTGAGTTCCAGTCCCAAGGAATTAGAATAGGATGCTTCCCGAAGCTCTCCTGGTACTGGGCATGGGACAAGTGCTCAGCAGTGAGATGGTCTTGGGTTCAGATTCTGATCCATGGCTCACGAATTCCAAGACAGGAGCAGCTATCGTGTCCTCAGCTCAGAGCTACCATGACGAGGACTAGAAACGAGATGCTTCAAGGGACGGGCTGGGGACCATCATATTTATTCATAGGAGCCAGGGAGAAGGCCACACACACAAAGGGGCCTCAGCGCGTCTGCGGCAGGCAGTCCCCTCCACGAGATCAGTTTGTCAGTCCTCCTGTCTTCCATCCCATCTAGCCTTTTCTCCCCTCATCCTAGCCGCCAAGTCACGCTACGCCAGAACAAGTTCTCCCATTCCGATATGAAGGCATGTGGGGGTGGGCCCTCTCTCTCACCAGCTTTATCCATAACCAGGGCCAGCCCTTAGAGCCATCCTCCTCGCCAACACAAATGTAGACAACCCAAGGTATCCTTTATCACCTATTGCTCCTGCATGAAAGCCCCGTGAATGTTCACTTTGGGTTAGACTCTTTGAGAGACGGGGCATCACCATGGAAGCCCCACGCTGCTTGTGGAGCGCACCTCCAGTGAGGTGTGGTGGGGGTGGTGTCTGTATGATTCTACAAAAGGGAGGCAGTCTGTGGTGGTGTGGTCGCCACGGACTCCTGGGTTTGAACGCTTGGCCATAGGGAGTGGCACTATTGAGAAGTGTGACCTTGTTGGAGTAGGTGTGGTCTGAAGTGTGCCACTGCATGTGGGGGTAGGCTTTGAGGTAATGTGGCTCAAGCTATGCCCAGTGTTACAGGCTCCTTCTGTTGCCTGAGAATTAAGATGTAGAACTCTCAACTCCTTCACAGCACCATGTCTGCCTGCATGCCAGTCGCCATGACAATAATGAACTGAACCCCTGAACTGTAAGCCTGCCCCCATGTTTTCCTTTATGGGAGTTGCCGTGGTCATGGTGTCTCTTCACAGCAATAGTGACTCTAACTAAGACACAACCCAAGCAAGGGACAGGCAAGCACCATCTGTGGGGGCACAGGGGAGCCAGCCAGGACTGGAAGGACAAGGGGGCTGGATCCTGTGTGTGCAAAGTCCCTAAGCAGTGAGCTTCCCCAAGTGGAGGCCGGGAGGGGGATGCTGAGACCAGAGGTCTCAGGAGGAGGAGTTCCGATTTTCCTCTAAGGATGGTAGAAAGCCAGGAGAAGGTGAGGAGGAAGGTCACAGCTAGTCTGGTCCGTGTTCTCAGGTGGTCACTGGGGACGGTGGATGGGATGGAGAGAGCCCAGCTGGAAAGCAGTGTGGGTGAGAGGGTGAAGGGGAGTGCTAAGGGCTGGGGCTTAGCTGAAGGAAGGCAGGACTGGTGCCATTCCAAAAAGGCCCTGTGGTGGCCTGGTCACGGACACACCAATTTGTGTCCTCAGCTTTGGAGGCTTCAGAGACAAGAATCCCAACGCCTTGTGCACATTAGGAGGGGTTCACTACTGAGCCACACTATCAGAATCTTGGCCCTCCTTCTGGCCAAGCTAGGAGGCTTTTGAGGACTTCTCTAGTCTTCCCTGGGGACATACCCAGAGTCTGCACGGGAGAGCTGGGAAACAAGCCTGTGACTTGTATGTATGCTGTGTAGAAATACTTGATGGCGACAAAGCCATCCACCTGGTTGATATGACATCATGGTACTGATAGCGCTACTACAAGACCTGTTTTGAGTACCAGCTGCACAAGACGATTCCAACGTGGTTAGCTGAAATGATGCACATCTTGTACAACATTCTGGCCAGTCCTCCACAAAATACTCAGAGACTATTTGCAATTCTAAAAGACATTGATCTTGAAATTTAACCATCATTTTGCTTTCACAGGATCCCCCAGAAAGAACGTCACCCCCATGACAGCTGGAAGTAATTCTAGAGAACGACGTCCCCTCTCCCAGTAAAGTTTGTCCTTGGGTTTAGGGACATCATTTAGGGGTTGGCTATAATTAGTATAGGGTTGAGGGTTGGGGGAGGAATTTTATAAGCGCAGGAATCCAAAAAAAAAAAAAAAGAGGGATAATTGGATTGTGGGATAATAGCTTTGTACTTGTGAGTTATTGTTTTTAGACAAATATATTGGTATTGATTCTTATATATTGATACAAACTTAAATTATGTTGACTATTTTATGCATGCATGCTTCTACCTCTGTTTAAAACATTTTTATGTATTGACATATATATATTGTATTGATATATGTATATTTTACCATATTGCATTGTATACTTCTACCACTGATTAAGATACTTATATATTGTTTATGTATTGATATATATATTTACCATATTGCAATGTATACTTGCACATTGTTTATATTTGGAGGTCATATTGTCCCCATTTATTGCACAGTTGTTTACTATTTCAGTCTTTAAGTTAGATAGATATTGAGAATAATATAGATCAATAGTCATCTAAGTTTGTCATTTATAATTAGACTAATCAGGTTCTTTAGATACATAGACATTATATTCAGTATAGATAGATAATCTTCAACCTCTTCAAAGAGCTGTAGAAAATGGCCTTTAATCTAACTCAGAGTTCTGTGGTAGGGAGACACAATCGCTCCTGGCAACACTGATCTATTCCCGAGAGAATGTTGAGCACCAAAAACGCTCCACCTGGAGCCTTTCTTCTTGGCAGAACTGGCCTTTGGGTAAAGAAATGCCCATACCTCAGTTACAGAGTATCCGTAAATGGATAAAACAGGACTGTCATATCCTGCCAAGACAGGATAAGATAGTTTTGAAAAGTTCCTTGCCTTTGAAAATGGTATGTCAGTTACGTTAGGCCTTAGCCAAAGTTGGTTGCTTCAACGCTGCAAACGTGATTTTGGGTGTTTGCCCAGGTAGCCAGTTGTCTATGTGATTTGTTACATGTTCTGGAAGTTTGATTGCACTTCCTAATTACTCAGGTAACATTATTTCCCTTCTCAGATCTTTGATGGGATTGAAGATTATATAAACGTAGTTACTTTCTTTTCATGACGTGGCCAAGTTATTTCTTATACAAGACTTAAGCTAGTTAGAATAGGATATTTGTATTTATTGTATATAATTGTGTAGGTTTGTACTTACTGTATATAATTTCGTAGTAGGCTTAGAACTCTCTTACTTAAACAAAAGGGGGAGGTGTTGTGGGAGTAACTTCCGCTGCCTCAACCAATAGTCGCTGAAATACGAGCCCACAGTGCAGCGGGGAGCGACTTCCGCTCCGTCAGCCAATAGCTGCTGAAATACCAGCCCACTGGGGCGTGGTATATTTCTCTTTTAAAAAGAGAAGCAGATCCGGATCAGGCCCTCTTGGTTCCGGCTCTTGGTTCTGGTGCTTGCTCCTGGCTCCAGCCAGGATCTCTGAGTTTAAGGCCAGCCTTGTTTACATTATGAGTTCCAGGCAAGGCTGGTGCATAGGGAGAGCCTGTCTCAAAAACAAACAAACAAACAAACAAACAAAAACAAAAGCTCCAGTATTGGGCACGGTGGTTGATGACTATGACACCAGAGCTGGAGGCTGAGGCAAGGGAGAAACAAAACCCAGACTGTTTGGCTGTATAGTGAGTTTTAGGCCAGCCTGGGCTACATAGTGAAACCTTGTCTCAAAACAAAACAAAAAACCCTGAAGAAACAAAAAGAAGGAGGAGAAAGAAGAGAGAAGGGGGAAAGATGCCCCTTTTCAGTGGAAAGTCCCCAAATTCACCAGGCTTCTTTCTTGTCCTGCTAACAGAAGACAGCTCAGTGAAGCCCCTCTGAACACTGGCCTTGAACTTACCTGGCCTGTTTGGTGCTGGGGATGGAACCCAGGACTTTGTGCACACCAGGCAAGCGTGCTCCCCACTGAGTCACATCTCCAGCCCAGCACTGAGGTTTTTATCTCAAGTCAGGGTTGCCCAGTCTTTCTTCTCTCCAAGCCTTGGTCTGCTGTTTATGGCTTTGGAGATGGTTGCTGGGGAAACCAGCCCAGGTCATGAAGGATTAAAATGTAGTCTCAGTGGGGAGACGGCACGGTCAGAGCCAGAGACACCCACGTGTACACTGATTAATCTGGTACCAGGAAGCGTGGATGCTCTTTCAAAATCAATTATTCACCTTGCAGCAAATGAGGTAACAGCAGAGGCAGAAAAACTCAGGCTGTGGTTCTTCCTTTCTTTCTTTCTTTCTTTCTTTCTTTCTTTCTTTCTTTCTTTCTTTCTTTCTTTCTTTCTCTTTTTTCTTTCCCCTCCCTTCCTCCCTCCTTCCATCTTTCCCTCCCTCCCTCTCTCCCTATCTCCCTCCCTCCCTCCCTCTTTCCCTCCCTCCCTCCCTCCCTCTCTCTCTCTCCTTCTTTCCTAATTATTTAAGGTTGGAGAGACAGCTTAGAAGTTAAGAGCATGTGCTCTTGCAGAGGACCCCGGTTCGATTCCCAGCACCCACATGGTGGTTCATAACCATCTATAACTCCAGTTCCAGGGGATCTGATGCTCTCTTCTGACCTCTGTGAGCACCAGGCATGCACATGGTGTACATACAAACATGCAGGAAAACACTCACACAAAAGCAAAATGAATAGCTCTAATAAACAAAATCTCTTAATAATAATAATTTATTACTGTTATTTGTGTGTGTGTGAGCATGTGTGAGCGTGTGTGAGCATGTGTGAGCGTGTGAATCTGGGCATGTGCGTGTTACAGCACACCTGTGGAGGTTAGGAGGTAACTCCTTACACCGTCACTGGGTCCTAGGTGTCAGCTTTAGGTTACAAGGCTCGCAGAGTCCTTCCTCTGACCCAGGTGAAGGGTAAGCAGCCAAAGGATGGTGCCCCAACGAACCATGTGATCTCTCTGGGCCTCTGGCTTCTCATGGATGATTGGCAGGGAGATTGTGTGGTGTCTTGGACTCTCCCTGCAGGTGAGATTGCTTTTCATCACCATTCCAACTAGCCCAGGCGAGCCCACAACAGCCTCCTCATTGTCTCTGCTACACTGTGGGAGTCTGCACAAGCGATTTGCAAGTTAATTCAAAGGAACATTTTCTGTCCCCACAATGAGAACGAGAAGCTATAAATGAAGATTAGCCTCCAGCCATCTGTCAAGGGGGCCCCCCTCACCCTGAGGACCTGTGGCTACATCTAGAGAATTCTAAGAGCTCTTTCTGGCTGCAGTTAGTTCATACAAAGCCATTCAGACTGCTGAATCTGGGTACCACTTGGGACCCCGAGTCGGAAAAGAGAAGACAGAGAAGAGATGCAACTCGGCAGCTTCTCTACTGGCACGCTGTGTGACATCTGCCAGCTTTCCCAGCCTCTCTGGGCTTTAGTGTCCTCTTCCACCATTCATTCATTCATTCATTCATTCATTAACTGTCACTGAGGGCCTGCTAAGGGTCAGTGTTGGACAAAGGAGTTGACATCTCTGCTGAAGCCGATACTTCACGAGAGGAAACCAATGAAAATAAACAAGCCAATGACACCGGTGTGGGAGGAGAGTGCTCTGGAGGAGGGTGAGGAGGAGCTGGAGATGGCACCCACCTGCTCACCCACCCCAGAGTTTTGTGAGGAATGAAGGAGTCCATAGTGTTACCCAGCTGGACAGTAAAAGAGCAGAGAGAATGAAAACAGAGTGTTGTAAACAGGCATCCTGTTCAATGGAAAACGTCTGCCCAAGACTCCAAAGGCCCAAAGCGGAGGCAGTGATCCAGGGAGAAAGGACTGATGAGGTGAACTTGACCGTCCTTGAACCCAATGGCCTCAGCCCTGCTGGTCCGTTAGTACCTCCTGGATACCTAGGCTGGCAAGACGGCTCAGCAGGTAAGGCTGATGAGGTAGGGCTTGCGGCTAAGGCAGATGACCTGATCCCCGAGCCCACACAGTGAAAGCAGGGAACTGCTCTCACAAGTATGCTTTGACCTCTGTGTGCACACACTTGGCATGCCCCCACAATAAATAAATGCAATATTTAAGAAAAATCTGGGTATGGTGGCATACAGCTTTAATCCCAGCACTCAGGAGGCAGAGTCAGGATCTATGAGTTGGAGGCCAGCCTGGTCTACACAGAGAGTTCCAGGTAGCCAGGGCTACATAGAGACTTAGAGATAAGTTGCCTCAAAACTTATGTATTTATTTATTTATTTAAAGACTCCTTGGGAGGAGCTGGAGGGATGGCTCGGCTGTTGAGAGCTCTGGTTGCTCTTCCAGAGGACCTGGGTTTATGTCCCAGCACCACTCAATGGTCTGTAATTCAAATTCTAACCCCCTCTTCTGCCCCGCCCCCACAGGCACTGGGCACACATGGGGTTCATGGGCATTCATGCAGGCAAACCCTGATACACATAAAAAAATGACTATCTCCTGGACACACACTGAAGGACTTCAGAAGTCACAGAGGAGCAGGCCTCGGGGGCAGGGGCAGACAGGCCTAGCTTGAGATTAGGCAATACTAATTAATATGTCACTAGAATTGAGGCCATAAAGAGGGAGCGACCTGCCCACTGGCTGGCACTGAGGGGTGCTGGCGCTCAGGCCTGAACTTTCCCACACTCTGTGAGTTTCCAGGTGTGACTTAGCACTGAACCCCTCCAGGATATCCCCGCCTCTCACGCCCCGTCCTCCTACCTTCCTGCAGGTTGGGATGTCTGAGGGAGAAAACGCTGGTGGCCCTGGGATGGGGATGCAGCTCAGCGGGCAGCTGTCTGCCTAGAATGCACAAAAGCTGGGGCTCCATCCCTAGCATCCTATAAGGTAGGCTGCGTGGTGTTTGCCAGTAATCCCTGCACTCCGTAGGTGGAGGCAGGGGAATCAAAGTTCAAGGCCACTCTCAGCTACTTAGAACCTGTCAAACTAAATAAATAAAAGAAAGAAAATGTGTAGGTTGTGGTGAGGGAGCCTTGTAAACACAGTTCCCTCACCTGTCTGGACAGTTCCATGGGGTAGGTGCTACTACTGCAATTTGTACCTGAAGAAACCCAGGCTTAGGCAGGTCTTAAACTTGCCCAAAGTCACCCCAAGAGTCTGGCCCTAGAGCTTTGGACTTAGAAAAACAAACAAACAAAAACAAAAACCCCCCAAACCAAAATCAACTACACAAACAAAACACCTGTCACTGTGGGAGGGGCAGAGTCAGTGGAAGCCTGAGGCAAGGAGCTTGAGACCTGGAAGTTTTGGGGGGACCCAGTCCTGGGCACAGACATCACTGATGCCCTGATGTTTGCTGTAGTCTGAGTGGAGTCACCCCTGATAGTGCCTCCCTTCCCAGCTCCCCCTGGGCTCCACCTTCCTCACACCCATGCCCCAGGGCTGCTCCTGTTCCTCACACAGCAGCAATCTGACTGTGACCTGTCCACAGTTCTGGTTTCTGATGGAGGAGGGTTATCTGTCTATTGTGTTATTTTCATTGGTCAATAAAGAGACTGCCTTGGCCCCTTGATAGGACAGAAAATTAGGTAGGTGGAGTAAACAGAATAGAATGCTGGGAAGAGGGCTATGAGGCAGATGCCATGGAGCCAGCCACCAGGTCAGATATGCTGAATCTTTCCCGGTAAGCCACACCTCGTGGTGCTACCATGAGATTATTAGAAATGGGTTAATATCAAGATATGAGAGTTAGTCAGTAACTAACTCTCTAGAGATAATGGGCCAGGCAGTGCTTAAATGAATACAATTTGTGTGTTGTTATTTCTGGGACTAAGCTAGCCGTGCAGGAGCTGGGTGAGGCGAAAAGCAGGCCTGCCCGCAGCCCCTCACTACATATGGCGCCAACGTGGATAACTGAATCCACAGAAAGCTTGAGAGAGCTTGGGAACAAATAGAGTAAAGCATGTTTTGTTGGTAGCAGCAATTTCTCAGGTCTGCTCTGTTTGCTAGAGGCAAGCAAATGCTCTCGTCTAAGGGAGGCTTCCTGACTCAGCTTTAGCTGCAAAACTTTGTAGCTCATTAAGAGGTCCTGCCACGAAACACTTAAACGGTGTTGGTGAAAAACTGAATGCATGCTTTTTGGTTTTCAGCCGTAGCAGGAAAAAAAAAAGCTGCGCTGTTTTAAAATGCCGTCTTTCTGGGCTGTCCTGCCAGAGCAAACTCTGACTCTTTCAGGCAGGCAGTCCGACTGAGTGTGGTCTGTGAGCAGAATGCTGCAGCTTGCTTGCTGGCAAGGACCTTGAAACGCCATAGAGTTGTGGCAGTGAACACAGCTCTGGCTGGTACCTCAGCCTTGAGGCTGAAATGCTAAGGAATGAGCTGGATCTAGCTGTCAAAGCCACGGCTCTCCATATTGCTTAGTAAATTAATGGCTCATGTGGTCAGAAAAAAAAATATACAGTAAAGAGAGATTCAAAAAGGAAAAAAAACCTCTAAATGGTTTACAATGTGTATATACAGGCTAAAAGTTAAAGTTCTTAAAGTTAAAAGGAAAGAAAGAGAGTAGTTGGGTGTGGTGGTACACACCTTTAATCCCAATGCCTGGGAGGCAGAGACAGATCTCTGTGAGTTCAAGGTGTGGTAGCATACACCTTTAATCCCAGCACTGGGGAGGCAGAGACAGGAGGATCTCTGTGAGTTCAAAGACAGCCTAGTCTACAGTGTTATTCCAGGACAAAGATATACAAAGATCCTGTCTCAAAAAATAAAAGTAAAAATAAAAGAAATAGAGGTTAAAATAAAGCCACATAAAGATGAAAATATACAAAGATCCTGTCTCATAAAATAAAAGTAAAAATAAAAGAAATAGAGGTTAAAATAAAGCCACATAAAGATGAAAAATGCACAGAGAATCTTCATACTGTATGCTTTTATGCTCTCTTTAAATTGTTTGATTGCTGAGGAAGGAGCAACAACTGCTAAAAGACTTTTGTTTATAAATGCTGCTAAACTAACCCAAGATAGGAATTTTAAAAATACCTTGGCTTCAAAACTGAAGTCAAAAGGTATGTTACTTTGGAGAAGAGATTTTGCTTTTGTTTCCATAGAAAACGAGAGACTCTGGATTTATTCAGAGTTAAGAATAATCACCTTTGACCAAGGGAGGCCACCTAAAAAATCTCCGATAGGAACAGATGGCCCAGATGACAAAGGTCTACATCCAGAACTGATCCAAGACTGCTGCCTGAGATGATCGAGACTCACAGGATACTCCAGTCATGACTTGATTATAACTCTAAATTTTCTTTAGGTCCCCTTAAGACTATCAGCGCCCCCAACCAGCAGGAAGTAGCCTAAAATACTACGCCCACATTCCCAACAAATGGATTATGGGTATTTTCCTTTGTTTAAAAAAAAAAAGAGGGAAATGGTGCGGGAGAATTATCTGTATTCTGTCAATCATATTTTAATAAAACGCTGATTGGCCAGGCAGGCAGTATAGGCAGAAAAGCCAGACAGGAAGTAGGGGTGGAGCAAAGAGACTGGGAGTATTCTGGAAGCAGAAGCTCTCTCTCAGCCATTCCTGCGCAGACCACCAAAGAGGCAACATGTAAGCTGTCACACTGAGAAAGGTATTGAGCCCATGTGGCTAACATAGATAAGGATAATGGGGTAATATATGTTATAAGAGTTAACAAGAAGCCTGACCTAATGGACCAATCAGTTTATAACCTTATGGAGTCCTGTGTGTGATTTTCTTTGTTGCTTGCCGGCTGTTGGGGTACTGGGCTGGACAGAAACCCCAACAAGTCAGCCCTCTTACTACAGGTTTCTGTCCTGGAGCTGTAGTTACTGCCCAGTCACAAGCTCTGCCCTCCCATCTGCCTTGATTCTCTCCGTTTGATCTACAGATGGATGCTTGGAACCCATGGCTCCTGTGGGCTCCTGGAGGGCAATGACTGGCTTTGGTTTCTCTTTTTCCCAAGTACTCAAATAGATTTTTGCCTTCGAGGGGCCCAGCCCCCAACAGGCTCTCAGCAGGTCAGAGAAACTGGAGAGATGTGGGTAGGTAATCTCTCTCTCCCTCTCTCTCTCTCTCTCTCTCTCTCTCTCTCTCTCTCTCACACACACACACACACACACACACACACACGAACTTTATTTGAGCCAAAGCTTAGTTCTTCATTTTATTTCCCTCTCTGCTGGTTGTTCTTTCTGCTCTGTTCGTTCCCTGTTCTTTTTCTTCCCAGTTGTTTCCCTTCTATTTCTTTCCTGTTCTTCCTTCTGCCCCTCTCCTAGCTCTTAATTTTCTCTTATCCCTCTCACACCTCCCAATACAAAGATTTCTACACAGGAAAAGATTACCTCACAACCATAAGTTACATATTTTCCAAGAATAAATTAAGTTACCTGTTTTCCGGAGAAGCCCACAAGTAGTTAAGCATTTTTCTTCGTATTAATTTTCCCACCAAAGCATCTTTACACCCCCCCCCCCGATGATTCTTTTATAAATGATTAACAAAGTTTTAAGCCAGCTCAGTGTATTTCAGCCGGTTCCCTGTGGACTGGCAGGCAGCGGTTTGTGGCTCCAGTGTAGCAGCTTCCTATCCTCTAAAAACCTTTGAGCGAGCGCTCAGCAGACATCCATTTTCCTTCACACACGACAGGGTCATTTAAGTTCCTTTCACAGCCTGTGCTTTCAAGGTGCGCACTGGGCCTGCGATTAATTCTGTAAGTTACAAGACCAAGGAACTCAGGCCTAACCTCGGGTGTAGGGACAGAACTGTTTTCTTTAATCATAGGACTGTTTTTCACAGGCAGCAAGCAGTTATGTCTATAATGCATGAAACTTCCTGCTTTTATTTTCTGTCTTCTGCAAACCTCATGTCTAACAAAGGGGAAGGTAACTTCTAACCTACTTTTGCCTTTATTGGATCTCTTATTGGAGCAATTGGTAGAATAACCTAGACCATTTTCCCGATCATCTTTAGTCTTAGTCACCTGTATCTTTTAGGTGACTGACTCAGAAAGTGCAGTTAAATCATAGATCTAACTAAGCATCGTTGCTCTTATAAGAATCGTCTTCAATATGATCTGTAAGCAAATTACCCAGAGAGGAAAGGGGTTTCCCTATGAAACAATCACACTGTGTTAGAAACGGTGGGGTCCTTTCACATAGTAATCACACCACACCCAATACAGCAGGAATGCGGCAACAGTCAGCAAGGAAGATGCACAGCAGAAGCAAGGAGATAACCCTCCCGCCAGGGGCTTTGCTTCTCCAGAGTTTAGTTTTGCTATTCTGTGAATTGAATAAGCACCATTTGCTGGCCGTAGCTCCACTGACATGGCCACCAACCATTTTTTTTTTAAAGATTTATTTATTTATTATGTATACAACATTCTGCCTCCATGTATGCCTGCAGGCCAGAAGAGGGCACCAGTTCTCATTACAGATGGCTGTGAGCCACCATGTGGTTGCTGGGAATTGAACTCAGGACCTCTGGAAGGGCAGTCAGTGCTCTTAACCTCTGAGCCATCTCTCCAGCCCTCCATTTTTTTAAACTTTATTTTAGACAGGCTCTTATTTTGTGGCTGAGGCTACCTTGGAACTCACGCTATAACCCAGGCTGACCTTGAACTCTTGGTAATCATCCTGCCTGAGTCTTTCAAGTGCTCCGATTATAGTTGTAAACCGCCATGCCCTGCCTAGGAAGGGTTAAAAGAGCTGTTTTTAGGAAGCAGCATCAGGCTGAAGGATATTGGGCACCACTCCTGGAGTGGCCATAACTTTTCTTTCGCCCAGAACTGCTCCACCTAGGGTACCACCCAGTACCTCATGGGCTCCCAAATTCAGCTGCTTTTTGTCCTAGAATCTATTTAGGTCCCAGGGCAACTGAAGGTTAGAACGGCTCAGACTCCAGGCTGTAAAAGACAGAACCCTGGCTACTCACTGCCCAGGACACTGTGGGACTCTCTGTTCTGTCTTTCCACAAGGTGAGTTGAGTTCAAATTTAGAGAGAACTGTGGCTATCGGCATGGCTCAGCCAGCACTGTCCCTGGCTTCTAGGACTCTCAAGCAGATGTCCAATGTCAAATGGCCAGAGCAGGACCTATCCCAGGAACAAAAATACCCATCAAAAGTAGTCCACAAAATGAGTGGCCACCCAGTATAGGACTGTTGTGGAACAAACTTTTGTACACTGTAAAGATGTGCCACTCTGATTGGTTTAATAAAAAGCTAAAATGGCCAACAGCTAGGCAGGAGGAATAGCAGGGACTTCTGGACAGAGAGCTCTGGGAAGAAGAAAGGTGGAGTCGCCAGCTGGATGCAGAGGAAGCAGGACTTGCAGAGGAGAGGGAAAAGTCACGAAGCAAGTGGCAACACATAGATGATTAGAAGTGGGCTAACTTAAGAGGGATAAGCCTGAGCTATAGGCTGAGATTTTTTATAATTACTAACAAGTCTCTGAGTTGTTATTGGGGAGCTGATGGTCCTAACGGAAAAGTCTGACTACAGAGTCTGACTACATGCAACAGCTGCCAGGACCACAGTGAGTCGGTAGCAGGGCCCCAAACAACACTGGCAGTAAAATGAAAATAAGCTAAAATGGGTTTTTTTGGTAATATTTATTTTATTTTATGTGTATGGGTGTTTTTCTTGCATGTATGCTTGTGCACCACGTGTGCCTGTCTCCATGGAGGTCAGAAGAGGGCACTGGATTCCCTGGGTCCAATGGTTGTGAACTACCTGGTGGGTGGGGCTGAGAACCAAACCTGAGTCCTTTGCAAGAGTAACAAGTGCTCTTAACTGCGGAGCCATCTCTCCAGACCCTAAAAATTACTTTCAGGATTGTTCCTTTTGCTGTTTTACAAGTGCAAAGCACAAATGCTTTAACGATCAAGGCCAGGAACCATGACAGAAAATCTGTCACTTCAGACCACGGAACTCAGGGTCGTCTCTGGCTTGCGTTAGTCCGTCTCTTTGGAACTCTCTCCCACTAGGTACCTGTTTACACTCGGACCCCAGACAGCTTGTGCTCTAAGATGTTGGACCATTTTTTTATCTTAATTTTAAAAAATATTTATCTTACGTGTAGGGTGTTTTGCTTGCACGGATGTATGTATTCCTGGTGCATGGGGGTGTCAGAAGGAGGTTGAAGAGCCCCTGTGTTGTTGTTGTTGCTGTTGTTTTAACTCTTTGCTCTTTTGGGGGACCCTCCACCCAGTTCCAAAATTAATACACACAGTCTTATTCTTTCTTATGAATGCCTGGGCTTAGCTTGACTTGTTCCTAGCCAGATTTTAACTTCAATTATCCCATCTGTCTTTGTCGCTGGGCTTTTACCTTTCTCTATTCTATATACCTTTTTTTTTCTTTTTACTTCTTACTCCATGGCTTGCTGTGTAGCTGGGTGGCTGGTCCCTGGAGTCTTCTTCTTCTTCTCTTGCTCCTTGATCTCTTTTCTCTTTTTGCTCCTATTTATTCTCTCTGCCTGCCAGCCCCACCTATCCTTTTTCCTGCCTTGCTGTTAGACATTCATCTCTTTATTAGACCAATCAGGTACTTCAGACAGACAATGTAACACAGTTTCACAGAGTTAAACAAATGCAATATTAAAGAATGCAACACAGGCTGGAGAGATGACTCAGTGGTTAAGAGCACTGGCTGCTCTTCCAGAGGTCCTGAGTTCAAGTTCCAGCAACTACATGGTGGCTCACAATCACCTGTAGTGAGATCTGGCGCCCTCTTCTGGCATGCGGGCATACATGGAGGCAGAATATTGCAGACATAATAAATAAATCTTAAAAAAAAGAATGCAACACATCTTTGCATTATTAAACAAATGTTCCACAGCATAAACAAATGTAATATGTTTTAAAATAATACTCTACCACTGCCCTGGAACTGGAGCGATGGATGGTTGTAATCAAGCGTGTGGGTGCTGGGAACTGAGCCTGAGTCCTCGGCAAGAGCAGCAGGTGTTCCTAACCACAGAACCATCCCTCCAGCCACACTTTATTTTTTTTTTACCTTTAGGTTTTCCTTTCTGTCTCCTGCCCCTGCTGTCGCAATCCTCTCTGAAACCTGCTTTCTATTCCTTTTTTCTGTCTTCCTTAGTACAGTGCGGTAGCCTTTAGAGTCAGCCCTTCTGTGGTCACGGCTCGCTGTCATAAATAAAAATTCCAGAAGCAACTATTTCCCTCTCCACGATGAGATGGTGGTGGTGGTGGTGGTGGTGGTGGTGGTGGTGTGTGTGTGTGTGTTAGAAAAGGTTGTTAGGTGTCCTCTTCTGCCACGCTCTGCCTGTTCCTTTGAGGCAGAGTTTCTCGCTGAATGGGTAGTTTGAGCCTATTGGCTAGGCTGGCAGCTAGCAAGCCCCGGGTCCTCCGATCTTTCCCCCTTTCCCTGGAGTTACAGGTGTGCAGCCCATGTCCAGCTTGCTCCGAGGGTTCTGGGATCTCAGCATGTCCTCATGCTGGAGTAGCAAGCTCTCTTAACGGCTGAGCCATCTCTCCTGTCCCCACATAGAGAGATTGATAGGGTGGTTTGACCTTCAGTGGTCAGTGGTTAGATTTTTTTTCTAACTTTCTGCTTTTGAGGGGTCAGGGCAGGGAACAACAGGGTCTCACTGTGTAGCTCTGGCTGGTCTGAAACTCACTATTTAGACCAAACAGGTTTGAACTCAGAGATCCATCTATCTCTACCTCTGGAATGCTGAGATGTTGTAGGGAAGCTGCTTGTTGGTTCCTGGCTGCTCAGCAGCTCAGACCGAAAATAACCACACAGGAACTGTATTACTTAAATCACTGCTTGGCCCATTAGCTCTAGTTTCTTATTGGCTAACTCGTACATATTAATTTAACCCATTTCTATTAATCTGTGTATTGCCAGGTGGCTGTGGCTTACTGGCTAAAATTCTGGTGTCTGTCTCTGGCGGGCTACATGGCTTCTCTTTTGACTCTGCCTTCCGTCTCCCAGCATTCAGTTTAGTTTTCTCCACCTAGATCTGTTCTACTCTATCAGGCCAAGCCAGTTTTCTTTATTCATTAATGGTAACTACAGCATACAGAGGGGGAATCCCACATCACTGAGATTAAAGGTGGGCACCACCACTGCCTGGCATGCCTGCCCCCATCTTAGACTTTCTTGAGAGCTTTTCTTTAAGGTGAAGGAACTAAACACAGCTGTGAAGAGCCAGTGGGGAGCTGTGGCTGCTGAGGAGCCCTATGAAGCCTGTTTGATGTCTGACTGCTGCTCTCAGGAAGAAGACAGATTCTGCATAGCCAGTCACCACCAGGAAAATGCTGTGCCTTCCGATACCAAGTCCTCCCAGGGCACACCTTTGGCCTTGTTCCTGGGACAGGAAGTCACCTTTTCCGGAAGGCACAAGCCTAACTCACTTATCAGATGTGAGTTCACGAAGCAGACAACTGCCAAGAGTGGACAGTGGGCCGGGCACTGACCAAGGCTCTGTGAGACTCAAGGTGGCTTTGCTGTACCGCTATTAGCTACAGAACTTGGGCATCACATGGGTGGCAGAAGATGGTTCATGTGCCCTTAATGGATTTTTTAAATTAATTTTCTCCAGCAGAATACATAGCAAATTTCTCTCGAGGAAGAGACATTTTTGGGTACTCCGTCTTTATGTGGATAACTCAGGGTCCGGTGTGAGCAGGAGAGCAGCTCTGCATGCGTGCGTGCATGTGTGTGTGTGTGCGTGCACGTCTTTCCACAGAAGAACTTACTAGTGAACCTTAGTGAATCATCACATTCAAAGGCTGTTTGTCAGCCACAGAGACCACTCTATTCTAGCCTCACCAGTTGTTATTAGAAACTTCTAGTGGAATGGAGTAAGTCATCTCATAGCCATCATCAAATGTAAGTCATCATCAAATGGCTAGAGTGGCCCAGGAAATCAGCACCACCGCACCAGAACACATGGCTCACGAGACCGTCATGAGGGCAAGCCCTGAGTAGCACCTGGACTCTCGTTTCCTCTTTCGGGAAAGAGGCTAGGCAGCATCTGGAAGAAGGGAGGAACAGATAACTTTCCACTGAAGATTTCAGATGTTCAAAAGATGCTGAAGGAAGATGGTGCTGGGCCCAGAGAGACAGCCTGGTTGCTTCTCCGAACGGCGACTTGAGACTAGCCTCATGCAGAGAAGAGTGAGTGATTGTATGTTCTTCACCATTTGTAGCAAACTCAGTGAAGAATCTGTATAGTCTTAGTAGGAAAAAAAAACCCATATATACCCATCTAGCCACAGACTGAGCCCCACTGGGCCCTTTTCTGAAATATTTTATACTCAAATAAAAGGCACACATGCCATCAAGAAAACCTCAGTTTCATCTAAACATATCACAGCAAAATATTTTCTTTCAGCAGAAATGGAGAAAATAACATGCAATCGTTAACTCAGCTTAACGCAGCGGCAAGGCAGGAAGAAGGCAGATGGGTTAATAGTTTTGGAAAAATGTCTGTTATTTTAGATCAGTCAGGTGGCTTAGCTAGCAAGGCTGGGGACCTGATTCAATCCCTGGAGCTCACATAGAGGAGAACTTTCCAGATAATTGTCCTCTGACTTCTACATATGCGCGCGCGCACACACACACACACACACACACACACTTTGACAATTTGAAAATGTTTCTTCTTTATTATCATTAGTGTTTGTGTGTGTGTGTGTGTGTGTGTGTGTGTACATGCACAATGCCCTAGCAGATGTGTGTCGGCCAGTTCTCTCCGTCCACCATGGGTTCTGGGGGAGGCATTCAGGTCATCATGCTTGGCAGCAAACATTTTCATTCACCAAGCTATCTCCAGCCCTGTGCTAATGGTTTCTTAAGGCCCACAGGAAGGCTGGGTAAGACCTCAGAGTAACTCAGATTTCTCAGGTCACAGCACATGGCTCTCGAGACAGCCCTGTGTACTAAGCAGCACTTCCCTGCTTATCTGCCTGCACAGGACCCATTATTGTCTGACTTTCTTTCCAAACACAGGTGTTGTGGAAATGACTCACGCATGTCCACTTTTGCTTTGCATTGTTTTTTAGACCTTGAACTCCTGATTCTCCTGTCTCCACATTCCGAGGGCTGTGATTCAAGCATGGGTCACCATACTGAGCACTCCGCTGTCTTCACAGCTTGTCTCTGGCTGGCTTGCGCCTCGCAGCTTGCTCAGCCTGCTATTCATGTGCACACGTGCCCTGCCGGGGAAGTCACCGCTCTCTCACCACCGGTATTAGGGTCTGTGTCCGGTGCCGGCACACATGGATGAACTTTTAAGTCAGCTTATTTTCAGGAGGGTAACTTCTGAAGTTAGACCTTTGTCCTTCTAGTTCCTATTCTGTACTTCTTGTTTTGTGCTTTTTAGAAGCAGAATTTTACACAGCCCAGGCTGGCAGCAAGCTTGTATATAGCTGAAGGTGACTCTGAACTCCTGGTCCTCCTGACTCCAAATCCAAAGAACTGAGATTTCAGATGGGCACCACCATTCTAGCCTCACCCTGCATCGCTTTGTTGTTTTGAGACACAGCTCCAGGCAGCCCAGGCTGATGTCAAGCTTGCTGTGTAGCTGAGGATAAACTTGAGCTCCCGATTCTCCTTCTTCCCAACTGCTAGGATTACATCTAACATCATGCCACGTCTTTTGTATGCAGGGGATTCAACCCAGGGTCTTGAGCAAGTGAGGAAAGCAGTTAGTCACACCTCAGACCTCAGTCTGTTTCTAAAAATAGCTTTTCTTTTTCCTTTTTTTGGGAAAAAAAGCCAATGCAAACCAAACTGAGGGTACTGCCAGGCTGCTGGGGATTAAGACTGGGACCCAGTGAATACTAGGCAAGTACTAAACCAACCGAGCAATACCCCCAGCCTGCTAAGGTCATGTTGAACCCCAAGTTATTTTAGAGCCGCAGGCAGAGCCCAAGGTCCCAACCTGGAAGCGCAGCGCCATCTGGCGGCAGCTCCAGAGAACAGCCTGGAGAGGCCAGCGTGGAAGAGCAACCTGATGCCTGCTCTTTATACATTTTATTCAAAACTGTATAAAGAATCTCTGAGTCCTACATATTTCCAGAAGAATTACAGACTTCAGCTTAAGAGAGGGCAGAGTGCTGGGAAGATGTGACTATACAGTCTAGTTCTAGCTTTATTTTGACCAGCTGGCATCTTCTGGTAACGGTAGATAGGTAAGAGGTGGGAAGAGGCAGAATCAGGGGTGCTACCAGTCCCATTCATCCAGGTTTGGGGGTTCTGCTTTTTTTCATTCCCAAATAGAGTAGCTGCTTACTTTTTATGTTAGAGACAGGGGCTCACTATGCAGCCCTGTAACTCACTATGTGGACCAGGTTGGCCTCAAACACCTGCCTCTGTCTCCTTAGTGCTGGGATTAAAGGTATGGACTACCATGCCTGGCTCCTATTTTTTTTTCAGGCTGGCCTCAAACTCACAGAGATCTGCCTGCCTCTGCCTCCCAAGTGCTGGGATTAAAGGCGTGTGCCACTACCACCTGGCCTGGCTCCTAATTTTAAAGATTTATTTTATGTACACGGGTGTTTTGCCCGCACTGAGTGTCTGTACACCATGTGTGTGTGGTGCCCGAGGCCAGAAGGCACTGGATCTCTGGAACTGGAGTTACTGACAGTTGTGAGCTGTCATGTGGGTGCTGGGAGTGGAACCTGGGTCCTCTGGAAGAGCAGCCAGTGTTCTTAACCACTGGACCATTTCTCTAGTCCTTAATTACTAAAATAAATTTTATATCATGTAAGATTTTCTATGAACAGAGCAGAAAGCTGGGCATGGTGGTGCACATCTTCAATCCCAGCACCAGGGGATGGAGTCAGCAGTTCAAAGTCATCTTCAGCTTCACAGTGAGTCTGAGGCCAGCCTTGGCTACTGTTACATGAATCCTTGTCTTGAAAAGCAAAATAAATAAGCACAGTTAAATAACTACTTAAAAAGAGCAAACTGTGCGGGTTGGAGAGATGGCTCAGCGGTTAAGAGCACCGACGACTCTTCCAGAGGTTCTGAGTTCAGTTGCCAGCAACCACATGGTGGCTCACAACCACCTATAGAGATCTGGTGCCCTCTTCTGCCCTGCAGGCAAACATGCAGGTAGAACACTATATACATAATAAATAAACCTAAAAAAAAGCAGACTTATACAACTTAGAATAAGTATTAAGGACTGGAGAGATGGCTTGGCGGTTAAGAGCATTAGATGATCTTCCAGAGGACCTCAATTCAAATCCCAGCACCCACATAATCACTCACCATGGTCTCTAACTCCAATTCCAGGGAATCTAGTGCCCTCTTCTGACCCTTGAAGGCACTAGGCATGCATGTGATGCACAGACATTCATACAGACAAACACAAATAAATAAAAGTTTCAGCAGCAGTGCACGTTAGGCTACTACTATAATCCATCCACTACCTTTGAGGTGACGGCAGGAGGATTAGGAAGGAAATCAAGGCCAGTCCAGGCTACACAGGGATTGTGAGAGCAGCCTGGGCAACCCTGTATCAAAAACAAAAGTAAACAACAAGTCATTTCTGGTTTCAATGCTGGAATGTGGAGCTATTATTTTTCCCAGTAATAAATCGTTTTAGCCAAGGAGCACAGCAGGCAGGGCTTTCCCAGCAGAGAGGACCCACAGCGCTGTCTGCTGCTAGTGGCACCCTGGAATGTGTGTGGCACGGCCCGCACTAATGTGCAGCAGGACTCTTGTTCACAGATCAAATACGGTTTTTTACTTCCCTGACCTTTATGTTATTGCCCGATCGGTCCTAAAGCGCACACACTGAAGGCTGAACACAAAGAACTCTGCTCGATGAACTAATTTTAAAAAACAACCTTTTTATTAGTTTCAACATCAAAACTTGTTACATGTAATTGCAAAGTGTCCTCTAAATTACATTCTGCTTTTGTCACCTCACAGGACAAGGAATGTTTAGAGAGCCTCGGAACACAGGACAGTTGAAGCTGATAATGAACTATGGCCCGTCACATCAAGCACACTAAAACACGGACACATGAAGATCACTGGCCGGTTTTCACAAGTGCAGCGAGTATTCACTACAGTGCATGGGCCCAGGGAGATTAGACACGTCCAGATTCAGAACAAATCCCACTGCAGGTTTGAGTATGAAGAACGAAGCACAATGGCTGCGAAGGCTTTCCCCACACTCCAAAGACGCAAATGCTCCACAGTGACGGGAATAAACACTCAGGGGCTGACAGCAGTGGCTATGGTGCAGTCGCGAGACCGACACCTGCTGTCTCCCCTTAGTTCTCCACCTGACTTTGGGAGATTGGAGACCAACAGGGAACAATACAGAAAAACACCAATTATCTGCATAGATAGAAAATAAATCCTCCTCATGGTAAGAATGCACACCCAGTCAAGGCCATGTGGGAGCTCCAAGGGTCACAGGACCCTCTTCAAGAGTTGCAGGTCCCCAAGAGAAAGCACAAACCCAAGTTAGCAGGTCTCTGCACATTTACCTCCCTGAGGTCACTTCACAGCTCTGACAGAAACCTTACAGGGAACAGGACAAGTTCCCAGCCCTGGCTAGAGATCCAACAGCTGCTGTTGTGTACACCCAGCAGCCCTTCTGTGGAGACAGGGTCTCATAGAGCACAGGCTGGCCTTAAGCTGCAGCAATCCTCCTACCTTCGCCTTCCAAGTGCTGGGATGACAGGCGTGCCATCATGCCTGACGACATTTGGTAACCTGGACTCTCAACTGTCACATTTTGCTCTGCTCAAGAGTGAAGGAAACAGTGGCCCGCTGAGGATGAGGATGGCTCTGGAGAAGCACACTCCAAGGGGAGTGTAAAACGTCAACAGTCACTGGTCATGTGGTTGTTCAGGGTCCATATACCTTACTCTTAACTGTGTAGAATGTGGGCCTCTTGCTTAGAAGCAATATTTCCCCAGGACTCCCGATCTTCTACATTGTCACAAAAGGAAAGAAAAATAGCTCTTTTTCTTTGAGACAGGGTTTTGATTCCATGTCCCAAGACATTCTCATCCTTTCAGTCCCCTTGTCTCAGTCTCCTGAAGGCTGAGATCACAGGCCGGTGCCACCACACCCACACAGCTGTTTCCTCAACACAGATGTGTTAAGGAACACAGAGGGAGAAGGAAAGGTGACCAAGCTCACCTGAGTGACAGGTGAGGGCCAAGACTCTACAGAGAAGAGACAAGCCGGCAGGCGCGAACCCCAGGCATCAAAGAATCATGCACACTTCTACTGATAATTACACCTAGAGCCATCCTTTAAAAATAAATCCCCAAGTCTGTAAAATAGATTACATAGAGCTGAATAAACAGGGCGGCTTTTTTTTGTGCTGATGTGGATGTACTGACACGAATCCGGGCGCTTGCCTAGTGCTTTCTGAACAAGCCGCTGGTTGCAGCAGCCGGGAAGCGTGAACTGGGAGCAGGCTGAAAACAGAAAGCATGGAGAGAGAGATCACAGATCTTCAAAACAAACTCAAAGAGTGTGAAAAGGAGCGATCGAAAGCTGCACAGTATGGCTTACAGCTCTTGGAGAGGCAAACTGGATTGCAGAGTCAATTGGGTAAATGTCATGAAGAAATGAGGATCGTTACTGAGGGTAATAACCAAGAGAAGTATGCGCTTCAAAGAGAAGCTGAGCTCAAGAATCGGATGTTACAAAGTTTGAGCTGTGATTGTGAAGCTTTGAAACAACAGAAAACGCAACCGGAGCAGTTAGAAATGCAGCTAAATAGAAGCCACAGGCAGGAAGTGAACGACCTGAAAAATAAGTTAGAGAAACTGAAAGTGGAGTTAGAGGGTAAGTGAGAAGCAGCTGAAGCAGAAGCTGGACCACCAGGAGGAAGTTCTCGCCCACAAATCGGAAGAGCGCTGGCTAATGGAAGGTGTGAAAACTGCTCTCCAAGAAGAGGTGAACGAGCTGCAGTACAAACAAGAACAACTAGAATGCTCCACTGCTTCCTTAATGCACCGGGTAGACCGGCCTCAAGAAGAAAAAGAGGAGCGAGAGAACAAAGTGGCGCCGTATTATAAAAAGCTGGCGTAGAAAATCAGGATCTTCAGGTGCAGTTGGGTCACGCGCTTCAGCAAGCCTTGGATCCAATAGTAAAGGCAACTCCCTGCTTGCAGAGGTGGATGATCGAAGGGTGGCTAGGGAACGGCAGCTCAACTCGGTGAAAGTCAAATATCAGTCACTGAAGAAGCACAATGCATTCACCAGAGAGCAGATGAACAAAATACAGTTACAAATCTCCACATTGCTGAGGATGTGGGGATCTCAAACTGAGTTGGAGCAGCAGGAACGGTTGTTTACCATATTGGAACAGAAGAATGGTGAAATACAACACCTTTTAGGTGAAATTAAAAATCTGGAGAAATTTAACACCTTATATGAAAGTATGGAATCTAAGCCTTCCACATCAGCCAGCCCTTGTTCTCTAGAAGACAGCACCTACTATGCAGACTTACTTCAACTAAAGCTTGGTAAGTTAAACAAAGAAAGCACAAAAGGCGAGCAGAGAATGAAGGCGATGTTTGAGAGCCGGGCCCTGGATATTGAGCGGAAACTGTTTGTGAATGAAAGACACCTGCAGCTTTCAGAAAGGGAAAATATAAAACCGAGAGCTAAGTTAGATGAATCAAAGCTGAAGTACGAACCTAAACCTGAGAAAACTGAAGCGCCTGTGCTCAGAAAGAGGCGTGAGGTGCTGCCATCGGATGTAACCGCCCCAGAAGAGACACCTGCTGCCAGCACCATCGGGGAAGTTTCTAGACTGCCACTTCAGAGAGAGGAGAGAGTCCTGCCTCAATAGCTTAAGCGGTAGCGCTGTGCAGTCGGGACCGCCGGCCTCTTCAGCCATTCAGCCAGCTAGCCTCTCTCCTCCGAAGGAGAAGAAATGTGTGAAGCGCTTGGACGGTCCGGGCAGTGCTGAGGCCTTACGTGAACAAAGTGGGAACACCCCCAGATCCCTCAGGTTTTCTGCAGATTGTAAGAAATCACACACCATCGTGTACGCATCCTCAAAGTCAACCCCGGAGATGCAGTGCCCACAGCAGGAGGGTGTTGCTCTGCGAGGCTCGCTGAAGATTGTGCCTGTGCACACAATACCCTTGTGGAACATTTTGCGTACACCAGCGCTAAGTCCTCTGTAACTAGAAATTCAGCTATCCTGTGATTCTAACCCAGAGCCTCCGTAAGTGATGGTCCTTCACAGACCGTGAACAAACCATTACCAGAGGAAATGCCTTTATTTAAACCTGTTTGCTGCACTGGACCAGATTTTGAAAGTGATAAATAATGTTCCTGAAGAACTGAAAACTGGGCAGTACAACACTGAAGTTATTAATTATGTTTTCCTATGTACAGTTTCATGAATAAATAAAAATTTATTTTCCCTGTCTTGAAAAAAATAGCTTACATAAAAATATAAATCCATATTCATCTTTAGTCTTGAGCAGAACTTGATTTTCTAAGCACAGAGGGAGGGGGACCTCCCCCAGCAAACTTTCAGCTCCATGCATGCAGCCTCATTCTCTGTGCCCGGCTCCTCTCTTAGGACTCGTTACATTTTAACAGCATGAACGCGACTCTCCAGGGAGCCCATATAAAGTGCTAACCCAACTGCCGTGAAAAGGAAACATGGAAGCAGATTCTAACCCCACGGCTCAATGGTGATAAGAGCACAAGTCACGATCAAGCTGATTAAAAGCTCCCAAGTCGCTACCTCCATCACCGATGTTTAAAAGCCATTTCTCATTCACCATAAGGAGTCCCTCTCCTATCTGCTGGGCCTCCCACTCTTCTCTAAGTGACAGGAAGAAACATCCTCCATACTTTAAGAGTCCAGTGCATGAAAAGACGTGGAAGAAAGGAAGGCCAACCACAATCCCCGCGGTGCTGTACACGCCCATGTAAGTCGGGTGTCAGGTCAGTCACATCGTTTTTAAGACAGTCAAATCATTTCACTTGATTATCATGACTTTTTTTTCTTTTTTGGTCTGATTTGCTTTTTTAGACAGGGACTCACTGTATAGCCCTGGCTGGCTTGGAACTCACTGTGTAGCCCAGGCTGGCTCTGAATTCAGTGCTCCACATGCAGTGCTAAGATTAAAGGTGTTTCCACCATGGCAATAATCATGACATTTTACAAAGGCAGGCCTGGGGCTGGAGCTGGCTCAGCGGGAAGAATGCATGCTGCTCTTGAGGACCAAGTTCAGTTCCTAGTACTCATTCAGGTATCTTACTACTGTCTCCAGCTCCAGGAGATCTAATGCCCTGTTTTGGCCCTTGTGGGCACCCATATGTACATGTGCATACACACACACACACACAGACACGTAAATAAAAATCTTTAAATCTCACCAATCTCAACTCTCACTTTTAAAATATATTTAGAGACAGATTTCATGAAAATGGTAAACAGTCGTCCCCTTATGGGGCAAACTGCTCCTGACCTGTACCCTGGTGTCCCCTCAACTCAAATTGCCCATTTAGTGGCCACAATGCTCTATGTAAACCTTTCGGTAGAACTTAAAATCTTCTCTGTAGAATCCTCTTCCCTTTTTGAGATAATCCCATGTAACACTTAATTTACTATTTAGTTGAGGACAACCTTGAACTCCTGACCCTTCTGCTAGCAGCTACCTCCGAGTGCTGGATTACAAGTGCCCGCTAGTACGTGGCCATCCTGACGTTTGAGGGATGAGTAAAACTACCTTTCAGCTCTCCAAGGTGAGGGGCTGCTCCTAGCTCCTGCCTCTCCACCTCTCTCCATGGACCTTTGGCTCCCACAGGTGGTGTGTTGGAAAAATCTAGACTCTAAGAGCCAAACCCCTGCAGTCCTGCTGGCCAGCCCTACTAAGCGTCACGGCTTCATCACCCTTTACAGGGTTTTTCCTAACACAAAGCCCCGTTCTCTTCCTCACATCTCTCAGTTTGATTCCCACGAAGAGGTGTGGCTTTCTGAAGAAACCAATGGTTACTGTTAGAGCTTCTTTCTGTAGAAGGATTGCAGATTTCTGAGGGAAAGTACGAAAGCGCTCCCGAAGAGCAGCAGGGCACTCTCACAGGGGGAAGCAGAATCCTCTAGGGAAGTTAATTCTAAGAAATAAGTCAGCCAGGCATGGTGGTGCACACCTTTAATTCCAGCACACAGGATGCAGAGGCAGGTATTTCACAGTGAGTTTGAGGCCAGCCTGGTCTACAAAGTGAGTTCCAGAACAGCCAGGGCTGTTACACAGTAAAAACCCTGTCTACAAAAACAAAAAAGAAAAGAATTGAAATAATTCAGTTTGAAAGAAAAATGCACATAAATCTACTATGGGAACTGGAAAGAAGATAAGGGATAAGCTGTGTGCTGTGGTACATCTGTAACATCTGTAATCCTCGCCTTTGGAGGCAGGTGCAGTAGAATCAGGATTCAAGATCAACCTTGGCCACACAGTGAATCTGAGAGCAGCTACCCGTGCTACGTGAGACCCTTTCACAAACAAACAAAAGAACGGGACTCATCTGTTATACAATGGGTACATGAACTGAGCATCAAAATAGCTTAAACACAGACACCTGGAGACTCTGGTTCATTTCATTCAATAGCAGATGAATAGTTTTTCTTCTTCTTGAGCTTGTCTTATGAAAAGAATATACCAGAAAAGAGGAAAATACTAACATTTGCTATCCAGGAAAGTTTAAATGGCTTCCCTTCTCCTTGCACACGCCCCATACATACACACAATTTAATACTCCCAAAAAGATTTAAAGAGATGAATAGTTTGCACCTCTTGACTTAAACAAAAAAGGAATAGGCCAAGTGTTGGGGGACACACTTTTAATTACACACAGGTAATTCTCTCAGCACTTGGGAGGCAGAGGCAGGTAGATCTCTGTGAGTGCGAGGCCAGCCTCCTCTACAGAGCAAGTTCCAGGACAGTCAGAGCTAAAACAAAGAAACCCTGGAAGGCGGGAGAGAGGCGGGTGGGGGGGGGTTCTTAAGTTGGCAGCTAGAAATGAAAGCCAAGACTTAAAAATAGGTTTTGATCACTTAGAGAATTAGAGAGAATTGTTATTGCATAATGTGAAACACAAAAACTTCCCAACTGCTGAAGATCTACTTGTTTGCTGGCAGGTAGGGTCTGTCCTGCAACCAAAAGAAGCAAACTGCTGAGCTCAGAAGTGCAAAGCCAAGCTGGGTGCAAAGGAGAGCCTATCAGCTGACCCAGCAGAGGATGACTTGGCTCCAACAAACCAGTGTGGATGAAATCATAATCTCCAACCAAATCCACACTGAGGACTCCCAATGGCAAACACACAGAGTTCAGCATCTGAGGGCTGAGTACCTGAGGGCAAGGACAACCCTTCCTGTTGCTGTTGTTGGTGATGTGGGGCACATCTGCAGTCCTAGCACTTAGGAGATAGAGGCAGGAGTTCAAGGTCATCCTTGAGACATAGCAAGTTTGATGTCAACCAGAACTATATGAGACCCTGTTTCGACAAGTCAGCATTTGTGTGCAATACAGTTTAAATCTTCAGAAATCAATTCTACCACAAAAGACACTCAGCTCTAACAAATCATGGCTTCAATGTCTCCATTTTTCTTTCTTTACAGTAGCTGCCAAGCTGGTTTCTTAGTTCTGTGCCCAGTCCCTTCACATATCCCAGCCAGCCCCGGACGCCTGCTGTGCAGTGAGAGCACAGTGAGTGGACCAGCGGACCCACCTGGAGCACAGCACTCTGGCAGGAGAGCCTTCTGTAAGAGGGCTGCAGCCCCAGCACACTAGCGATGCTGCACTCACGTACAGAGGCTCAAACACAGCATCAAGAGCAAGAAGCAGTTCCAGCTGAAAGTCAACTGCAAGCCAAGGTGGAAACTTTCATTAAAAGGGAAGCATGGACTGCACACAGGGGCTTACACCTTCAATCCCAGGACTCAGGAGGCTGAGGAAGGAGAACAAATGGTTTCCAGCCTGGGCTACATAGTGGGTCTCAGGCTAGACAGTGTAAGACCTTGTCTCAAAAAAAAAAAAAAAAGTACTGTTTTTTTTTTTTCCTTTCCAAACAGTTGAATACTTGAATGGAAAAATTTGAAGTGCATGGTGGCTCACTTCCTGTAATTCCAGCACTTGGAGGTCTAATGCAGGAGGATCACAGAGGATTTTAAGCCAGCTAGCTACAAAGTGAAACCTTGTCTTCAAAGAAAATAAAAAATGAAACAATTCCTCCCAATTCAAAGTGGTCTTCGGAAAGTCTTATTTTCTGAAATTTAAGACTTGACTAACAGCACAGATCTACACACAGCATAGGACAACTCAGGGAGTGACAAGCTAGCACTAGGATGGTCAAGAGAGAAACTGAAGAGCTGCCCTCCACAGGCTGCAACTCCGCATCATCACCAGCCAAGCTTCCGGGTGACACATCCTGCTTGCAGAGTCCAGGCCTGGAAGGGCTGCACTGGGAGCACGGTTCTGGGCACCACCTCCATCAACTGCAAGAGGGATACTGAGGAGAGCCAAGAACACGTCTGCGCATGCCGTTTCGATCTGATAATCTCACTCATTTGGCAGTTCATCCCCAAGGCTAGTGGAAAAATACTGAAGAAAAAGAGGCTTCTACAAATGATTTTGGATCTAAGGTTTGTGTTTGTGCCAAAAAAAGGTTATGTATACTGAGCGACATTCAGCCTTTGCTCAATGTATTTGTTAGACACGACCACACCGGTACAAAGAATTCCTACAACAAATTACTGAACTTATGAGACTAATTTTTAAATCTGTAAAAACCGTAGTGCACTGGGTGATTCTAATTCTGGCCTTCGGTACCCAATGAGCGATACGTTCTGGGGTACTAATGTTCTGGGGAGGAGTCAGGTGCCACACAGTGGGGGCTAACCTTGTCACTTAAAGTGCCGTTTGCAGCATTGCTCGGAATTTCAAACAGCTGGCCGCATCTGCTACTTCACCCCATGTTCTGGCCTGGCAAGGCTGACCTTGCTGCCAGATGGATGCAGCAGCATCTCGTGGCTGTGCTCCAGTGCAGGTGCAGCAGTAGCAGCAGGAGGCACAGGTGCAGAGGATGGGCTCACAGTGCACAGTCCAGCTGCTCACTCAGGGCGGCTGTGGGAGCTTCCGGGCGCCGAGTCTGCGTGATTTTTTGTTTTGGGTTTTTTGTGTCTTCTTCCTCTTCAGTTTCGCTTTCACAGACGTGCACAACCACGCTGGGGGTAGACTCGGTTCCTGCATGCAGTTCGTATTTCTCCCCTGCCGAGGCAAGCACAAGAAGGGGCCTGGCCGTCAATGGAAGGAATTAATTTATCTCCCAACTTCCTCTTCCACTAATTCATTTAACAGCTGCTGATTTTTTTTTTGAGACTGAGTCTCATGAAATCTGGGTCAGTCAGAAATTTGCTGCTGTAGCTGACACTGGCCTTGAACTCTCCAATTTTTCTGCTTTCATTCTCCCAAGTGCTAGGATTGTAGGCATGTGTTATTTTGGTAGGTTCGTTGTTTAAACTCTGTAAAATCATCTATCCTGCACCAGAGGGGCTTAGCCTGTTTGGTATTAAACATTTCCCTTTTTTCCCTCTCGACAGGGTCTCACTATGCAGACAGGCTGGCCTGGAACTCCCAGAGAGCTGCTTGCCTCTGCCTCCCAAGTGTTGTTAAGGGTAAGTGTCACCATGCCCTGCAGAAGTTCCATTTGTTAAAGACACTGTCCTTTCTGTCCTGGGAGTTAAAATCCAAACATGGCTGCTAAGCACGCAGGCACCTTCAGGGCAGACCCATTCGGCATACCCTGAAACCATCCTATTCACAATAACATCCTGGCCATCATGTTAATCTCCATGACTTTAAACTGAGCATAAAGAATGGGCCTGCTACTGTATGAATATACACAAGCTTCCTTCATTCAGGGAGCACCTTGCTTTGGAACTAGCTCCTGTCTCTTCCTGCAGGTGAGGAAGTTTCTCCACTCTTATGTCCTATGCTTACTTTGGCTTTGTGGTTGTTATGATGGGAACCCATTGATTAGATTACATAAATACTAATTAAGTTGTTAATATAAATGCTAATTGCTATTCTAGAAACAACCGAAGTGGGTTAGTTATATTCATAAAGGTTTTAGGTCCCATGGGAGGCCCTGGCTAGGCTCCAGGCAGCAGTTTCTAGTGTAGGACCTGACTTCTGAAAGGAGTTCAAATGTCCACAGGCATAAAGCTCTTTCTTCTCGGATGCTTCTGAAGTGCCCTGAAGAGACATGCTGTCCTTAACAGCCGGGAATCAGCTCCTCACATTATTAAAGAGATGAGAGCGATAGCAAGTAGAGAAGGAAATAAAAAACAAAACAGAAGCCGGGTGGTGGTGGTGCACCCCTTTAATCCTAGCACTCGGGAAGCAGAGGCAGGTGGATCTCCTTGAGTTTGAGGCCAATCTGGTCTACAGAGCTAGTTCAAGGACAGGCTCCAAAACTACAGAGAAACCCTGTCTTGGGGAAAGAAAAAAAGAAAGAAAGAAAGAAAGAAAGAAAGAAAGAAAGAAAGAAAGAAAGAAAGAAAGAAAGAAAGAAGAGAAAGAAAGAAGAGAAAGAAAGAAGAGAAAAGAAAGAAAGAAAGAAAGAAAGAAAGAAGGAAGGAAGGAAGGAAGGAAGGGAAGAAAGAAAGAAGAAAGGGTTGCAGAGAGAAAGTAGCAAGTGTGTTCGCTAACTGCCTGTGTGAACGCCCAGCTGAACCACTGACAGTGAAAATGATCATGCTGTACGTACCATCTAACGTTCACAACCAGATAACACAGGCTTAGCAGCTGGCTGAGGCCCACAGCATTGGGAATGCAGTCAGAGGGTGGACCCAGACTGGTGTGACAGCAGAGTCCACTGGACAGCCTGCTGTTGCTGGGCTCCACACCCCTACTGAACACCGTCTCCCATACACAAAGCTCCTGGGGACAGTAAGAGCAAAAGCAGAAGCTGTTACCTGGGCCCAGCTTGGAGACAGCACAGAGTAAGTCATAGTTGATCACAGGCATCGCATCTTCACTCTGCTTCCACCCCACGGGCGGGGAGGCTGGAGGGGAGATGAGGAACTGCTTGGTGGGCTGTGGCGGCAGTAAGTAGGACTTGTCCCGAGCCTCTCCAGACACCTGCACCTGCAGGGAAGGACATGGCCACGACCGCTTTGCAAATGTGTCTTCGTTTTCTCAATTTCTATCTTTATGGTAATTGTTACTTTCTTAGAGGGTTATTAAAATTATCCTAAATCGTTTGTGATCTTCCAGGAGGGAGACCGGGTTCACCTGGCTCACTGCACGGGGCCACACACACCGGAAACTTGATAAACATGACTTGAGTGAAAGAATCAGTGTGCAAACTGACGGACAGAGAAATGCACAGCAGTAACTATGGCTGGGATCTGGGCTCTAAGTGTTCCTCAGGGCCTACGTGGTAGAGGCTTGCTCCCCTGAGGGGTGAAATGGGAGCCTTTAGTCACTAGGAGCACACCCTAAGGCACAGGGGCACCCCAGTCCCTGACTCTTCCTGTTTCCCATGAATGAGGTGAACAACTTGGCTTTGCCTTCATGTGCTACCCCCACTGCAGGCCCAAAAGAAAAGGGACGATCATATATGGACTGAAACCTCAAAACCATGAGCCAAGACTTTTCTCCGGTACAGTTGTTATCTCTGATTTGTTACAGCGGGTGTGCTAGCTAGTTTTATGTCACCTGACACAAGCCTTCATCATTGAGAGGAAGGAACCTCAATTAAGATCGGGCTGTAGGCAAGCCTGGAGAGCATTTTCTTAATTAGTGATTAATGTGGGAGGGCCCAGCCATAAGGGTGGTAACACCCTGGGCTGGGGTCCTGGTTCTCTAAGAAAGCAAGTGAGCAAACCATGAAGAGCAAGCCTGTAGGCAGCACCCCTCCATGGCCTCTGCATCAGCTCCTGGCTCCAGGTTCCTGCCCTGGTTGAGCTCTTGCCTCGGCTTCCCTCAATGGAAGGAGATTCAGGAAAAATCCTTTCGTCTCCCAGCTCCTTTAGGCCATGGTGTTTCATCACAGATGGCATCACAGATTTCATCACAGATTAGTAACCCTAACTGCTTCACTGGGAAGAGCTGACGCACGACACAGCTCCAGTCTTAGAACAGAGGAAAATGTTTGTGTGGCGGTCAGAGGACACAGGTCAGCTCTTTCCTCCCACCATGTATGTGTGGGTTCCAGGGCTCAAACTCAGGTCATCAAGCTTAGTGGCAAGCACCTTTACCCACTGAGCCTTCTTGATGGCCCTTGAAGATTTTTTTATGTTCTACAAATGTCACATCCTAAGTGCTATTTTAGATGCAGAGAACATTTAATACACTAACCTTGAAGGTCAGGGCTTAACCTTCCCCTCACAGAGCCCTAGCTGAGCAAAGCTGCCACAAAAATGAACCCCTTAACTGTTAGCTGCAGCAAAGACAGAAGGCTTAATATGCTCCTAAGATAATGAACTCAGGTATGTGTAAAGTAAGAGAAAACACGGCATCGTCAGATCACGGGAACGTCGACATCACAAACCTCTGACCCAGGCTGGAGAGAGAACTGCGAGGAGCTGTGACAGAAAAGCAGCTGTGGGGACACGCAGCCACGTAGCACACCGTACCTGTGCGAAGTAAAGCTTCAGCTTCTGGCCGTGGAAGTCACTCTCATGCAGCTCTATCCGAGCTCTCGCTGCAGCCTCGGGCTTGCTGAAGTTGATCCTCACTCTGCGGAAACTCTTGAACAACTGGAATGTGACCTGGTCATCATAGAGGGTGAAGAGAGCTTCGAACCTCTCCTGTGAGGAGGGCAACAAGGCAGAGAGAAGTGGGAAGAAGAACAGAATACTCCTGTTAACAGGACGCCTGTGGAAGAGAAGTGGCCGGGTGAAGACCCTATGAAGTGCACTCCTTTCCCCATGAAAGCCCCTCTCTGGAGGGAGTTCAGGGTGGACGCCGTGTGACTCGTGCTCACATCTGCACCAACTGAACACAGCTAGCTTCGTTAAATACTGCAGCTTCAAAGGTCATAAGATAAACACGATGCATAAAACAGCACACACGTGTCTCCACACAACAGGAGCACTGCTGCCAAAGTCACCAGTGTATCCAGCTGCGCTGTTCCTCCGGCAACGGAACATCTCTGGTACTCGGGGTGGCCCTTCCCCTGCTTTCTTCACAGTGCTAGGCATTTGTTTGCTGCTTACGCCTGACACACTGAGCGAGATGTGTCTCAGAACCCGAACACCTCTCCCAGCATGTACACACAATACAACACAGAGAAATCACTCTTTTATTTATTTATTTATTTTTTAATTTTTGAGACCAGGCTCTCACACAGGCCAGGCCAACCTCAAACTTGCTAATAGCTGAAGATGACCTTGCATTCTGATCATGGGGTACCACCAGGCCTGGCAGCTTCCTAACTTTCGCTTTTAATGTCTATGTATCTTTATGCTTCAGAAAAGTTTCAGAAACAGCACATGTACACATGATCTGCATGCGATGTGTGCAGTAAACAAAGCCGATTTACTACTCACTGTCTTGTTTGGAGAGTGTCTCTCACTATGTCACACTGGTTGGTCTGAAATTCACAGAGAGCCACCTGCCTCTGCCTCCTGGATGCTGGAACCATAGTATCTTTTTATAGACTTTATAGACTGGCCTTTAAAATCTTCAAATATTAAGCTGGGCAATGGTGGCACACGTCTTTAATCCTAGCACTTGGGAGGTGGAGGCAGAAGCAGGTTTCTATGAGTTCGAGGCCAGCCTGGTCTACAAAGAGAGTTCCAGGACAGCAAGAGGTATTACACAGAGAAATTCAGTCTTGAAAAATCAAAAGTAAATAAATAAAATTCAAATACTGAACAGTTCCAGTAGTGTTTTGGTTAGGCAGACTAGGAAAGAGTTGGGGTCAGAACAGAGCTCTGCTTCCTTCCCACTTAGCAGCCTCCTGCGCAGCCTTCACCGCTGGTCCTCAGCCACTACCATGGAAAACCCATCCCGCAGGGCAGCGGACAGTTCATGGTGCTTGCTGCCATATCCAACGACCTGAGCATTCAATCCAGGTGTTCTCTGCACTTGGTGATGCTGAGTGTCCCCATCAAAAACAGGACTCAGGGGTCAGGCAGAGCTACCTTCATATGCCCCATTACCACAAGAAGGCATTAAAACCCAGTGTCCTATGGGTACCTACAGCAACAGATAAACAGTCTGTATACAAAGGGACAATCCCACACCGGACACATGACATTTCATACCAGCCAGTCCTACCTAGAGCAATTCTCTGAGGCTGGAGAGATGCCTCAGTGAACACTTGGTACTCAAGTTGAGAACTGGTGTTTGGACACCCAGACCTCACAGAAGAAGCTGAGCAGGCCTGATGGCCTGTGACCCCAGTGCCTCAGGGAGTCAGGAGCTGGAGTTAGACTAGCAGGACCAGTGAGCTCTAGGTTCAGTGAGACACCTGATATTAAAGTCTGATCACCTCATGCAAGCATACACGTGCCCACAAGCACATGTGTAAGCACACACACGCACACACACACACACACACACACACGTGTACATGCACACACATACACTCCACATACATATATACAGAACTTCACTCTGTATTAACATCGACTGAGTCCACTACAACACACATTAGAAAAACATGTATCATACTTTTAAATTCATGCTCAAACACGAGCATGTCTGTTCCCTATTTAAGAAAAGGAAAGTTGGGGGCAAGGGCAGCTTGATGATCTGAGTTTGATTCCTGAGCCTACATGGGAGAAACAGCCACAGCCTCCTGAAAGTTGTCCTCTGGCGTTTATACTTGTGCTGTGGAATGTGTCTCACCCCTAAATAAATGTAAAAGGTATTTTTAATTAAAAAATTTTTTAAAAAGGGGGAAACTTTGTATTAAAAACAACAAATAAGCTGGATGGTGGTGGTGCACACTTTAATCCCAGCACTCGGGAGGCAGAGGCAGGCGGATCTCTGTGAGTCTGAGGTCAGCCTGGTCTACAGAGTGAGTTCCAGAATAGCCAAGGCTGTTATAGAGAAACCCTGTTTTAAAAAAAAACAAAACAAAACAACAACAAAACTGCTTAGGGCCAAGCACATGTGCTGCTCTTGCAGAGGACCCGGATTCATTTTCCAGCATCTACACTCTAAATGGCTCACAACCACCTACAATTCCAGTTCCAAGAAATCTATTACCCTCATCTAGTTTCTCTGGAGATCCATACACATATACACACAAATAAAACTTTTTTTTTAAAAAAAAAGAAGAGCAAAAGAAAATCAACAAGAACTCAATTTTTCATCGAATCAAAACTTTCCCAGGCCATGTGTGGAAAAAACGGAAATAAACTTCTTGGTGTGAAGCTCCTCCTAATAAGGACGTGTATCTGTTATTTTCTGTGTGCACAAGTGGGTATCAGGGAGTCTCGGAACTGTGTGGCACCCATGACCTCCTTTCACCATCCTGTAGGTTTTTGGGGGCAGGGGTTGTCAAGCTTGCACCGTTGAACATCAAGCACCTTCCCCTAAAGATCCATCTCACTGCCCCGAAGGATTTGTAATCTTAAGATAAAGTGGTCGTAAGATCCTCTCAGATACCAAAATGCTTGTAGAATAAATGGCGGATATAAACAGGGCAGTATTTGCAAAGAACTGGCACACTGCTCCAGATGCACTGAACAACCTCTGGATGATCTACATAGAATACAGTGTAAATAGTTTTCATACTGCATTGCTAGGAACAACAAACATCTATAAATATTCAGTATAGAAACAACGTACTCTTTTCTCTCTCTCTCTCTTTTCTTTTCTGAGACAGGGTCTCACTATGCAGCCCTTGTGGGACTCACTATGTAGACCAGGCTGGCCTCCAACTCAGAGACCCACCTCCCCTCCCTCTGCCTCCCATGTGCTGGAATTAAAGCTGTAGATGCCCCATGTAGATACAATTTCTTAATGGAACCTTTTCCATCAGTGGCTGTTGAACTCAGAGATGCTATATCCACTGATAGATACAAAGGGCTGGATTTACCTGTGCTTTCTTATGATAACAAACAAATCGTCTCTAACACAAAATTCGGAGCTCTTAAACAGATGAGAAAAACAGGATGGACAATTGCAGGATTCTAAACTGTGACTGGACTGGGCAAAGCAGCAGCATTTGTGAGATAAACCAGCCTGCAAAGAAAGCCTTGGTGACTGACCATGCCCGCCAGCCCCTGTGGTGTAGGACTCCTGAGTCTCCCCAGCACACACACATGCCCAGTGCAGTTTGGACTGCCGCCCTTTGCTCAGAAGCCCTCGGGACTGCATCCTGCAGAAGGGCCAGCTCTTCCACTTGGCATCAGGGTACTTCACAGGATGGCCCAACATCTGCCTCCCAGCCAAATGTTCTTGACTTGGACAGTTATTGCCTGTGTGCCAACCACTCTTGTTCCTGCTACTCACTATCCTAATTAGGTTTCTTGGTATATCTGGTTTCCTCTGGCTAAAGTGTCCTTCCTTTCCTCTGTAAAATTCTAACTCACAGCTCCTCTCCCACGCCACATGCCCTTTGGAGAGACTTACTGAGCCTGGCTGTGCACTTGTCCACAGAAACCTTGATGGACTCCATTGTTTCTAGAGGGACTAACTTTCCATCTTGTCGCCGACCCACCAGCCCCCTGCAGGACTGTACACCCATGACTCAGACGCTGCTTAATTTGCACTCTGTCCCTTAACCTATGCTGCAGGTGTTTGAGCATGTATCCAGTTCTGCCCTGAAAGACACTGAAGGAAGTCCAGCCTGGGCTACAGAGTGAGAATGGGTCTCACTGAAAGGAAAGTTCTTTGTGTACATAGTTAACATTTAAGGGTCAAGTCAGGAGTGGTGGTTTCTACCTGTACACCCAGTGCCCAGATGTCAGCCTAGACCACACAGTGAGACTCAGAGAAAGAAAAAAAGAAAGAAAGGTGTGCAGGCTTTTATGAGATCACGATCACACACACACACACACACACACACACACACACACACAGTTTCTAAGTAAATAAATAGCTTTAAAAAGTTAATCTTATTTTTCCTTCCAAACCATACAAAGTACTACCAGAAATGTTAACAATGATAATTAATCCTAATAGCCTACATGCTATAAGCCCTAGGAAAAAGCTGAATTCCTTCTTCAGTGAATGTTCAAGGAGGAGGAAGCCAGGAAAAATCATGTGCTTGGAGGCTGGGTGTGGTGACATATCCCTGTGACATCTCAGCATTCAGGAGTTAGAGCTGGGAGGATCACTGGAAGTTCTAGGCTAGCCTGAACCACACATATATTTCCACGGCAGTCTGAGCCACACAGCCAATCCCAGGCCAGTCTGAGCCACACAGCCAATCCCATGACAGTCTGAGCCACACAGCCAATCCCATGACAATTTGAGCCACATAGCCAATCCCAGGCCAGTTTGGGCCACAGAGTAAGACCTTGTCTCAAACAACTACAACAGCATGTTGGGTAAAGGAGGAATTAGTGGTGGAGGTGGGAAAGGCACAAGAGAGGATGACAGAATGTATATGGCAGAATCACATTATGTACAGAAATAAAATTACTAATGATTCACATTATGTATATTTAATATCTTCAAGTAAAACATTAAAAAAGCTTTCCCTCAATTACAGTCTCCAAAACTCAATGAATAGGAGAATGAATGAAAAGCACATTTAATGAGCCTTGAATTCACTAAGAGCCAAGACTTCTCAGGTGGAGCAGGAGGGCTGGCTCTGCAGCACACCTGTGAGTGGCAGACCGAGACTCCTGAGATACAGCGAGGGACCCAGTGTAGCACACATTTTCTGTTATTTCACGTCACGGCTCTCAGACCTGTCTACTCAAAGCTATCTATGCTTCCGACGGTGTAAGTGCAGGGACTGGGGGCATGCCTACCTTCTGCTCTTGGACCTCAAACACCGCTTCGTGGACACTGCAAGCAAAAAGTGAGGTGGGCAGGTCGCTCAGATCCATCATCTCTTCCAAGTCATCTTCATTTTCACCGAAGACCATCTCCTCTTCCTCTTCCTGATCGCTGCTACAGAGATCTGACTGGCTGTCATTCCAAGATTTCATGGTGTCTCGAAGCATCTTCTCTGTGGGTAAAGTTCTAGGATATCTGCCAGACACTGCTTTAAAAAAAAAAAGAAAGAAAGAAAACAATGGAGAAAAAAAACTGAAGGCCTTATCATGTTGCAGTCAATCTATCCTCAAGACAGCAATTCATCAAGCAAAATGACTTTATCCAGGAAAGATCAATCAGCATTTAAGTCAGCTCCAGATCTCACAAGTGAATTTTCTATCTACACACCTGATTTGCTTAGCAGATTTTATGGGGCAATGGAATATGAAGAAGCGAAAAAGAAAACGCTTCCTGGTGAAAACAGGAAGAAAAGGACGAGGTGACAGGATCGCATCAACATGTACTTTGGTTTACAAGCAGAGAGAGGGAAAGTGGGAGCCGGAGCGGCCCTCACATATTTGTTTTGGGTTTTAGGCGGCAAACACTGGAAGTGGCCCAGCAGAATCACACCCACACGGTCTGCTCGCCATCTGCACCCTGAAATGCTGTCGCGAGGCTCTGCCTTTCTTACCCAGTAAGTTTTTTTTTTTTTTCCTGAGCAGACTCTCAAATAATTAAGTTGTCTAGATCCCTGAGTTTCCTCTCAAAGGTGTTCATGAACTCAAGAGTGTACAGCATACAACTAAAACTGGAAGACAACCCAGAAGACGCACTCCTGAACTTTTAGACATTGTGCACTTAGAGTCAGAGGCCTAGAGCTGGCACTGTCCTTCTGTAAAACACTGGAGCAGAATCTGCCTGTGTCTGGCTCCTCAGGAAACCACACCACACTCATCACACAGTGTACCTTTGGACATGTGACATGGAACTGAAGGAAAACCACGAGTGACAGAGGCACCGAGTGATCATGAGTATTACAACTGCACTTCTGAGTTCCCTTTCATTTTGAAGGACACAGGCTCCAGATGCATTGCTTACATAGGATACATTTCATACTGGTTATTAACTATGGGGTAAAAATAGTGGAGTTTCCAGCTGGGCAGTGGTGGTGCATGCCTTTAATTCCAGCACTCGGGAGGCAGAGGCAGGCGGATCTCTGTGAGTTTGAGGCCAGCCTGGTCTACAGAGTGAGTTCCAGAACAGCCAAAGCTACACAGAGAAACCTGTCTCAAAAAAACAAAAACAAAAACAAAAACAAAAGCATTTTCCCATTATTCTATACCACTCAAGACAACTTTAAAAAACAGCATCTATCCTTGTTCTGTCAACATTCTGGACACCTCCTGCCAGGCACTGGGGGACACTGAGTAGTTGTCCTGTAGGGCAAGCCAGTCACACCCCCTAACGGGGCCTCATCCTACTGTCTGCTCTACCATCCACTTCTCCACCTGCTCCTCTTCCTCGGCACGGAAGCCCGCTCATGTTGGATCCCACCATTGGTTCTACCTTGGCTTCATCTACCTGCTCCTCTTCCTACCCACTCCCTGTAGATGGGTTCACCTACTTTATTTCCTCCATCCCACTCCCTCCAGGGTTTAGTCTCCCAAGCAGCTGCCATTCTCTCTTGGCTTCAACTCCCCTCATTACTGACAACCAAGGCTTCCTGAGCACCAGAACCCACTTTCTGCAGTGTGCCCTCGACATCCCCCTTCCTTCACTCCCAGTCTCTCCCCACAGGCATTTTTCTCAGTCACTTTTTACACTTGGGTCTCTCTGAGGTTCCAGCGCTGCCCCCTCTGGAGCCTTTAGCTTCTTAGTTCTCAACTGGGTTTCCTGCTCCTCTGGGCCTCCCATGTGCCAGTACCATCTTGCATTTCACACAATTGCTCCTAATCCATGAAGCACGGCATCAAAGCCGCAGGGAAAGGAGGGCTGAATCTGCACCACATAGAACTGGAGGTTTGGAAGATATACCACATCCCTGGAGATTCTAAGTTGCCCCCTGGCCCACAGGGCTGACAATAAATCTTAGCTGATTCTTTTAATTGCTGTGTGAGGTCTTTCTAGTCTGAGGGGAGACCCCCAGGAGAGTGTCTCACTACAGCTTTCATTGAGGGAGGCTGGGCTCTCACACTCCGCTCCCTTCTCTGTTCTCAGGTTATTCAATTGCTGACAAATCACCGACTGCTCATGCCTTCAATTTCCCAGGCCCTGCCAGTTTCTGACTCACAGCTGCTCAGCAAGGACTGCTGAACAAAAGCAGACAGCACCGAGCATCATGCCATGTCACCATGTCACTGGAATGTCATCAATGACAGAAAAAATTCAGTTCTGTAAGGAATTAGAGATGTACTGTGGGACAATGGTCTTGGACCCCGTAAAGATTTGTTACTTGCATGGCTTAATAAAATGCTGATTGGCCAGTAGCCAGGCAGGAAGTATAGGCGGGGCAACCAGAATAGAATTCTGGGAAGGGGAAAGGCTCAGTCTGCAGTTATCACCCAGATTCAGAGGACACAAGGTGAGAATGCCTCACTGACAAAAAGTACCAAGCCATGTGGCTAACACAGACAAGAATTATGGGTTAATTTAAGATGTAAGAGTTAGTTGATAAGAAGGCTGAGCTGACAGGCCAACCAGTTTATAACTAATGGAGGCCTCTGTGTGCTTCTTTGGGACTGAATGGCTGCGGGCTCAGGTGGGACAGAAACCTCTGTCAACAGAGATGGGCTCCCAAAAACGGCTGTGGAGGACAACAGCAGGTAAAGAATGGGTGCAGTCTGGCACCAAGCAGGCGTTTGCAGTCAGAACGAGAAAAGTCAGAAAGCTGGTATATAGGTATTTAGTACCAGTCTAGTTTAATCTTGGGTATAAAAGTGGGCTTTCTTTGTAGCCTGTCTATGGCATTAAGTGTTTGTTTTTTGTAATCCCTCATTTATTTTTTATTTTCTCCTACTTAAAAGATTCTGGGCAGTAGTGGCACACACCTTTAATCCCAACACTTGAGAGGCAGAGGTGGGCGGATCTCTGTGAGTTCGAGGCCAGCCTGGTCTACAGAGTGAGTTCCAAGATAGTCAGAACTGTTACACAGAAAAACCCTGTCTCAAAGAAAGAAGGAACTTCCCAAAGATTCCCCCACAATAAATATGCACAAAAGATGGTCATGGTAGCTCATGTTTTTAATCCCAGCACTTAGCAGACAGAGGCTAGTGGATCTCCATGAGTTCCAGGCCAGCCTAGTTACATAGGGAGTGAGGACCAGACCAGTTCCAGGCAGGCAGAGCTCCTTTGGAGAGGGGGAGAGGGAGAGTAGAGGAAGGGAAAGAAAAGCTATTTTCTGCCTACACATGTGTAGAACTGGCCTTGATAGTGCTAAACCCATACTCTACTATTGAACTACAGTCCTAGTTTACAGTCTACTTTTAGTAATTATTACTTTGTTTCAAGGTTCTTCCTCCAATATCACAGAGAATAAAATAAAATAGAGCATAGGAAACAATCCTTGACTTGACTTAGAATTTTATATATTCGTTTCCTGTTTTTCTACCTCCAACTTAGGGTAGCTTTCTTTTGATATAACTTCAAAAAGAAATGATAAAAATGGGCTTAGGCATGCATGGTAGCTCATGTCTATAATCTCAGCATTTGAGAGCCGGAGACAGGAGGATTGCCATGAACTTGAAGTCAGCTTGGGCTATATAGTAAGTTCCAGGCTTGCCTGGGTTACATGGTAACCATCTTAGCTGGGTGGTGGTGCAAAAGCATTAATCATTAATCACAGCATTCAGGAGGCAGAGGTAGGCGGATCTCTGAGTTCAAGAGTCTGGTTTACAGAGCGAGTTATAGGACAACCAGGGCTACACAGAGAAACCCTGTCTCAAAAATGCAAAAGAGACTGCTCAGGGGTTAAGAGCACTGACTGCTCTTCCAGAGGACCTGGGTTCAATTCCTAGCACCCACATGGCAGCTTACACCTGTCTGTAACTCCAGTTTTAGGGAACCCAACACCCATAGCAAAAACACCAATGTACGTTAAAAAATCCAAACAAAACTAAACAACAACAAAAACTAACACATCTTTACATACAGGTAGCAGACTGCCTTTTAACTTTATCATTCTCTCTCCAAACTATTAAAAAGTAAAGCATAGTTCATATTCTATCAAATCAGCATGAGAGCAAAATCCATTTCTTACACAGTAGCAAAACCCACACGTTTAACAACGATATAATAGTATTATCCATTTTAGTCTCTATTCAAATTTTATTATCCTAACAATGGCCACAATAATAATTGTTCCTTCAAAATTACTTATTGTGGCACTAAAGGTTAGATCCAGGGCCTCCTACATACTAGGCAAGTGCTCTACCACTGAGCTGCTTCTCAGTCCTCTTTTTATCTGCATTTTGAGACAAAGAGACATGGTCTCCTTAAGGTGTCCAGCCTGGCTCTGAATACTCGCGTTAGCCTAGTCCTTGAACTTTTGACCCTTTTGCCTCAGCTTTTCCGTTAGCTGGGATTACAGGCTTATGCCACCAAGCCCAGATCAAAGGTTTTAGAGTATCATTAAGTAATTCTGTTATAAGACTTACACATTTATATTCTTAAAAAGGACAGACTGGAAATGCACCTAACTGTGAATGTGTCTGAGCAATCCCTGTCTCCAGGAGGGGTCAGGGGCCACCTTCAGACCTCCAACATGGGAACTCTGGCCCCTACAGGACTCCGTTCATATACATGACTCTATCTTACCTGTTTCTGGTGGATTTGGTTTTGTAAATTTCTAGTGCCTCTTTATGTATGTGTTTTTATACATATGTGTGTGCTGGTATGTGCCATGGTGTGCACATGGGAGACAGAGGGCAATTTTTGGTTCTCTCCTCCTACCATGTAGAACTCAGGCCATGTTAGGCTTGGCAGCAAGTGCTTTTACCCTGTGAGCCATCTCACTAAACCTGCCTAACTGTTCCTAATTTCTCAGGTACAAAATGTAGATAATAATAATCTCCACTCAATAAAGACGTTGCAAGAAGTAAAGGCTCATACTCAGAATAATGTTTTGCGCATGACCAGTACTCAGTAATTCTTTTAAAACAAGCATGGTATGAGTTTCCTTGTTGGTTGAAAGGGCCGAAATAGCATCAGCACGGCTGGTAAAACTGACATTTAAATCATAATACAGAGGAGAAAAATAACAAGACAACCCTCTAAATGATCACAAAGGAAGAGAAACTCCTCGCAGTTTGTATGACCTCAAGAAAAGCAGGGAGGGTTTGTCAGTAAATGGTGCTCCTGAACAGCCGCTGAGGTAGCTATCTGCTTCCAGTGTGATACAGACTTACAACAAAAATGCCACTAGGCCTTTGCATGAGCCTTATAGAAATTTATGTCACAGCGAAATGTCTATGGTATCAGCCATTACTTGACAGATATTGGCTATCTTGCTAAAAACACACAATGAGGTTTTTGTGTATGTGTTTTTGTTTTGAAGTCAACACTGTCAATCACTTCAGAATTTCCTGACATTCTAAATGCGGTTAAAACTGAAAAGAGCAGCTGGGTGGTGGGGAAGCACACCTTTAATCCCAGCACTCAGGAGGCAGAGGCAGGCAGATCTCTGTGAGTTTGAGGCCAGTCTGGCCTATAGAGAGAGTGCAAGGGCAGGCTCTAAAGCTACATTGAGAAAACAATGTTTTGGAAACATTGTTTGGGAACAAACAAACAAAATAAACAAAAAATTGAAAAGAGAAATATGCATGGACATCACACACAGTAACCTGGCAGCCACTTAAAGCTAAGGTTGGATTCATTAAGGCAATGCACAACAATACGGGGATGGGGCTATGGCTCAGTACTACAGCCCTGGCTTGGCATCAGGAGCCCTAGGTTCCATTGCTAGCACAGAGGTTTTATTCCTGACTACTGGAGCTATTGCAGCCTCCACCTGTGCTGATCGGGGCTTGGTATCACCTCCAGTGCCGCCTTAGTCCTGGCTGCCTTCTGGCAGACGACTTCTTCATAGAAACATGAATTGAGTGGGAAACCTCCAAGGAGCATGGCCATCTGCTCTGCTGTACCAGCCTCGGGACAAGACTAATCCACCAAGACTACACGCCAAGCAATTTCAGTCGATAAGGAAAAGGTGAATTCTTTCTGCTCCAGAATTAAAAAAAAATACTATGTTTCCCAACTTGAGGAACATTTTAATATCTTAGCCAGATTTGTTTGAAATGAGTAAAATGGCTACAAAAATACCAGAAGCAAATGTGTACTTTATTTGAATTTCTAATTTAGACTAAATCTTCCAAAAGACTACTCAGGACTGCCAACATCGAGGTTGTGGAATCTACTGATTCCTCTATCTCCCAGTCCTTCTTATCAATCATTGACAGAATTCTACTTTTTTTAAAAAGTAGTAACGACAAACAAAAATCAGTATAATAAAGTTGGCAGAACATTAGAGTAAAATAGGTTATAAAGACTAGATTTTGGGGGCTAGAGAGATGGCTTAGCAGCTAAGAGCATGTACCGCTTTTGCAGATGACCAGAGTTTGGTTCCTAGCTCCCACGTCAGGTGGCTCTTAACTACCTGCAACTCCAGCTCTAGGGAATCCAATGTCCTCTTCTGGCCTCCACAGATACCTGTGCTCATGTGCATATACTCATACACAGACACAATCTTAAAAAAAAACAACTTTTTAAGTGTTATATTTCTGGAGCTAGAGAGATGGCTCTTGCTTTTGCAGAAGACCTGGGTTCAGTTCCCAGCACCCGTATGGGAGCTCACGACTATCAGTAATTCTAGGATATCTGATGCTTTCTTCTGGGGGCGCCAGGCATAGGTGTGGTACATATACATACAAGCAGACAAAATTCATGCACCTAAAATAAACCTCTAAAAACTTAAAAATTACATTTCTGTATTTTCAGGATGTAAAGTCACGCCATTTTATTGATAACCTACAACGTTCCTATCATCATCGCTGATGGTCTTACTCCACCCATCAGTATGAGAAAGACAAAAGGAGAGCAATGCACAGTGCGACTTCCGAGAGTGACTGATGCTATTTGTTGTTGCGTGTAACTCATTTTCCCTGAACATAATCGCTTCACTCCAGGGTGAGGCACCCTCCACTCAACAGTTGAAGGATTTTTCCCTGTTCTTACACTGGGGGTTGAACCTAGCGCCTCAAGCACGCTGGTCAGCCCTTGAGCGCCATCACTCCAGGCAAAGTGGAGTTTTCTGTAGGGTTCTGGAGCTAAGTCAAAGGCTGCTTCTGAGCATGAACACCTGCAAGCCACTGCACGGGTCACAGGTCAGAGGAATGGAGTTCTAAGTCACACTACTTTTCACACCTTTCCCTCCTTTGGGACCCACATTTCCTGGGCCCTCATGCAGCGTTGTTTCTCATTTGCTAGCCTAAGACTACACGGGGTTCTAAAACCGTAAAATATATCACGATTGGATGGTAAAGAAAATCCCCCAAGCACTAAAACCTCCTCTTTTGGAAACTGGCTGCTGATGGGGTAAGATGTAAAGCTGTAGCAAAGATTAACAGGACGCTAATTTTAATTACTTCATAATCGTCCTACATCCAAAGTGCATCAGAACAATACATAAAATCCCAATCAAAAAGAACAACTGCATGCCAGGAAAAAAAAAAGCTAGACTCTGAGACGTACTGTATTTTTTAATTCTGACGTTTTACTTATTTATTTGTATGTATGTTTGCCCGTGGGTGCATGCTGGTGCATCAGGTACATGGATGAGCCCTCAGAGGTAAGAAGAGGAGGGGGGTAACAAGGAACAGGAGCTACAGACTTGGGAACTGTCATATGGATGCTGGGAATCTATGCTCAGTCCTCTGCAAGAGCAGCAAGTGCTCCGAATAGCCGAGCCAGCCCTCCAGCGACAATATTTTGTTAGACTATATTTATTTAACGGATGAATTGTGCTTGCCTGTGGTCGCAGCAGCACTCACATGGAGGTCAGAGAACAGCTTGGAGGAGGTGGTTCTCTCCTTCTACCCCGTGGGCTCCCGGGATGATGAACTCCAGCTGTCAAGCTTTACAGCCTCATTACCTGCTGAGCCATCACACAGGACCAAACATTGTCTTACAGTTTGATACACTGGACCAGAGGTAATGGCATAGTGATAAAATAAGAGGGCTTTTTTTTTTTTAAATTTTGGGCAGGGCCTTGTTATGTAGTCTAGACTAGCCTCTCAAATACTGAGGGAGGAAATAAATAAATAAATAAAAACCGTGCGCAGCACTCAGTCCTTAGAATAAGATTTTTAAGTAATCAGCAATTACAGCTACAGATGAAATTACTTCTCTGGCCAAACAGTAGATGAAAGACTTCTATGAAAAGTTCAAGTAAATCTGTTGTACTAGACAGCTTTCAACAAGGGGATGCGAGTATCTTTTGGTTTTAAACTCTACACTACATCACTCTAAATAATCCTAGTTTGAATCTGAAACACGGGCGTGAGTGGCTAGAATCTTAATCTCCTGAAGAGATGATGAGATTTCACAGGGAAGCTGGAACCGGACAACCTGGAAACAGACCACACTATTGAAGGCACGTCGGTTCAGGAGGCGGACACAAGTTTTCAGAAGCCAGGGCGGCAGAGATGCGCTGATGATATTCCTGAATCCTGGGGGAGGGAAAAGGGGGAGGAGACTGGGGCTTCCACCTGCTGCCAGCCTGTTTTCCTGGCCACACCTTCCCTGCCCTCGAGGGCAGACTGGGCCTGTCATCTTCCAAAAAGTCGTACAGTTGATGGAAAAACTGGTGGTGGAGGAGGAAGGACTTGGGGGCGAGGGGTGTTTTGTAGGATGTTACCCCGAAGCGCCCTGGGAAGACCCTGGGGACCAGGCGGCTGGCCCTTTTGCAGCGTCTAGGGGGCTCCGGGCAGCTCTGGGCGACTGCTGCTGCGGTTGAGGCTACTGTAACTTTCGGGGTCCCGGGGATCCCCAGCGCCGCTGCAAACCTGCCCCGAGCGGCCGCGCGCCGGCCCCGCCCTGCGAAGGGGAGACTCACCTGTACGCTCGAGGGGAGAGGCCCGAGGGCGACGAGCGCGGCTTGGGGAGGACAGACCCCCTCCGCCCGGGGCCGCGGGGAGCCGCCACGCCCTCGACGCCGGCAGCCTCAGCCCGGGGACGCGGGCGGTGACTTGTGCCGGAGCGAGGTCGCTGGCGTCGCGCGCGCTCCCGGACCCGCGCGCCTCGCGCCCTCCCTTGGGGCCTGGCGCCTAGCGGGCGCGAGGCGCAGGCGCACGGACGAGTGGGCGGGACCAACAGCTGGTGGGCGGGGCTGTATGGGCGTGGCATGTTCTGCGCGCGCGCACTCACCCGCTCTTCCTGGCTTTCTGGCACAGCTTGTGGGAGCTTTGGGCGGGAACCCTGAGCAAAGGCTTTATGTGACCTCCAAAAAAGGAGCTTTGACGACCCCTACGTGTTCGCCGCGACCCAGAAGCCTCTCCTCTCTCCTTGCTGACACCACAGGACAGTGACAAGAACAGCTAGCGAGGATACTAGAAACCTCAGAGCGGGTTCCTGTGAGCTCCAGCCGGGGAACCCGCCAACCGGATGTGCCAGACCGCACCCTGCAGCCCCCACCGCCCAGCAGAGGCGACGGCGACGTCGCCGAGTTGTGGGTGTCACCAGGTGTGTGACTGCACCCGCTCCACCCTCCCTTCGTTGCACGCTGCACAGATGTACAATATTAATGATATTTGCGTTTGCCTTTCCGTGCCCAGTCTTGATTGTCTCCCTTGGAGACAATGGGGCATTAATTATGTCTAGGTCGAGGTCTCCGCCAGTGGTAGCACCGAGGCTGGCTGGCATCAGTGCGTTAGTTTAATTTGACTGAGGCCAGCCTGGCGGGGAGCTGTGCTTTCCTGCAGCTCACAGGCTGGATGATGGGTACAGAGCTGGAGAGCTTGTCTCAGCTCCGGCTAGAAGGAATCTGCTCTGCTGGCCCGCAGTATGGTTCAGCTCCCCCGGGACCAGCGTGGTGGAAGGAGAAAACCAACTCCCACAATTATTCCTTGACCTCCACACGGCTGCCCTTCCAAATAAAAAAATAAGTAAAAGGGTCCCAGGACGGCCAGGATTATGACACAGAGAAACCCTGTCTGGGGTAAGGGGTGGGGTGGTGGCAGACTGGACCAATAAAGTAAAAGAAAGTCAGTTCTTTTCACTCAAGACTCGTCAATCCTAACCCTAACCCTAAGTTGTAGGACAAGTGGAACTAAGGGGTCAAAGTCAAGGACACAGCGTCACTCGGCAAGGGTCATGGGCATAAAGTGCAATAAAATTCGTAGCATCCTCATCAGAGTTAGATCTAAGGAGGCCCTGTAGCTCCTACAGCATCTGCTGCGGGGTCACACGGTTGTATCCCTCTTGCCTGGTTTCTGCAGCTTCCCACCCTGTGGCTGCTGAGCAATCTTGACTTGACAGGTTAAATGCTTTACTTTTTCACTAAAGAATGCTTCCAGAGAGCGACTTGCCTGGTCAGGATCACACTAGGAACTGCAGTCATTTTTCTTCGGAAGTTCTCTTAACACAGCACTTTCTGAGATGGCTCAGCCGGTAAACAACTGGGGTTCAGTCTCAAACAATAAACAAGCAAATGGGAGAACAGTTGAGGAAGACACCCAACATCAATTTCTGACCTCCACATACATGTGCATGTGTGTGTGCAAACACAGAGACATGTACATATCACTCATGTACACAATGGAGTTTTAGGTCAATGTGTCGAGGACTGCTGCCTTCTCTATTCCTGCTTAGCGATACATGAGAACTAGGAGGAATATAGGAAGAGCTGTGAGCCATTCTAAAAACCTGTTTTCCTTGGGTATTAAGACCCTGTGCTGGGGGTTGAGTCTGGAAGGGACAGCTCAAGGAGCTCACTGAGAGCCCACCCTGACACATGTATGTGAACTCCTAATGCTCCCATCTGCCAGAACCCTGGAGGTCAGAGGAACTTGTTTCTATTACTGAAAGGAAAGGGGGTGAACAGAGCTGGCAATGTGGACCACTGCTTCCTAACAGTAGGACAGAGATTCAGATCAGAGGATCTGGCTTAGACAGGAGCCATACATGTGGCTATGGGAGAAACGGCAGGATTGTGGATGTGCTCCAAAGGCAAAGCCAGCAGTAGTCACTCATGAGAGCCATGGGAACTTGGAGTAGAGGGGACCGGAGGGTGGAGGTGGGTGGGGAACACACTTCTGGGACCTCCGCAGATGAGTTGGAGGGTGGTGGTGTCAGCTGAATCCATGGGCTCAGCTGAGATGGTTCAGAGAGAGTAGGCAGAATAAAACACAAAGGTCAGAAGTCAGATCTGTGTGCCTGCCTTCATGGCAAAGAAACGTTGCTGCTGTATTGTGAACGAGAGAACAGGAACAGAATCTTCCACGTCCTCCCTCCTCCCCATTGCGTGTGGCAAGGCGACAGGCACTGTGTGTAAGCAATGTTAGTTATGAATGAGCTTGGCACAGACTCCCATTTCCGAGGCACCCTACCTTGCTTGCCTCATCTCTGTGGTTTGAGTTACAGGCAGAGAGAAAACGATCGCTCGATCCTTTGAAACGGGGCTAAGGTTGATAAGCGTTTTCTGTCCCACAAAACTCAGGAGAGTCTGTTAGCTGATGCCTCGGGTCCTAAGTGGCACGGCTCCTGCAGCAAAGTTTCCAGACACACGATCTCATTTCCGATTTTCGCATCCGATGTGCAAGCAGTCGATACACTGAAAGCATCCTTGATGGGTCTGCTGGGGGAATGCAAAGGCTTGTGGCTGTTCCCAGAGATGGTCTGCCACTCTATCAACTAGATGGACGCCTAACCTGTGATCCAGAGACTCCACTCCTGGGCATATACTGAAGAGGAATGTCCAACTCCACCTCACCCACCAAAAAAAGAAAGAAAAGAGGGTAGGGAAATGGTCCTGTGAATAAAATGTCTATTGCTCAAGTATGAGGATTGCTGTTCAGATCCTGAGCACTCGAGGGGGTGTGGCATTTACTGTAACTCCAGCAGAAGACTGAGACAGACGATCTCTGGAGCAAGCTGGCAGGCTGGATTAGGCAAACTGGATTAGGCAACCTCTGGGTTCAACTGGGAGTCCCTACCTTAATGAATACAGTGGAAAGCCATTGAGGAAGACTTTGACATCCCTGGGCCGTTCCAGACATGGACACAAATGTGCAGGTACACCCATAGATAACATACAAGCAAACAAGCAACTGTGAGTGTGTGTGTGTGTGTGTGCATATGCGCGCACGCGCGCGCGCACACACACACACACACACACACACTTTCTAAAAAAATTAATTTTATCTTTTGGGTTTTTTGAGACAGGGTTTCTCTGTGTAACAGCCATAGTTGTCCTGGAACTCACTCTATAGACCAGGCCTATCTCTCTGTCTCCTGAGTGCCACCCGGCCATACTTTATTTTTTAAAAAAGACTTGTCCAAGAAGTCTCTGGACATACTTACCCATTCATATTATCTCTGAGTTGGAAGTGTCTTACATGCCCATCAGCTGAGTGGCTAATAAGAGCATTTTAAACATTCTTTGAACTGACTAACAGAGCCAAGGCTTTTCTTTCTTTTCTTCTCCCATTTTCTGCTCCCCCCACCTTTCTCTTTTTTGTTAAGACAGAGTCTCTAGCCCACTGGCTTTGAACCCTCCATGCAGTCGATGATGGCCTTGAACTTTTGATCCTCCTGCTTCCACCTCTCCACTAGTGGGATTACATGTGTGTACTACCACACCCGACTTAAAATGTTCTGGGGCTGGAACTCAGGGTTTTGTACATGCTAAGCAAACACTACCAAGGGAGCTACATCCCCAGCCCCCAGGTTAATTTTTTGTATCCAGTAAGGTATGAACAAAAAGCACTTGTCTTTATTACAGGGCATACTCTTTGCCTTTTGCTAGTCTCCTTTTATTTCTAGCCTGCAATGCAAACACAGTGGCTGGAGTTGCGGCAGCCCTTATAGACCAGGAAGCAACTCTGAAGGTGGCAGCTGCAAGTGGCATGTTGGCTCCAGAAGATTAGGGGTCTAGCACAAGTTTTATAGGCGCAGGACTAGTCTATGCAATGATGTGGCCCCTGCTCCTATCATGGTATCTAGTGCTGGTGGAGAATAAGGGCTCCAGGGCTGTGGAAGAGACGGGAGGCAGGAACCATCGCTGATGTTGGTGAGAGAGATGGGCTCCCAAGAGGTCACACTGAGACAGGAAGCTGAGAGATGGGCTCCCAAGAGGTCACGCTGACACAGGAAGCTGAGAGGCTGGGGCTGAACTCCATGGGTCAACACTACCCTCCCACCCCCACTCCTCACCCCCAACTGCCTACCTGTGCTTCTGATTCAATCCAGGATCTACCATCCACTCTAGAAGAAGCTCCTCAAATGAACCCGTTTCCCTGGTAACGTATTTTGTTCTGGTTGAATCAACCATTTCCCCATCAGGAGCTACAAAGTGGCCCAGAGATTTAAAACAAAAGAAAAACATTTATTTATTTTGGTGTACCGGTGTGTGCACATCCCTTATGTGCAGCTGTGTGAAGAGCAGAGGTTAACTTTAACAAGTTGATGCTTTCCATACTGTGGGACCTGAGAATCGAACTCAGGCTGTCAGACTTGTCGGCAACACCTTGAATTTACATCACCTGCTGTGTTATCTGGTAGTTTCTTAAAGGCATTACTTTCAATGTTGGTGGGGAGATGAGTCCTGTAGACTTGGGATTATTTTAAATGTTCTCATTATAAAAATTGGATTTGGCAGATGGGTGTGGTGGTGCACGCCTTTAGTCCCAGCACTCGGGAGGCAGAGGCAGGTGGATCTCTGAGTTTGAGGTTATCCTGGTCTACAGATCTCTGAGTTTGAGGTGAGCCTGGTCTACAGATCTCTGAGTTTGAGGTCAGCCTGGTCTACAGAGTGAGTTCCAGGACAGCCAGAGCAACAGGGAGAAACCCTGTCTTGAAAAAAACAAACAAGCAAAAATTGAACTTGGCCTTTATTAATCTGAAAGCAAATGATACTAAGATAACTAGAATCAGTCAGAGTTAGCCATTCTTCGATATTTTGGTATATTTCCTTTTTATAATTAGATTTGCTGTTGGGATCATTCAATTTGGACCTCCCATCTACTTGCTTAATGCCAGTAAATATTTCCTTGAGCTTCAAAAATGATTTTAAAAAGGTTTAAAATAATGATCTAAAACTTTACCCTGTGCAATTACTTAGCTAATTGGTGGGTCAAGGTTTCTTGCAAACTTTCTCTTGTACAGTTAACCATTCAACGAATGCTTTGCACATCGTTACATCCATGTTGGTTTCAAGTTCCAGAAGAGGGCAGTGGGCCAGAGAGCATGAACATGCACAGACTTAGGAAATGACAGCTGCTCTGTGGGAGGCTTGCAGGGCCCACCCCTCCCACATCCTCCATATGCACCTCACCACATCCCTCATAGCACTGAGGTACTGAAGAGGCTTTCCTGTTCTACAGGCAGAAAGCAAACAACCCCAGCAACATGGTGTCTGCATCACAGGGTTGTGTGACCCTGACTATCTGCTCCTCAGGGGAAATTGCCCAAGTTCATTATATTCTCTTATTGAGCTATTTGCATAGCTCAATTGACTGTAACAACACACTGCCTTTGCTCGACAGCTTCCCTCTGTGGCTTCATTGTTGAAATAATTTTTTCTCTTCTCTCCTTTTCTCTCCTCTCCTCTCCCCTCCCCTCCTCTTCCCTTCCCTCCTCTCCCCTCCCCTCCCTCCCTCTCTCCCTCCCTTCCTTTCTGAGATATCTTCCTTTCTGAGACAGAGTTTCTCTGTGTAGCCCTGGCTGTTCTGGAACTCACTTTGTAGATCAGGCTGACCTTGAACTCAGAGATCTGCCTGCCTCTGCCTCCCGAGTGCTGGTATTAAAGGTGTGTGCCACCATCACCTGGCTGTATTGTATGTGTATGCATCTTAGTCAGTGTTCTATTTGCTGGTAAGAGACATCATGATCACGGCAACTCTTGTAAATGAAAACGTTTAATTGGGGCTGGTTTACAGATTCAGAGGTTTAGTTCATTATCTTCATGGCAGGAAGCATGGCAGTATGAAGGCAGACATGGTGCGGAGGCCAGAAGAGGGCATCAAATGCCCTAGAACTGGAGTTACATGCAGTTCTGAGCTGTCATGTAGGTGCTAGGAACCCCTTTGGTCCTCTGCAAGAGCAACAAGTGCTCTTAACTGCTGAGCCATCTCTCCAGGTCTGGCAATCTCCATTAAAAAAAAAAAACCTATCTTTTTCTTTCTTTCTTTTTTCCAGTCTCACTATGTAGCCCAGGCTGGCCTTGAACTTGCAGTCCTCCTGCCAAGATTACGAGTCTGCATGATTATGTGCAGCGTTACTTTCTTTTTTTGATGATTTGCAATTTTTATGCTACTGTTCTTGTATCTTTCAGTTAGACTTTGAATTTTTATTACACTTATTTGTTTCTGTGTGCATTTGCATCCTCTCTATCTGTGTAGGGCAGAGGACAACATGAAGGAGTCAGTTTTTTCCTTCTGTCATGTGAGTACCAGGAATTGAACTCAGGTCACTGGGCTTAGTGGCAAGCACCCTTACCCACTGAGGCAACCTGCTGGCATGTAACACCCAAATTTTTGTTTTATGTTTCGTTGAAACGCACTGTGTCATTTAGACTGGCAATCCTAGTCTCAAGGCAATCCTCCTGCCTCTGGCTCCAGAGTGCTGGAATTACAAGTGTGAATTATCATGACTCACTCTTTATTTTTTTCCCAGCGACTTTAAAGAATAGTGCTGGAAAGATGGCTGAGCAGGTCAAGGTCCTTGCTACACAAGTCTGAATGAGTTGGATCCCCAGAATCCATGTAAAAAGCTGGGTGCTGTAGTACCCATCTGTTGCCCAGAACTCCCTCAGTGAGATGGGCAGCAGAGACAGGAGAACCCACGTGGAGCAAGGGCGACCCAGCCACAGCAAAATGGCAGTCAAGAGCTGACTCCTGACTTCTACAGGTGCACTGTGTGCCATGGCAGGCACATGTATGTGCATGCACACACAAATTAGGAAAGAACACACACACAAATTAGGAAAGAACCTATTTTTCCCAGTGCTTCATATAAATACAACTATATTTGAATGCGTATGTATACAAATATTTCCAGGTTGTTTATTCTCTTTCTTTTTTTCAGACAGGGTCTTGCTATATAGTTCTGGCTGGCCTCGAACTTACGGAGGTCCACCTGCCTTTCCCAACATACCTAGCCAGGTTGAAGCTTACATTTAGTTATCTGTTACTAGAAACTGTTTAGATACATCTCGTTTTATTCTCTAGAAGGGAATGTCAGGGTATTCATACTTCCAGACACTTTCAGAAACGTTTTTACAGCAAGGCATGACAGTGCACTCTTGGCACCTCAATACTTAGGAGATAGAGGCAGGAGGATCAGAAGTTCAAGATCATCCTTGGCTCCATACTGTGTTCACAGCCAGCCTCAGATACATGAGACACTGTCCAAAAGCAAGTACATAGAAGACAAGTGAACTGTTGTAATAGATCACACTGTCTTCGAGGCTCAGATGGGTGAACCCAATCCTGCGTCATGGAGCTCCACATGACGGGATGGAATTTTAGCTGCTCTCTGTGATCCCAAACACCTGAAAAAGATATATATTTCTACCCAAGCCTCAAAATTATCCAAGACTCTTTTTTTTTTCTTTCCCAAGACAGGGTTTCTCTGTTTAACAGCCCTAGCTGTCCTGGAACTAGCTCTGCAGACCAGGCTGATTTCGAATTCACCGAGATTCACCTGCCTCTGCCTCCCGAGTGCCGGGATTAAAAGCATATGCCACCACTGCATGGCCCAGGACTCTTTTTTAAAGATAAAAATTTAATAGTTACTGACCACCCACCTTTTAATTAAGAGTTTTTTTTCTAGAAACTTCCAGAAACAGTTAATAGAGTCTCAAAACCATCTGATGCTGAAGGTACCATTATTATCTCTGTTAGACTAGGAGAAACTAGGATTTAAAATATATGAGATTTAGGGCCCGTGAGATTGCACATCAGATAAAAGTGCCTGCTGCCAAGCCTGATAATCTGAGTTTGATCTCTGAAGCCCGTGTGTTAGAAGGAGAGAACTAACTTTTGCAGGTTGTCTGGACCCCAAACGTGCTGTGAGATGAAGGAGATCACATATACACGCATAAAATAAATAAATGGAAAATATGAGATTTGCTCAGGTTAAGCCAATAGGTAATGGCACCAGCAGGGATATTTATTTATTTACCTATTTATCTTATTTGTTTTTGGTGCTGGGGATGGAATCCAGGGCATTGTGCATGCTCAATCACTGAGCTGCACCCCAGCCCTAAAGACCTTTAGGGTTTTTGTTTGTTTTATTTTGTTTTGTTTTTCAAGACAGGGTTTCTTTGTGCAGTTTTGGCTGTCCAGAAACTAGCTCTATACACCAGGCTTGCCTCGAACTCACATGTGTGCAATGCCCTCACAGTCCAGAAGAGGTGATGGAGCCTCTGGAATCGGAGTTACACATGATTGTGAACTGCTGTGTGGGTGCTGGGCACCCAACCCAGGTCCTCTGCAAGAGCAGTAAGTGTTCTTAACCACTCAACCTTCTCTCCGGCCACCACACCACAATGGGAACATTTTGATAGAATACGTTTAGTAACTTTTTGGCAGTGTAATAAGACAAGGCTTCTCAGCTTCCTGAGTGTCCTGGGCAGCAGGCAGGGCGGTACTGGAAGGTTGGAAGGTTAGCACAGGGCATAACAGCCCAGTCGTATTTCTCGTGCCTTTGTATTATGATCAAACAAGCTTAGGAGAGCTAAACAAGGACTCTGTGGTTTTGTTTCTTACGAGACAGTAACCTGAGAGTGGAGGGCATTTCTAGAAAGCAACACTGAGACTTCTTTCTTGGGCTTCCTGTAGAAGGCAGGGCACTGTTCTCAGGGCCACTCTGTTGTGGTGCATTACTTTAACTGTGTAAAGGCGTGTACATTTATTTCCGATGCTTCTGTTAATGATGCAAAGATGCGTTACATTTATTTGATTAAATAAAATTAACCTGGGGTCAGGAGATTGAGTCAGCAACTAGCTGACAGGAAGCGGTAGGGAGGAATTCAGGGTACCAAGGATTATGAAGTGGAGGCTGAGCAGAAGGGCGGCCCCCTTTTCAGGAGACAGGAGCAAGAAGGAAGCTACTTGATATTCAGCCTCTCTGATCTAGCAGGATTTCACCCCAGCCTTTGAATCCTGAGTTCTACAGAAGGATTGAGATTTAAATAAAGTTTCCTTCGGTGGCCATGAGAGAGCTGGTGCCTGAGGGAACAGAGTTCCTGCCAGGCTGCAGCCTGTGCGGCCCAACTGCTTCTGGTAGCCGTGGATTGCCGGCTGGGCCAGCAGTTGCTTAAGGTGCAGTCACTGTACTGAATGCGAACACCACCACTCGGCCTCCATCGTCCGCACCACTGAACAGCCTGCTCTAGGAACACATCCTGACATCGCAGTGAGAAAGAGATTCTGTCTCTTGGTCTGTTCTCTCTGTATATTTAATCAGCTGACCTTCTGCTTGGTGTGTTTTGAGATTTTATAAGTCCACGGTAGAGCCGGGTGGTGGTGGTGATGCACACCTTTAATCCCAGCATTCAGGAGACAGGGGAAGCGATCTCTTGAGTTTGAGGCCAGCCTGGTCTACGGAGCAAATTCTAGGACAGTCAAGGCTACACAGAGAAACCCTGTCTCGAAAAACTAGAAACAAAACCAAAATACAAACCAAAACCAAAACCTAGAAAAAACCAAACTAAACCAAATCAAACAAACAAAAAACCATAAATAAATAAATAAATACACACACACACACACACACACACACACACACACACACACACACGCACACACAAAAAAACCCAACAGCAGAACTCGGGCTGATGTGACAGATGTAATCTTTGTCTAAATAAAGCTGATTATATTCTATAGCAAAACTAAGGATGATGATAATGATGATGACGATGATGATGATGAAAGAATGGGACTTGGGAATTGTGGTGTTCTCACAGAAATGTCCCTATAGGCCCAGATATTTGAACACCTGGTCCCCAGTTGGGTGCTGTTGGAGAGGTTCTGGAACCTTCAGGAGGTGGAGGCTTCCTGGAGGAAGGACTTTATCCCTTGCCCACTTCCGGTTGTTCTCTCTGCTTCCTGATGTGAAGATTCAGCTTCCTGTTCCTGCTGCCATGCCTCCCCGCCATGATGGACTCTTACCCCTCTGGAGCCATACGTTGCTTTTGGCCACAGTGTTTTAGCACAGTAACAGAAAGGGGTGTGGCTCAGCAGTAGAACATTCAGGGCTAGTGAGATGGCGGGTAAGGACACCTGCTGTTAAACCAAGCTTGATGCCAGGTACCCACATACATGGTGGAAGGAGAGAACTGACCCCCCAAAGTCCTCTGGATTCCACATGTTGGGCACATGCGCACGCGCACACACACACACACACACACACACACACACACACATTCACACAATATAAAACCTTAGTTCCTCAGTCACACCAGCCATGTTTAGAGTGCTTGGCAACCACGTGTGGATGACTAGGCAGAACTGACATGGAACATTCTACTAGGTGGCTACTGAAGTATTAGCTGAACACAAGACTCAAGCTCCAAGGTACTGCTTGGAATTTTAATTAAATACCGCTTTATAACGTTATCTGCACACAGTACACACATTTGTGTGAACTAACACATGCTGTATTAGTTTTGATGTTAACAAAATATAAGCATCTATAGACTATAGTCTAGAGTGACTTCATTTACACGGCGCCTTCAGTGTCAGTTAGGGCTGGGTCACATTTGAAATTTGCAAGACTGCAGGGGTGGGCAGGGCCCAGTCCTTCTCTGATGGCCATTAACACAGTACCCTCAAGTTGGCTGGCTCCACCAGAAAGGCTCTCTTCCCACCCAGCACTCAGTTGCACACTGATGCCCCAAACCCTGGTGCGGAAAGTGAGGGTGTCATCAGGCGGCAGTGTGGGGCCAGGGCTCCCCTCTTCTCAAGCAGCAGTCCACACGAACATTTATTCTAATGTCTATTCAGGGATCCAGAACCCCAGCCTGAAGAACAGAGAGCCAGAGTGGGGGTGGGAGAGGAAGACAAGAGAACAAATCAAGTTGAACCCACAGTTGATGGCCTCGGGGCTGGGAGAGAGGCAGCGTTGTGGCATTTAATGTTGCCAGGAGAGTTCAGATGGGAGCTGGACAAGGTAGTACACAGCCATAATCCCAGCACTCCAGAGGCTGAGGCAGGAGGATTGAGAGTTCAAGACCAGCCTGGGCTACATATTGAATGCCTATCTTCAGGGTGAGGGTGGGTAGGAATGGGAGTGGGTAGGTGTTGTTGAGCCAGGAATGAAACCAGTCAGGTCTGTGGGTAGGAAGTGGGCAGCCCTGTTGTCAGCTGACAATCTGATGACACCTGGGGGCAAAGCAAGGCTTCTTGGGCAGGGTGAAAACTCTGGAAACAGGTCTCCCACGGCCTTGCCCCATCTCCACTCAGGAGCTCAAAGGCCTTTCTGCTCAACTGTCACGGTTCAACTTGTAAGATGGTGGCCACCGTCCCCAGACTAGAAGCGTTCCTGGGTGGTTCTGCCCACCTCTCCTGCATTGACCTGCAGTTCCAGTGTACCTGTATCTCAGGTTGCCCAGGGCTAAACTGCCCGCAGAAGAGGGAAGGAAGGGGCAGAGAGAGGCTGGGCACACATGCCATGCCCAAATGATGGGTGCCCACCTGGGTTTGCCATGCTTAACCTCCCTGCTCACCTGCTTCCCCATCCCTGTCAGCTTCAGTCCCCACTCCCCCTATGCACCCCAGGCAACTGACAGGCACTATCAGAACAGAAACAAGGTCTGATTTTAATTCTGTTTTTAGGGACCTGGGGCCTGACCCTGAGGGTGACTTACTACTCCATCCCCTGCCCCTGCTCCCCCATCCCACCCCAGAGCAGGGTTTCCTTTCCAATAGGTGCTGGCCCTGCTACCCCCTTCCTCGTGAATCTTCAGTGGCTCCCGCACTCTCTAGGACACATGCCTCTGACAGCTAGTCAAGCCTCGCTAGGAGTCTGCCTTCATTGTTCATCTTGTTTTGAGACAGGGTCTCACAGGCTAGCCGGGGTTAGCCTAGAACACGAGGCAAATCCTGGAGGAAAGAAAAGGCCTCCCAAGTGCCGGGACCACAAGTGTGAAGCCATCCATGACTTCCATTGCTCGTCTTCTTTCTCCTTTTGGGTTTTTTGAGACACGGTTTCTCTGTGTAGCCCTGGCTGTCCTGGAACTGTAGACCAGGCTGGCCTCGAACTCAGAGATCTGCCTGCTTCCGCCTCCCGAGTGCTGGGGTTAAAGGCGTGCAGTGCCACGCCGGGCCTCACTGTTTGTCTTTTGAGGCTCTTTGACAACCCTGGCTCCAATCTCTGACTTTGCAAAGCTGCCCCTTCCCTTGAGAGCTCTCTCGTCTTAGCTACACTTGCCAGCTCCCATGAATGCATGAAAATCACCCCCACTTTTGAACGCCCTCTGAGTGTGGGACCAGCCTCATGAAGGCATCTGTGACTCTATCCTTCTCTGCGGCACAGCCTGCCCCAGAGGGCAGAGCTCCGTGCCTGTAGTTCTGTGGGCTAAACACATGGTAAAAACCCCTCCAGCATGGCTGAGCCACAGAGCCTTTGCTCTGCCACCGTCTCTACCTCAGGCATGTAAGCCACAATACAGACGTGGTCAAGAGGAAATACAGAAGTGGTTATGGACTCTGTGCCAGATGGCAGCGTTCTGACTGGGTGTGAAAAGCTGTGACGGGGATGGCTTATCAACACTGACCTGGTAACACTGTCACCTTAGAGCGGTGTCTACTGGGTAGAGACTACCCTAGGTCCTATGGGGCCGTCCAGCTTGCCTGCAGAACCCAGAGAGGGTAAGAAAACGGGAGGTTTGAATCTTCTGGCAGGGCTGTATAGACACCCTCTAGATTTAGTGGCCCATGAGGAGGCTTCTGAGGCAGTATGCTTTCTGGGTTCTGGGATTCAAGATCTCCTGTGATGCCCACTAATAATGCAGACTCTTGGATCCCAGTCCAGGTCCCCTGAGCCAGGTCACTAGGGCTGGAGTGAGAAACTGGCATTTTAAACAAACCCCTATCGGATTATGATGCCCTTTAAAAGCCTGCAAGCCTCTGCCTGCCACTCTCAAATGTGCACATTGGTCTGGGAATGGGGGTGGGGAGCGAACCATGATATAGACAAGAAGAAAGCTGCAGACCTGTGTGTGAAAAAACGCCTGCTCAGCCTGGACCCAGCTCAGGGCCGGAAACCCCGGTGCTCCAAAGATGGGAAACAGGAGGTGAAGCTTAGCTAGTTAGCGGTCTAAAAGCAACGGAAGGGGAGGAGATGGAAGTAGATCTGCATGAGGGCTCCAAACTCTTCCCAGGAGCTCGGTGTGCCAGAGAAAGAGTAGTCTGTCCTACTCGGGCCTCGGCACATCCCGGGAAGCTGGCAGGGAAGTCACCGGGTCAGAAAAGTCACCAGGAACCTCTCTCACCAGTTTGAAACAGAGAGGGTTGAAAGCCCCCTCCCCTTGCCTTACTTCTGTCCCCCTCACCCTCTGGGCTCTCGACTTCTTTGGAGGGAGGAAACAATGAAATAATCTTCACAGGACTTGAACCAAGCCAGCTTTCAGAGCAGGCCCAGCAGGAACTCGCCAGCAGGTCTTCGCAGAAGGAAGGCCCATGCACACCACCAAGGTGCAGACGACAGCTTGTTCCACTCAGGGCTGGCCCTACTGGGCTCAGCAAAAGGGACACCAATATAGTCACAGACTCATGAGTGAGCCAGGCAGAGCTGCAGCATGCGTGCTGGGTAAAGGAAGACCGACTGTGGAGGTCTCCAGCCTTTCACTGGATGTGTAAAGAGGGGGCTGACTCTGTCTTGCCTTTGCTCTAGGGAATGTGTGGTAGGCTGCAATCACTACCTAAGCTCACTCAACCCCCACTGGGCTAACCTGCCACAGAGCCCACCCGGCATGCTCCCCAACTACTTGAAATGTCTTCCAGGGCCAAGGACATTGAATGGCTCCTCTGCCTGAGACAAAGGCCTCCCAAGATCATCTTATAGAGTTCTTGGTTTAAAACCAGGACACTTGAAAGGCAGTTTGGACAAAAGGGCAGAACCATGGGGGGGGGGCCCTGTGGGCAGTTATGCCCCCAAGTGAGGCAAATCACTCCTTGTTGGTGTGCTCCAGGACACGGTAGGGAACCCCAGGGGTGCTTTTGGAGCTATGCTCCTCCTGCATGACCGGCAGTGTGGCCGGGGTGTAGATCTCAGAAATGTTGTCATTGTTTTCCAAGGCCCCGTAGGAGAAAGAAGCTTTGAGGTCAGGCTGGACCGTCGTTCCTTTTGCATGCATGTCCGGCATACCTGTAATGACATCCATGGCCCCAGTCATCACGCGGGAAGGGAGGCTCAACTTTCCGTGCTCCCCCCACAGTCCCCCCAGAGCTCAGGAGTAGAGCAAACGAAATCCTGATTCCCCAGACGCTTTAGAGTTAAGAAGAAATACTCCTGTTTACACGGCAGGAAGGAAGGTGTTGGCGTCCTGAGTGGCAGGTGGACAGGACAGGACACCGTGCCCCGGACGTGGTAGATGCCACTTTGCTGTTGAATCAACTCAGGGATCCAGGAAGCTTACTTAGCATTGAGGAAATAGGGCGACTTTTGCACCCTGGAGACCCAGCAATGAGAGTAGCATTGTGATGACTGGAGGGAGTGTTTGACCTTTGACCTTATATTCAATATCTCTAGGTAGGGCAAGGTATAAGTTTCATTACATTTACGGGAAACAAAGACCCAGTGTTGTTGTTGTTATCATTGTTGTGTTATTACTGTTTTGAGAGACAGGGTCTTCCTTTATAACCCTGCCTGACCTGGAACTTTCTAAGCACATCACGCTAATTAACTGCCTCTGCCTCCCAAATGCTAGGGTTAGAGGCATGCACCTCCAATGCCTGGCTTAAAGAACTTAATCTTCAATGCCTGTGACCTTTTCCTACAATCCCTCCAGGAGATCACGTGGGGGCCAACTTGTTCCCTAACGAAATGCCAAGTGTCTTTTGTGAAAGGATGGGAACAGCTGGTCTCTCACGGCCTGGCACACCCTCTGCACTGGGCTAACACCACACGGCTGGAGACCAACACCAGCAGTGATGCCTGTGGCTGAGGTGTGCTGGTATTTAGAAGGTAACATATGCTGTTTCAAATGTTCACCCAGTTTTGTCTCATCTGATCCTTAAGGCCACAGAGAAGGAACAGAGAGCCACAGCTGCCGAGAGGCAGTGGCAGGGTTTAGCACAAGTTTGTTTAAACTCAAAAGCCTATGTTCTTAACTGGAGTGGGTATGGGCTGCCTTACAGACTGACCTTAATCCCTAAACAACCTTAGGACAGAGAGAAACTAGTACCCTCACGTCCTGGATAATAAAACAGGTTTGCTAGGGGTATCTACTAGGGGTCTTAGGTTTGGCTTGGGGGGGCCTGAGGAGGGCTCAGGATTTGACACTGTTAGGAAATGGGATACTTCTGACCTTATTGATTCTTTTTGAGAAGACTGGACAAGGCTCAGGCTGTGGTATAAATCAGCATTCACTGGTGCTCCAGCCAGATTAGGAACAGCACCTCCGCTTTCTGTGGTTTGGACAGTGGCCATACTTGGTCTATGTTCAGACACGGTAACAGAGTGTTCCTGTCCATGTAGACACCCATCCAGGCGAGCATGGCTCGACTGCTGAGGCTCTGAGGAGTGGTTTCTAGTGGGCCAAGGACCACAGAGCCCGTGGGGGCTGCCTTGATCCTGACGGCCAGGGCTGCTGTTCTCTTTATCCACCTAGGAAAGCCCCGCCAACTGTGATGTATCCTGAAGTCCTGGAATCTAAAGATACCAAACCAGACAGGCAAAGGCCAGATCCCATGGCCAGAGAAAGCAAGTAACTGGAGAAGTGGCTCTGTTGAGGACCATGCCAGTCATGTGCTGAAATCCTGAATATGTGTGTGTGTGTGTGTGTGTGTGTATGTGCGCGTGTGTGCATGTGGGGGCTGGAGGTTGATGCTGAGTGTCTTCCTTGATCACTCTCTGCTTTAGATTATCTTGAGCCAGGGTCCTTCACTGACCCTTGAGCGCACTGATTAGTTACACTGCCCCGCCAGCACTAAGACTCCAGATGCATGCTGCTGGGCCAGGCTTTTACGCATGTGGGTGCTGGGGATCCATGGGGCCACACACTTGCAGAGTATGCACTGAGCCATCTACCCAACCCCAAAACTTCAAAGTTTTGAAAGAAAAATGGAAGCAAAAGCAAAGCTAGTCAGGCATCTACTACATCCCAGGCACTGTGCCCACAGCCTTGACACATGCATCCCATGACCCAGAGATAAGGGGTCCCCGTTTATGAGTGAGGATGAGAGGTCTCGAAACGTCTTATGGGGGGAAGGTGGCAGAGTTTGAATCTGAATCGAGCCATGTGAACTCTACGTGAACTCAACTGCGATAGGACAGGGTCTTCGATCTTCAATGCCTCATTTCCTACTGAGGTCATAAGGTAAAAGAGCCACACCCACAAACTGGTCATAGAATCCTGGCTTCTAGGATCAGCCGACGTCACCCCCTACTTCCCATCAGAGAAGTGTACGTATGCACACAGGAACATGTGTATGGACAGACACACAGTTTATAAACACACAGACACACGGGGACATACATATACTCGCACACAGAGTTGACACCTCACCTATCTGGGATTCAGCTATCCAGCGCCCTCATCTATCCGGAACACAGCCGAGAGACAAGGAAGTAAGCAGAAGAGGCATCTGAGCAGCCAGGTTCGACGTTAACACAGTCCACGCACTGACAGCCCGAGCCCTGAACTGCCAGGAGAAACCTCAGGGCCCCACTCAGCCACTCTGCATTTATCCACACGTGGCTGAGTCGGGCCAAATGAAAATGCTGACATGGGATTCTCTACTCCTACTCAGGCAGGCTGGCCACAGCAAGCAGGGTAGATGGCAGCTTAGCAGAGCAAGATAAAACAGACAGACCAGTAAGCGGATGCGGCTGGGGCCACTCGACACAGGAGCACATCAGTCAGTCCTGAGAACACACTTGGGTCAAGGCATCAAAACCTAAAAGCTGAGTCATGCTGCTATGTAGCCCAGGTTGGCCTTGAACTCATGATCCTCCTGCCTCAGCCTCCCAAATGCTGGGGTTTATAGGTGCACACCATTAGGAGTGTTTAAGAACTGCTTTGGATGAGGGAGTATTTTATGTGGCTGACATACTTTGTTTATAGATTCCGTGACTGGAGGATGAGTGATTATGTTGTGGAAAAGTAGAAGAAAATGCAGGCATGGCCTGGTGCCCAGCCTACCTGGCATATTGCACCTCTGTGTAAGAAGCATGGCACACCATGCTCATGAAGTCAAAAGACTGAATTCTGAAGTAGCGCGAGTAGCCGGTAGCTGGCCAGGGGATGAGTCTGAACGACTTTAATGAGTTTTTCCTGTATAGAGACCTTGGTGGTGTGGGTGCTCACGGCCCAGTCCGCGGTTATGTGCTAAGCAATCACAGTAGTCTTCCACCGTATAAAATCCACTAAAGCAGATGCTGTTCCCTGAAACCGTCTCCGGAGTGGTTTATCTCTGTGCCCTTTCCTGACCCACGGGCACTGCTGTCTTGTTGGGGGATGTCCCGGTAATGGCGGCAGAGAAAGTCCCATCTCACGCATTTAAAATAAAGATGATTTTTGGGTTTGAGTGGTCATGTTAGTGGTCATTAGTAGCTGGAAGAATTTATATCAGCTAACTTAACCCAGGCTAGTCCAGTCTTATCTTCCCACTCAGTTTTCCTAGCTCACCACAATCCCCACACCTCCCTACCACCTTGTGTGTGGCCCACTGCTAAGTGGTTCTAGCCAAGGCTAAACACCATCTGAGCTTGAGTTCCCAGTGTGAGCCCTCAACTCCCTGGAAAGTACGGTGGGGCAGGATCGAGGTTAGTTTGGATTCGTTCATGTTAATTTTCTTTCTCGCTGACCTCTCTCTCTCTCTCTCTCTCTCTCTCTCTCTCTCTCTGTTTGCAGGCTCAGGTCCTGGTGCTGCTGATTGGAGCCACACTTGATGTTAAGTTGGGGTTTTCTTTCCAAGACCCTGTGACAGACCTGGGAACTGGCAAGGGGTTCTCAAGGCCAACTGAGGTGCCTCAGCTGTCAGTTCCTCATTTGAAGGAAGAGCTTGAAAGCGATACAAACCAACAAAAAACAGGGCTAGAACTCACACCACAGCACACCTGTCCTGCACTGCGCTTCCTACACCAAAGTAGCAGTCACTCTACATCACCCTACAAGAGCAGCCAGCAGGGCACGGGGAGGGAGGAGAGGAAGGGGCGGGGCTTCGTTACCTGGCATGGCATCCATGGAAATATAGGGCTCAAACGGAATGGCCTTCTTCCTGTTTCGCGTGATTAAGAACACACCCAGGAAGGCGATGAGGCACCTGAAGACCAGAGAGGAAGAGGAGAAATGAGACCAGGAGCAACCACGAGGAGGGGACTTAAGGGCAAGTGGCTGAGCGCCAGCTAAAGAGAGCGGAGACCACAAGGCCTGCAGCCAGCAAGAGGCACTGTGCATATTAATAGCTTGGGGGCAGGACAGGGGGCAGGGGCCACACGTCCAGAGTCTCCACAAACTGGATTCTATAGTGATATTTTATTTATGCTTTAATAAACAAAGTTTGTCTAAAGATCAGAAGGACAAAGCTAAGCCACTAGATAGAGATCAGCAGTGGTGTCACACACCTTTATTCCCAGGATTTGGGAGACAGAGGCAGAGGGATCTCTGTGAGTTCAAGGCCACCCTGGGCTACACAAGATCAAGGCAGAAACAAATCCAGGTGGTGGTGCCTCACACCTTTAAGCCCAGCACTAGAGGGAATATAAAATGGGAGGAGACAGAGACTTAGTCTACTTGGTCTACAGTCACCCAGCCTCGGTAGAGGTAAACTCCTCTAGTGGCTTGGCTATTTTGTTTTTCTGGTTTTCGGTTGAGCCCCAATATCTGTTTCTGGGATTTTATTATTTGTGCTACAGGATTCAGAGTTGTCTAGAGTCTTCCAGGGAATTTTGTAGCGTGTGGCTCATCCACTTTCCTACAGTTAGTGTTCTCAAAAGCATGCCCTTTAGAAAGCTGTATTTTTTTAAAAAAAACTAAAAAATTTGCTTTTATTTTATTTTATTTTTTGGTTTTTCAAGACAGCCTTGGCTCTCCTGGAACTTGCTCTGTAGATGAGGTTGGCCTCAAATTTGCCTGTCTCCCTAGGGTTGGGGTACTGGGATTAAAGGTATGAGCCACTACCACCTAGCTCTAAAAAATTTCTTTATGATTTGAGTACAACTGGTATAAAAGTCTAGCAAAATGACAATGAATATACTAGAAAGTCCCTGTGTCTTTCTCTCTTGCGCGCGCGCGCGCACACACACACACACACAGTACACTGCTCTGGCTGGCCTGGAACTTGTTATGCAGATCAGGATGACCTAAACTCACCGATTTACCTGTTTCTGCTCCACCCGCCACCCCAGAGCTGGGATTAAAGGTGTGCGCCATCCCACTCGGTTTTCTTTTCTCTCAGTGTATGGAAAGAAGCAGTTCCTCAGAATCAAGGTGCGGTTTACAGGCAGTGATGCAGAGATCCCAAGAGGAAAGATGGGCAGTCTCTATTCACGTGTGTGTATGTTTGTTCGCCTCCCAGGTCAAGATCGAAAGACTTCCATCCCCAGAGCAGTGGTTCTCAGCCTTCCTAATGCTGTGACCCTTTAATACAGTTCCTCATGTTGTGGTGACCCCCAACCATAAAATTATTTCATTGCTACTTCATACTGTGGTTTTGCTAGTAGTATGACTAATAATGTAACTACATGGTATGCTGGAGATATGATATGTGACCCCTGTGAAAGGGTCATTCAATCCCCATAGGGGTTGTGAACCATTCATTGTTCTAGACGATTCTAAGCAGCTGTGGGTAACCCTGAACTGATCCTCCAGCCTCTATCTTCTGAGCACTGGGATTAGAAGTGAGTGCCCCACTGCCTGGTTTCATTCATTGTTGTGGATGGAACCTAGGGTTTTAGGCATGCTGGGCAGGAACTGAACCAAATATGCCCCAGCCCAGCTTCCCGGAAGGAACTCGGTGCCTCTTCTCTTCATGCCCCACCATGCCTGACTTCTCTCCCCATGAGTTACATTTATCAGAAATGACAAGAGGAGAGAAGGCTGCAGGCCTTTGGGGGAGCCAGCTGCTCACTTTTGGAGCCAGCACCCTCCGGCTAGCAACTCTCTCTGACTCCAGAACCACAGATGAAGCAATAGGTCAGGGGCAATTCCTGGCTAGACAGAGTGGGACTCACCCCAGGGCAAACATACAGATGTGCAGCGCTTCCTCCCCGAGGAAGTCCAGATAGAAGATTGCACCTGCGGCAGCCAGGGAGAGAAGAGATCTCGGTCATTTCCAGACCTGCCCTATGCTCACCCCGGGTAGTGCTACCTCTGCTATTTGCCCTTCCTTGCAGGGTACCAAAGTGACCGAAAACACTAGGGCTAACTCGTTTGGAGGTGACTGTCCTATGAGGCTCTTTATATTTCCATATTCAAACAAACAAAGAAACTTTTGAGACAATATTCAATTGCTCCAAATAGCAAAGTTCCATATATGCTTCTTCATATCTCATCCCCATCATTAACCACAGGTCATGATAATTGAACAATTGATAATTGATAATTTCCTGCCTCAGCTTTCCAAGTGCTAGAATTACAGACTCTAGCCACCACACCCTGGTTTGTTTGTTTGTTCCTTCATCTCCTCATGTCCCCACTTCTTTCTATTTATTTATTTTTTTTTCACAGACTCTGGCCACAAGTAGCCCAGGCTGGCCTCAAGCTCCTTATGTAGTCAAGGATGGCTTTGAACTTCTCATTCTCCTTCTTCTACCGCCCAAGGGCTGGGATGACAGGTAAGGTGTGCATAGCCAGACCTGGTTAAAGCAGCACGGAGGGTGGAACCAGGGTTCTGTTCACACCAGGCCAGCACTCTACCGATGGAACCATACCCTAGCCCCGACGACCTACACTGTTGGAGAAGCCCTGCCCAGGACCCACAGCAGGAGGAACGGGGGATGTTTGGATCATACATATTGCAGTTCTAGAGAGGAAGTGTTATTAGACGTGTAAAACCAAGGCTTGGAAGGTAGGTGGTTATTCCCTGAGCCACACGGTCGGCATAACGACTGTCGGAATGCAAGCCTTCCAAATCTCACGCCCTCCACGAAAACCACAGGCAGATCCAGAAAGCAGAGTCAGCTGAGAGGTAGGCCCCCACCCCCACCCAGGAACAATGTCCCTCTGCTTAGGCAGGACACAGATACCCAATAGGGCTACTCTCACCTGCTGTGATGGCTGCCGTGGTGGACAGGATGTAGCCTACGCTGGCGATCAAGGAGGAGTCATAGATCTGAGAGGCCTGACTCAAAAACCTACAACACACAGGTACTTGGGTCAGTGGGCTAAGGGGGTAAGAGAGGAACTTGGGGTACAAGGCAAGGCATGGGAAGGGTTTCTAGGTCTATACAAATGGACTCTCTCTGTTACAGAGTGCTGGGTACCTCAAGATTTGAGGTCTGAGCTTGGCCCACAGACTGAAGCCCTTCTGCAGGATACCTCTGACTGTGTGACTGGAGCCATGGCCACACCCTTTTCCTCATGTCTGGTCCCCACCTCACTGAACAGAGCTTCTCCTGGGTCCACACACAGCCCAGGACAGTCTCATGGGACTTGTCACAGCCAGCCCAATGTTATGATTCCTTAAAATACTAGAAACATGTTAGTGGTTACTGCAAGAACGGGAGAAAGAAAGGGAAAGTCAGCTCCTAATTTGTCTGTGGCGGACAGCACCTTCATGTGGGAACTGAGCCTCTGTCCAATTCCCCGTTGACATCCCAGTCAGCACTGCACAGCTGCCCACAGGAACACTAGCCGCTATGCTAACTCTGTCTGTGCACAGGCTGTATCCCTGAGAGCTATGTGGGGGACTGTGGCTTTGCGTGCTGGGAGACTGTCCTGACTGGGAGACCATATGTTCCTAAGAGGCGGCAGTAGTCCCTAGTTGCCTGTGTGACCCTGATCTCTCAGCACCGAACCTGTGTACTGGGCAAAGGTTCTCCTTGGGAGGGCTATAACAGTGTCGAGGAACTAAAAGTCCTGATAGTCAAACGGTTGCAGTGACAAAACTTATGACGTGTGTGGACGCCAACCTGGGGCGCTTCAGGCAGACCTGTGGGTCTCAGCTGCAGACGGTGAAGCTGAACCCCAGAGCAGCCTAGTGGGACTTGGAGGAGCAGATGCAGAGGGGCTCAGACTGGGAACCTGATGCTTAAGTTCAGCCCTCAATCTATCACGTCCTAGCTTTAATCTCCCTCTGCCCCCAAACACGGGACAGACAATACCATCTCCAGCCCCGCCCCCCAGGGTGCTGTGAGCATAGGTGATCCAAAGATGGGAGCCTACACCAGCAGCAGCTGCTGTGATGGCCCTCAAGATCAGGAGGCTAGTGGGTGCTGAGCTCAGGCTAGACCTAGGAACCTGCCACCTTGAATCCTTCTGACTGACTGACTCGGGTTGTCACCTATAATATTCACAGAGTGCCACTCCCTTCTAGTCCTCTGGTAGGAAAGGCTCCAGGACTCAGAGGGGGCAGGACTGAAGCCTGCTCTCAGGATTGCAAGGCTTCACATCACCCATACGCAGAGGAAGAAACGAGTGTGCCCTCTTTTCTCTGTGAGGACCTGGGGCAGAGTTCTCAAGGACAGGAAATGACAACTCTGTTTCTCCAAGTAGACAAGCAAGCGCCTCCTTGGTGACGGCAAGCCTTCTTCTCCAGTTCCCATAGGGCAGATGACAGGCTGCTTCTTATACTTTGAGCACTCGGGACAGGGCAGGGTGTGTGTGTGTGTGTGTGTGTGTTTGGATTCCACTCCCCGCTCCATGAGTTTATCTCCACCCTGATGCTAAACTGGCTCCCTATATGTTCTGGCTGTCCTACAACTTCAGAACCAAATGGAACCAGGCCCCAGAGTGGAGGAAATGCAACGCACGTGGCCTGATAGACGGCAGTGGCCACCATGCACACGAACATCACGTAGAAGATCGGGTAGTCCAGCTGCAAGTTGCCTTGGATGGACAGCACCAGCATCCCGGACACAGCCTTGACCGTCACCACCGTCATGGAACCTGTGGAGAGCAAGCAAGGTCCTGAAAGGACTCGGGGACAGAGGTGGGAGGTTCACGGAGCTCCCGTGAGACACCATTGGATAGGTCTACTTTGCCCAGGACTCCCTTATCTGGGCTAACAAGTCAAACGGAGGGATGTGAGGTGCCCACGGCTCTTTCCAAATATCACTTCACTGTACCCTAATGGGCAGCAAGTTCAGATCTCTGCCCCAGACTACATGACAGTGGGCGGGAAATGGCTCTCTGAACAGACACGCAAACTTCCCCTGAGCACTGACTTCATGGTAATCCCAGGATAATAGGTGAGGAAAGAACTCAGGAATCGAAGCTTTATAATGCTCAATCACGTGTATTTCCTGTGGGTTTAGGGGTTGGAGAGATGGCTCAGGGGTTAAAAGCACTTGCTGCTCTTTTAGGGTATGTGAGTTCAATTCCCATCACCTACATGGCAGCTCACAACCATCTCTAAGTTCAGATTCTGGGGATGTGACACCTCTTGTAGCCTTCATGGAAATCATACACACATAGAGGCCAGATTTTGACATAGGGTGTCTTCTAGTTGTTTTTCCATTTATTTATTTATTTTAAAAAAGACAATTTTTACTGAATCTGAAGCAGTCCATTTGGTTAGGCTGGCTGGCTAGTGAGCACTGGGGATCCTCCTGTCTCTGCCTCCTTAGTGCCAGGATTATAGGTGCAACAGCCTATACCTGGCTTTTTTTGTTAGTTTTGTTCTTTTTTTGAGATAGGGTTTCTCTGTAGCTTTGGAGCTTGTCCTGGTGCGGTAGACCAGGCTGGCCTCGAACTCACAGAGACCCGCCTGCCTCTGCCTTCCAAGTGCTGGGATTAAAGGCGTGCGTCACCACCGCCCAGCTTTTTATGTGAGTTCTGGGGGTCCAAATTCGGACTTTCAAACACTCTACTGATTGAGCCATCTCCCAAGCTCCTTCCATATATATATATTATATATATTTTTTTTACTCCAAGAAGTCTCTGGTATTATGTACCTTTATGCATATGCAAATTCATATCCAATGTATCTTTACATCAAAATTATAACAAGTATTTATATGCTATGTATGCACATGCACACTAGATGGTAGAAAACACATAGGGAAACATTAACGACTTAAAAGATGGAAGGGAAATGGCGTAAGTTCTGTTTTCTTCCTGTACATCTCATGACTATCGTGGCCACCTTGTTACAGACACCCACTGCTGCTGGCTTTCAAGTGGCTTCAGCTCCCAAAGTGTCACATCCCCTGCCAAACTGGAGTTAGGAAAAATGACCGGGGTAAGGGACAGAGGAAGCCACAGCCCCGACTGAACTGCATTGCTTCCCCTCTGTCAGCTGCCTCAGTAGCTTTCTCCTGCCAACAATCCAGCACACGGTGCCCTCTGGGTCCCTCGGCCATTGCACTGGTCTGCAGGCACGGGAAGCCATGGAAGTCACGCTTGCGTCACCAAACTGTCCACACTACCAAACAGCAGATGGGCCATGAACGACGGCATGTTGATGACTTATGTACTAACCACCATAAACAAAGTCACAAAGGGACGGGAGACTGCTTATGCTGCGATAGGAATGTTATGTTCAAACGAGCCAGTTATAGAAAGGCCTCATAGGGCCAGGTGTGCAGTGTGCGCCTGTAATCCTAGCACTCAGGAGGCTGAGGCAGGAGAATCAAGAGCTTGAGGCTAGTTGTCTACAAAAGAAGATTTTTTTTTCCTAAGCTGAAGATGTTTCTCAGTTGAGAGAGGGTTTGTCTAGCATGCACAAAGCCCTGGGCTCAGCCACCAGCACCACCTAAACAGGGTGGGATGTAATCCCCACACTCAGGAGCTGCCAGCGGGAGGTGACAACACAGGGATTTCAAGGTCAGCCTGGAATACCCGGGACACAGTCTCGATACAAACAAATGAAGAGCCACATTAGGATATAATTCCAGTTATATAAGATGTTCACAAAGATGCATTTATACACAAAAGGGAGATTAGTGGTCGCCTGGGGCTGGGGAGAAGGGGGATGGGAGTCACTAGTACTGAGTACAGGGTTTATTTTTGGGGTGTTCTACAATTAGATTGTGGTTGTGTGAGTTTATGACTATAGGAAACCCCACTCAAGGCTTCCCTCGAGCATAAGAACCACATGGCATATGAATTCTATCTCAATAAAGCTGTTTTAAAAAGTAGATCAGAATAATGCTAGCCTGTGTTCAGTGACATCTGCATGGTTTAGGGGGACCTGTCATCGAGGTGGGACGGGGAATAACATGTGGGTACCTCTGCCGATATCAGTTCACCGTCCTCCCAACACTGAGGACATTTTCCTTGTCCGTTTTAGAGTGTTGTATAGAGGAGACACCAGACGGAAAGCCCTTTCTGCTCTGTTAGACACTGAGTGACTAGCAGCACCTTTGCCTCAGACTGAAGGCCATCTCCCGTCTCAGCACCCATTCCTTGAAAGAAAGGAAAACCTGTCTGTTCCTGTTCCATACCTGCCCTCTGACCTCACAGCCCTTTGAGGATACTGCTGGACAGCTCTGAGGTGACCTCTGACCTCACCTAGCTTACCCTCCTTCCATTCCTTCTCCTGACGAGTCACTGCCCACACTCAGATGGCTGTGGTCCATGTGTTTGCTCACTTTTCTCTTGCTGAAGATGGTCCTCTCTGAGTCACCACTGGGCCTTCAGTTCTGGGCACTTGGAAGACTCGAGATTTGAGCCAGAGTGTTAGAAGCCACCTCGGTCAGCCAGGCCCTGCTCCCTGTGGCCACCTGTAGTGTGATCGCCTTGAACTGGCCTCAGGCAGCTTCTGTATGCAGAGCTGACAGCCTTGAGCAGGGTCACCAGGGGTGACAAAGCCCCATCACCCAGAAACCGCTTACCAAGCAAGGCCACCAGGAGGAGAATCACAATGATGCTGTTGGCGTTCTTCTCCTTGTAGAAGTACAGCAGCAGGCAGAACAGGATGATTGCCACCAGCTGTGGAGGACATCAGAGGTCACCAGGCATGTAGTCAAGAATGGAGTGTGTGTCCCCTGTCCTGACCACGTCCCAGTATGTGTGTAGCGGATCAGAGAAAGAAGCAGGCAACTGTTGGGCCCAGTGGCTGTAGGAGGAGCTGAGAGTTCAGGGTCGGCTCAGACTGCACAGTGAGTTCAAGCTGGCCTGGGGAACTAGGTCCTACCTCAAAATACGAAAAGTCAAAAGCGGCTGGTCAGACAAATCACAGAGCATTTTTCAGGGACATCCAGGCCCGGGGTTCTATACCTAATAAAAACTCAACCCAAACCAAACGACAACAAAGAAAGCAAAATGCCACCCCCAAGTGAGACAAATTTTTGGGGAACCATTTGGTTAAGTAACAGGAGCACTCTCTGTCACTAGGCCTCAGCCGGGCGCAACTTCCAGAAAGAAGAAGGCAGCTGCTGGGTTCCTGAAATCCTGGCACTTGGGAGGCAGAGGTGGGAGGCTTTGGAGTTATCAGCTAACCTGGGCTATGTGGTGAAGCTGTCTCAAAGTATAGAAGAGGAAGCTGAGTGGAATTTGGGAGTTGTAGGATGTAGTTGCATCTGTCTCTAAATTGCTTGCGTGACCCTAGGCAAGTCTAAACATCTCCAAATCCCTGCTGCCCCCACAGCAAAGCAGGGATGCCACCACTCACAGGGCAACAGTCAGCACTATGCTGCATGAACGCTGCCCACAGGCCAGACGCCACTCCCAGCATGGCCATCGTGTTCAGTTCCTTACACCAACACCGCACTGTGAAGTGGGGACCAACAGAACCCATGTAGCTGATGGCAGAGGCAGGATTTGAACCTGGGCACCTAAGGGCCAACATCCTTTCCCAATAGACGACGCTGTCTGGGGCTGGAGGCCTAGAGTCCTGCATGGAAAAGCGACTTCAGCAGCAGAAACTCCCTAGTAGCTAATTCCGAGCTTGCATTGGAAGACTGTTTCCTGGCCACCACCAGCCACCAGTCCTCTCTACCCCTTAGAGGCCTCGATGAGTGACAGTATGTCCCGTAAAATGAAGCCAGCCCTAGCACTTGGCATTGCTAAGAAAACTGTGATCATGGCTCAGCTCCCCTTGCCAACCCCAAACCCAGACTAAAGTCTGTTCATTCCCAGAACTAATGTGGGAACATCAACAGACATTTTAAAGTGAGATTTCAAGATGTCCTTGTAACTGGAGGCCATTAACTCAACATTAACTCAAGCTCTTCCATGTCCATGGTGTCCCGCGTTCCATCCGGTGAGGGCCAGTCTGGAAGTGAGTCTCGTGTTTTAGGAAGAAATTATGCACCCTCCACGAGGCTACTGGTGGGTATCCCATCACACATGTGCAGACTGACTCACTAACACTCCTGAGGCGGTGGGGAGGGCACCCCAACTTTCAGCTATTGCCTGACTCTTTGTGGCTCACCAGTGAATGTGAGGCCAGCACCTGGTGTTAAACCCTACAATGGCCGTGCATGTATAGGTGTCTCGGGAAAGACAGGAGTTGTGAGTCAAGCTCAGTGACCTTCCATACCATGATGCCCAGCATGTAGGAAACCCCCTAGAGATGCATTCTTTGAGTTTGATTCAATCCTGTCAGGCCTGGTGAAGCCACCCAGCCCTTCACAGAGCATCTTCCATACTCTGGGCGACTTCTTTGCAGCCTCATGCTGCACCCCAACAAACTTATGTCTTATCACTTTTGCTATTTCACAGAGAAGGAATGAGACTTGCCACACAGCACCCACAGGATTTGAGGCCAGCTCTCTCAGAGTGAGAGGCCCGTTTGGGGGTCAAGCTTCGCTAAAAGTTTCTGTTGGGGGTTGCTGGAGACAAGACCGATACAGCCCTGGACTCCAGGGATTCTGTCCTCTGTTTCCAGGGCTATCTGAGGCAAAAAGGTGCTCTGACCGCTCAGAGTTTCAATGTCTCCATCCATGAAACTGGGAGGAAAACAGCTTAAAGCCTTGTGAGAATGCGAGACATATTATAAACCCATTTTGCACTGTGTCGGCACGAGGCCAGCTCACAGCAAACGCTGTGTGAGCACCAGAGCTGTTCTCCTTTTAGTGTGTTTGTGTATCTGAAGTGGAGCTAGCACTGACGCGGGGGGAGGGGGAGAGCTCCGTCCTCTGGCTTCCTACCAGCTGTGTGATTGTGATACAGGGAAAAACAGCATTCTTAAATTGTTTAATTCTTAGTTTCAAAAAAGCCGTTTTAAATTTTAATTAACTATTATTTTTATTTTTTGAGACAGGGTCTCCAGGTCCAAGCTGGCCTTAAAAACTGGCTATGCAGCTGAGGGGGGTTTTGAACTCCTGATCCTCCTACCGCCATCTCCCAAGTGCTGAATTAGAGGTATGTGCCACCACCACACCCAGTCTATGTGGTGCTGGGGATCCAGCCCAGGGCTTCATGTATGGCAGGGAAGAACTCTGCCAACTGAGCCAAATATATATATATATTTCAAGACAGGTTAACAGTATAACAGTATTGGCTGTCCTGGAACTTGTTTTGTAGAGCAGGCTGGCCTCTAACGCACAGAGATCCACCTGTCTCTGCCTCCCGAGTGCTGGGATTAAAGGTGTGCACCACCACTGCCCGGCCTGGCATCTAGCTATATTTTTAACTCCTTCTTTTATTATAAAAACTTTTTCAGCTTACTTTTTATTTATTCTTTGTGATTTTCACTATATGCCTCAAATCCCACCCATTATCCCCAATAAAACAAATTAAAATTTAAGAGGGGGAAAAAAAGGAAGAAGGGGAACATTTTGCCATTGAAACTGCAGCATGACACAGTGAGTCACATATTTTTACATACGGTGTCTATTACAAAGAATCATTGGTCTGGATTGAGGCCCTGGTCTCTGCTACACTATTGAGGCTGGGACCTCACTGGGACTTCTCCTGGAAATCCTGTTGTTGCCCTGTGTTGTGGAAATCCTGCAGTCCTGATCTGCAGGACCAACTCCCCACTCCCTCCCCCACACACCATGCTCCAGCAGATCACAGATGGGGTGGATGTTGGGGTGGATCAACACATAACCCTGGTTCTGGGCCTGGGTGGTTGCAGGGTTGGTCAGCTCTCCCTTGTCCTCACCCCCAGGGTGAGCTCTCCAGCACTGCCCTGGTTAGTTCCTCCTTTGCAGCAGTGAGCAAGGTGTGGAGTTGGTTCTTTCCTACACTCAGGGTCGGCTGTCCCACACATACCCTCAAGGACAGTTCTACTGTGTTGCCCGAGCGTAACATAGGGGCCACTCTCCCAAGTGCCGCAGCTGATGGGGGCAGGGCCAGCTCTTCTATCTGCCTCAGGCATTGAAGGGCATTGATGGGCAATGCGGGGACATCGCCTCCATGCCACCACGTGACAGATGAGTAATGGGGACAGTCTCCCACGCTCACAACATTGTCATAAAATCTTTAAAAGCTAGACCCACTGGCACGGGCCTGTCATTTCAGCTACATGGAAAGATGAAGCAGGAGGATCAGGACCTTAAGGCCAGCCTAGGCTACACAGAGAGTTCAAGGGTAGCCTGGGCAACTTAGTGAGCTCCTGGGTCGAAATTTAAGAAGTAAAAAGAGAACCAGGAATGTATAGTTCAGTGGGGAACCTGCCTAGCATATGTGATGCCCCAGGTTCCATCTCTAGTGCCACAAAAAATAAAAATAAAATTAGATGCACGATGTTAAAATTTGGACACAAAGAGATGAAGTGGAAATGGAATCTACATCATAATTTCATCTTCCGGTGACAACTACCCAGAATCTGTTCCACCTGTCTTCACAGACACAGGCTGTGCGTACGCCTTCACAGTCCTCTGAAGACCCAAGCCTGGCAGTGACCGCAGATGGATTTGGATGGTACCCAGGACAGACATGGCCCCAGCATGCCATGTGTATCGGCATGTTCAACTGTGCCTCAGCGATCCCAACTGCTGGCCTTGGTCTGTTCAAGCAGAAGGATGGGACCTTCACTTACCATGTACAGGAGAAAAGGCCAGCTCACGAGGTGCCGGGCAATGTTCTCGCCTGTCATTTTCTCGTGACTATTGGGTGCAAATGTCACTAGCAGGTAGGTGCCCACGATCGCCAAACCACAGCCAACAAAGGACAAGACATAGCGCCCTGTGGGGAAGGAGGGAGGATGATCAGGGGTTCAGGGCATGAGTCAGGTGCATAGGGGGTCCTTGGCAAGTCAGGGCAGCCTTTGCCTTTGTCCTGGCTAGTTTTATCTCAACCCAACACAAGCTAGAGTCATCTGAAAATGAGGGATCCTCAACTGAGAAAATGCCTCCAAAAGATCAGGCTGCAGGAAAAACTGTAGGGGCGTTTTCTCAATTAGTGACTGATGGAGGAGGGTCCAGTCCATTGTGGGAGGGGCCACCCTCGCCTGGTGGTGGTCCTGGGTTCTATAAGAAGGCAGGCTGAGCAAGCCATGGGGAGTAAGTCAGTAAGCAGCACTCCTCCATGGTCTCTGCCATCAGCTTCTGCCTCTAGGTTCCTGCCCTGCCTGAATTTCGGTGCTGATTGCCTTCTGTGAAAGACTGTGGGTGTAGAAGCATAAGACAAACCCTTTGCCCCCCAACTTGCTTTCAGTTGTGCATTTCACCATAGCAACAGAAACCCAAACTCAGCCTGTGACAGGCGTCTGGCACTTTTTGGTTGTCTTTACTTCAAAAGAGCAACCTTCCTTAATGTCTTCTCCTAAGGTTTATTTATGTATTTTTATGTGTATGAGTGATTTGCCTGCATGTATGTGCACTAATGAGTACCTGGTGTTTTGGGGGGTCAGAAGGCATCAGATCTCCTGGAACTGGAGTTATGGACAGTTGTGATTCACCACGTGGGCCTTGGGAATCGAACCTAGGTCCTCTGCAAGACCACCAAGTGCTCTTAATCACTGAGCCATCTCTCCAGGTTCCCTTAATATGTGTGTGTTTAATTTATTGTTTACGTACTTGATTTGATTAATGTTTCCACAAAACTTTAAAATTTTGTATTTGGTTTGTACTGGTGTTTGGCCTGCAAGAAGTTACAGATGGTTGTGAGTTGTCATGTGGATGCAAAGAACCAATCCCAGGTCCTCTACAAGACCAGCCAGTGCTCTTACCCACTGAGCTATTTTTCCAGCACATTTTTTTTTGTTTGTTTGTTTTCTTTTTTTTTAAATATTTATTTATTTATTATGTATACAATATTCTGTCTGTGTGTATGTCTGCAGGCCAGAAGAGGGCACCAGACCTCATTACAGATGGTTGTGAGCCACCATGTGGTTGCTGGGAATTGAACTCAGGACCTTTGGAAGAGCAGGCAGTGCTCTTAACCACTGAGCCATCTCTCCAGCCCCATCCAGCACATTTTTTTAAGATTTATTTTTATTTATGTGTATGCCTATGTATCTGTATGTTACCTGTATGTGACACCGTGCTTCTTATGTTATTGGGGAGAGTTCATCCCGGCATCCTCACATATGCTTATCATGTATTTTGTGCACATCCACTCCCCTAAATGTCATTCCAAAAATTTTAACAAAACCAGGTGTGGTGGCACACACCTTTAATCCCAGCACTTGGGAGGCAGAGGCAGGCGGAACTCTGAGTTCGAGGCCAGCCTGGGCTACAGAGTAGGTTTCAGGCCAGTCAGGCTCACACAGAGAAACTCTGTCTTAAAAAAACCAAACAAAACCAAAAAACCTTAACAAAATTCTGTGCAGGTTGACATACACATGCACAGGGGAAGTGCTAGGTGAATTCTCACACTGGGCAGGGACACCATGCCCGTGTCCCCAGCACCCAAGACAGGTAAGGAGACATCAGGAAGGCCCCACCTTCCATCCCCAGAGCCTCCCACAGGGTGCCATGGCCCTGACTTTGAGCACCATTGAAGGCATAGACTGCTTTGGTTCTTACAGACACGGCCTTGTGTAGTTCCTTTGGTCACTCAGCATGGTGTTCATGAGGTCTGTCTGTACCAACTGGGTTCATTCATTCTTACAGCCGAGCAGTGACCCGTGTGACACTGACCCAAACACCTATTGTCTGCTGCTGGGCACATGTGTTTGTTGCCTGGGATTGTAGAGACTGTGTTGCTGTGGACATTCCTGTCTGTGTGAATCTCTATTGGGTATAAAGTATACAGTGGAACCCTGGACCACCGGGTAGGTGATGTTTGGTTTGATGGTTACCATGACATGGCTCTCCAAAAAAATGCCTGTAACAATTTATACTCCCATCAGTAGTGTGGAAGGGCTGTTTGTATGCTTGCTAACATGTAATGTATTGTAGTCATTCTGGGAGTGGGCTATGTTTCACTTTTTTTTTTTCAGTACCAGGAGTGGAATCCAGAACCTTGTTCACTAGGCAAGCTTCCCCAGTGAACCACACCCCTAGCCCCTGCGCTATGGTTCTAACGTGCACTTTACAGGGAAGTCCCAAGCCTAGAATCCCTTTATGAGCATGCTGAAAAGGAACTGAAACTCACTGTGGAATATTTGTTTAAATATTTTGAATACAGTGTAAATATGTGACTCTGCCTTAGGTGCCTTCTGATTGATTTAATAAAGAGTTAAATGGCCAACAGCTAGGCGGGAGGGATAGGAGGGATTCCCCAGAAGAGAGAGGAAGAGGAGAAGAAATCTAGGTGCGAAAGACACCACGGAGAGGCGAATGAGTCGAACACACAGAATGGGAGAGAGGTAAAAACCAAGCGGTAGAATGTAGATTAGTAAAAATATGGTTCATTTAAGTTATAAGAGCGAGTTTGTCAGGCCCACGCCAAGGCCGAGCTTTTCTAATTAATAATAAGTCTCTGTGTCATTATTTGGGAGCTGGTAGCCCAAAGAAAAATCCAACTACAAAAACTCTCCAAAGAAGACTCCACAGTCCAATGGGTAACTTTTAAGAATGACTGTTTCTTTTCCAGGCAGCTACTTAGCCTACTTGCAAGGAACAGACTCGGTGCTGTTGTTACTCTGCCCAGAATCCGGCCAGGGACCAGCATAGGGACCCAGGACACAGTGGAGGTCAAGAGCCCTGTGCCTCTCCCCTGGCATCCTGTCATACTCCAGAGGGGACGGTCCAGCCTAGGCACGGCCGGCTGTGTGCTAAGAGCTCTGATCTACGCAGCTGCTGAGGGAGGGCTCACTCTGTTTACTCCAGCAACCCTAAGCCTGGCTGTGTATCCCCAACACTCCAGCAGTTTCCTCCCTGTGAAGTTCTACGTCCTCAGTCCCACCACCTAGACGGGTGGTTCTCAACCTGTGGGTCATGACCTCAGGGTCATAGGGGTTGCATACCAGATATCCTGAATATCAGACATTTACAGTATGACTCATAACAGTAGCAAAATTACAGTTACAAAGTAGCAAGGAAATAATTTTACGGTTGGAGGGGGGTCACTGCAACATGAGACCTGTGTTAAAGGATTGCAGCATTAGTCGGAAGGCTTGGGGCACTTGACACTCACGTCCAGGAACATGGACCCCAAAGTGGGAGTGAGAGGTGGAGGGGCTGTCCATGGGGGGGGGAGGGCTGGCTCTATCAGAGACTTACTCACGAAATCCTTAGGTTTCCATTTTTCTTTGATGAATATGATTCCAATGATGGCGCTCGCTGGGAAAAAGCCAAGGAGAGAGAAGAGGAATAAGGTTGCTGCCAGGTGGAGGGGTGGCCCACCCACTCATGCCCTCTGGGTGGCTCATTTGCACGTGTCCCCCAGAGATCTTAACCTCTGAGCCAGCTCTTTGGCTCGACCCCCAAATCTTGTCACAGTTATTTACTTATTGATTTATTATGGTACTGGGTGTCAAAACCAGGACCTGGTCCCAATCAGGTCATCATTCTGTACCCCCAGGTCTCAGCCTCTGCGTTTGAAGCTGGTTTACTTACTCAAAATCAAAAACTAATATTTACAGTGTTGGTCCCTTGGTCATTTATTCTTCACTGTGAATGAAGGTTCCAAGAGGTCATTACAGACCCCAGCAGTGGACAAAACGATATAAATTTAACTATCGATGGGGGCTTGGCAGTGGCCTGAATGCAGGAAGCAATCCAGAAGATGATAGGAAAGACAGAGATGGCTAAAAGACTTGCCTTAACCAATGGCATTCAAACCACCTTAGAAGAAAACACTGGGAAAAGAAAAAATACTGGCCCGACCTAGTAGCTAAGCGGCAAGCACTTGCCCAGCACACACAAGGACCTGGGTTTCTCTCCAACACTTAACAGAAAAGATCCTGGGTGGAAAACCTCAGCACAGCTTCCGCAGTCAGGTGACCAGCCCTGCTTCACAAAGGAGGTTCTTCTAGAAGCAATGCGGAGATCCAATCAAGTTTTCCATTTTGTCAGTTTCTTATAACTGATAGTGGCTGCCTGCAGAGCAGAGAATTCTGAGGTCCAACCTAGGCAGTTGGGATTGATTAATGATGTCTGAGGTCCAACCTAGGCAGTTGTGATTGATTAATGATGTCTTTCCTGAGCCCAGGAGGGGCACAGTTACCACACATGCATCACGCACAGGCCCTCCCTGCGGTGAAGAGAACCTTAGGATTCAAGCAGACGTAAGACGCCAAGATTTGCTGTTTTCCTGAGAGCAGGGGAGAGTGGAGCTAGCAACATGGAAGGGGACACTCAAGATGAGCCCATTGTTCCGGCTCCTGGGCTATCTCTATTGGAATTGGATTTTATCTGTCACCTTGGGGCATTAAAGTTCTTTCATCTTTGGCCGGTTGGTTCAGGTGCTCTGATATGGAAATCACGGGAAAATGACACGTGGGAAAGGTAATGATGGCACGTGACTGGCCGGGAAAGACCTGAGCACCAACAGCGTTTCTCAGAGGTGCAAGACGGTGAAGAGATGAAAGCCGTAGGCCTTGCCAGTGTGAAGACACTTCGATGAAGGCTGAACTCCCTTCTGCAGTGGCCATAAAAACCATTGTAAAGAAAATGTTCTGAATCTTAAACACAGTCTGGAGACCCTGCTCGTACCCCTGCCTGCCACTGGTGACATGCACCTCACTTCCTCTATCTGTAAAATGGGTGCTACCAGTCAAGGCAGCCCCACAGAGTGCTCAGAGCTGGACCTGTGGGTGACACTGATGGCAGATGTTCTTACCAAAGCAAAGGTGCCTCTTTTTTTAACCAGCATTTACTTTTTAAAATACATTTTAAATTAAAATATAATCCCATTGCATCCCCTCTTCTGTTTCCTTCCCCCAAAGCCTTTCCATGTCCCCTGCTTCACTCCCTCTCAGAGTGATGCCACAAGAGTGTTCTCGTTTTTGTTTTTAATCTTTATTTTTGGGTGTGTGTATGGGTGTTTCACCAGCGCATAAATCAGTGCTTCACATATATGTTGTGTCTGAAGAGGGCAGGAGAGGGCATTGGATCTCCTGAGACTGGAGTTACAGTCCATTGTGAACTCCCATGTGGATGCTAGGAATCGAACCCGAGTCCTCTGCGTGGATGCTAGGAATCGAACCCGAGTCCTCTGCGTGGATGCTAGGAATCGCACCCGAGCACCTCTTCTGCAGGAACAGTCAGCGCTCCTAACTACTGAGCCACTTCTCCAGCTGCCAAGAGAGGTGCAGTTTTTTTGTTTTGTTTTTGAGGCAGGGTCTCTCTACATAGCCCTGGCTGTCCAAGAACTCACTATGCAGACCAGTCTGCCTCTGCCTCCCAAGTTCTGGGATTAAAGGTGTGCACCAGCATGCCTGGCCCCAATTGTGTGTGTGTGTGTGTGTGTGTGTGTGTGTGTGTGTGTGTGTGTGTGCGCGCGCGCGTGTGTTTATATGAGTGCTCCGAGCCTCGTGATGGTGCTCGGGTCACACAGACCATGGGTTCTGGGTGGCGAGAAGGCGGGGCTTACCTATCACGGAGACGGCACTGAGGGGCACGATGAGCGAGAGCGGGGCGAAGGCATAGGAGGTGAACACGCCCAGTTCTCCCAGCAGCAGCAAGAGCAGTCCTAGCCACCATGTCTTGGTCTTAAAGTAGGCCCGGGGGTCCTTGGAGCCTGCCAGGCGGATGTGGCAGTATTTCTAGAAGTCCAAGAAGGAATGCGATTTGACTAGATGTTTAACCAGGTGTTTAGAGAACATGAAAGACTCTGATGAAGGAATCCCAGCTAATACTGCACTTTTAAAAACCACACATGGGGGCCTGAGTTGGGTTTGGGGGTGACGTGGGTGAGACCTGAAAATGGACATTTCTTTGTGATTATGTGTACATATTCACATGTATGTAGATATGCATGCACGTGTGCGTAGAGAGTGAATGTTTACATGTATGTGGCTATGTACTCATGAGTGTGTGCATGTGTGTATGTGTGTGTGTGCGCGTGCGTGTGTGTATGTGTCCGTGTAGGCCAGAGGAAACAGTCTTTTGCCATAGTTTTTGAGACACAGTGACTCAGTGACCCCAGCTTGACACGCAGGCTAGGCTGGCTTGCCAGTGAGCCTGTCTCACCTGCCACCACCCTGGCACTGGTTTATACACGCACACTGCCACAACTGGCTGTTTTGACATAGGTTCTAGGAATGGAACTCAGGCCCTCAAGCCTACAGGACAGGAATTCACCCATTAAGCTATCGCTTCAGTCCCTTTCTTCCTCTTGAGACACTGGCTCATGTCACCCAGGCTGGTCTTGAAACTTCAAACCCTCAGGGCTGGAGAGATGGCTCAGGTGTTAAGAGCACATATGCCCTTACAGAGAACTCGGGTTTAGTTTCCAGCGCCCCTCGTGTGGCTCACAACTGTGCATAACTCCAGTTCCAGGGGATCTAATCTGATCCCCTCTTCTGACATCCACAGACACTAGACACACATGGCATACAGACACACAGACTGTCAAACACTCACATGCGTAAAAATAAATAAATAAATAGGAAAAAAAAGAAAAGAAATTAAAATCTTCCTGCCCCCAACCTCTTGAGTGCAGGGGTAACAGGCCATGTATACTGTGCCTGGGGCTCAGGGCGGGCCTCGGAGAACCACTGAGAAATCTAACCGAGGACATTTACTCACTGACTCCTATAGTGGTCGCCAGGCATGGGAACATTCTTGTCTCCTGGGACACATATGTACCAGTGCCCTAGGGCCTCAGGGGAGTTCCTCCAGATGCCAGCCTGCTGCACAGCACAGCTGTGGCTACCACCAGGCCAGGCACTGTGGGGGTTCTGTGGTAACTGCTGCCGTCCCTGTCCCTGAGACTCGAGGCACTGACAGTACTGGAATCAGAACTGAGGGTGATGGGCACCATGATGATCCCAGCAGCTGGAGGCACAGGGCAGCGTGAGACAAGACCTGGGCCTGTGGTTAAGATGTCACTGGTAGAGAGAAGGCTGGGGCTCAGCTGGGGAGACAGCACTATTAAAGAAATGTCTGCTGTACAAGCGTGAGTTTGGATCCTCACCATCTATGTGAAAAGCCAGGTACGGCAGTGGCTGCCTGTAATCCCAGCACTGGGGAGAAGGAGCAGGAAGTGGTTTTACTGGTCTCGCTATCCCTGAGCTCCAGGTTCAGTGAAAGAGCTTGACTCAAAAAAAAAAAAAAATATGGTGGGACTGGAGAGCCCACTCAGTGGTTAAGGGTAGTGTTGCTCCGCCAGAGGACCCGCTTTGGGTACCGCCCACAACTCTAGCTCCAGGGGAATCTGATGCCTCTGGACTCCGTAAGCACTCACACTTGTGTGCACACATCCCCTGCTGACACATAATTCAATGTGAAAGAAATCTTAACAAATAAACAGGGAGGAGAGCAATCAAGGAAGGCACTCACCATTGCTCTCTGGCTTCCATAAGCAGGTGGGCCCGCCTGCAAACACATGAGCACACACAAACACCACACACGCACACGCATGAAGAAAACTGGAGGATGTGACCCATGGGAGCCTGGTGGGTGTGGGGAGAGGAAGGAGAACAAAGACTGTAGAGAGATCCAGGCAGCACACGGGGTCCCCCCAGAGAGCAGACAGCAGACCTGGCAAACCCACCCTGCTCCTCTGCCTGGGACAGCGCTGGCACCGAAGACTCACCTGCAGGTTAAGGGCGATGCTGACCACGAGGTGCCCGAAAATCGCCAAGAGAGCGCCAATCAAGTTTTCCTAGAAGGGTCACAGAACAGACGTGAGTGGCATTTAAGTTCACAGGTACCAGGGCACATGTGATATTCAGCCGTCTGTCCCTTCCCTCCAGACCACCCAGGTGTCAGTCACCCAGCTCCTTAGAGATCCACAGGGCACTGTCCTGAGCTGGAAGCGTCCAGAAAACACGATACTTGGTTGTCCTCATCTTGGTGATCTGAACGGGCCTAAACTTGGCCCACCGGCCTCTGAGAGGCACTGACCTGCCACCATCTTGAATAGAAAGGTAATGTATAGAAACCAGTGTGGAGGAAGAGAAATGCAGGCTGGGGCTTCAACCACCACCATCTTGCCAGGGAAGTCTTACAGTTTAGCAAGAACCTCTCAAGTAGCCAGCTTCAGTGTGGACTTTTCAGTTATTAATCAATGCAAACCTCATTTATAATCACCCTAGCAATGAGAACCAGGCTCCTGGGCATGATACTTTTTTTTTTAAATAAAAAAATTACTCGACACACATTTAGGATAGAATAATTAGGAAGCACGGGTGACAAAAATGACAGTAAGAGCGGGGTGTGGTGGCCACACCTGTCATCCCAGCACACCTGTGGTCAAGGCAGGAGGATCAAGAGTTCAAGGCCATCCTTGAGATATTATCTCAGAAACCAGAAAACCTTGGGGCTGGAGAGATGGTTCCAGGTTTAAAGAAGGCATCTTGTTCTCAGAGTTCCCTTCCGGCATCTATATGAGGTTGCTCACAATTGTCTGCAGCTCCAGGGGGTCTGAAGCTTCCCATCCTCCCCTCACCCCACTACCACCCTACCCCTCCCATCTCCTCTCCCACCCTACCCCCCCCCAACTCCTGGCACAGCACTGATCTACACAACATACTGTGAACATACCTCTGTGTCAGGCATACTGTATTCATCATTTTCAAAAGGTCAGCAGGTACCCTATCACCTAAGCTACAGCTCCCGCCCCAGATGACCATTTTAAATGTTTGTTCAGGTTTATGTACTTGAATGTTTTGCCTGAATGCATGTATGTGCATTGCCTGCATGCCTAGTGCCTGCACAGCCTGGGGGGGGGGTCATCAGTTCCCCCAGAACTAGAGTTAGACACAGTTGTAAGTTGTCATGTGGGTGCTGGGATTCGAACCCAGGTCCTCTGCAAGAATAGCGCATGTTCTTAACTGCTGAGCCATCTCTGCCGTCCCCTAATCTATTTCTGATAGAGAAAACAGTGGTTTCATATGGTTCAACTTGTAACTGAGCCACTATTACTTTCACACAGAGACTATGCTGTCCTTTGATATCACATTGATGAAAAGAACGAGGCTGATGAGAAGGCAGAAGTTAAGAGCTAAATAAGGGGAAAGTGCCCTGCCACCCAGACAAGCCAACACCGCATCAGGGAGAGCTGATGAGGAGGAATGGGGAAGTGAAAACTAGGAAACCCACAAAGACAAACTAATCTAAGTACCAGGGCGTCTCACAGTAAAAGGTTTCGTGGTCAAGGCTGGCATTCATACAGTGCTCACATGTGATAGGGAGGCCCTGTAAAGGCTGGCGTTCACACAAGACTCACACGCGATGGGGGGGAGGCCCCGTCAAGGCTGGCGTCCACACAAGGCTCACACGTGATGGGGAAGGCCTTCTCTATACTTTCCCTTTGGGATACATACAAACTTAAGAAATAGACCCAACTCTGCCCGGGAGCTACTGAGGTGGGGTGGAATCATCGAGGAATGTCTGGGCCAGCCTTTGCCCTCTCCACAGCGAGTCCGTGGTGGCGGACACACCTATGACCTCAGCACTGGGGAAGTGGGCCATCCTTGGTTACACAGTGAGTTCAAGATCAGACTGGGCTACATAGCAAGACGTTGTCCCCAAAATAAATAAATAAATCAAAACCCATGGGGCTAGAGAGAGAGTTCAGTGGTTCCGAACTCTTAGTGCTCTTGCAGAGGACCCGGGTTTAATTCCCAGCACCCACACAGTAGCTCACAAACTTGTAGCTATTTCCAGGGATTCCTGATACCTCTTCTGGTCTCTGAGGACTCCTGAGGACACACGGAGCACATATATACACTCAGACCGACAGACAAACAGACAGATACACACGGGTGTACACACATACCCCAAAATCAATAAAATCAAAAACAAAATCCCAAACTAAAACAAACCAAACAGCAAACGCCCCAAAGAGCCCTAAGAAGTAATGTTCCACTTTAATCTCTTCTCAGCACCGGAGCTGGAAGCTCACGGATGCATAAAGTAAACCTCGGAGAGGTAGGTACCACAACCGGACCAGAGCGCAGACAGGAGGGCCTGGGATCGGAAGTGTGACTTCTGGCCTCCTGATAAGCATGCTGGCCCCACACGGTCTCCAGGGTGTTCTCTGAGTTTATTCAGAGGTGAGAAGGAACTGGGGGCGGGGGGTGGGGCACTGTGTAAGTACTCCACTTGGTGCTGACGCAGGCAGCTGAGTTTGCTCAGCAAAGCCATTTGCGCGGCACATTAATCTTAACACTTAATAGCCGGTTACAGACCGACACAGTGAGTAACAAACAGACGTCGCTCATGCCCTCCGATCTGAGTGTCTCCCAGGGCCTCATCAACACTAATTATGCCCCCGAACCCTTGTGAAGTGGTGCGTGGTCTAGTTTTATGAACATTTAAAGTCACGGACAGCTGCCACCGCCCAGGGGTTACACAGTTTGGACACACATTCACCAGCTGCCCTCAGGGCTTGGCACGAGGCATTCAGAGCCAAGAAGGATCCTGCCTGAATTTCCTCCTCCAGCCTCAGAACTTGAAGACTCTAGCTCTGGAGGCTTGGCCAATGGCTTCCTCACTGGACCCCCAGCAGCTCCCTCAGTTGCTGAAGAGTTATCCTTGGCCCTTGGGGGTATTATTCACAGTGAGAGGCACCAAGTATATGACGAACACTGACTCTTACGAACTCGGAACACAGACATGGCCCTAAAGGTGCAAACGAGAACAAGCAGGTCCCAGCCAAGGGACGTGTGGTTCACACTGCCTGGTGGAGGCTAAGGCTATCTGCCTGTTCTGAGAACCTATCACCTCGGAGGGGAGGGGCGAGCAGTTGGAGGCCCCGCCTCCTCCAGTCCTCACCAGTCTCCAGCTTTCCAGCAGAGAGCAAGGTGACAGGAGGAGCAGGCAAATGCTGTCAGGCACTGCTTCTCACAGACATCACCTGAGGAGGCACGAGACCAGGCCAGCAGAGCAGGTCATGCCCATGCATGGCCAGCAGAGCCCAGCTCAAGCCAGGACTCTTTGCCCCCCTATAATTTTGGGATGAGAAGTAGCAATGGGCCTTATGCTTAGGATAATCACACATTACTTAAATGGAGACACCTGCGGAACAAAAGGGTGCCCCACTCATGCGGCAGAAGCCAGGAGTCCCAGTCATCTATTCAGTGAGACCTCTGGGCCACAGTGTCCTCAAAGTGAAACTTGGAAAGGGACCATTGGACAGAGGCAGTGACATTTCAGACTACTTCCTGCCACGGCTGCAAGCTCCCCGTAACCTTGGTATCAGGGAGACAGCTGAGAGGGCAGGAAGCGTCTCTCTCTGCTGCTCTAGGGATCCAGGACAGCAGACCTGAGTGGGGTCCTGCCTCTGCTACTTCCTTGCTGTGTGACTTTGGGGAATGACCTCAAGTCTCTGGGCCTCGGCCTTCAGATGTTAAGATAAAAGTTGATTATAAATCTCCCAAAAGAAAGTATTTACGGTGCAGTAAATCCTGAAATGATTCTAGCGACGGCTACAGTTTGTCTTCATACTATTTTCTTTTATTTTGTTAAAGACAGCCTTTCCTGTAGCCTAGGCTGGCCTTGAACTCATTATGTACCTAAGGATGACTTTGAATTTCTGGTCCTACTGCACTGCCTGTACTCCTAAGTGTGCCAACAAGCCTGGCTCCCATGGCTCACCTTTACTATCAGTCCTTTTTGTTTGTTTGCTTCGTTGTTTTTGTTTTTGTTGTTATTGTTTTGTTTTCTTGAGACAGGGTTTCTCTGTGTAGCCTTCACTGTCGTGGAACTCACTCCATAGACCAGGCTGGACTCAAACTCACAGAGATCTGCCTGCCTCGGCCTCCCGAGTGCTGGGATCTCCTGTGCCCACTTCACACTGCCCCCTGCACCACAGGGGTGTGGGTTGTTGAGGGGCAGGACCAGCTCTCCCACAGATGCAGGGTCCTGAAGCCGATATTTTCTAATCCAAACTTATTTTTTTTTTATCCCCTATGACGCTGTAAGGAAATGAAATGTTTCCAGGAAGGCAGCTGCAGGTGAGAGGCAATCCCTCTATGTGGATTTCGGCATCCAAGTGAGTCAGCTCACATACCAGTGTCTAGGTCCCCCTCAGGTCTGCTCCCGCCAGCCTCCATTTAAACACCACCAACATCACAACCATCTCAGAGCTTAAGCTGATCTCCCACAATGCTTTGGGCTTGGAGCTGTAAACAGGTAAGCCGCCTCCTGACTGGCTTTGGGTGGCTGGCCTTTCAAAGAATGTACTCCAGCGAACCAGGTCTGCCACACCTGCAACTTGGCTTCAAGCCACCTCCCTGATGCTGTCTTTAGCAGGCGAGGCATTACCTGCCTTGTGTCAGCCATCCCTACACTCGTGGTAGGAACAGAGGGAGTCTAGCTGAGTGCCCGGCACAATATAAACAGCAAAAATGGTGGCCAGGACCCTGGGCCTTGACAATGAGTAGATTATTCAAATTCCAGCTTTTACGGACTACACAGACTGTGTGGTCTCAGGCAAGTTAATGAGCCTCTCTGTGCCAGTTTCCTTATGTGTAAGATGAAGTTATAAGAGACTCAGGAGGATCAGTTCAGTCCCTGCTACAGCCAAAGCTCAACACACACTGATGCTTACGGCAATGTCTGTTAATTAACTCTGGACAAAGGACCCATATTTCCCACTGGGAGGTGTTGGAATACGTGATAAAGGAATTGGGTGGATTGGTAGAATTTCCCAAGCAGAAATGGATGACTCATGTGAGTTGGGGTTCCTCATTCTGGGCATTCCAGCCATCCTCCTAATTACCCTACAGGGCAGATTCTAGCCTCACCTGCAGGACTATGACTTTCCTAGGCTTTAACTCAAGACTTGACGTCAGCCTGTCTGAGTACAAAGTCTGAGGTCTCAGCACTCTGCACTGCCACCTCTCTGCTCTAGTTCTTCCTTCCCTCCTTCGTTCCCTCTTGTGTGGGGGCAGAAACAGAGTCTCACTATGTAGCCCAGGCTGGTCTGGAACTCACAGAAATCTACCTGCCTCTGCCTCCCAAGTCCTGGGATTAAAGGCATGCACCACTAAGCCCAACACCACATTTTTTTTCTTAATGGCAAGTCGTTGTGGAGACCTATCCTGCCCATTCCTCTCCTGGACTCCAGGGAAGATGACCTCACTCACCCACACAGCTGTCCAGGTTTGCTGGACCAGGATTTGCAAAAGGAGAAAGAGGCAGTGCAGACAAAGAGATGTGTTCAAGGCTGAGCCAGAGCCCCCCAAGTATGGCTGGTAATCAGCCAGGACTGGGGAACCATTACAGACTCCACCCTTTCATTTGACAAAGACAGAAACTAAGGCACTGAAAGAGAGGGCCTGACTGTCTGAGGTCAAACGTGACGACGAAGCTGAGCTGGATTCTAGGTCTCCCGATCCTCACTGTTGCTTATCACTCACCCTCCTCCTCCAAGAACACTGCAGTGGCCACGAGGCAGGTGGAAATGACAGGCTTCATGGAAGGATCAGAGAGCAAGAAAATCATGCCACCTTGACTTTGAAACAGACCCAACTCTGCATGGGAGCTACCTAGGTGGGATGGAACCAGCGAGGAACGTCAGGGCCGGATTTTGCTCTTTCTACACTAAGCCCAATTCCAGGCAGACTCTCGGAACTCCCACACATGTGTATCCAGCCTCCCTGATCAGATGGAATTAAATTGAAAACAGCCCGTTCATTCTCCTCCTGTGTCTCTCTCCCCAGCACCTGCCCTGGCCTACGGGGTGACAGGGGTACTCAGGAGTCTGCTGAAGCAGAGAGGGCACTGGCTGAGAAGCCATGATGCCAGTGAGGTGGTTAAGGGCATGCTATCATAAAACCTCATGCTTCAGTTTCCTTGCCCACAAAGTGGACACCTGCTGATAGCTGCCCATCGTATGCCAAGCTTCATGTGGCCAGATTCATTTGCTCCTCCTAACAGCCAGGAGGCAGGTGTTACTGTCACGATAAGATGAGGAAGAAAGTATGTACTTTCAGTGTCGATGAGAAGACTGTCGGGGAAGATACATTTGAAGAACGCAGCACAGCACTGGGGCAGAACGAAAGCTCAACGCTCGTGACTTGTCGAGATTCCTATCATCATTCAGAGCTAAAAATAAGCCGGAGCTTCTCCTACCAATGTGCTACATGATCTCAAGTATGTCCCTCCCCACCGTTTGCCTCCAGTTCCCCAACCCATAAAACCAGAGTGTTTGGTGAACTCTAAATCACCTTCAGCCCAGGGTGTTATCAGTCTCGACTGTGAGACAACTTATTTAGTTTTATGCACACGCGTGTGCACCTGAGTGTATGCATGTGCACCACATGTATGCACAGCCCAAGGAAGGCCAGAAGAGGAGTGGGATCCCCTGGATCTGCCATGTGGGTACAAGGAACTAAACTTGAGGCCTCTGCAAGAGCAGCCAGTGCTCTTAACCACTGAGCCATCTCTCCAGCCCCTGCGATGGGTCCTTTCAGAGTCACCCGGGCAGAAAAGTCTGAATGAAGGATTGCCTAGATCTGGTTGGCCTGTGGGTACGTCTGTGGAGGCTGTCTTAGGTTAACTGATGTGGGAAGAACCGCCCACTGTGGGCGGCACCATTCCCTGGATTTGGGTCCCAAGGAAAGGGAGAAAGGGAGCTGTGCACTAGCATGCATGTGTGCATTCTTTGCTTTCTGGGCCCGATTATGGATGTCATGTGACCAACTCTCTCAGTCTCCGGCCACTCTGACTTCACTGCTGTGACAGCTGCGACCCGGAATTATGAGCTTCTCCCTGAAGTTGCTGCTATCCCAGTGAAAGGAAATAAAACTAAGAAACCAACTGATTCAGAGGTAAACAAAAAACAAACAAACGGAAAAAAAACGATTCCAGTCTTTATATGCTTCGTTAGGAACACCAAAGTTTGACGCAAAAACTTTTACCTATTCATAGGAAACAACCTAAAACACACCCAAGGAAGTCATCCGAGATGAGCACCGGGGATGGCCCTCAGTCATGGTCACAGTCACATCATCCCATAGTCTAAACAGCCTGAGTGCCCAACCACAGGGAAGCTGTCATGTGGATTCCCACAGAGCAGCTCAACAGGCGACTGGGCAGTCATCCTGGAAGCATGCGGTGGGGGACGTATTCCACCGTCTGTGAGTGCTGTGGGGAAGTGGTCCACCAGGAGGGGGAACTGAAACATGGGATCCCAAACCTTATGAACAATGTGGCTCCAGATCTTAAAACACTAGAAAAAGACAAGGCAGACTGAGATGTGAACAGAGAGACTCTCAACTAAAACCCAAATCTTCTGGACTGGAGAGATGGCTCAGCAGTTAAGAGTATGCAATATTCTTAGTAGAGGACCTGGGTTCGGTACCCAGCTCCCACATGCTGACTCACACCCATCTGTAACCCTAGATCCAGAGGAAACACCGTTTCTAACCCCCTTGGGCAAGGTGCACAGACATACACACATACTAAAATAAAGTATTAATAAACCTCAAATTTCCTAACTGGAAGTGTATCCAGTTTTAACTCCGCAGTTAAGGTATTTTTTCAATATTTGTATTTATCAACGCGATTTCAGTGCGTGTGGTATATTTGCATGTGTGTGCAGGTGCAGGGCCACGTGGAGGTCAGAGGTCAACCTCCAGAGTTCTCATGATTTGTTTTCCACCTTATTTATTGAAGCCAGGGTTTTTGGCTTGAACTCAGAGGGGCTGACCTGACCAGTCTAGCTAAATAGCTTGCTCCAGGGCCTCTCCTGTCTCTGCCTCCCGTGTGCTGGGATTATGGACAGCCTGCCAAAATTGCCTGACATTTACATGGGTGCTGTGGATCCAGCCCCCACCCTTGTCCGGTAGAGCACCCTGAGCCATCTCCCTAGCCCTATTTTTATGTGTTTGAGCGAGCATTTCTTACCTCTGGATTCCATGCTGCGCTCTATGGTGGAGCACCTGCCTCTAGTGCCACTAGCTGATCCTCTCAGCTAGTGATCAGCATACAGACACAGGGGACACCATTTAGAAACCCACAACATTCCCAAAGGACAGTGAAGAGCTTGCCTTGTAGGAGAAGGAGCCCTCGCTGCTGCTCAGGCTCACAGAGCTGCTGGTGGGCGGGAGAGGCTGCAGCTGCAGGCCTGCGCTGTGGGCCCCATCCATGGCTGTCTAGAGGCACATCCCACCTGGCCTGGCTGGGAGCTGGGGTTTCCGCTAGGCAGGGTGCAGACTGGGAGCCATCTCTCCTGGTGTTTCCCTCCTTCCGGCAGCCTCCTAGGTCTCTTCCTCAGCAAAATGCGTTCTTCTCTGGGTCTCTGGGTTGATTTACAGCCCTCCCCTCAGGCTCCCCTGAGGCAACTCACTCACGGTCTCTCCCAAGCAGAAGGGTGAAGGCGTGTCTTCTGACTCTGGCCAAGCTCTGCTGGTGGAGAAGGACATGAAAAACTCATGTACACGAAACATAGCACCCACCTTCATTGCTTGAGAAAGCGCTTCAGGCAAAGCACATCTGGCCACGCAAAAGGGAACCACGAAGGCCTGATGGTCGGGCCTCTGACCCCCGAATAAAGAGACTGTCTTTTAAAAACTTTATTACTGACCTTAGACATCCCATTTCCTTTCCTTCTCGCCTTCCCCCCATCCTGTCAATCCTAATTTAAACCTTCCTTTCCTTTATAAACTCGAGGACAAAAGACTGACCACATCCACTTCTCCAGGTCTCCGAAATCAACAGATAGATCCCATGAGCATCCAATAGGAACCGTCATCAGGTGTGGCGGCACATGCTCGCAATCCCAGCACTCAGGGGAGGCCGAGGCTAGGCAGGACCACAGGACAGCCTGGGCTATATAACGAGAGCTTGTCTTAGAGTAATCCAATTCCGCAGTAACAACACTAAAAACCCAACCCAACCAGCAAATCATGGGTTTTCAATTTAGGAAGGAATGAATGTAAAGACAATCCTGGCATGGAGGAAGGGCACTCTTCTGGGAGGTGGGACCAGACGCCCATGTCAGTTTGGCTCTGGGTGACTCAGCGCCTTATCTGTAAAGTGTGGACTGTCATGTGGCTTCAAGTAGGAGCAGGGATGACAAGCACCCTGTTGGTGTCATTGAACTGCTGTTTTCAGTGTTTCTCAAACTTCTCCCACAGAAGGGAAAACCTGTGCCAAGAGCTCATGGTCAAAACCCTACCACCATAGCAAAAGGCTCTGTAAGATCTTCTTACACTTAGGAAAAAAAAAAACCAAACGAACATACAAAGCAAAATAACCATATGGATTTAGATTCCATTGTATAATCCTTTTATCATATTTTATGTTAAAATCATTTAATTTACTATTGTCCTGATGTGTAAGTACGAGCGCTATCATGTGCCAATGGAGGCTGTGGGAGTTGGTTCTCCCCTTCTACAGTGGGTTCCAAGGATCAAACTCAGGCTGCCAGGCTTGCTGGACGAGCACTCTCAGCTGCCGGGCCATCTCTCTGGCCCCTTCAGATATTGTGAATTGCTCTCGATCTGCCCTGTGCTCCCTTGTGTACCTGTACCTGGCCATCAGCTTGTGAGTCAGTTTCCGTAGCCGTAAAATATGGCTCATCGTGTTTCCATGCCACTGGCTGCAGTGAGAATTCGACAGAACAAGGCACGTGAAGGTGAACACGGTAGATGGCTGCCACGTGCCAAACACCACTAGTGTCACTTTATTTAGTTCTGATTTTCTAACATTCTTTATTGTGTGGACGTGCATGCACACACGCGTGTGTGACATAGCACATATTTAGAAGTCACAAGATAACTTTGCGGAGTCAGTTCTTCCACCCTACACGTTAGTCGTGGGGACTGAACTCAGCTCATCAAGGTTAGGAGCAAGTGCCCTGCACCACTAAGCCGTGTTAGGCCCACTCTCCAATTTAATCCTGTAGTTCATCCATCCATCCACACGCTTC